>NW_024096765.1:0-607500 GCF_016545835.1 Crotalus tigris | reverse complement strand
AAGAACTGGGCGCTGCACGATGGGATAAGCTCCCGTTACTTTCCCCAGATCCTGCTTGCCAGAGCAATTTGAAAGCATGCAAATGCGAATAGAAAGTTGGACCGTAAGAAAGGCTGAATGACAAAGAATTGAGGCCTTTGAACTATGGTGCTGGAGAAGACTCCTGTGAGTCTCCTGGACTGCAAGGCAATCAAACCGGTCAGTCCTAGAGGAGATCCACCCTGACTGATCTTTAGAAGGCCAGATCCTGAAGTTGAAACTCAAGGACTTTGGCCACCTAATGAGAAGGAAGGACTCACTGGAGAAGAGCCTGATGCTGGGAAAGATGGAGGGCAATAGAAGAAGGGGACGACAGAGAAGGAGGTGGCTGGATGGAGTCACTGAAGCAGGAGGCGTGAGCTTAAATGGACTCCAGAAGATGGTAGAGGACAGGAAGGCCTGGAGGAAGGTTGTCCATGGGGTTGTGATGGGTCGGACACAACTTTGCAACTAACAACAACAACAACAAATAAGTACCACTTCGGTGGGAAGGTAATAGTGTTCCGTGCACCTCGGCAACACACAAAAGTGTGTTCAGACGATGCCGTCTCCCTCAGCTAAGAAAAACGGAGATGAGCAAAGAAATGACTAGAAAGGGAAAACGTTTACCTTTTTTTCCAGCATTATGCATTATTTAAAATATATATAATCAATTATTTCATCATCCAACTTTTCAGCTAAGATGGGGAGGAGGATTTGAACTAATTAAAAATCCTCGGAAAAAATAAATCCCCGTGTCTTTCCAGTTTTATTTTGAGATGTCAGATTTCTGGGAATGTTTCTAGTAGGGTAAAAATCCATTTGATTTTTCATCTGGAAATAATTTGTCTATAGGGTCGGATTAATTCAATTCTTATGTGCTTCTTTAAAGCTTAGGGTAAATTATTTTCTCATCTCACTCCACTGCACAGCAGACCTGGCAGATAAATCATAACTATTCTGGCTTTATAGATGAGGCAACTGGGGATGAAAAATAAACTTGTGAGCAATGTTTTTAGATCACAAATCAGAACTGTGGCTCAGGGTCTAATATTAATTTCATGAGTTCTCACAGTTCATGATAAATGTGGCTTCAAATTCAACAATCGTTCCAGATAGACGAAAACAAAATATTAAAGAATAATACAGGAAAACTTTAATTTTATAGGTAAGTGTTTTTCAACTTCGGCAACTTTAAGATCTGTGGACTTCAACACCCAGAATTCATATTTTAAGTTGCCAAGATTGAGAAACAACATTAAAGATTAACTGAAGTTAAGGAATTACATTGGAATCAAAGGTCTAATGAAGTGAATTTCCATATAATGACAATCTGGCTATGACACACGTCACCTCACTGATCAGGTAGATTCAGCTGATCTGGCTGGCTAGATGTATGTCCCTCATGAAGGTGTGCATATAACCCTGATTGATACAATATACATAATCTGGATCCAGTTTCACGATTTGTGTAACGACATCATTTACACAGATTACTTCATTAACAAAATTGAGTTGCAACATTTTTCCAAGAGGCAACAATGTAAAGTTTACAGAAATTATATACAGGTAGTCCTTGACTTACAGCCGGTTTCTCAGCAATCGCTCAAATTTATAACAGAACTTCCTGGGAGGGGAGGTACTTTCCACCCAGTTCCAAACTTCCAATTGGCCCCACACTGCCATGATCATGTGATTCCACTTCGAGTGCATGGCAACTGACCCATATTTGGTATAGGGTTTGTATAGGACAGGGGTAGGCAACCTTGGCTCTTTTATGACTCATGGACTTCAACTCCCAGAATTCCTGAGCCAGCCATGCTGAGGGGAAAGAGAGAGTTTTCCAAGCTGAGTCATGCTGGCTCAGGAATTCTGGGAGTTGAAGTCCACAAGTCATAAAAGAGCCAAGATTGCCTACCCCTGGTATAGGGGTTCCTTCCTGAGTAGGGGGTTGGACTAGAAGACCTCCAAGGTCCCTTCCAACTGTTACTCTGTTTTTTACTGCTGTTTGCAGCATCCTAGTCATGTGACCACATTTTACAACTAATTCGGTTTATGTATCATCATACGTTGGGGACTACCTATAAATTAGCCACAGATTGTGATGTAGGATATTCTTTCATAAAATTAATCTCACCACAGCCCATGTCTAATTGGCACGTTAGGCTGAACTACCATCAAGCATAGAAGATTGTGAAACCACAGTCAGTCTTTTTAAGGAATATCTGCAGACGCATGTCTCAGCATCAAACATTTGTGAATGTTTAGCACCTAATTTGATAAATGCTAAAACCCAGGTTTATATCTTTAATGTTATTGAACATTTAGAAATGACAAAACTGCTATGACAAGAAGCCAGATTCACTTAACAACCGTGTTCTTAACTTAACAACTGCAGTGATTCACTTAACAATTGTGGCAAGAAAAGCTGCAAAATGGGGCGAAACTCACTTAATAGCAGTCTCGCTTAGCAGAAGAAACCTTGGTTTCAATTGTGGTCGTAAGTCGAGGACTACCTCTATTTTGCTTTGTGAGGAAGGATGTCTGCAACTGCACGATATCTTTTTTTTTTTTTTTGCTATACATCCCATCTCTTCCCCCAATTCTCAGTAGGACTTGCCAGCTGGAACACAGCATTTACACAGTTGGAATAATTCTGCCAGCAGGACTCAAAATTACGGTAGAATTCAGCAACAGGATGCAAGAAGCGCAAAATCCCACAGTCTATTATCAGCTTCAGAAAGCTCAAAACATGATTAAAAGGTAAAGTTCACTAGACTGGAAAAAGCAAGAAAATCAGCTATCTGCTAAGAAGAAGAAGGAAAAATGTTGTTGCTGAATATATCCTTGTTATTTAACCGTTTAGTTGTGTCCGACTCTTGGCGACTTTATAGACAACTGCTTTCAGTGCCACCCTTGTCAAGTGCAGCTTCTTTCAATTGTTGGTGGTGCATCTTTGTGTCAGATTTGATGTTATCAAGCCAGCCTATTCTTTGCTTGCCCCTTCTTCTTGTTCCACTAACCATTCCAAGTATCATGACCTTCTCCGATAAATTTGCAAGCATGACAGCGCTGAAGTAATTTTTTTTCCTTTAATTCTTCTTCCAGGCATGAAATTAGATCCTTATTATACAACTTGGAACACTAAGAATCTCATCCTTTGCTTCTGTAACATTTAGATCTGTTGCTAAAAATTACATTTAGGAGATATCTGGGGAATATTTGAAGACTATCGTATTTTCCGGCGTATAAGATGGCTTTCTAAAACGCAGAAATCGGTGCCAAAGTTGGGGGTCGTCTTATACACCAAGTCGTCTTATACGCCGGAAATTACGGTAGTTTCCGGCGTATAAGGCGACTTTCTAGGCATGGAAATCGACGCCGAAGTCGGGTGTCATCTTATACGCTGAGTCGCCTTATACGCCGGAAAATATGGTACTTGAACAAGAAACCAAAGCTTGGGTAGAACATATATATCCCACGGAAGACTGGGGTATAAATTTAATCAATAAGCAAATAGACTTGCTACAGTTTCTAGATGGAATTTCTACAATATTCTTTATTGATTGCTGCCTGCCAGACCCCTATTTTAATTTTTCCTGCCTCTTCTTCCTACTGCCCTCCTACCTTAAGTACTTTTCGAACTTTGTTTCATAAATCTCAACTAAAACCTAGTCAGACAAATCTTTTTTATACCGAATGTATAGACAAAAAGAGGGATTGTGCGTGGTTTCAAACTAAGCACAGAAACTGAACTCATATTCACCTGTCCCCTACATACTTCACTCCCAGACAGAAGTAAGTATCATGAAATCTATGAACATTCAATCCAATCCATCACACCAAGAAGAATGTAATGCTTTTGTTGTCAAGATTGAATCACTACTCAACTTGCCATAGAAAAGGAGGGAGGGGTAGAAAGTGTAGGGGGGTGAGGGGAGATGCGATTCCAAGAAGCTGTTCCCGGATCATGAGAACCTGCAGGAATGCCAAGGTTACTAACGCAGGTGCTTGACAGAGAAGTGGACCGTTCCCATAACAAGCCGAAGTTTTTTGATTGGAAAATGTGAGGACCCAGTGGGTGGGGGCAAAGGACGCTACTGTTTACTCCCAGAATTCCTGAGCCAGCATGGCTCACCTTTTCCCTCAGCGTGGCTGGCTCAGGAATTCTGGGAGTTGAAGTCCACGAGTCATAAAAGAGCCAAGGTTGCCTACCCCTAACCTAGACAGATTTTTAGGCAGGAAAACCAGAGTTGGTTTTGCTTCTTCAGTTCCGAGATGTGTATTCAATAATGTTTTATATTTACGGCACTTCAAAGCCTTGTAGGTTCCTTTTTTGGGTTTGTTAGTTGGACAGTCGACAAATGTATCTATAGGTAGTCCTCGACTTACAACAGTTCATTTAGTGACCCTTCAAAGTTACGCCCCTGAAAAAAGTGACCGATGACCATTTTTCACACTTACGATCACTGAAGCATCCCCATGGTCACCTGATCAAACTTCAGACACTTGGCAAATGACTCATATTTGTGACGGTTGCCATATCAGGTCACTTTTTGCGACTTTTTGACAAGCAAAGTCAAGGGGGAAGCCAGATTCACTTAACAACAATGTCACTAACTTAACAACTGATTCACTTGACAACTGTGGTAAGAACAGTTGTATAAAGGGGCAAAACTGACTTAACAAATGTTTCACTTAGCAACAGAAATTTGGGGCTCAATTGTGGTCGTAAGTCGAGGACTACCTGTAATCTAATCCTATCGCTTTAAATATAGAACTTGAATTAGAAAAGTGATTAAAGCTACTTACCTCCCCGTTTTCCAAGGGCACAATGCGGGAATATTCAGTGGTACAAATAACATCATCGTCTTTGGTAATCTTCTCTGTGCTCTTCAGGCCAAATTTCTCTACGCAATCTCTCCTGGAAGCTATTGAGTGCAGATGACAAGATTTACAATCTGGAAGGGTTTGGTTTGCCCCAAAATAGTTTATAACACTTTGCATGTATAGAGAATTTTCAAACAATGAAAGGCCTTTGCATGTATCACTCTCAGATATGAAGAATCAGGACTACCCATTAGATAAGCTAAGATAACTTTTATTGTCATTTTTTTTACCGTGGGTACAACGGCACACATCAAAAATGCAATTTAGTTGCCCGCTCTCAAAGTGAAACACATACATGATGCACACCTAAACATACTATGAATTTCCAATTATGCTGATTTCTTTCCTCATGCCTATACACCAAAAAAAAAAAAAAAAAAATCTAGTCATCTAATGGTCAGCATTAAAAGTCAGCATAATTGGAGACAGAACAGTGTCAACAGAATGCAAGGGGATTGGACTTAGATTGTAAGGACTCTAGGCTGATCATTTGCTTGACAAATCTTCTTTTTCTACACTAAGATGTTTATCCTAGTGAGAATATATTGCTGAAAGGCTGAGACCAGTGGTGGGATTCAAATAGGTGAACAACCAGTTCCCTGTGTGGATGTGGCTTCCTGAAGTCCATTCTGGGCCTGGGCAACAAAAAATTAGCTACCGGTTCTGCCGAAGTGGTGTGAACTGGCTGAATCTCACCACTGGCTGAGACAATGGCATACTTAAAGTCTCCTAAATGAAATTCTGGCAGTGGAAAAAAGCAAAGAAAAAAATCAAAATTTTCCTTTTCTCTTTTTTGTGGACTTCAACTCCCAGAATTCCTGAGCCAGCCATGCTGAGGGGAAAGGGAGAGTTTCCAAGCTCAGCCATGCTGGCTCAGGAACTCTGGGAGTTGAAGTCCATGAGTCATAAAAGAGCCAAGGTTGCCTACCCCTGGTTTAGGATAAACTGGAAAATGAAAATGGAGCATTGAGATTTTGTTTTGTTTTGTTTTTAAGTGCCATGAGAACTTCTTGTGATGTTGCTACCAGACCAAATCCTTTAAAAAAAGGTCCATCTTCTACAAAGCTGGAACAATACAAATTACTGCCTGAGCATGGAAATTGCATTTGAGATCAGCATAGGAAAACTTTTTCTCTCATGTTCTGCCGTCCTTATTTCCAATAATCCAGAAGCTACAGAAGGAGTTCAGATTATTAAATAGGATGAATATGGGGCATATACCCAGCATTCTATTATTTCAATTATTTATAACTCACATACAGGTAGCTTGTAATAAACTGGGGCAAAATTCACTTAATAATTGTCTCGCTTAGCAACAAAATTTCGGGGCTCAATTGTGGTTGTAAGTTGTAATTCATCGCCAATAAATTCATCACCCATAAATTCAATAAAATAAATTCAATTCCTGGCATCTGGATGAAGTTCCCACATCCTCTTATTTTTAATAAAAAAGAATGTTGGGAGATATGTTGTTTAACATCTGGGAAGTGTTTGAGGGAAACTTTGCTTTTCAGAAGAAGTCTCCAAACCAAGGGAAACAAACAAACAAACAAACAAACGAATGAATGCACAGAGCAGAGAATCCCAATAACAAAAAAAAAGAAGCTTGAGATTTTGCACAGTTGCAAAAACAGCTGGAAAGTTGAGGATCAGGAAGAAGACAGATAAACTTTTGTTTCGAATAAAGTCTTCCTGAAAATTACGCAGGAACCGATCCATCACAAAAGAATGTCAGATTGCCAAGCTTGCAATAGTCTTATCTTAAAGGAAGAAGCAAAATTAAATCAGTTCTGTTGGGGCAGGTGGCTTATCTCTTCACATTTCTCCAAAGCTGGGTTCACATATTTTCCTCAGCTATGGCTAAGAACCGTGTTTTGCTAAACGAGTCATAGTAGGCTGTTCCACACTTAATACTATCCTCAAAAGCAGCATTTCTCAACCATGATAACTTTTAAGATGTATGGACTTGGTTCCCAGATTGACCTGAGTGGGAGTTTTTGGAATCTATACATCTTAAAGTTGCTAAGGTTAAGAAAGACTGCCATAACACAACACCTGCTTTACATGTCAAAACGGCCAAGTTCACACCCTTTTGTAAGCCTAAAACAAATAATACGGCTTAGCATATAGAGCACGTAAGTCTGACCACATGGTGAATTACAATTTGAAGGAGATATGATTTCAATTACTATGAAAAAAATGCATTTAGATTATTGTCCTTAATCCCAATTGGATGCTAGTGAAATAAGCATACCTATTTGTTACTTGAAAACTCTAAGGATGTTGTTGTTGTTAATTGCGAAGTCGTGTCCGACCCATCGCGACCCCATGGACAACGTTCCTCCAGGTCTTCCTGTCCTCTACCATCTTCTGGAGTCCATTTAAGTTCACACCTACTGCTTCAGTGACTCCATCCAGCCATCTCATTCTCTGTCGTCCCCTTCTTCTATTGCCCTCAATCTTTCCCAGCATTAGGCTCTTCTCCAGTGAGTCCTTCCTTCTCATTAGGTGGCCAAAGTACTTGAGTTTCAACTTCAGGATCTGGCCTTCTAAAGAGCAGTCGGGGTTGATCTCTTCTAGGACTGACCGGTTTGAACGCCTTGCAGTCCAAGGGACTCGCAGGAGTCTTCTCCAGCACCATAGTTCAAAGGCCTCAATTCTTTGGCGCTCAGCCTTTCTTATGGTCCAACTTTCACAGCCATACATTGCAACTGGGAAAACCATGGCCTGGACTATACGCACTTTTGTTGGCAGGGTGATGTCTCTGCTTTTTAGTATGCTGTCTAGATTTGCCATAGCTTTCCTCCCCAGGAGCAAGCGTCTTTTAATTTCTTGGCTGCAGTCCCCATCTGAGGTGATCTTTGAGCCCAGAAAAATAAAATCTGTCACTACCTCCATTTCTTCCCCATCTATTTGCCAGGAATTGAGAGGGCCGGATGCCATGATTTTGGTTTTCTTAATGTTGAGTTTCAAGCCAACTTTTGCACTCTCCTTCTTCACCCGCATCAAGAGGCTCTTTAGTTCCTCTTCACTTTCTGCCATTAGAGTGGTATCATCTGCATATCTTAGGTTGTTGATATTTCTCCCGGCAATCTTAATTCCAACTTTTGATTCATCTAGCCCTGCCTTTCTCATGATGTGCTCTGCATATAAGTTAAATAGGCAGGGCGACAGTATACAGCCTTGCCGGACTCCTTTTCCAATTTTGAACCAATCAGTGGTTCCGTGTTCGGTTCTCACTGTTGCTTCTTGACCCGCATATAGGTTTCTCAAGAGACAAATGAGATGGTCTGGTACTCCCATCTCTTTAAGAACTTGCCACAATTTGTTGTGATCCACACAATCAAAGGCTTTTAGCATAGTCAATGAAGCAGAAGTAGATGTTTTTCTGGAACTCCCTAGCTTTTTCCATGATCCAGCGTATGTTGGCAATTTGATCTCTAGTTCCTCTGCCTCTTCGAAATCCTGCCTGTACTTCTGGTAGTTCTCGATCCACATACTGCTGGAGTCTAGCTTGTAGGATTTTAAGCATAACTTTACTTGCATGTGAAATGAGTGCAATGGTGCGATAGTTTGAACATTCTTTGGCATTGCCTTTCTTTGGAATTGGAATGTAAACTGACCTTTTCCAATCCTGTGGCCACTGTTGAGTTTTCCAAATTTGCTGGCAAATTGAATGTAGCACTTTTACTGCATCGTCTTTTAAGATTTTGAATAGCTCAGCTGGAATACTGTCACCTCCACTAGCTTTGTTGTTGCTCAGATTTTCTAAGGCCCATTTCACTTCACATTCTAGGATGTCTGGTTCGAGGTCAATGATCATCTCATTGTGATTATCTGGGATGTTAAGCTCATTCTTGTATATTTCTTCTGTGTAGTTTTGCCATCTCTTCTGCCTCTGTTAGGTCTCTGCCATTTTGGTCCTTTATCATGCCCATCTTTGCATGAAACGTTCCCTTCATATCTCCAATTTTCTTGAAGAGATCTCTGGTCCTCCCTATTCTGTTGTTTTCTTCTATTTCTTTGCACTGTTCATTTAAGAAGGCATTCTTATCTCTTCTAGCTACTCTCTGGAATTCTGCATTCAATTGGGTGTATCTTTCTCTTTCTCCTTTGCCTTTCGCTTCCCTTCTTTCCTCAGCTATTTGCAAAGCTTCCTCAGACAGCCATTTTGCTTTCTTGCATTTCTTTTTCTTTGGGATGGTTTTAGTTGCTACCTCTTGTACAATGTTGCGAACTTCCATCTATAGTTCTTCAGGCACTCTGTCTATCAGATCTAATTCCTTAAATCTATTTGTCACCTCTACTGTATATTCATCAGGAATATGATTTAGTTCATACCTGAGTGGCCTAGTGCTTTTCCCTACTTTTTTCAATTTAAGCCTAAATTTTGCAACGAGAAGCTCATGATCTGAGCCACAGTCAGCTCCTGGTCTTGTTTTTACTGACTGTATAGAGCTTCTCCATCTTTGGCTGCAGAGCACATAGTCAATCTGATTTCTATGTTGACCGTCTGGTGATGTCCATGTGTAGAGCCGTCTCTTGGGTTGTTGGAAAAGAGTGTTTGTTATGACCATCGTATTCTCTTGACAAAATTCTATTAGCCTGTGCCCTGCTTCATTTTGTACTCCAAGGCCAAACTTGCCTGTTATTCCGGTTATCTTTTGACTTCCTACCTTAGCATTCCAATCCCCCATGATGATAAGGACATCATTTTTTGGTGTTAATTCTATAAGGTGCTGTAAGGCTTCATAGAACCGGTCAATTTCATCCTCTTCAGCACCAGTGGTTGGGGCATAGATTTGGACTACTGTGATATTGAATGGTTTGCCTTGGATTCGAATTGAGATCATTCTGTCATTTTGGGGATTGTATCCCAGTATTGCTTTTCCTATTCTTTTATTGACTATGAAGGCTACTCCATTTCTTCTGAGGGATTCTTGCCCACAGTAGTATACCTGATGGTCATCTGAGTTAAATTCACCCATTCCTGTCCATTTTAGTTCGCTGATTCCTAAGATGTCGATGTTCAGTCTTGTCATCTCTTTTTTGACTACGTCTAGCTTGCCTTGATTCATGGATCTTACATTCCAGGTTCCTATGGAGAAAAAATCTTTACAGCATCGGACTTTCCTTTCACCACCAGATATATCCACAGCTGAGCGTCCTTTCGGCTTTGGCCCAGTCGCTTCATTCTTTCTGGCGCTACTAGTACTAGCCCTCTGCTCTTCCCCAGTAGCATATTGGACACCTTCCGACCTGAGGGGCTCATCTTCCAGCGTCATATCTTTTTTCCTTTTAGTACTGTCCATGGGGTTTTCATGGCAAAGATACTGGAGTGGTTTGCCATTTCCTTCTCCAGTGGATCACATTTTGTCAGAACTCTCTGCTATAACCTGTCCGTCTTGGGTGGCCCTGCACGGCTTAGCTTATAGCTTCATTGAGTTATGCAAGCCCCTTCGCCACGACAAGGCAGTAATCCATAAAGGGGAACTCTAAGGATAGTCTAATACTAAAGGACAGCCATGTTAATTTTCAGCAATGTAGTCTAAATAAGCTATGGCAAATCTAGACAGCATACTAAAAAGCAGAGACATCACCCTGCCAATAAAAGTGTGTATAGCCAAGGCCATGGTTTTCCCAGTTGCAATGTATGGCTGTGAAAGTTGGATCATAAGAAAGGCTGAGTGCCAAAGAATTGAGGCCTTTGAACTATAGTGCTGGAGAAGACTCCTGTGAGTCCCCTGGACTGCAAGGCGCTCAAACCGGTCAGTCTTAGAGGAGATCAGCCCTGATTGCTCTTTAGAAGGCCAGATCCTGAAGTTGAAACTCAAGGACTTTGGCCACCTAATGAGAAGGAAGGACTCACGGGAGAAGAGCCTAATGCTGGGAAAGATTGAGGGCAATAGAAGAAGAAGGAGACAACAGAGGTGGCTGGATGGAGACACTGAAGCAGTAGGTATGAGCTTAAATGGACTCCAGAAGATGGTAGAGGACAGGAAGGCCTGGAGGAATGTTGTCCATGGGGTCGCGATGGGTCGGACACGACTTCGCAATTAACAACAACAAAGTCTAAACAAGGCTTGCAGAGCAGAGGATACAAGTGTGCAGAATGAGCAAGCAGCAATACAGATAGTTCTTGACTTATAACAGTTCATTTAGTGACCGTTCAAAGTTACAATGGCATTGGCAAAACAGATTTATGACCATTTTTCACACTTAGGACCATTGCAGCTCCTCCCGTGGTCATGTGATCAAAACTCAGATGCTTGGCAACTGACTCATATTTATGACAATTGCAGTGTCCCTGGGATCAGGTGATCCCCTTTTGCAACCTTCTGACAATCAAAGTCAATGGGGACATCAGAATCACTTAACAACCATGTTCCTAAACTTAACAACTGCAGTGATTCACTTAACAAATGTGGCAAGAAAGGTAGTAAAATGGAGCAAGGTTCACTTAACAACTGTCTCACTTAGCAACATATATTTTGGGCTCAATTGTGGTCGAGCGCTATCTGTAGTTAAAGAACAAAAACAAGATACTTATTCATTTAATGGAAAGTATATGGCTTATATGCGTTCTATTATTTCAGTTATTTATAACTCGCAAACTACCTGTAACTTGTAGTAAACTGGGACAAAATTCACTTAGCAAATGTCTCACTTAACAACAGAAATTTGGGGCTCAATTGTGGTCATAAGTTGAGGACTATCTGTAAAGCTATTCAAATGCACAGCACAAAAACTTGCTTCGTTGATTCTTATTAAAATAAAAAATTCTGCTCTCTCTTTTATTTTTCCTTTTTCTTTCTTAACTGTTTTGGGTTTTTTTGTACTCTGAAATTTACTTTGCAAGCCTAGAAGCAATGACAGTAAAGTAACAATTGTTTGTAGGCACCTAGAGATCCATCTACTTTATGTAGTATAATGATTAGATATGTCTGTTAGATCAGTCTGTGCATTAATAACACACAAATGGACTCGGTGGGATTATCCCAGAGCAAATGATTGCAGCCAATGGATTCTTGGATTTAGTAATTCAGTTGTTAACGGTGATAACCCGCTAATCCAATAAACACGTTAAACTTCAAATCCAAAACCACTCACAGTTTTCCAGGCAGTAATTCAGGCATTAACTTAACTTGGCAAAAGACTTTCAGATCTAACTAGATTAGAATCTTTACTAAACACAAATGTGAAATCTTATTCACCCGGAAACTGTAAATATAGAAATACAGAACAAAAAGTCAAATACTGCATTTTATACAGGTTGTCTTCCGTTTACGACCCCAACGGAGCCCAAAATTTCCGTTGCTAAGTAAGGCATGTGTTAAGTGAGTTTTGCCCTGTTTTATGAGCTTTTATGACACAGTTTTTAAGGGAATCATTGCGATTGTTAAATTAGTAACAGTTGTTAAGGGAATCTGGCTTCCCCATTGACTTTGCTTGTCAGAACGTCACCAAAGGGGATCACATGATACCAGGGACACTGCCATCGTCGTAAGTATGAGTCAGTTGCCAAGTGTCTGATTTTTGATCACATGACCGTGGGGATGCTGCAATGGTCGTAAGTGTGAAAAATGATCATAAGTCACGATATTATTATATAAATCTTCATGTATTATTCAAGGAAAAATCTCTTCCAGTTAATAATAATAATAATAAAGTTCCAATATTTGAGGGACTGCCACAAAGAAGAGGGACTCAGGCTATTCTCCAAAGCACCTGAAGGCAGGACAAGAAGCAACGGGTGGAAACTAATCAAGGAGAGAAGCAACCTAGAACTAAGGAGAAACTTCCTGACAGTTAAAACAATTAACCAGTGGAACAACCTGCCTCCAGAAGCTGTGAATGCTGGAAGTCTTTAAGAAGAGACTGGACAGCCATTTGTTTGAAATGATATAGGGTTTCCTGCTTGAGCAATGGGTTGGGCTAGAAGACCTCCAAGGTCCCCTCCAACTCTGATTGATTGAACTACCACTATATATAAAATGTAAGTCATTGGCATAAAGCCTTCTGTTATTGTTTGAGAACCTATTTAGGATAAAGACACTTCTTATTCTTTTACCTGTGAGGTAAACTTAATGCCTCACTGTCAAAAACTGTAAGGTGTAGCACACTCAAGAGAAAATGTTCCTGTTTAATTCTCCCAGATATTCTTTTTCCAGGTTTTTCTGGTTAACAAATCATCATAAAACTGAATTCACATCTTCTACCAATTACTATTACTTCTCCCTGGAGAAGGCGGTGTTTAATACTTTCAAACAATTTGCGTTCTCTCTGTTTACTTGAAATGGAAACTAATGCATTTGGCCAACTTAAGTACAGCTAGTCCTCGACTTACGACCACAATGGAGCCCCAAAATTCTGTTGCTGAGCGAGACGTTTGTTAAGTGAGCTTTGCCCCATTTTACAATCTTTCTTGCTACCATTGTTAAGTGAATCCCTGCAGTTGTTAAGTTAGCCACACGGTTGTTAAGTGAAACTGGCTTCCCCATTGACTCGGCTTGTCAGAAGGTTGCAAAGGGGAAACTGAGTCAGTTTCCAAGAGTCTGAATTCTGATCATGTGACCCTGGGGACGCTGCAACGCTCATTAAGTGTGGAAAAAACTGTCGTAAGTCACTTTTTTCAGTGCCGTTGCAACTTTGAACGGTCCCTAAATGAACTGTTGTAATTCAAAGACCTGTGTCAGATTTGCTCTGCGAACAGTAGGCAGTTTTATACTGAGAAAACAAATTCTCTGACCGAATTTCCTTACATTTCTTTTTCCAGGGAAGAACACTAGGTAGCCAGAAATGCATTTTATCTAAGCTACAAAATACAGTGATTTTGACCTTGTCATAACACAAGGTTGTCCTCCTGGCAAGTGGTGCGCAAACTTTGGGGATGGTTGGTGATCTCAGAGCTCCCCTCCCACCTTTTAACTTATCTCTTAATCTCCACTTTTATCTTTTTGTCATTCAGTTTTAATTCTGTTTCAACTGTACTTTTTTACATGATTTTATGCCCTTTTATCTGTAAACCACGCAGAATCATAGGGAGATGAGCGGTGCCTAAATTTGGTAAGTAAATTAAATAAATAAACTTGCTTAAGGGATGCCATAAAATTGGTTACATCCAGAATAAGTAGCAAGAGCAATAGTAATAGCACTTAAGACTTATATACCGCTTCACGGTGCTTTACAGCCCTTTCTAAGCGGTTTACAGAGTCAGCCTATTGCCCCCAACAATTTGGGTCCTCATTTTACTGACTTCGGAAGGATGGAAGGCTAAGTCAACCTTGAGCCGGTCAGGATCGAACTGTCAAAGTGCTGGCAGACGGCACTCAGCAGAATTAGCCTGCAGTACTGCTTTCTAACCACTGCGCCACCAGAGTTCATCCAATTGGGTAATGAAGAAATGAAAAGGGAGAATTGTCTCTCAGGTGATGTCTCCTGTGCAAGTCACAGCTGGAATGCAAAACCTCTGCATAAACCAGGGGTAGGTAACCTTAGCTCTTTTATGACTCGTGGACTTCAACTCCCAGAATTCCTGAGCCGGCATGGCTCAGCATGGAAACCTCTCCCTTTCCCCTCAGCATGGCTGGCTCAAGAATTCTGGGAGTTGAAGTCCACGAGTCATAAAAGAGCCAAGGTTGCCTACCCCTGGCATAGACATTTCTTCACTTACCTCGAGCGCACCTAAGGCAGAAGGGATGCTCAACATTCTTTGCAAACATCATAAATAGATAGATGGATTTCTCACAAGTTAGCTATTTTAATTTGCTCTCATACTCACAGGCAAAGTACTGCCAAGGATCATAGGTAACTCCAAAATCGGTTGACCGCTCAAGTACCCACAGGTCTGGACGGGGGGAATTTGCAAACTTGATCAGTACGTAGGCCACATGGAACAGCTGTGAAAGAAGGGGGAAAATGTACATTTTAGCACAAAAGAACACAGTTCCGCTCCTCCAAGAACAAACATGACGCAGGTATATAAAGCTGAAAGTTGTACAGGGGAAAAGTAACATCCAGTTTTTATTGGGTGACTACAGGTGATCCTCGACATTCAACAGTTCATTTAGTGACTATTTGAAGTTACAACGGCACTGAAAAAAAAGTGACATGACCGTTTTTCATACTTATGACTCTTGCAGCCTCTCCATCGTCACGTGATCAAAATTCAAACACTTGGCAACTGACTTGTATTTATGACGGTTGCAGTGTCCCGGGGTCATGGGATCATCTTTTACAACCTTCTGACAAGCAAAATCAAAGGGGAAGCCAGATTCCGTTGACAATTGGGTTACTAACTGAACAACTGCAGTGATTCACTTAACAACTGAGACAAGAAAGGCTGTAAAATGGGGCAAAATTCACTTAACAACCATCTCACCTAGCAACAGAAAATTTGGGTTCAGCTGTGTGATCATACGCCAAGGACTACTTGTAATAAGGAAATTAAAAAATTAAATAAAGAATCTTCCCTATACTTCATCGAGTTTTCAGAAACTGTGCTATGTTTCTTGTATTTTTTTTTTTATAAAAGTGTAGCGGTTAAAATTTACGATGGACCTTCTCTATAGTTTTTCAATTTGGTCTAGCTCAGGGGTAGGCAACCTTGGCTCTTTTATGACACATGGACTTCAACTCCCAGAATTCCTGAGCCAGCCATGCTGAGGGGAAAGGGAGAGGTTTCCAAGCTGAGCCATGCTGGCTCAGGAATTCTGGGAGTTGAAGTCCACGAGTCATAAAAGAGCCAAGGTTGCCGACCCCTGGTTTAGCCATACTCCATCTCATGAGAAAGACCGTTGTCCATATGGGGGAAATTTCCCAGTCAAAGCTACAATTATTTTAATTTAGCTTAAAGATGAATATCAAGGTTATAGGTAGACTGGGAATCCAGAAACAAGAAGAGAATGGCAAACTTTTTCTGAAGAATCTGTCTGTGAAATCACTAGGAGTTATGCTTAACCGGAAGGAGGAAAAAGGAAAGTTAATGGAAAAAAAACCAGGGTCAATCAGCAATTCAACCACTGTCATTAAAGAAGACAACAGCTCAAAGTTCAGATGTCACATTAAGTATAACTAATCAAGGTTCAGATGTCACACTAAGTATAACTAATTAAAATTGCTAGAAACATCAAACAATGACATGCATTCTTGTGTCCCAGCAGAGGAGAGAGTGCAGGTACGAATGGTTAAACCAGGGGTATCAAACATCCGGTCTATGGGCCGGATGCGTCATCTGGAAGCCACGCCCACCCCATTGCCGGCAATGGCAAAACCATCCTGATACGTTGCGCGATGTCATGTGACATCGCGAGTTTGACATGTCTGGGTTAAACTCATCCTCACTGTGGAAAAAAATCTCATGAAATGCCCTAATTATATTATGTGGAAGTACGATTGGCTTAATGGTTAAGACGCTGGCCTACAAACCAGGAGACTGGGAGTTCTTGTTCCATCTTAGGCATGAGAGCCGGCTGGATGACTTTGGGTCAAACACCAGGAAATGGTGAGTTCTAGTTCCGCCTTAGGCATCAAAGCCTGCTAGGTGACTTTGGGTCAGTCAATCTCTCTCAGCCCAATGTATTCTGTAGGGTTGTTGTGGGGAAAATAAGAGGAGAAAGGAAAGTATGTTTGCCTCCTTGAGTTACTTACAAAGTAATTAAGGTGGGATTAAAAAAATTATAATCAACAAACAAACACATAAATTTTCTTCAGAGGGGTACAATGTCCTTTTTCAGAACCAAGTCTTTTGGGGAAGGTGGCTATAATAATAATAGTAGTAGTAGTAGTAGTAAAGTTGGAAGGGACATTGGAGATCATCTAGTCCAACCCCCTGCTCAGGCAGGAAACCCTATACCATTTTGGACAAATGGCTGTCCAGTCTCTTCTTAAAAACTTCCAGTGTTGGAGCATTTACTGCTTCTGGAGGCAAGCTGTTCCACTGATTAATTGTTCTCACTGTCAGGAAGTTTCTCCTTAGTTCTAGTTTGCTTCTCTCCTTGATTAGTTTCCACCCGTTGCTTCTTGTCCTGCCTTCAGGTGCTTTGGAAAATAGCTTAATTCCCTCTTCTTTATGGCAGCCCCTGAGATATTGGAATACTGCTATCATATCCCCCCTTGTCCTTCTCTTTGTTAAACTAGACATACCCAATTCTAGCAACCATTCCTTATATGTTTTAGCCTCCAGTCCCCTAATCATCTTTGTTGCTCTTCTCTGTGCTCTTTCTAGAGTCTCAACATCTTTTTTACATCGTGGTGACCAAAACTGGATGCAGTATTCCAAGTGTGGCCTTACCAAGGCATTGTAAAGTGGTATTAATTGTTCACGTGATCTTGATTCTATCCCTCTGTTAATGCAGCCTAGCACTGTGTTGGCCTTTTTGGCAGCTGCAGCACATTGCTGGCTCATATTTAGGTGATTGTCTACTAGGACTCCGAGGTCCCTCTCACAGTTACTACTATTGAGCAAGGTACCCCCTTTACTATACCTGTACATTTGGTTTTTCTTGCCTAAATGTAGAATCTTGCTTTTTTCACCACTGAATTTCATTTTGTTAGTTAGTGCCCAGTGTTCAAGTCTGTCCAGATCCTTCTGTATCTTAAGCCTGTTTTCTGGAGTGTTCGCTATTCCTGCCAGCTTGGTGTTGTCTGCAAATTTGATAAGTTCCCCATCTATCCCTTCGTCCAAATCGTTGATGAAGATTTTGACGAGCAACATGTTGAAGAGCAACGCTATAGAAAGAGACCATCTTTTTCTGAAGGACTCGGTTTGGTGGGTGCTGGGAAGTTTAGCACTATCTACTTTCTAATTATGTTATAGCTAGCAATAGCTAAGAAATAACCTGCAAGGTTCTGCAAAACACCAAGGCAAATCCACACTCTGAATAGCTGTGTTGGGAAACTGCCAACTAGGCTGAAAGGAGGAAGAATCAGACAAGGGCCTTTACAAGTGGCTTGCCCTTACTGTAAACACAGCCTAATGGAGGAACCACCAAGCACTCTTCAGCCACTGATAGGTGAAGTCACTTGTATGTAATCAGAAATGAAATCCCACTCCATTCTAGCACTGATGGTGTTACCTAGTTGGATACTGAGACGTCTGCAAGAAAACAACCAAGCTCAGAGAACACCAAGGGCCCCTCATTTCAACCTGAGCTACAAATATTCTCTTCTCTGGGTACTAATTATTGCTGTTAAAACATACCCATCCCTGGGGGAAATTCAAGCCAGCCATTTGGAAAGGAAACTCTCCTTTATATAAATACACATCCCATCAGTTGCCAAGACAAGGTAGCTTCTGATAACACCGTCACAGCCCTCAATTCAAGATGCTTCTAATTTGTTTGAAGACTGATTTATACAGCCATATTCTTGTCAAGTCTGAAAAAAGCAGGCAGCTTAAAAATGTCAGTGCTGGGCGTGGAGGAACAAAAACAATCTCAGCAACAGAATTCCTCTTTTTAAGCTGGCACCGGCTTTCTCCAAAAATCTTCACTTTATCATCCTGTCAAAAAGTTCTATTTAAAAACACACCACCACCACCCCTAAAATGACCCTCATTTTACCAGTAGGGTAAGAATGTTTGAAGTACAACACAGGAAATGTGATGTCTACAGAGACATGGGTCTTCCCGTGTTCAGAGCAAGGGAATAAAATGTCACTACATGAACTCTTGTAAGTCAAGGGCTACCCATAACCGTGAGCCACCCAAAGTGATTGGCAGGCCAGCAGCTTATCAATTGCATTTCTGTATAAATAAATAAACAGCTCCACCAATTGTGCAACACCATAAAAGGAAAAGAGAATCTGTGAGGAAAAAGTAAGAGAAATACGCATTTCTATATTTTAGATATCTTGTGGGCTGGATTCTATACTCAAAACGACTATGAAAATGAGGAAAATTTAATTATATGCTACTCCTGGGAAATGGAAGAGTTTTTTTCTCTGTTTTTCCTGAATTGGGATTATTTGCAAAGAAAACTATGGAAGTATATAGGATTCAGATTCTGCTTTCAATTAATATTATATTACCCACAGGATCTAGTTGTATGTTGTTGCTTCTCCTGGCAACTGTATGGAGATTCATATTCAGTTCCAGAACAATAAATATTCTTCTCTAAATAACATTAATGAAAAAGGTTTTACTATTTGTTTCTTTTTTTTATTTGTAAAGTCATTTCTATCCTGTGTTCTTGTTGCTTCATAGTGTTTATGCAGAAGCTGTTTTATTTCCTAAATTATCATCCCGAGAAATTATTTTGTTCCTTTCCTCTTTCTTAAAAGAATTAAGAAATTTCTAGAAACACGTGTTACATTATTCCACCTTAATTGTCCTTTTGGTTATGTTTGTTTTAATTCACATGTTTAGCAGTTAATTGATTTTTAAAAAGTAAACTGATGTTCTGAGAAAAGGATACCAAAAAGTTTTACTTTCAACAACAAATGAAACTCCGAGCTTCCTTCCCCCCTCGAAAAAATATATAAAAGCTATATATTTACTATATTTTTATTCTTTCTATTGTTTTAAGATGCTTTTAATACCTTTAACTATAATATATTTTAATATACTGATTTTTAAATATTTTACTATTTTATATTTTAATAGTTTAAAAACTGTAATATATTTTTTGAATTGTAAGCTGCCCAGGGCGGCTACAGAGATTGAACAAATAAATAAATAAAAATAAAAGACAAACTTATTGAAGGATCGTTCATAAGTATTTAAATATGACAGCTTCAAATAATGTGTGCGGCCTTTAAATCAATTGCTTAGCATTTTGAAAGTTAAAATATAATGTAAAAGAAATGCACGTGCCTTTGGGGGGGGGGGCACAATAACTTACTAGATCTCCCATTGCTTTGTAAGGTGGAAAAAAAGAAACACACATACACAAAAAACGAAAACCCCAGCCAGACCTACATTCCTGAAAAGGTGAAGCAGTTCTTATCTTTCTACAGTAGGTTAATTATGGAGGAATCCAGCTAGAAAGGAATACAAATCAAACCTCTCCCTTTTTGATTCCTACAAAGAATTTGTTGGATTATATATAATATTGCAGCATTCAGAGGAAGGGGGCAGGGTGAGACAGCCTTTAAAACACTAATAAAAGGTTGACCGTGTCTATAAAATAATAAAAGTTTGAGATATTAATCTCAAACAAAACATACACCACAGCAAAGGCCACAATTTATCTGCTGAGCATATTTCTCCATAATCAGAAATGAATCCATAATCTAAATATAAAAATAGAGTCCCTGGTTTATGAGCACGACTGAGCCCAACATATCTGTTGCTAAGGGAGACAGTTTTAAGTGCGTTTTGCCCCATTTTATGAACTTTATTGCCACAGCTGTTAAATGACTCACTGCAGCTGTTAAGATAGTAACATGGTTGTTAAGTGAATCAGCTTCCCCCTTGACTTTGCTTGTCAGAAGGTCGCAAAAGGAGATTACTGCAATCGTCATAAGTATGAGTCAGTTGCCAAGTGGCTGAATTTGGATCACATGATCATGGGGATGCTGCCACCGTCGTAAGTGTAAAAAAAGGTCATAAGTCACTTTTTTCAGTGCTGTTGTAGCTTCAAACACTCACTAAATGAACTGTTGTAAGTTGAGGATTACTTGTATTGCATTCCCTGAATGTTTGTACAAATAGTCCTCCACTTACAGTGGGTCACTTAGTGACAGTTCAAAGTTATGACAAACCTCACCAAGTTACTTACGACCCATTTTGAAGTTCCAATAGCAGTTCCCCTCTTGTCATGTGATCACATTTGGGGCACTTAGTAACTCTTCCATATTTACAGCCATTTATAGCATCCTACAGTCAGGTGACAAGAATTTACTCTTTTTTTCTTTTTTTCCCCCAAAACTAGCGTTTACTTTTGGTTTCCGGCAAAAAACGCCCATTATATACAATCGTTTTCCTTAACAACTATGGCATTTGCTTCATAGACAAAAGGTTGACATAATGACTGCAATGTTTGCTTAACAAGGACTACATGTACGCAGAATCGAAGTAACAAAAACAATCAGAAAAACACTGCCTAATATACAACATCCATTGATTTCTAGACACAGTGGATCTAAACTGAGCAATTACACTGAAGAAACCTTTCTGGAGGATATAAGACAAATACACTGCTCATTTAGTTTATTTCAGATTACTGGGAGTTTTCACTTCGTTTTGTTTTTTTGTTTTTGCATGCCATTCAACAAGGGCAGATGGGCGCCATCAGCCCTCAGCTGGCAAAGTCTGGATAGTCATTAAATCAATCCATGCATATCAGAAATTCAACCTCAGTTTTTAAGAAGAGACTGGACAGCCATTTGTCTGAAATGGTGTAGGGTTCCTGCCTGAGCAGGGGGTTGGACTCGATGACCTCCAAGGTCCCTTCCATCATCATCATCATCATCATCATTATTATTATAAAAGAGCCAAGGTTGCCTACCCCTGTCCTAGGTTATTCAGCAAGGTTTTTTTTAAGTCCAGCAATTGTACGGAGAGAGAAGGTGCAGAGCGAAATGACACCTAGTGCAGGTCTCTGTTAGGGGCTACAACTTACAACATGATTTTCTGCAGCAAAAGGAGGCCCGTTGCCATGACAAGGAAAAGAATAACAAAAAACACCTTGTGAGTTTTGAGTTACACCTATATATAATGGCTTCCGGACCTGAACGAAGGTGCCCCATGTAATGTTTCATTTAATTCTTCTGCTACTGAAGCTTAAAAGAAGTACTATTAAATAATAGATTCTTATCTGTATAGAGAAAGCAAACTTGAATGCACTTGTACAGCTGCTGCTACTGCTATACCCTTTTTAACCTTATTCTTATATTTTAAGTACAAGTAGTCCTCGACTTACAACAATTCAAAGTTACAACAGCGCTGAAAAAAGTGACTCATGATCATTTTTCAGTTACAACCTTTATAGCATTCCCAGGGTCATGTGATCAGAACTGAGATGCTTGGCAACTGGTTCATATTTATGACCACTGCTGTGTCCCAAGGTCATGTACGTACTCCTCCTTTTGCAACCTTCTGACAACGGGGAAGCCAGATTCACTTAACAACCGTGTTACTAACTTATTAACTGCAGTGATTCACTTAACAACTCTGGCAAGAAAGGTCATAAAATGGGGCAAAACTCACTTAACAAATGTCTCTCTTAACAACAGAAAGTCGGGGCTCAATTGTGGTCATAAGTTGAGGACTACCTATATTATGATTGGGCTGATTTTTCTGCCTTATCCTACTGAAAGGCAGTAACATCAAGCTTGATCTGAAGTGAAGATTCTTCTTTAATTATCAAATCAAATCAAGCTTGATCTGATTTGATAATTAAAGAAGAATCTTCACTTCAGTCTGATGAACTAGAACAGTGGTGGCGAACCTATGGCCCGGGTGCCAGAGGCGGCACTCAGAGCCCTCTCTGTGGGAATGCGCGCCGTCGCCCCACTCCTAGGCCTTCAGCTGGCTTTTATAAAACCTTTTCGCATTAGGCCTCTGCCGCCGTGGGCAAAAAAAAAGCTTCAATCAATCAATCAATTTCAACTTCTCGTGGGAAAAAAAAAGATCTTGCAAAGTTGGAATTGATTGATTGAACTTTTTAGTCCCACCCAGTCTGCCATTACCACCGCAGCCACGCCCACCCAATGGGACACATCCACCCGATTGGCCATACCCAGCCAATGGACCACACCCACCGGGCACCCGACGATGCATAAGGGGTTTTGGGTTGCAGTTTTGGGCACTCGGTCTCTAAAAGGTTCGCCATCACTGAACTGGAAGATATAGACCAGACCTAATATCAGGACCTGAACCCTCGTAAATTATCTCGAAAAAACTTTTCTTCAAAAAGATCTATATCTAGATTTTAACTGATTAGTGCTTAACCTGGAAACTAGATCTCAATTTATGGTCATAATTGGGACTAGAATTTCCATTGCTAAGCAAGACAATTTTTAAGTATTCACACCCAATTTTTACCACCTTTCCTCCCATAGTTGTTAAGTGAATCACTGCAATTGTTAAGTGAGTCACACAGTCATTAAATGAATCCAGCTTCCTTCCTTGACTGCTGGGAAGCCAGCTGAGAAGAAACTCAGATTCCGTACAATTCTCCCATTTATAATCATTGACTACTCAATAGAAATGGAAAAATGGCAAATTTCCCAGGCCTACAGATGTACCCTCCTCATATTTTCTTCACAAAAACGTGAGGATTGTGTTTCCAGTCAAGCCTTAATTGCACATAACTTCATGGATGTTGATTCTATTGAGAAACAGGCTTTGGCTATATATTTCTCCATTCTCTATTGTGGCTTTGAAAGTTGAACTCGGTGTCAGGTTGATAACACCTCCATCTCTCGGTCCTCTGATCCTTGTTTGTTGTCCAGGAATTTATTTCCAGCCTCCAGCTGACCTGAACCCATTTTCTACATCCAATCTAACCTCTTGGGTTTGAATGCCAAACAAAACAACTTAATTTAATTCCACTAAAAGCAAAGCTTTTAGCAAAGCCTAATCGTGTTCCAGCTGAGTGCTTATCATCTGAAAGAAATCTTAATGAGTTCCTCTCATTTTATGTCATCCAGATGAAGAGAAAGAACCTCAGGTTCTTCCCATGAAAACCACCATCGCTTACCACCATCAGCAATCTCCACTGGGATGAAGGGGAGAGAAGGGGAAAGTTGCACAAAGCAATTAAATGAAGGAAAGTCCTTCCCCAAAACTGGTTCAAATAATTGATGCAATTCACAGCTCTAAATTATAACGCGACCCGTTGACAGAGAAATCATTTGCAGCCTCTGAATTTCAAACTGGTATTTCATGCATCACATCAAGCAGATGAAGTCTTAGTACCACTTTGCAATGCCTTGATAAGAACAGACTTGGAATATTGCGTCCAGTTTTGGTTGCCGCGATATAAAAAAGTTGTTGAGACTTTAAAAAACAGTGCAGAGAAGAGCAACAAAGACGATTAGGGGACTGGAGGCTAAAACATATGAATGTTTGGAGGAACTGGGTATGTTTAGTCTAAAGAAGAGAAGGACCTGGGGTGACATGATAGCAGTCTTCCAATATTTGAGGGGCTGCCACAAAGAAGATGGGGATCAAGCTATTCTCCAAAGCACTTGAAAGCAGGAGAAGAAGCAATGGATGGAAACTAATCAAGGACAGAACCAAGCCAGAAATAAGGAGAAAATTCCTGATAGTTAGAACAATTAACCAGTGGAACAGCTTTCTTCCAGAAGTTGTGGGTGCTCCATCACTGAAGGTTTTTAAGAAGACATTGGACAGCCATTTGTCTGAATATAGGGCCTTGTGTTTGAGGGTTGATTAGAACAGTGATCGCCAATGTAATGGTTCCGGTTGAGCACTTGTGAGGCCCAGTTCTGAATGGGCCATGGGTTGGAGACCCATGGATTAGAAGAAGACCTCCTAGGTCCTTTCCAACTCTATTATTCTGTTATTAATGGGAAAAGGCAATGAACATTTTTAAATATAATTTTTACATGTATTGTCATGAAATATTACAGTAAAGGATAAAAAGTATCATTTAAATATACGGTTAACAAAATCACAAGAGTAGTTATAGAAAGCAAAATAAAAGCAAACACCATTCTAAATATCACTCCTAAAGGTAAACTTACACTAATAAAACATATTTTATCGTCTCGCAAAATATTTTAGCAGCACCGACGGTACTTTTTTCTCTTTCTTTAAATCTTCATACTGATACACACATTTAAATCTTCATACTGATACACACAGTGTGCTTTATCCACAGTCTTGGTGAATTGGCATGCTTTGATCAAGGTTAGGGTCAGCACCCATAATTTTTACATCTACAGCTGGAAAGATATCTTCAAATTCCTCTAGAGTGAATTCCTGCACTTGCACAGATTAACAGAGCAACAGAGTTGGAAGAGACCTTGAAGATCTTCTACTCCAGGGGTCCCCAACCCCTGTGGCCTATTTGCAACAGGGCCGTGAACAGCGATGCAGCATGCATGCACACGCACAGCTGGACTCGCACAAGGGGCGAGCTGGCACAGATGCGTGCACTTGTGGCTCGCACAATACACCTCGCATGGCCTGGGGGGGAGAGGGGAACCAGGCCACGAGAGTGGGGGGCTGGCGTGTGTGCAGCTCAACTAGTCGAGATGCGTGTGCATGGGCGTTGATGCCGGCCTGCCATTTGTGTGAGTTGAGCTGCGTGCTCATATGGACCCACCTCTCATATGGCCCAGTTCCCCTCTCCCTCCAGGCGGGCCACCAAGCCGCAAAGATTGGGGACTATTGTTCTAGTTCAACTCCCTGCTAAAGCAAAAGACCTTCCATGGGTAGGCAACCTTGGCTCTTTTATGATTTGTGGACTTCAACTCCCAGAATTCCCGAGCCAGCATGGCTGGCTGAGGAATTCTGGGAGTTGAAGTTCATGAGTCATAAAAGAGCCAAGGTTGCCTACCCCTGCCTTATACCATTTCAGACAAGTGGTTTCTAGTCTCTTCTTAAAAACTTCCAGTGATGGATCACCCAGAGCTGGTTAATTATATCCACTGGTTAATTATTAGTGTTTTCTGCTGATAGTATCTTCCTTTTCTCCATGTTGCACACTCAAAGATTAGCAGCATATAAAACCCTGAACACAGCCATGCGTACACTAATCTTGATTGTGCAATGCTAACCTCACATTAACTCAATGCAACTTGCTATCAATTTACAATCCATACTAATTTGATTCTTGTATTAAGTCCTACTCTATGTCTAAGCAAAAAAACTCATCCCAACTGGGCCCCAAACTATGCCAGGGCCTGGTACAAGCAGTCCTTGATTTACAACATTTCATTTAGGGACCATTCAAAGTTATGATGGCCCTGAAAAAAAGTGACTTATGATCATTTTTTACAACAGTTGCAGCACCCCATGATCATGTGATCAAAATTCAGACGCATGGCAACTGGCATCAGAGGGATAGAATCAAGATCATGTGATGTGTTAATACCATTTTTCAATGCCTTGGTAAGGCCACACTTGGAATACTGCATCCAGTTTTGGTCACCACAAGATAAAAAAGATGTTGAGACTCTAGAAAGCGTACAAAGAAGAGCAACCAAGTTGACCAGTGGACTGGAGGCTAAAACATATAAGGAAAGGTTGATGGAACTGGGTATGTCTAGTTTAACGAAGAGAAGGACGAGGGGAGACATGATAGCAGTGTTCCAATATCTCAGGGGCTGCCACAAAGAAGAGGGAATTAAGCTATTCTCCAAAGCAGGACAAAAAGCAATGGATGGAAACTAATCAAAGAGAGAAGCAACCTAGAACTGAGGAGAAACTTCCTGACAGTTAAAACAATTAATCAGTAGAACAACCTCCTTCCATAAGTGGTGAATGCTCCAACACTGGAAGTTTTTAAGAAGAGACTGGACAGCCATTTGTCTGAAATGGTATAGGGCAGTGATGGCGAACCTTTTAGAGACCAAGTGCCCAAACCGCAACCCAAAACCCACTTATTTATCGTAAAGTGCCAGGGCCACATCAGCATTGTGGTGCCCTCAGGGGGGGCATGGGGGCATGGCCCACTGAGTGGGTATGGCTGCGGTTGTCACGGCAGACTGAGCATGCCGAGAGTGGGCATGGCCACCTCGATGTTGCTCATGGGGACGCCTGTGGGGGCTGGGCAGGGTTGGGGGAGATCAAGGGGGTCTCTGGTGGGTGGGGTGGTGGGCAGGAAGTCCAGCATAGATGGGGGAGGTATGCAATCCTAGGTGGGACTGGGGGGGCATGGCACGATGGGGATCCAGCTTTCCCTGCTCGGGGTGGCCTTTGGCTTGCTGGGCGTGGGCGTGCTCTACCACCTCTATTCGAGCTTGCTAGCTGGCCGCTTCGCCTCCTTTGTGCTGGGTGGGGCTGCTGCATTGGATGGCAGTGGCGGCAGCCTAATGGACCTGCACAAGCTGCTGGCAGCGGTGGCGTGCGTGCCCACAGAGAGGGCTCTGGGTGCTGCCTCTGGCACGCGTGCCATAGGTTCGCCACCACTGGTATAGGGTTTCCTGCCTGAACAGGGGGTTGGACTAGATGACCTCCAAGGTCCCTTCCAACTTTATTGTTGTTGTTGTTGTGGTTATTAATTTATTTATTTATGACAGCTGCAGTGTTCTGGGGTCATGTGATCCCCTTTTGTGACCTATAAGCAAAGTTAGTGGGGAAGCTGGATTCTCTTAACTTAAGAACTGCAGTGATTCACTTAACAGCTGTGGCCTGAAAGGTCGTAAAAATGGGGAAAACTCACTTAAGAAGTGTCTCGCTTAGCAACAGGAATTTTGGGCTCAATTGTGATCGTAAGTCGAGGACTACATAACGGACTGACTGTATTCCATTACTAATGGTCATCTTCAGTTAGCCTTCAGGGTAAAAAAAAAGGGACTTTTTTCCCATGATTTCTTCACAAAGACATGTAACAGCTGCTCTAAGCCCGTTGCAAACAGCTCCCTCCATCCAGAACAGCAGCTGCAGCAACTTTTTCTGCCCAGAATATAATTAAATGCCAAAGATAATTATTTCCTACAAGAAATACACTGCGACTGCATGAGGAATTTCAAGCTCTGCCCTTTCGCTGGGAGATGTCATATTACTTAAGTTCTTTTTGTAAAAAAAAAAAAAAAAAGAAAGAAAAAAATGTTCCAAGGAATGAAAAGGTCACTTTGTAGTTTTAAGAAATCCCGACCTACTGTTCTGCAGAAAATTCAGCTGCCGACCATATTATATTAGGGCATCCCGGGAAGACACTTTGGAAATAATCAAACTCAATAGAGGGTGCTTTCACACTTTTAATTAATTTATTTAACCATGATATATGGCGGCTCAGGTCATATATCGATAATAGAATAACAGAATTACAGAGTTGGGAGGGAACTTAGAGGTCTTCTAGTCCAATCCCCTGCTCACGCAGGAAACCCTATACCAGGGGTCTTCAAACTTGGACCTTTTATGACTCGTGGACTTCAAGTCCCAGAATTCCTCAGCCAGTGTGCCTGGCTGAGGAATTCTGGGAATTGAAGTCCACAAGTCATAAAAGGGCCAAGTTTGAAGACCCCTGCCCTATACCATTTCAGACAAAATAGTTGTCCAATCTCTTCGTAAAAACCTCCAGTGATGGAGCACCCAGAACTTCTGGAGGCAAATCATTCCATTGATTAATTGTTCTGTCAGGAAATTTCTCCTTAGTTCTAGGTTGCTTCTCTCTTTGGTTAGTTTCCATCCATTGCTTCTTGTCTTGCTTTGGAGAATAGCTTGACTCCCTCTTCTTTGTGGCAGCCCCTGAGATACTGGAAGACTGCTATCATGTCCCCCCTCGTCCTTCTCTTCATAAAACTAGACATACCCAATTCCAGCAACCGTTCCTTATATGTTTTAGCCTCGAATCCCCTGATTATCTTTGTTGCTCTTCTCTGTACTCTTTCAACATCTTTTTCACATTGTGGCAACCAAAACTGGATGCAGTATTCCAAGTGTGGCCTTACCAAGGCATTATAAAGTGGTATTAACATTTTATGTGGTTAACCGATCTTAACAGACCATCTAGATCACGGGTGTCAAACTCATGATGTCACGTGACATGTCGCGACGTATCGTGACTTTTTTCCCATTGCCGACAAAGGGGTGGGTGTGGTTTTAGCGTGATGCATCCGGCCCACGGGCCAGCAGTTTGACACCCCTGATCTAGATCTGTTAATGCAGCCTAGCACTGCTTTCTTGGCAGCTGCAACACGCTGCTGGCTCATATTTAAGTGATTGTCCACTAGGACTCCAAGATCCCTCCCACAGTTACTACTATTGAGCAAGGTATCATCTATACTATACCTGTACATTTGGTTTCTCTTGCCTAAATGTAGAACCTTATTTTTGTCATCACTGAATTTCATTCTGTTAGATAGGGCCCAATGTTCAAATCTGTCAAGATCCTTCTGTATCTTAAGCCTAGCTTTTAGCCTAGATCACGGGTGGGGAACCTTAGCTCTTTTTTGACTTGTGGACCAACTCCCAGAATTGCTGAGACAAGTCATAAAAGAGCCAAGATTCCCCACCCCTGGCCTAGGTGATTCCAGGCAGTTTACAATATTAAAAACCACAACATAAAAACCCATTAAAATCCCACTGCACCCGTGGCAGCAGCAATATAATCAAATCAGCCACTTGAATGGCTCTATCTCCATTTGGGGTCCCCAGACCCACAGACAAAACCATGTCTTCAGGATCTTTCAGAAAAACAACATTGAAGCCAACATACCTCGGGGTGTTGTTCCATAGAGCAGGGGTCTTCAAACCTGGCCCTTTTATGACTTGTGGATTTCAACTCCCAGAATTCCTCAGCCAGCGTGCCTGGCTGAGGAATTCTGGGAGTTGAAGTCCACAAGTCATAAAAGGGCCAGGTTTGAAGACCCCTGCCATAAAGAATCGGGACCACCATTGAGAAGGTCCTTATTTATGGTCTCACCAGAAGTACATCCCTAATCCATGTAACCCATAACATACCCTGCCTTTTTATCCAGGTGGGTTGTGTAGATGTAACAGGAGAGAGTCTGGTCTTCAAACAGCCTGGCCGTAAGTCAAGTAGGGCATTAAACGGGATAAACAGTACTCTTAATTTGTTACTAAACTAATTCATTTCTTTTGGATCTCCACAATGCAAGTAGTCCTCCACGTACGACCACAAATTTCCACTGGTAAGCAAGACAGTTCTTAAGTGAGTTTTGACCCATTTTACAACCTTGCTTGCCACGGTTGTTAAGTGAATCACTGCAGTTGTTAAGTTAGGAACATGGGTGTTAACTGAACCTGGTCACCCCCTTGACATTGCTTGTCAGAAGGTCACATAAGGTGATCGCAATGACCCTGAGACAATGCAACCATTATCAATAAGAGTCAGTTGTCAAGTGTCTATGCTGCAACTGTCGTAAGTGTAAAAAAACGTTCATTATTTTCAGTACTGTTGTAACTTCCAATGTTCATTAAATGAACTGTTGTAAACTGAGGACTACCTGTACCCATTCTTGCATTCCCAAATGTCAGAAAAGATGAACCCTGAGAAATAAGCTCCTTGGTCTAGAAAATGCTGACTCTATGAATGAACCCTGGGCACACACACTCCACACTCCACAATAGTAAAAGCTGAAGTCAAGTGTACGGCCTGGTAAGTGACTGGAAGATCTGGATGATGCAGGCTGCAATCACACAGGTAGTCTTCAACTTACAATCTTAATTGAGCCCACCACTACAGTCAGACATTGCAGGAGTGCCAAAGGGTCACCATGTAACTGCCCCCAAATTTTACGGCCTTTTGTGGTATCCCCAGCAATTTTTAACGAGACATTTCAACTTATTTTTATTCGCTAGCACCTCCAGTTTTGAAATGAAACGCTACAATTCTAGGCAAATGTAGACGACTCCCACAAACGTTTACATTTATTTCTGGATAGCGGTGTCCCTCTTCGCCAGCTCTCCGCCAACTCTCAGTTTGAAACCCGACACTCAGCAACTCATTTTCTCTAAATCCCCAAGCTGGAACTTCCTGAGCTGTTGACCTTTTCTAAGGTCAGCTCTGCTTCTCATATCTACGTGTTTGCAAGAGGGCTGGTGTATTTAGTGAGCACCACGACAGACAGCACACTATCTGCCTAAGTACACTCAAAGAGAAACTGTATTGTAAACTAGGAAAGGAGGGCATTTGCAGGGAAGCAAATGTAACGGCGATGATCACAGCATTCAACCCGAACTGCAATAATACAGTTTCTCCAATAGATTTTTGACCGACCAGCATCTTTGTATAGTTCCTTTTCAACATTGCTCTGATATTGAATACTAGGTTAAGATTTTTAATAAAATGGGAAGTCAAGATTTGCGATCACAGATGTCTAAAGCAGGTGTGGTCCCACAAGATCACTTTTAACATTATATGTATGTATGTATGTATGTATGTATGTATATGTGTGTTTTCTGAAGTTTTTGCGGGTGTTTGTATGTAGAAGCACGAAGCCGAAAACACCAGCCTGAAGATGACGAATGGGACTTCGTCGAAACGTCGCCAAGACACTTCCAATTTTACGCGGGAGAAAACCCAAATAACCAAAGACCTACATATATATGTATGTATATATATATTAACTATATTATACAGATAGTCCTCGACTTACGACCACAATTGAGCCCAAAATTTATATTGCTAAGTGAGACATTGGTTAAGCAAGTTTTGCCCCATTTTATGAGCTTTTTTTTGCCACAGCTGTTAAATTAATCCCTGCAGCTGTTAACTTAGTAACATGGTTGTTAAGTGAATCTGGCTTCCCCATTGACTTTGCTTCTCAGAAGGTCCCAAAAGGGGATCACATGACCCCGGGACACTGCAACCGTCATAAATATGAGTCAGTTGCCAAGCAACTGAATTTTGATCACTCGATCCTGGGAAACGCTGCAATGGTCATAAGTGTGAAAAACGGTCATGTCACTTTTTTCAGTGCTGTTGCAACTTTGAACGATCACTAAATTAACTGCTATAAGGTCGAGGATTACCTGTATATCTTATATATGGCCCAAGACAAAGCCTCTTCACTCAGTGCAGCCAAGGAACACCAAAAGGTTGGACACGCCTGGTCTAAAGCATACACTGTTTCCCCGAAAATAAAACCCAACCAGAAAATAAGCCCTAGCATGATTTTTCAGGACGCTTGTAATATAAGCCCCACCCCAAAATAAGCCCAGTTAAGATCGTCAGCCAGACAGACGCATTTAGTACCGTATTTTCCCGAATATAAGCCCTAACCGGAAAATAAACTCTAATACAGTGGTGGCAAACCTATGGCACACATGCCAGAGGCAGCACTCAAAGCCCTCTCTGTTGGTACGCGTGCCATCACCAGCAGGTCCATCAGGCCGCCACCGCTGCCCGGAGCAGGAGCCCCGCCCAGCACATAGGAGGCGAAGCGGCCGACTAGCAAGCTCAAGTAGAGGTGGTAGAGCAGACGTCATCAACCATTGTCGATTGGTGGACTGGAAGAAAAGGGTGGGAGAAGCATTTTACATGCGTGCATGGGTGTACGAGCACGCACTTGCTGCAAATGGGCAGAGCTAGTGCCTGCGTGATACTCACTAGCCCTGCCCCATTCTTGTGTGGTGCAGCGCCTTGTATCTGCACCCCGCAGTGTGGCAGTGGCCATTTTTGCACCTTGCAGCACGGTGGCCCATTTTTGCGCCCCTGGGTTTTGCGTGCCAGAGGTGGCACTCAGAGGCGCCTCCCTGCCCCCCCTGAGGGCATCACAATGCTGATGCAGCCCTGGCACTTTGCGATATGTAAGTGGGTTTTGGGTTGTAGTTTGGACACTCAGTCTCTAAAAGGTTCGCCATCACTGCCCTAATACGTCTTCTGGAGCAAAAATTAATATAAGACCCGGTCTTATTTTCGGGAAAACACGGGTAGTATCAAAATATTTAAGTGACAATTAATCATTGAGGTAAGGATTGAATTTAGCCTCCAGGCCCCTCAGTATCTTTGCCACTCTTCTTTATTAGTTAAGCTAGAACTCATGTTGGAATATATTCAAGGTAGCATCAGCTTCTTTTTATTGTCTTTCTCAGACTGATGAGCATATCTGGAGCATTCTGGTGGGGAAGAGTCCCTGGCATGCACCAAGAGAGAGAGAGAGAGAGAGAGGGAGGGAAGTCTGATGGGAACATTGGTGCCTCCGACAACCATGTTGCTGACTCAACTTAATGAAGACTGATTAGCAGGAGGTCAACAGATCACAGTCAGTTACTAGGCTGGGAGGATGAAATCTTATTTCCCAGGTTAAGGTTCCTTCATCAGGATGTGAAGCTTGTCCTAATAAATTAAGGTGAAGTTCAACTGAGGCCCACATCAGAGGATGGATGGCTCCTTCCTTTTTTGAGGAAAGGGACATTAGACATCACAAGACAGATTAGCAGAGGAAGAAGTCTTGTGATCATCATGCAAAGCTGAGTGGAGGAATATAGAGAAATACACTTAAATGCATAAGGAAAAAACCAAAAACAAATGCTATACCAGCTTATCAAATTCAACCGCCTGTCTCCTCTTAGTAATAATAATAATAATAATAATAAAGTTGGAAGGGATCTTGGAGGTCATTGAGTCCAACCCCCTGCTCAGGCAGGAACCTGTCTAAGTTCTAAGTTGCTTCTCTCCTTGATCACTTTCCATCCGTTGCTTCTTGTCCTGCCTTCAGGCACTTTGGAGAATAGCTTGACTCCCTCTTCTTTGTGGCAGCCCCTGGGATATTGGAACACTGCTATCATGTCCCCCTCGTCCTTCTCTTCGTTAAACTAGACATACCCAATTCCAGCAACCGTTCCTTATATGCTTTAGCCTCCAGTCCCCTAATCATCTTTGTTGCTCTTCTCTGTACTCTTTCTAGAGTCTCAGCATCTTTTTCACATCGTGGTGACCAAAACTGGATGCAGTATTCCAAGTGTGGCCTTACTAAGGCATTGTAAAGTGGTATTAATACTTCATGTGATCTTGATTCTATCCCTCTGTTAATGCAGGAATCCACAAAGCAGTCCCTCTATCCACCCACCCACCCATCCCACATTTTGTCCAAAATAAAAGCATCTGCTCACTGATTTGGGCAGAACAAGCACTGGCCAAAATCATTCAAGAAAGCAGATTTCAAGAGAATGTCCACATTGTACCTGACAGCTGGACTTTCCTTGAACTTGCAAAGCTGGCAATTTACACACATTGCAAAATGTTGACTAAGTAAAACCTGCATCTCTCCCACAGTTTGACAGGGACTCCCATTATGTTGTCTAAACTTCATAGCTCTCAAAAGGTTGCAGATGGTGACTTGAGAAATTACAAGTAGTCCTCAACTTACAACTACAATTGAGTCTAACGTTTCTGTTATTAAGTGAGACACGTATTGTCAGTTTTACCCCATTTTGGAATAGAATAACAAAGTTAGAAGGGACCTTGGAGATCTTCTAGTCCAACCCCCTGCTTAGGCAAGAAACCCTATACCATTTCAGACAAATGGCTGCCCAATCTCTTCTTAAAAACTTCCGGGGTTGGAGCGTTCACAACTTCTGGAGGCAGGTTGTTCCACTGGTTAATTGTTCTGACAGTTTGACATCCCTGTTCTAGGAGAACACAAGCATCTTCTCCAATTCTGCAGTGCAAAACCATCTTTCTTCTTTTTGTTGTTCTTCTAAGCCTCCTTAGAAAGTAGCTTTGTCTGTACACTGCTTGTGTACAGCTTTCATCTCTTGCAATCTTACAATCTATTTGCTGTACAGGATAATCACACATGGAGTCAAAAGCTATCCACAATTCATTCCCTTTCCTGTTCTGAATCATTACTTCTCTAAACTAAGTTCTTACAATAACTTCTGATCTGTTCAAACATTTCTCAGAAGAATAATCGGCTATTGTGGACATACATATTAGCCTCATGCACGCCATATATTGATATGAGTTACACCAGATTCTCTAAACTCTGCTTCACGGATTCTATGATGGCTTTGGTGGGGTTTATATTCCCATGCCAATTCACATTATCCCCTTGAATGTGGATTTCTGCAAAATCCTAACTCACATTTCTGGTTTGTAAGCAAGCCACAGTTTATAGTTGCATTCTCCAACATGTTCCTTCCAGAATATTGGGACACAATTCTTATGATAATCACCTATGTAGCATGATCTGGCCATGTTGGCTAGAATCATGGCAATCTAATATGTCTACAAGAAAAATGGTGCTGTGGAATTTGGTTTACCATAACAAACTAAATAGCATCATCAGTGCTAGTAAGGGAGTAGGGCTTACTCTTATTTTATGTACTAGTGGCTTGCCCTGTCAATGTAGATAACAACAGCCCAACTGAAGAACAACCAAGTCCACTCCCAACAATACTGACAGGGCAAGACACTAGTATATAAAAAGAGAGCAAACCGTAGTCTCTTACTGGTACTGATGATGTTATCTAGTTGGGTAATGAAATGTCTACAAGAAAACACACAAGCTCAGAGAGCACTAAGGACCCCACCGTTCAGCCCTGAGCTACAAGTATTCTCTTCTATCAGTACCGTAACCATTGCTTGCCTGATTCAATGTCACAGCAACTTAAGCACCCAACACACACCACAAGGCAACAAATATATGAGCTGCCTTGCAGACACAAAGATCCACTCCTGACCTTTGAACAGTGATGTCTGAATCAAGGCAAGGCAGGACAAGAAGCAATGGATGGAAACTAATCAAGGAGAGGAGCAACCTGGAACTAAGGAGAAATTTCCCGACAGAACAATTAATCAGTGGAAGGGCTTTGCCTCCAGCGGTTGTGGGCGGAAGATCTTAAGAAGAGACTGAACAGCCATTTGTCTGAAATGGTATATGCTTGAGCGGAGGGGGGGGGGGTTGGACTAGAAAACCTCCAAGAACATCATTATTCTGATGTTCTGAAGCTATAGAAGGACAGCTGCCACAAAAGGCTATGACATTTTAGAGCCAAGACCCCCAAAATTAATTGTTGACCTAATCCGTCCATGTGCAGCTACTCTTATTAATGCTTTATCTTGACTAAACAAAAGCGTAATGGTAAATCTATCCAGCTTTTCCTGGAGACTGACTTATCCTCCAGACCCCAGGAATCCATAAAGGATGACTCACAACTGGTGATTCAGTCTGCAGCTATGAGCCTGTCTCTAGAGACCTCTGGTCCAGCAGGAAAAGACTCGCATGCAACCTCATAGATTCCATTGTAGAAGATAGTCTATAAAGCTTTAGAATAACAGGAAGTATTAGGAAGGGAACTACTAATTGCTGGGTTCCAAGTATTCTCTTCTGTAAGGACCCTTACGTAGGTCGTTGCTCAAGACTCTTAATGTCAGAGAGTAGATTGGCTTCAGGGCAAAGAGCCAAGCAAATCTCTCTAAAATAAAAAATTGCATTCTAGTCTTGAGCTGTTCCTGGCCCAAATTCATAGGCCCTGTTGCTAAAGACCTCCTGCTTAAAGATATGAAAAGACATTAAAGGCTGCAGGAATAGCGGGATAGAATCAAGATCCTGTGAAGTATTCGTACATTTTACAAAGCCTTAGTAAGACCAGCTTAAATGGACCCCAGAAGATGGTAGAGGACAGGAAGGCCTGGAGAAACATTGTCCATGGAGTCGCGATGCAACTAACAACAAAGTAAGGCCACGCTTTGGCCTTGGAATACTGAAATTAGTTCTGGTCAGCACAATATAAAAAAAGATGTTGTGACTCTGGAAAGAGTGCAGAGAAGAGCAATAAAGATGATTAGGGGACTGGAGGCTACAACACAAGAAGAACGGTTTAGGTGTGTCTAGAAGTCTTACAAAAAGAAGGATTAGGGGAGACATGATCGCAGTGTTCCAATATTTGAGGAGCTCTTATAAAGACGATGGGGTCAAACTATTTTCCAAAGCACCAAAATGCAAGACAAGAAACTGTGGATGGGAGCTAATCAAGGACAGAAGCAACTAAGGAGAAAATGCCTAATGGTGACAGCAATCAGCCAATGAAATACCTTGCCTTCAGTAGTTGTGGGTGGTTCATCACTGGAGGCTTTCAAAAAGAGACTGGACAGCCATTTGTCTGAAATGGAATAAGGACTCCTGCTTGAGCAGGGGGTTGGACTAGTTGACCTCCTAGGTCCCTTCCAACTCTCTTGTTCTATGTTCTAAATGCTCAAGAATGTGGGAAAAAATAGCCAAAACTCAAGGCTAAGGAAAGGCAGGATCTTAGCCCTCTCCAAAAGTTTCCGCTCTAAGAAAAGATTTACTAAGAATGCACTGCAGGCTATTTACTCTCTCCAACTTCTTGACCACTTTATATAAAGTAACTAAAAGTCTGCCAAGGACACTGGGCATTTTTGCTTTTTTTTTTTTGCTTTTTCAATTGCCTCCAATTGCTGAAGGACATTCTAGGAGATTTTACAGTGCAAATGCATTCCCACAATGCTAAAGATAAAATTGTTTACCGAAGCACAATTATTAGAATTACTCAGATATCTGTAGATGATTCTTCCTTTTAAGCCCATTGTTCTATTTTTAAAGTAGCCTGTTTTTTTTTTTTGAAAAAAATTCAATGGGCATTGAACAAAATTCAACAAAAATGCTCAAAGAAGACAGACATGTGACTTCTGGAACTGACTAACACCAAGTAATAATAGCGGTGTGAAGGCTAGTTACCCCAACTTTCTAGATTGTGGACTGTAAGACAATCTAGAGACCCAAATGGTGCTTTTCCAAAAGGCAACTGAGAGTGTTCCAATCTCTCAGGGGCTGCCCCAAAGAAGAGGGAGTCAAGCTATTCTCCAAAGCGCTTGAAGGCAGGACAAGAAGCAACGGGTGGAAACTAACCAAGGAGAGAAGCAACCTAGAACTAAGGAGAAACTTCCTGACAGTTAGAACAATTAACCAGTGGAACAGCCTGCCTCCAGAAGCAGTGAATGCTTCATCACTGGAAGTTTTTAAGAAGAGACTGGACAGCCATTTGTCCGAAATGGTATAGTAGGGTTTCCTGCCTAAGCAGGGGGTTGGACTAGATGACCTCCAAGGTCCCTTCCAACTTTATTACTATTATTACTATTACTATTATTATTATCCTTTACAGTCCAAAAGGGTTGCTAAATGATAATAATACAGGTAGTACTCAACTTACAACAGTTCATTTAGTGACTGTTCAAGGTTACAACGGCACTGGGAAAAAAAGTGACTTATGAACATTTTTCACAGTTACGAACTTTGCAGCATCCCCACGATCACGTAATCAAAATTCAGATGCTTGGCAACTGGCTCATACTTATGACTGCTGCTGTGTCCCAAGGTCACATGATCACCTTTTGTGACCTTCTGATAAGCAAAGTCAATGGGGAAGCCAAATTCACTTACTAACTTATCAAACTGCAGTGATTCACTTAACAACGGTGGTCGAAAAGGTTGCGAAATGGGGCAAAACTCACTTTAACAAATGTCTCACTTAACGACAGAAATTTTAGGCTCCATTGAGTTCGTAAGTCGAGGACCACCTGCATTGCCTAACAGAGATCAGTGCTGAACCATCCTGAGTACAACTTCATGAGAACTGAAGAAGCTTCTTGGATGAGAAGCAAAACATCTTCAAGGAAAAACAAAAAAAGTTGCCTCTTGAGAAAGCATTTCTGGGACAACCATGACCTGGATGATTAAGAATCTCCATAGACAACTTCATGAGAAGTTTCCATAATTGACATTTTGCACACCTTTGATGCACAGAACTACTGTACATTTAAAGCTGGTTTTGTAAATGTGGAGACCTCAGGTACAGCTCTTCAAAATGATGCTAACAGGTATTTTCCCCCTGTACATATAATTTACAATTACAGTCACATAGATTAGCAAGAATTTCATTGAACATTGCTTGTGATAATTGTAGGCAATGCTTCAGATTCAAAGAGAAAAAGAGTGAGTGTTGAGATGTGCATAAAACCTATTAACAACTCATTTAACCAAATAATGTCTTTCCTCTGGATTGTGGTACAACTGCAGAAAGCAGTAAAAGATGTAGCTGCTTTAAAGAGTTGCCAATAAGTGCGACTTGAGTGTCCCTGCAATTTTCTGCTGGTGGCCTTGGAGAGGCATCAAAATGGCACTGTAGGAACAGAAAGTTGAATTAGATAGGCAAGGATAAAAAGCTATAGCTCTCCGAATAGTACTGAACTACAACAACAAATATCCTTTATATCCACTATGTTGTTAACTGGCACTTTAGCAACATCTGGATGGTCACAGGTCCTTCACAACATGCAAAGATCTTTCATCTAACACAGCAGAGTTCTTCCAAATTTTTAAAGTCTACAATATGTTCTCCTTTACTCCACAACTCTCTATCGACGCTGAAAAAAAACAAAGATCTTTCCTTCGGAGAATAGGCCATAGAATTCTATCGAAATTTTTTTTTTAAAACCCTTGGTGTTCTCTGAGCTTGGCTGTTTTCTTGCAGAGGTTTCATTGCCCAACTAGATAACATCATCAGTTATCAGCCCTGATGATATTACCTATAGTTTGGGTAATGAAACCAAGTTTAGAAAGCTCTAAAGACCCCACATTTCAACCCTGAGCTACAAATATTCTCCTTTAGAGAGCTGAAATTTTCCAACTGCTGAATCCTGCAGTTGATGCCTATGTCTGCACTTCAATCCAGATCTAGTAACAAAATTATATAATATACATCATTCTGGCAGGAATACAACCCATGTTCAACCCATCACACTATATTAGGGAAGGAACAAATGACAATGGCATCATTCTTTGCATTTAAATTGAAAACACCCACCACCCTAGCTATTTCTGGAACCCTGATCAGGAACATCAAATTTGTCCCACAAACATAATAAAAAACACATTTGTTATTATTATTAGCAGCTGGATACCGAAAGCCTGGCCAAAAACAACTCAAACTGGAACAGATCAAACATCTGGGAAAGCCCGTTTGGAACCCAGAGGAGGAGGCCAGAAAGGAAAATATCAGTTATGATTTGTTGCAATTAGCAAACATACAAAAGCCAGTAAGATCACATCAACAGCATATTTTCCAACTGTTTGGCGGCAGCAGCATTTTAGGAGGAATTTAATAAAAGTTCAGATTGCCTTCCTTATTCTGACCATTTTGAAGCATGGCTGCTGTAAGGCAGATTGACAGGCAGAGTTAAGCAGGTCATCAGCTTAGAATCATTACATTCCCACAAATGGTCTAAGCCAGGGGTAGGCAACCTTGGCTCTTTTATGACTCGTGGACTTCAACTCCCAGAATTCCTGAGCCAGCATGGCTCAGCTTGGAAGCCTCTCCCTTTTCCTTCAGCATGGCTGGCTCAGGAATTCTGGGAGTTGAAGTCCACGAGTTATAAAAGAGCCGAGGTTGCCTACCCCTGGACTCTAAGCCAACCCCTCCTGAATTCCGTTGAGCCTTATCTGGTGCCAATTTAGTATTGAGCTTTAGTTGGTTAGATTCTTGTGTGTAGGCTTGAGCAATAAATCTTCTTATTTGCAACTCCACGATTGTTAAGGGAATCACTGAAGTTGTTAAGTTGTATGCTATAATGGTTGTAAGTGTGAAAAATGTTCATAAGTCATTTTTTTCCAATGCCACTATAACTTTGAACAGTCACTAAATGAACTGTCGTAAGTCAAGGACTACCTGTATTTATCATGGGTAGTGGGGGAAAAAACCCTGATTTTTGGATGAATAGAATAGAGTAAAATAGAGTAGAGTAGAATAGGACAGATTATAGAATAGAATAGAATAGAATAGAATAGAATAGAATAGAATAGAATAGAATAGAATAGATATATATATATATATATATATATATATATATATATATATATATATATATATATATATATATATATATATTCATCCAAATCACAGTTCTGTCCAGTTCTTCAAAAGATTTTTTTCTTTTCTTAGATGGCTCATTTGTTCAATCCTGCCAATCCGGGAGACAAGCCCTGTGACTTCAGTTCCTCCAGAGTTCAAAAGGTTTGACAGACTTCCAAAACTGGCTCTCGGCCCATCTTTCAGAGAATAGGAAATTGGTTTCCGATTATGAAACCAGGCAAAAGAACAGGCTTCCTATGGCAGACTCTCAAAGGAACTCATTCTGTTTGAAAACCGCTCTATGCTCAGAAATGTTACCTCAGGAAAGCCTCAGACTGGGAAGGAGATTTCAGGTTAATCCTGAATTTTGGCCTTACCGGAATCGGTGCTAAAGTATCTCAGTCTCTCAGAACAGGGCCACAAAAAAGTGAGCAATAAATTAATACATTTTATCCTCCAATTAGACATTTTTAAAGAGTAATATACAGGTACTCTTTGACTAGTTCATGTTTATAACCAATCTCTGACTCAACACAGAAGCCACGTCATGTATGTGATGGTATCATGACCCATGTCATCACTCCCTCCAGATACTCATGTCTTTATATATAGTCCTCAACTTAAAACCATTCATTTAGTGACTATACAGCATTGCAGAAAGTTACAATGTCATTGAAAAAAAAGCTCTTTGGATCCTCGTACTTATGAAGACTGCAGACTTCAGTCATATGATCAAAAGTCATTTAAAACGGGTTGCAGCCTGGGGTCACGTGAACATTTGTGATCTTTCCATATTTCCATACATCAAGTGTGACTGTTGTACATGAAATTTGGAAGATCAAGTTTTAAAAAAAGACTGAAATTGTTCATGCATTTTTGTTTTCAGAAATACAGAATACACAATGATTATAGTATTACAAAAAGACCAAAGATCGAACTTCTCTAGTTTAAGGTCATAAAGATCTTTTTCAAGATCTCACTGGAGGAAAGCTTAAAAGTTTTTGTCTGGCACAATTATTGTCCTGGGTGTTCACTTACACTATTTATGAAAATTTTTAAAAACTAATTAAACCCCAACAAAGAGCCACCTGGGGTATAATTTAGTGGTCCTTTGTCAAAGAGCTATTACCTTGATTACATTTGCAGCAGTGGAAATTCAATTCCAAAGTGGATTCCTGCCTCAATTCACGCTAGGTTTAGTAAAAACCTGCACCTATTTTCTTTTACAACAAAAGTCTAATATAGAGACATCGTAATTTTCTAGGCAATTCTATCATTTGAGCAAGATAATTTTTTTCTCCCTTCAATGGAAGAAAATGGTAGGTCAGTTGCTATTGGTGAAGATAAAATTTAAGTAAGAAAGTGAAAGAATTAAAAACAGATTTTTACTCTTTCCCTTTGCCAAATATTTCTGGTGATATTTTTCCCCAGATGTCCTTTTCCCTAGTAGAAAACAGTAATTTTCACCGGAAAAATTACTTTAGAAGCTTCTCTTGGCTCTTAATTATTTGTTCCTTAAATTTTACAAAGGCACCTTGTACAAACAACAAACTATTTCACAAAAAGAATAGTAATACACACAGCTATTACTTTGAGTTTAATAGTAAAATAATAAGGTAATCAGTAACATCTGGACAGTTGTACGAATGAATGTTTGTTGAAAGAAGTAAAACTGATTATAAGCAATCCTCAACTTATGACCACAATTGAGTCCAAAATTCCCATTGCTAAGCAAGACAGTTGTTAAGTGAGTTTTGGCCCATTTTACATCCTTTCTTGCTGTGATTGTTAAGTGAATCACTCAGTTGTTAAATTAGGAACACGGTTGTTAAGTGAATCTGGCTTCCCTGTGAACTTTGCTTGTCACAAGGTCGCAAAAGAGGATCACATAACCCCGGGGCATTGCGACCGTCATAAATATGAATCAGTTGTCAAGCATCCAAAAATAGATTATGTAACCATGGGGATGTTGCAATGGTCATGTGAAAAACGGTCATTAGTCACTTTTTTCAGTGCCGTTGCAACTACGAACGGTCACTAAATAAATGGTTGTAGGTCAGGGACTACCTGTATATTTGCCCTACTCCACTTGAAACTCAACATTAAAAAAACCAAGATCATGGCATCTGGCCCTCTCAATTCCTGGCAAATAGATGGGCAAGAAATGGAGGTAGTGACAGATTTTATCTTCCTGGGCTCCAAGATCACCTCAGATGGGGACTGCAGCCAAGAAATTAAAAGACGCTTGCTCCTGGGGAAGAAAGCTATGGCAAATCTAGACAGCATACTAAAAAGCAGAGACATCACCCTGCCAACAAAAGCACGTATAGTCAAAGCCATGGTTTTCCCAGTTGTATGGCTGTGAAAGCTGGGCCATAAGAAAGGCTGAGCGCCAAAGAATTGAGGCCTTTGAACTATGGTGCTGGAGAAGACTCCTGCGAGTCCCCTGGACTGCAAGGCGATCAAACCGGTCAGTCCTAGAGGAGATCAACCCTGACTGCTCTTTAGAAGGCCAGATCCTGAAGTTAAAACTCAAATACTTTGGCCATCTAATGAGAAGGACTCACTGGAGAAGAGCCTAATGCTAGGAAAGACTGAGGGCAATAGAAGAAGGGGACGACAGAGAATGAGGTGGCTGGATGGAGTCACTGAAGCGGTAGGCGTGAGCTTAAATGGACTCCAGAAGATAGTAGAGGACAGGAATGCCTGGAGGAACGTTGTCCATGGGGTCGCGATGGGTCGGACATGACTTCGCAACTAACAACAACAACAAGCCATCTTAAGTTATTTATACAAATAATAAAGACAGGAAATAAAGAAATAATAAGTTTCCTGAATCTCCTGCAGAAAATATAGTCACCCTCTAGCCGTGTTCTTCTAGCATATGGGTGAATCACATCTATCTGTGCTAAAGCAAGCCCTGAATTAACCACAATGAACTCCTCCTGGTTTGGTCCCACAGGCAGGCACACCAAAGCTCTCCTGTTCCTTGGCCTGAACTGTAAAGAGATGCCTTCAGGAAGAACAATATGAGGATTTTCAGGAAGGGTGCAGTTTTCAGGAAGGGGGAAGTGAAGGAAAATGTATCACTGAAAAGAGAAGGGATGGAAGGCAAGCAAGCAAGGGCCGAGTTCATTTCCTCATTGGCCTCCTAATCTGATAAAGTAGGTGGTGATCCGAATGTCAAAAGCTGCTCGCTGAACAAATAATGGAAGTGCCTCCTTGTGGGCTGATTAGCTCCAGGGAGCAGGGAAGAGTTCACACACTCCAGCTGATCTGATGTGCATAATAAGTATTTTAACTTCTGGGGAAAGGAGGACAGACGAGTCATTGGGAAATTAAAAGGGATCAGATTTTGTTCATCTTCTCTTTAGCATGCTCTAATGCAGACATGTCAAACACAAGGCCCGAGGGCCGGATGTGGCCCGCAAAGTGGTTTCATGTGGCCCGCGAAGTCATCCTGGAAACAGTGAGAGAACAGCCTCCCACTGCCTTGGCCCTGGCCCAGGCCGGTCAGGAGCCAATGTACAATTTTGTGGTGGCCATCTATGCTGAAACGCATTCAGTTTTAGCTCCACAAGGCTGTCTGGAAACAGCGAGGAACCAGCCCCTGCTGCGTCGGCCCCACCCTTTGGGTGCACGCTGGGGAGGTGTCACCCTTTGTGAGGAATGAAGAAATGCACCATCGCCTGGAAGTGGCCAGCAAATGGCCCTCGCCTACCTCACATATCCGGCTTAATGGGCTCTGCCCTGGTCCCACTCCTTTCTGCCAGAGACCCTCAGATCTGTCCCCTCCTGCCCAGGCCCCACAGGCACCCTTGACGCGAATGATGTAGAGCTGGCCACGCCCATTCAGTAGGCCACACCCACTCCATCTACGCCCACCCAGTAGGCCGACCCAGGCGCCCACCCCAGGGCAACCGCAATGCTGATGCGGCCCTCAATGAAATTGACACCCCTGCTCTAATGCTAGAATTTCTTTCTTTCTTTCTTTCTTTCTTTCTTTCTTTCTTTCTTTCTTTCTTTCTTTCTTTCTTTCTTTCCTTCCCTCCCTCCCTCCCTCCCTCCCTCCCTCCCTCCTTCCTTCCTTCCTTCCTTCCTTCCTTCCTTCCCTCTTTTTCTCTCCTCTGCCCTCCCTCCCTGCTATTTCCATTTTTGGATTTGTTGATTTTCATGTAACAATACATTCCCGTTTGTTTATTATTTATTTATTTACATATTTCCCATCTTTATTATCTGTATAAATAACTCAAGGTGGCAAACATGCCTAATACTCCTATATTCTCACAATAATCCCTTGAGGTGAGTTGGGCTGGGAGAAAGTGACTGGCCCCAAATCACAGAGCCAACTTTCATGCAGGACTAAAACTCCCAGTCTCCTGGTGATTGGCCCAAAGTCATCCAGTCCAGCTTTCATGCCTGAGGAAGAACTGGAACTCATAGTCTCCTGGTGATTAGCCCAAAGTCACCCAGTTGGCTTTCCTGCCTAAGGCAGGACTAGAACTCACTGTCTCCTGGCGATTGGCCCAATGTCACGGAGTTGGCTTTCATGTCTAAAGTACAACTCCTGATGATTGGCCCAAATTAATGTCTCCTGGTGATTGGCCCAAAGTCACGAAGTTGGCTTTCATGTCTAAAGTACAACTCCTGATGATTGGCCCAAATTAAGCCTGAGCAAATGAAAACTCACATTCAGAGAATTTCTACCCACCAATGAAATGCTAGTTTAGCCCATCTTTTCCATCTCCCTAATATAGATACAACCCTTCCATAAACTCAGTGCCTCCTCCTCGCCTTTATTTTATACTGCTCTAGAAACATCTGTGTGGCTTGTTAATTCCATGAACAAATAAGGCAAAATATTATCACGTCCGGTTAAACCATTTAAGAAGTTATAAATGTTTATTTGAAAGAACTTTTTAATTTATCTGCCCTATAAAAAGGTTATTAGACCCTTGCCTAAAAAATAAAAACAAAGTTTTCCACCTAGTCCAAACTAGATAGAGAGTTTTCATTTTTTCCTCTTAAGTATAGAGCGATTCCAGATTTTCTTGGATAAAGCTAAATTATTTTGATGTATCCCAGTCTACTTTTTTGGGAGGAGGGGAAGCAGAGTTAGGCTGGATGCCCTAGGATAGGGATGTCCAACTTTGGCCACTTTAGGACTTGTGGACTTCAACTGCTAGAATTCCCCAGTCAGCATGGAATTCTGGGAGATGTAGTCCACAATCTTAAACAGGACAAGGTTGAATACCCTGCCTTAGGTGGTGACTGTGTTTGGTTCTCTTAAATCTTCAAAGAGCATTTGACACCAAGAAGTTGTTGAGACTTTGGAAAAAATACAGAAGAGCAGCTAAGACAGTGGTTCTCAACCTTTTTAATGCCGCGACCCCCCAACCGGTCGTAAGTCGAGGACTACTCAACTGGCGCAGCACCGTTTGCAGAATGGGACTTTTGGCGGGCTCAGCAGGGCAGAGACAGCCTGGACAATTCCTATTGGTTTTTGAAAGCGAATAGAATTAGACTCTATTCAAGAGAGTCTATTCTATTGGCTTTCAAAAGCCAATAGATAAAAGGGAGTAGCACAGCTAAGGAAAAGGGGGAAAAAATGGCGGACTGCGTTGTTTGGCGACCCCTGTGAAATGATCGTTCAACCCCAAATGGGGTCCCAACCCACAGGTTGAGAACCACTGAGCTAAGATGATTAAAGGCCTGGAGACTAAAACATATGAAGAACAGTTGCAAGAATTGGATATGGCTAGTCTAGAGAAAAGAAAGACTAGAGGGGACATGATAGCAGTATTCCAGTATTTGAGGGGCTGCCACAAAGAAGAGGGGGTCAACTTATTTTCCAAAGCTCCAGGATGGAAACTAATCAAGGAGAGAAGCAACCTGGAATTATGGAGAAGCTTTCCTATCACTGAGAACAATCCACCAATGGAACAGCTTGCCTTCAGAAATTGTGGGTGCTTCAACACTGGAGGTTTATAAGAAGAGACTGGACAGCCACTGGTCTGAAATTGTACAGGGTCTCCTTCTTGAACAGGGGGTTGGACTAGATAGAAGACCTCCAAGGTCCCTTCCAGCTCTTTTCTGATTGAACTACTGAAGAACTACTTTCTGGCTTAAGTTGCAACTGTTTTGGGAGAAGCTCTTCAGCAACGCCATCCCTCTTGGAAAACAGCCACTAAAAACATTTTCACAGAAAATATGGTCTAGCTCAGTGATGGCGAACCTTTTAGAGACTGAGTGCCCAAAAACCGCCCGGCCCCGCCCCTCCCACCTCCACCCCTCCCCACAGGGCCACCTACTGCCTCCACGGCCTGCTGCAGCAGATCGCCGAGGCGGCCCAACAGCACCATGGTGGCCACGGGGGCGCGAGGGCGGAGTCTTTCCCTACTGCCTGGCTGTCATGTCCTTGTCTGCGCTGTTCCGTGCGGGCTTCGCCCGGGGGCAACTCTCCTCCGGGGGGGCTGCTGGTGAGGAGGGGGCCACAGGGGGAGTGGGGCTGGGGTGATAGCGCGCATTCCCACAGAGAGGGCTCTGATTGCCGCCTCTGGCATGCATGCCATAGGTTTGCCCCCACTGGTCTAGCTAATTAGCTTCTGCAACGGTATGACAAAGATGAAGCTAAAGAAATTCCAGATGCCCTTGTTCTCCACATAATTTTCTTCTCCACATTTCTAGAACATCCAAGTTACAAATCATCACCATCATCATCATCATCATCATAACTCCCTCTCTGATAGCTATTCAGTGCTTGCACAGAAGGGCAGTAGGCCAAAGGCACTGTCTTTGCAGAAGAATTTCAAACCCAGATTAGCTGACGGTGCATTTGGGGACCGAGAGAAAGGCTTGAAAACCAAGTTGGAGCCTAGCCAACCTGAACTGCAACTGCATGGTGTGGAGTGTAGCTTTTGAGGAAGGGCTGGAGAATTACACGGCAGGTTTTCAGTGTCGGTTTTCAATATTCATTCTGTGTTTACTATCAGAGAGGATATGCAAAACTTCTAAAAAAAAAAAGCACTCTCACTAGGAAAACTCAATATTGCTATATATTCTACTGAACATGAAGTATTGGCACCAGTTAACCACGTTGGCGAGAGAAGAAGGGATGTCAGTGCCAAAACTAGACCACATTGTGTGTTCAGGAAAACCCCAGTTCTATGTGGTGAATATATTACAGAAGCAATTGTAATTGATTTAAGTTTCTGTTTCTGAATTGATTTAAGTAAGGAGCTTGAGTCTTTGTATCTAGAAACCTTTTAACATTTATCACAGTTTCAGGCTCCTTGTGATAGCTTCAGTATTGACAGACTGAATTTTAGGAAGATGTGCATGTGAAGAAAAAAAAATATTTTTTTTCCACCAGGTGCAAAGCCTTTACTTTAGCAGAAAAGCTACGGTAATGAAAAACGGATCAATTTTTTAAGCGTATTACAATCTAATATATGTTATTATCCCATGCCAACATGTTGTGTCTTTCTGTGCAATGGCCAATCAACCCTTTTTTTGCTTCACATCCAGACAACCAGCAACTTGTCACTATCATAGTCCTTGCTGACTGATCGGTCATTCAGTAACTGTTTGAAATTACAACTGCACACTGAAAAAGTGGACTTATGACTGGTCCTCAAAGCTGTAGCCATTGTTGAATTGTTGCAGTCACTGGATCATATTTCCGGTGCTTGACAACTGGCATGCATTTGCGACCGTCACAGCAGCCCATGATCACAATCATTGCTATTTGTAATTTGTTTGGTCCTCTTTGTCCTGCTTATATTCTTGCTCATCACCCGGGTGAATACATTTGTACAAAAATCTGCTGTGAAGAAGGGCAGCTTCTGACAGCAAAGTCAATGGGGAAGCCAGTAGGAAGTCGAAAGTTGCGGTAATGCGACATTGCACTGGATGACTGCAATTGATCCACTTAATGACTGCAGTTAGATCATCACTCTTGACTCTACCAAAAATTGCCTATTCCACATTCATTGAGACCCATTGTCTCAAATCTTTCATCATTAGCAGTTATGCTTTTAAATGGATATTTTAAAGTCCGGTTCAGGATCAAAATAGGATATCAAAAGTAACCCTTCAAAGTTACAACAGCACTGAAAAAAGTGAGCCGTGGACCATTTTCACACTTACGACCATTGTAGCATCCCCATGGATACAATTATGATCATGTGACCATAATTCAGGCACTTAAAAACTAGTTCATATTTATGACGGTTGCATTGTACTGGAGGTCATGTGATCACCCCTTGTAACCTGCCACAAAGAAGAGGGAATCAAGCTATTTTCCAAAGCGCCTGAAGGCAGGATAAGAAACAACGGATGGAAGCTAATCAAGAAGCAACCTAGAACTAAGGAGAAACTTCCTGACAGTGAGAACAATTAACCAGTGGAACAACCTGCCTCCAGAAGTGGTGAATGCTCCAACACTGGAAGTTTTTAAGAAGAGACTGGACAGCCATTTGTCCGAAATGGTATAGGGTTTCCTGCCTGAGCAGGGGGTTGGACTAGATGACCTCCAAAGTCCCTTCCAACTTTATTTTATTATTATTATTATTACTATTATTATTATCTTTCAACAAGCAAAATTAATGAGGGAGGCCAGATTTGTTTAATGAACACATGATTAACAACTGAAGTGATTCATTTAACAACTGTGGCAAAAAGGTTGTAAAACGGGACAAAACTCACAACAACTGCCTTGCTTAGCAATGGAAAATGTGGGCTCAATTTTGTTGAGGACTACCTATATACACAAACACATGTGTACATATGCATATGTTTTTTTAGAGGAAATCTTTCAGGCGCTAGCTATTAACTTTTTCCTGAAAAGTCCACATTTGCAGCTGCTGTTAGGAAACGAAGGAAGTTCTGCGGACCAAGACAAATGATGATTCTCTTTAGAGAACACAGATTTATTACAATCACTAAAGGAAATGTCATCAAACTGATCTGATTCTCTGAAAAACGGCCAACAGCTCTGTGAGCAACTTCTGTATACTGCAGTAGCAAGTGTTGCTCTCAATTTACTCTTAAGACATTGTACAGATGGAATGAGAAGTAACTACATTTTAAAGCTTTGTCCTGCCATCCTTAAAAAAAGGGGGAAATTCTTTACTAACAAGAATTCAATTCTACAAACTCAATTCTACATTATGCACATTATTATTTTGTATAATTCATTCAACTCTATTTACTATTTTATACAACTGTATTTGTCAAGGGGATGAGCAAGAATACTATAGAGGACGAAGAGGACCAAAAAATTGCATTAAATCAGGCCTTGCCAATACAGTTTCCTGGGTATCTTCATAACCGTAAAGGCAAGAAACATCTGTATTGTAAAACCAAAACCCTTAGAAGCCAATTTCCTAGCTCAGCGGTTAAGACCCTGGGCTTGTCTTAGCCAGCAGCCCCAGGTTCAAGACCCGAGTGCCACACAATGGGATGAGCTCCCATCCTCGTCCCAGCTCATGCCAACTTAGCAGTTTGATAGCAGGCAAATGCAAGTAGATAAATAGGTACCACTTTGGTGGGAAGATAATAGTGCTTTGTGATGTCATGCTGGCCACATGACCTCTGAAATAGCTTTGGACAGCTCTGGATCAATGGCCTTGAAAGATGAGCACTGTCCCCTACAATCAGCAACAACTAATGGAGTAAAAGCCGCAAGGACTCCTTTCCCCTTTACCATTCCACGTCCTTCTGCACAGTCTTGTACTGTCTTACTCTATTTCCTAAAAGAGAATTTGAACCTCTCCCTATCATCTGAATTATGAGACTACCAAAAGGTATAAAATGTCACTCAAATACACACTCGGTTTTTATGGGTCTGTCTAATATATTTCTGCACCTATAGATGGTCTACATCAGTGGTTCTCAACCTTTTTAATGCCGCGACCCCCAACCGGTCGTAAGTCGAGGACTACTCAATCAGTCGTAAGTCGAGGACTACTCAACTGGTGCAGCACCGTTTGCAGAATGGGACTTTTGGCGGGCTCAGCAGGGCAGAGACAGCCTGGACAATTCCTATTGGTTTTTGAAAGCGAATAGAATTAGACTCTATTCAAGAGAGTCTATTCTATTGGCTTTCAAAAGCCAACAGAATAAAAGGGAGTAGCACAGCTAAGGAAAAGGGGAAAAAATGGCGGACTGCGTTGTTTGGTGACCCCCGTGAAATGGTCGTTCGACCTCAAATGGGGTCCCGACCCACAGGTTGAGAACTACTGGTCTACATGGTCCCTCTACCATGATCAATAATAATGAGCTATGAGAAAAGACCCAGTGTGAAGATTTTTAATAGAATACCAGTTGAACTTGAGACAAGAAAAGAAACAATGGCTGGAAACTAATCAAGGAGAGAAGCAACTTGGAATTAAGGAGAAACTTCCTAACAGTGAGGACAATCAACCAGTAGAACAGCTTTTCCTTCAGAAGCTGTGGGTGCTTTATCACTGGAGGTTTTTAAGAAGAGACTGGACAGTCACTTGTCTAAAATTGTATAGGGTCGCCTGCTAGAGCAGGGGGTTGGACTGGATAGCCTCCAAGGTCCCTTCCAGTTCTATTCTGATTGAACAATAAAGTGATGCAGCTACTTAAAAGACAAATGCTATCTTGGGATGTCTTCACTGGAGTCCAGAGTCCAGATCACAGGTAGTGGTTCTGATCAAACTCCTTTTGAAATACAAGCAATCCTCGACTTATAACAACAATTGAACCCAAAATTTCCATTGTTCAACGAGAGAGTGGCTAAGTGAGTTTTGCCCCATTTTATGACCTTTCTTATTAAGTGAATCACTGCGGTTGTTAAGTTAGTAACGTAGTTGTTAAGTGAATCTGGCTTCCCCATTGACTTTGCTTGTCAGAAGGTCGCAAAAAGTGATCACAGGACCTCCGGATACTGCAACCGTCATAAATATGAGTCACTTGCCAAGTGTCGTATGATGATGTGACCATGGGGATGCCGCAATGATTGTAAGTGTGAAAAATGGTCGTAAGTCACTTTTATCAGTGCCATTGTGAGTGGTTACTAAACGAATGATTGCAAATCAAGGACTACCTGTACCAGGGGTAGGCAACCTTGGCTCTTTTATGACTCATGGACTTCAACTCCCAGAATTCCTGAGCCAGCATGGCTCAGCTTGGAAACCTCTCCCTTTCCCCTCAGCGTGGCTGGCTCTGGAATTCTGGGAGTTGAAGTCCATGAGTCATAAAAGAGCCAAGGTTGCCTACCCCTGACCTGTACTATGTGCAGTTTGGGACATCATAGTTCAAAAAGAACCAGAACAAATTGGAGTATGTTCAGGGGACGCCTACCAAAATAGTGAAAGGCCTGAAAAACAGCTCTAAGAAATTCTTAAAATATCTGGGGAGGATCAGCCTAGAAAAGAAATATATCTGAGGAGAGATATGAAATCTTGAAATATCTGAAGGGCTCTCACACATATAAAAAGGAATTATTTTATTCTCTGGTAGCCAAGAGGGATGTTCCACTTGGGAACTGTTGTTATTTTGGGGAATCCTTGGCCAAATTGGCAAAACATACAAATGCAATAAATAAAATAAAACCCCTGTTTTTACGGATGACACCCAAATAATTATGGCTAAGCCAGAATAATTACAGTTCTGCCCATCATCCCCAGCCCTAGATAATTAAATGCAACCCTCCCTTCACGTCTTGCAGCAAGGCATCACATATCCTTTAGTGCCAAAGAATTGTAAATCTCACCCATCGGGGTGTCTGCTCCATGAGGCAGTCAATTATATAAATGGTTCTAGCTGGGTGGCCTGCCCCATTTCTCTTTCCTTTCTCTCAGGCTAGCGATTCCAATGAAAGTCTCCGTTTCTGGTCCTTTCAATGTGGTCAAGAAAGATGGCAGGCCAGCAGGAAAGGGCACAAATCAAAGGACAGCTTGTTCAATGGAAGAATAGTGGCCTGTTTTGAGGGCTGTACTGAGGGTCAATGAGGCAAAAGCTGGCAAGCACTCTCTCCATTAAAAACTGCTACAGAGATGGGTGGTCGTTATTATCATCATCATCATCGTCTTAAGTTTACCAAAACAGAGTAACAGAGTTGAATGGGACCTTGGAGGTCTTCTAGTCCAGGATCTCCAACCTTGGCAAATTTAAGACTTGTGGACTTCAACTCCCAGAATTCTCAGACAGCAAAAGAGAACCTAATCCAGGGGTAGTCAACCTTGGCTCTTTTATGGCTCCTGGACTTCAACTCCCAGAATTCCTCAGCCAGGCACATGTGCACATGTGCCTAGCTGGGGAATTCTGGGAGTTGAAGTCCACAAGTCATAAAAGAGCCAAGGTTGACTACCCCTGCCCTAATAATTTCAGCCTCTTCTCGAAAACCTCCAGTGCTAGAATCATCTGGAGACAAGCTGTTCCATTATAGGTAGTCCTCGACTTACAACAGTTTACTCAGTGACCGTTCGATGTTACAATGGCACTGACATGCCCGTTTTTCACACTTACGAGCGTTGCAGCATCCCCATGGTCAGGTGTATCAAAATTCAGAGGCTCGGCAAGTAATTCATATTTATGACGGTTGCAATGTCTCTGGGTCATGTGATCCCCCTTTTGCGACCTTCTGACAAGCAAAGTCAGTGGGGAAGCCAGATTCACTTAACAACCATGTTGCTAACTTAACAACTGCAGTGATTCACTTAACCACTGTGGCAAGAAAGATCATAAAATGAGGCAAAACTCCCTTAACCAATGTCCCACTTAGCAACAGAAATGTTGGGCTCAGCTGAGGTCGTAATTTGAGGACTACGTGTAATAGTGTAATACGTGTAAATATCTCCTTAGTTCCAGGTTGTTTCTCTCTTTGGTTAGTTTCCATCTGTTGCTTCTTGTCCTGCCTTCAGGCACTTTGGAGAATAGGTTGACTCCCTCTTCTCTGTGGTAGCCCCTGAGATATTGGAACACTGCTATCATGTCACCTCTTGTCCTTCTTTTTATTAGACTAAGGCAGGGGTAGGCAACCTTGGCTCTTTTATGACTCGTGGACTTCAACTCCCAGAATTCCTGAGCCAGCCACGCTGAGGGGAAAGGGAGAGGTTTCCAAGCTGAGCTATGTTGGCTCAGGAATTCTGGAAGTTGAAGTCCACGAGTCATAAAAGAGCCAAGGCTGCCTACCCCTGGACTAAGACATACCCAATTCCTGCAACCAATTTAACTCTTTGGCAGGGAATGAAGATGTTCAGAAATGGCCTGACTGAAGAAGAGTGTGTAAAACAGAGTTTTTCATATTGGCAACTTTAAGATGTGTTGAGTTCAGCTCCCAGAATGCAGCAAATTTTATGATTGTCACAGGTTATGACCACGATGATCATACTTTCCCTACAACAACAACCCTTTGAAGTGGTTTGGGCTGAGAGAAGGACTGGCTCAAAGTTACCCAGTTGGATTTCATGGCTAAGGCAGGACTGGAAGTCACAGTCTCCTGGTGATTGGCCGAAACATACCTAACTAGCTTTCCTGCCTAAGGCAGAACTAGAACTCCCTGTTTCCTAGTTTGTTGCCTGCTGCCTTAACCATTAGACCAAACTGGCTCTACATGTTGGGAACATTTAAGGCTCTGTCACCCAAACCACATTCTCAAGCTGAACGCCCAACAAACAAAGTGAATTTCAAGACAAAAGGTGGCTCCTCCATCTGTCTATTCAGTGAACGGGCTGGAAATCCAATTCTTGCCAGCAACTTCAATTGCATTTGAAAGAAAAGCAGAGTTGCATTTCTGTTATATTGCCAGGTCTTTCAGCAATCAAAATCTCTCTCCCAGGAGATGGTTATTGCCCCGTCTCCAAGCTCTGTTCAAACCGGCTGCCCAGCCTCTTTCACAGGTTGGGACTTTGTTTAAATATTTAACTAGCAAGTTTCAAACCAAAACTGCTCGCTTTGAAATGAAAACGTGGCCTTGTTCTCCCTGAACGGTCAGCAGGGATCGGAGACTCCAGGGTCACCGAGCTATAAAACAGCTGGAAATGATTTCAGCTCTTACAGAAAGGAAGCACCATTAAATCATCTTTTGGGAGAAGATTTATTTTTTCTTCCTACTGACAGGACAGAGGATAAGCAAAGGTCAGGTCCCAAGCTGGCCAGTGTTTGCTATGCTATTCCTCCCAAGACAAGGCAAGCATGAGCCTGAAAGTTTGGAAGAATAAACCTTTGGTCCCGGTGACTGACTCAGATTGGATCCTGCAACATTATCCTGGGGCACGGATATTTTCCTTCATTCGACACAGCAATCACAGCAATCCAAAGTTTATTACAGTCTGTCTGTCTGTCTGTCTATCTATCTCTACCTACTTACCTACCTACCTATCCATCCATCCATCCATCCAGCTAGCTAGCTATCCAATCTAGCTATCCAGCTATCTAGTCTATTTATCCAGCTATTTTATTTTATTTTATTTTATCTTGTCTGTCTGTCTATCTATCTATCTATTGTATCTATCTACTGTATCTATCTATCTATCTATCTATCTATCTATCTATCTATCTATCTATCTATCTATCTATCTATCTATCTATCTCTACCTACTTACCTACCTACCTATCCATCCATCCATTCATCTAGCTAGCTAGCTATACAATCTAGCTATCCAGCTATCTAATCTATCTATCCAGCTATTTTATCTAATCTAATCTTATCTATCTATCTATCTATCTATCTATCTATCTATCTATCTATCTATCTATCTATCTATCTATCTATCTATCTATCTTGCTCTCTAATCTAGCTATCTAGCTACCTAACAAGGTTCTAAAATTGGGCATGATCATAGTGACCCACCTAACAACCACCTTACAACTATAATTCTGGGCTCAATTATGATCATAAATTGAGGACTTCCAGTATTGCAACAGTCCCCAACCTTTGTGGCTCTGCAGACCAGCAGTGGCAGCAGTGGGAGAGGGGGAGAGGTGCACACCGCTTGCGCAAAAGGAACTTCACGCACTTGCCGGCTACCTGTATGGCCCGGTTCCCAATGGGCCATGGCCCGGTACCGGGCAGCAGACAGGGGGTTGTGGACCCCTGCTGTATTGTATCTTCTTTTATGAAAGTCTGATGCCGTAACCTGTGACAAAGTCAAGTAAGTTAGAGTTTACTGATATTTCAAGCATAAAACCACTTTTAAAAATTATTTATTAATCTCTCGCCTATGAAACATCTCAGTGTGTCAAGATATCACACATTTGAGGCCATAACGATCGGTTTGCAGAAAGGAAATAAAAGTTAATAATCCATCTGAAACTTTGCATATTTAAGGTCTTATATCTGGTTGTGCTAGGCCTGCCTGGACTCTAACCATGTAAGCCTCAACTATAAGGAATCAGCCATTCATTCTGGAGTGATCTCTTAACTGGCCTGTTATCTGCTTAAGGAAGTGTCAACTTTCAGACGGTTCATCATACTTGAAGAAAATACCTTGAAAACATCACAGTGCACACAATCTTGTCAACAAAAGCTGAGTCAATATTGACTTTATGTGGTCCACACTTTGAGGCTGTATCAACAGCAAGGTTGCAAATCTATCCTAAGGGATAATTGACTGATGATCCATTTGATGCATAGAATACATCTAGGACAGCGGTCCCCAATCTTTCTGGCTTGGCAGCCTGGGGGGGGGGGTTGTGATTGACAGGTGTGTGTGTGCGCACAGCTCCATTTGTGCGAGTGAAGCTTTGCACGCAAGTGCCCACTGCACACACACTTGCCTGCCTGCTGCTTGCGCGGCCCGGGTCCAAACGGTAATGGCCCATGGCCTGGGGATCCCTGATCTAGGAGATACACTACAATCATTGCTCTCTTAGGAATCATTTAACCATATAGATAAACAGGAAGGTAAAAGAGAAAAGCTTTGCATGCAACAAACAGAAAATGACAAGTTTACCCTGCTTCATATTACACTATTTTTACAGATATGGTATTTCTTTTTTCCTTGTCTAGGGGGAATAGCCAAGCAATATAATCCTAATGGCAGGATTTCCTTAACTCTAGTTATTTTATTAGTTCCATCAAAAGAAATCCTTCAGAGCAGAAAAACAAGATAAAGTCCTTTAAATCAGTGTTACTCAAACATGGCATCTTTAAGATGTCTGGTTTCCAACTCCCATAATACCCCAGCTGGTTGGGAAATTCTGGGAATTGAAGTCCAGGCATCTTAAAATTGGCAAGCTTGAGCCACACTGCTTTAAATAAATAACATGAAAGCATCCCTTACTTACTTACAACCTGAAGTTCAAAGTATACGTCGCTCTATGACTCTGCTTGACCTATATACTGGCACAGTGGCATTTATGCAAGGACCCAAGTACATCAGTTTGACAAATGCAGCATTGGCCATTGACATTGTACACACATCCAAAAGGAACCAGTGCTTGGGACATGGTCCTCCTTCCCTTCCCCCCAAAACTGGTCCTAAATAATTTTTTACAAAAATTTCCAAGAAGATATTTGTATTTGTATATCCCATAGTATAACACTGCAAGTATATCTAATGCAAAATTATGGCAAATTTGCTCTGCGGATTGGTGGTGGTGGCTGGGGGGAGAGGAAAGAGGGGATGGTTGTGCAAATGCAGTTTTGCGTGCTTGTACGCTCGCCCTCCACTTGCGCAGAACGGTTCCCAATGGACCGCAGACTGCTACCGGGCCGTGGACTGGCAGTTGGAGACCCCTGATCTAATATACTACTCACGCTTCAATTATTTGTCTAAAAGCCAACAGCACATCAGTAAAAGTCCACATTTTAAAAATATGCTTAGGGAAGGGGTCTTCATACTTGGCCCTTTTATGACTTGTGGACTTCAACTCCCAGAATTCCTCAGCCAGTGTGCCTGGCTTGGGAATTCTGGAAGTCCACAAGTCATAAAAGGGCCAAGTTTGAAGACCCCTGTCTTAACTCTAACAAACAAAATGGAGGCTGGCTGAGGAATTCTGGGAGTTGAAGTCCACAAATCATAAAAGGGACAAGTTTGAAGACCTCTGTCGTAGGGTCATCTTCAAATATCGATGATCACAAAAATACTCCACTGTCTTTCCTAAAACAATACAAGTAACTTGATCAAGAAGCTTGCTGCAGTAAGTTAAGTACTTTTTTCCTGCATGGCAAATTTATAGCAAAATTAGGTCATTAATTCTTTCTCCTTTAGCATGCCTCTGTTGTTCTAAGAGACCACCCATTTATTTTAGTAGAAAGCAAGTGATCTCCTTACCTGTCCCAAATCTAAGGTGACATTGACCTCATTGAATTCCAGTCTCCGAGAGAGGGGGGGACTCTGCCACCAGCGTTCGGTCCCGTCGATAGCATTGGTGATTGGATGGGCTTTGTTGCTATTGGCTGAAGAACAGATGTCACAATACTGTCCCTATGGCCAAAAAACAATAAAATAAAGAAAACAAATGGTCAGAAACCGCAGAGAAAAGCATGCATTTTATTCACAGTTTAACAGCTCCATTCACCATCACTTACCAGATTCAACATAAAATCATTGGTCTAACCCAGTTGTAATACATAATAATAGTTGTTTGGGGCTATTGAATATGGCCTGCAAAATCCCAGACACCCCATTAGGTGGCAGCAAGGAGATAAAGCAGTTGGGATCTCTGTACTGCCACCTAGTGGTCATTTTGGATAACTGCAGCCAAGATATAATATTCCATATTTGCAGTGTTTTCAAAATAACATCTCACTAAAGGATAAAACATGTTAGAAGTGTAACTGGTTCTTAAGTGAACAGTAAAATGGGCAATAAAATGCTTTAGTACCTTTATTTTAGCTTGCTGGCCAAGTCACCATCTTTTTTCCTTTTATGAATGCCATGAAAGGATTTAAAAAACAAAGAAATAAGAAGGAAAAAGGAGGCATTTGTCAAGTTTTGGTCCTATGCTGCCATTCTGAATGTCTCCCACAGGGATGTCCAGAAGATGAGTCAAGAGACAAAATGGCATCTGCAACTGTCTGATCAAAGTCCAAGTCCGTGTGCTTTTTACCAGCAATATATATAGAATTAGTCCTCAATTTACAACCATTTGTTTAGTGACTATTCAAAGTTATAATGGCACTGAAAAAAATTGAATTATGACCGTTTTTTTATACTTATGACCACTGCAGCATCCCCATGGTCACATGAATAAAATCTGGATGACTGACAACTGGTTCGTATTTATGACGATTGCAGTGTCCTGGGGTCATGCGGTCACCTTTTGCGACCCTTTTGCAAATCTGGCTTCAATGGGGAAGCCAGATTCACTTAAGAATCATGTTACTAACGTAACAACTGCAGGGATTCACTTAAAAACTGTGGCAAGAAAGGTCGTAAAATGGGGCGAAACTCACTTAACAACTATCTTGCTTAGCAACAGAAGTTTTGGGCTCAATTGTGTCATACATCAAGGACTACCTGTATAAAAGAAGTTGATTTTTCTCTATCCCCTCCCATCACATACACCTGGTCTCCCAACAATTTGGATCCACACCTAGAGCTCTGAAATTAAGCATTCTTCAGTATTTTAAAACTTGTTTCTGAGGAAATGAATACTGTAGTGCTTTACCTCTAGATTAAATTGCAGTAAATGAATACATGCAATTTCTTAACAGCAGACAAAACAGGAATCTCCCCATTTTCCTTCCTTAATTCCTAATTTTTTCCCCCAGATATTTTTCCTCTTCTCAGGGGAGCAGACTACCAAAATGTCTAGCAAAAAAGGAAATAAAAAGAAATCCCTCTGTCCTGTTGGAAGGACAAGAATGCAAGGAGGAAAACAGGAGAATGACTGCTATTCTGACTAGATTAGAGTCAAAAGTATGCTGAATAAGGAACTATAAAATGCAGCACAAGGGTCAGTTTAGAATGGAGAAGGGTCTTGTTTGCAAAATGAGCCACTACAGGAGGGAGGGACGGAGGGAGGGAGGGAGGGAGGGAAGGAAGAGGGAAGAAAGGAAGGGAGGGAGGGAAAAAAATAACCATTGCCAAATTCCACTTGTTTCAAATCTTGGCATTTGTACCAACAATCTTTATGTTCCTATAGTTATACTATAACATAATACAGGTAGTCCTCAACTTAAAACAGTTCATTTAGTGACTTTTCAAAGTTGCAACGGCACTGAAAAAAGTGACTTAGTACCATTTTTTTCACACTTACAATAGCTGCAGCCTCCCTATGGTCAAAATTCTGATGCTTGATGACTAATTCATATTTAGGATGGCTGCAGTGTCATGTGATCACTTTTTTCAACCTTCTCAGAAGCGAAGTCAATGGGGAAGCCACTTAACAATTGTGTTACGAATTTATCAACTGCAACTGTGGCAAGAGAGGTCGTAAAATGGGGCAAAATTAACAACTGTCTCGTTCAGCAAGAGAAATTTTGGGCTCAGTTGTGATCATAATCCAAGGACTACCTGTATTGTTTAGTTTAAGTCACCCCCAGTGCATTCATAAAGATAGGGAATACATTAATTAATTTGGACTTTCACTAAGCATGTTGTGTGAACCCACCCAATTACAGTGTCTCAAGTAACAAAAAGCTGAACAAAACAAAATGTAGCTATTAAGTAAATCAGGCAATCATTAAACAAATCTGACTTCCCCCATTAACTTCGAAGGATCGAATCAAGATCACGTGAAGTGTTAGTACCACTTTACAATGTCTTGGTAAGGCCACACTTGGAATACTGCATCCAGTTTTTGAGACTCTAGAAAGAGTGCAGAGAAGAGCAACAAAGACGATTAGGGGACTGGAGGCCAAAACATATAAGGAACGGTTGCTGAAACTTGGGTATGTCTAGTCTAATGAAGAGAAGGATGAGGGGTGAATGATAGCAGTGTTCCAATATCTCAGGGGCTGCCACAAAGAAGAGGGAGTCAAGCCATTCTCCAAAGCACCTAAAGGCAGAACAAGAAGCAATGGATGGAAACTAATCAAGGAGAGAAGCAACCTGGAATTAAGGAGAAATTTCCTTACAGTTAGAACAATTAATCAGTGGAACAACCTGCCTCCAGAAGTTGTGAATGCTCCAACACTGGAAGCTGGACAATCATTTGTCTGAAATAATATACGGTTTCCTGCCTGAGCAGGGGGTTGGACTAGAAGACCTCCAAGGTCCCTTCCAACACTATTATTGTTATTGCTTTTTGGAAGCAGCTGGGAAGGTTGCAAATGGCAATCGCCTGACCCCAGGAGACGGTAATCACATGCCAGTTATCATATGCTCCAATTTTGATCATGTGACCAGTGGGATATTGTGACAGTTGTAAGTGTCAAGACCAGTTGTAAGTCACTTTTTTTCAATGCAACTGTAACTTCGAACAATCACTAAACAAATGGTTGTAAATTGAGGACTCTCTGTAGTAAGAAAGCTCTTTCAGCTAAACCTCACGTTGTTTTTGTGAAAATAGAAATTACTTTCAATAGGAAATCCACAGCTGGTCATTCTAACAAGAGCTAACACTTAGGTCAGTGATGGCGAACCTTTTAGAGACCGAATGCCCAAAAACCGCCCCAGCCCACCCCTGCTCTGCCCCCTGTTCCGCCCCCCCATAGGGCCACTCACCACAGACCGCCCAGGTGGCTTTGCAGCGCTATGGCAGCCACGCCCTCCACCCGAACCCCCTAGCATTATCTGCACGTGATGGGGCACGAGGGCGGAGTCTTGCCCCTGCTGCCCAGCTGCCATGTGCTTGGCTGCGCTCCTCCACGTGGGCCCTGCCTGGAGGAGACTTTCCTCCAGGTAGGCAGCTGGTGAGGGGGTTGTGGGAGAAGGCAGGGCTGGGGCAACGGCTCGCGTGCCCACAGAGAGGGCTCCGAGTGCCACCTCTGGCACGAGTGCCATAGGTTCGCCACCACTGACTTAGGTAGAAAGAAGCTTTTTCAGAACCTCTGCTAAGCTCTTCCAACTTTTAGTTTACTTTTCTTAATGGATGATGTATAATATCAAGCAGATTAGAGGGTCAAACCAACTCAATTACTGAAACATAAATTCTGGAATTTATTAGGGTTGTTCCAGACTATTGAAATTAAAGATGCAGCCCTTAATTTGCTCCACGCTTGTAAATGGAATTAATGAAAAACCACGACATTTCAATTATCAGGTCTCGTTTTGCTTCCTTTTAAAAACATGTCTGCTATTACAGGGGGAAAAAACAGTCACTTAACAAGCAGAGAAAAACCCACCGCTCAAATAAAGACCAGATGAGAGAAGAAGAAAGACCACAAACAAATTGAATTTGGGAATTCTGAAAGACAACCTTTTTTAATTTGGAGATTGGTGGTAGGGTCTAAGAGAGATTCTATCAGTAAAATTAAGCTGTACAGATCATTTACAGTTCATTTACAAGGGCACTAAAAAAAGTGACTTATGATTGTATTTCCCACTTACAGCAGTGATAAAAATTTGGACGTTTGGCAACAAGCATGTACGAGGGCAATTCGGAAATAAAACCTCCATTTGGTTATCAATGACAGACACTTGCAGATAGAGAACTTTTATTATACACCTTACAAAACTCACCTGCACTGCACCAAGGGGCTGGTGGGCTACTATTGCTGCTGGACACCATCAGCCCGTGTGCTTGCCGCCTATTGTGTGCGTGCCAGGGGGGGTACGCACCCGGGCTAATCACCCTGATATTGTGCTTCCTCGAAAATAAGCGCTAATGCAGGGGTAGGCAACCTTGGCTCTTTTATGACTTGTGGACTTCAACTCCCAGAATTCCTCAGCCAGCCACGCTGAAGGGAAAGGGAGAGGTTTCCATGCTCAGCCATGCTGGCTCAGGAATTCTGGGAGTTGAAGTCCACGAGTCATAAAAGAGCCAAGGTTGCCTACCCCTGCCCTAATGCATCTTTGAAGCAAAAAAACCCTATAAGGCCGGGTCTTATTTTCGGGGAAACATGATATGTATGTATGTATGTATGTATGTATGTGTGTGTATAACTCCAGGTGCAGATATACATGTGTATAACTCCAGGTGGCAGATATACATAATACTCTTTCCTCCTCCTATTTTCCCCACAACAACAACCTGCGAGGCAAGTTGGGCTGAGAGTGATTGGCCCAAGGTCCCCAAGCCAGGTTTCATCATCATCATCATCATCATAATAGTAAAGTTGGAAGGGACCTTGGAGGTCATCAAGTCCAACCCCCTGCTCAGGCAGGTAACCCTATACCATTTCAGACAAATGGCTGTCCAGTCTTCAGTGTTGGAGCATTCACCGCTTCTGGAGGCAGGTTGTTCCACTGGTTAATTGTTCTTACTGCCAGGAAGTTTCTCCTTAGTTCTAGGTTGCTTCTCTCCTTGATTAGTTTCCATCCGTTGCTTCTTGTCCTGCCTTCAGGCACCTTGGAGAATAGCTTGACTCCCTCTTCTTTATGGCAGCCCCTGAGATATTGGAATACTGCTATGATGTCTCCCCTTGTCCTTCTCTTTGTTAAACTAGACATACCCAATTCCAGCAACCATTCCTTATATATTTTAGCCTCCAGTCCCCTAATCATCTTTGTTGCTCTTCTCTGTACTCTTTCTAGAGTCTCAACATCTTTTTTTACATCGTGGTGACCAAAACTGGATGCAGTATTCCAAGTGTGGCCTTACCAAGGCATTGTAAAGTGATATTAATACTTCACGTGATCTTGATTCTATCCCTCTGTTAATGCAGTCTAGTACTATGTTGGCTTTTTTGGCAACTAGAATTCAGTCAGGTCAGGGAGTATCTGTATAGATTTCTTGTTTGACTTCTGCTCTCTTCAGGGAGAGCTAGCCAGGCCCCTCAAGCTGTTTCCATGGTTTGTTTTTTGGAAAGTACAAAGTAGGTGTCCCAAACTCTTCCCCTCGACTATAAAATATGATTTCTTCTGGTTTGAGAGGATTCAAGCTCAGAAACCACAATAAAAGGAAGCATAAAAGAAATGTTTACAATTCAAGTGTTCCCCTTGGCATGAAGAGCCAAACAACTCAGCAGCCTTATAGACCAGCCCATTTGTTCTGTTCACAATAAGCCAGAATTCTCATAAATTCTAGCTTATCAGGATGCCGAAACAGCCCCATGATGTATGTTCAACTTGGAATGGAATGAAAGAAACATGTCAGTTGTCCTTTCACTAAAGCCTCTGAGTGGGAAAAACGCAGCCTCTTCCGAGTGTCAGTCGCAAAATCTGAAATAACATTTCCAAAGGATGATCTTCCTATTCAGAACTTAAAATAAAAAGGCAGTTTTTAGAAATGCTGGACTAGTTCATCGCACTGGCAGCTGGATTTACCGAAAAAGTCAGCCCGTTCAAAAGAAGCAGGACACAAACTTTTTTTGAAACTCAAACTCTCAGTCTGGATGAAACTTGGAAACTAAGGTTGGGCAAATCTATTGCCTAGGAAGTGCGCCAATCCACACCCTTCACTCTGAGTCCAGTCTGGGGACTTTAATAGCCAAGGAGGTCATCTGAAAATACAGATAGTCCTCGACTTACAACCACAATTGAGCTCAAAATTTCCATTGCTAAGCATGGCAGCTGTTAAGTGAGTTTTAGGATCTTCTTCTGCCACAGTCGTTAAGTGGATCATTGCAGTTGTTAAATGAATCATGCGGTCGTTAAACAAATCTGGCTTCCCCCATTGACGAAAGCCAGCTGGGAAGGTGACAATGATCACACGACCTCAGGACAGTACAACTGTCATAGGTACATGCCTGTTGCCAAGCGCATTAATTTTGATGGCGTGACCGTGGGGTCGTTAAGTATGAAAACTGGTCATAAGTCACTTTTTTTCAGCATCATTGTAACTTCAAACAATCACTAAGCTAGTGGTTGTAAGTCGAGGACTAGTTGTAAAGGGTCAGCATCAATTGTTCACATACACTATCTTGTGTTGGTTGATATTCTGCCCAATGAACAATAACACAGATGGAAGAGCAGAGGCAGCAGGCAATATGGCAATGCAGGTGGTCCTTGACTTACGACTATAGTGGAAGATGCCCATCATGGTTGTAAATTGATTTTACACCGTCCGCATTTACACTCTATTTCTAGTTTCTGGCAAAAAGTGGCCATTGAGTACAATAGGTTCATTTATAAAGCTTATAAAGTCATCCATGAAGTCCTCAACTTACGATCACAATGGAGCTCAAAATTTATGCTGGCAGTGAGAAATGTGTTAAGTGAGTTTTGCCCCATTTTATGGCATTTCTTGCCACAGTGAATCATGCAGTCGTTAAGTTAGTAACAGAGTTGTTAAGCAGCTCCTCCATGGACTTTGCTTCTCGCCACGTCGCAAAAGAGGACACTGCAGCTGTCATAAATATGAGTCAGACACCAAGCTTCTGAATTTTGATCGTGTGACCATGGGGCACTGCGATGGTTGCTAAGTGTGAAAACTGGCCACGAGTCATTTTTTTCAGTGCTGTTGTAACTTTGAACAGTCACTAAGCAAACTGTCGTAAGTCGAGAACTGCCTGTATGGTGGCCTGCTTAACAACCGCCACGACTGACTGTAATTTCGGCCAAAGTTATGGTTACGAACTCCCTGTACCTCAAGAAGAAGTTTAAATTGCTCAGTAATTTTTAAAAGGAGCCTAATAGCATCTTTTCTCACTTATAAACTTTACAAAGATTCTATGAGCTTCAGCTCAACATCACGAAGTTGAGGTCTTTTAATAAACTTTATCAGTAAAAAAAAAATGCTACCAGACTCCTGATCTTTTGCTACCATAGACTAAAACAGCCTTACACCTACAATTCCTGTAATTTTCAAACTACATTTCTCCTGGTGGAGCCCCAAATTGCTGTTGCCTTTTTTTCAGCCACTTCTACTGAGTTCTCATCACCTAATGCAGTGTTTCCCAAACTTGACAATTTTAAGGCATGAGGACTTCAACTCCCAGAATTCCACAGCCAGCAATGCTGGCTGTGGAATTCTGGGAGTTGAAGTCCACATGCCTTAAAATTGTCAAGTTTGGGAAACACTGACCTAATGTACAATTCAAGATCTTTTTCGTAACTACTGGGACCAAGTCAGATATCCCATATCTGTGTCCACTCATGCACAACCCTTTGATACCATGGGCTGCAAGGGGTTCTTACAGAATTATCTGTAGCTACTTGTAGTCAGAGAACAAGGAAACAGGTGAGCCCAAAGCAGAAAGTATAAGAATAACAACAACAAAAAAAAAAACAGAGTTGGAAGGGACCTTGGAGGTCTTCTATTCCAACCCCCTGCTCAGGCAGGAAACCCTACACCAGGGGTAGGCAACCTTAGCTCTTTTATGACTCGCGGACTTCAACTCCCAGGATTCCTGAGCCAGCATGGCTCAGCTTGGAAACTCTCCCTTTTCCCTCAGCGTGGCTGGCTCAGGAATTCTGGGAGTTGAAGTCCACGAGTCATAAAAGAGCCAAGGTTGCCTACCCCTGCCCTGTTATACTATTTCAGACAAATGATTATCCAATATCTTCTTAGAAATTTCTAGTGATGGAGCATAACTTCTGGAGGCAAACTGTAATTCAGGTCTTCTTCAAACACATGTTCCTTATAGCCCAGGGGTCCTCAACCCCCGGTCCGTGGACCAGTACCGGGGCCACAGCATGCTAGCAACCGGTCCACACAAACAAGCAAAGCCCCATCCGTGGCATGCAGGCAGCTTACAAAACCACACACACTCTGGTCTGTGGAAAAATCTTCTCCACGAAATCAGTCCCTGGTGCCCAAAAGATTGGGGACCTCTGTTATAGCCCATCAACTTAATTTTAATCTGCTTGAAAATCAGCAGAACTGGTTCATCATCAAAATTTAATTGACTACATGCTACGGTACATGAGAAGACTTGAAAGACCAGGTTAGGGAAAGGTTGTCATGGAGAAATCTATGTGGTTGCTAAGAATCAACATCAACTTGATATATGCACAGATATAGTATAGGGCAGTGATGGCAAACCTTTTAGAGACCGAGTGCCCAAACTGCAATCCAAAACCCACTTATACATCGTCAGGTGCCGGGTGGGTATGGCCCATTGGGGGGGTGTGGCCCATTGGGGGGGTGTGGCCCATTGGGTGGGCGTGGCTACGCTGGTAACAGCAGACTGGATGGGACTAAAAAGTTCAATCAATCAATTCCAACTTTGCAAGATCTTTTTTTCCCGCAAGAAGTTGAAATTGACTGACTGATTGAACCTTTTTTTTTTTTGTACACGGCGGCAGAGGCCTAAAGCGAAAAGGTTTTATAAAACCCAGCTGAAGGCCTAGGATTGGGGCGACGGCGTGCGTGTCCACAGAGAGTGCTCTGAGTGCCGCCTCTGGCACCCGTGCCATAGATTCACCATCACTGGTATAGGGGGTACCTTGCTCAATAGTAGTAACTGTGAAAGGGACCTCGGAGTCCTAGTGGACAATCACCTAAATATGAGCCAGCCGTGTGCTGCAGCTGCCAAAAAAGCCAACACAGTGCTAGGCTGCATTAACAAAGGGATAGAATTAAGATCACGTGAAGTGTTAATACTACTTTACAATGCCTTGGTAAGGCCACACTTGGAATACTGCATCCAATTTTGGTCACCACGATGTAAAAAAGATGTTGAGACTCTAGAAAGAGTACAGAGAAGAGCAACAAAGATGATTAGGGGACTGAAGGCTAAAGATTATAAGAAACGGCTGCTGGAATTGGGTATGTCTAGTTTAACGAAGAGAAGGATGAGGGGAGGCATGATAGCAGTGTTCCAATATCTCAGGGGCTGCCATAAAGAAGAGGGAGTCAAGCTATTCTTCAAAGCGCCTGAAGGCAGGACAAGAAGCAACGGATGGAAACTAAGCCAGGAGAGAAGCAACCTAGAACTAAGGAGAAACTTCCTGACAGTTAGAACAATTAACCAGTGGAACAACCTGCCTCCAGAAGCGATGAATGCTCCAGCATTGAAGGTTTTTAAGAAGAGATTGGACAGCCATTTGTCCGAAATGGTATAGGGTTTCCTGCCTGAGCAGGGGGTTGGACTAGATGACCTCCAAGGTCCCTTCCAACTTTACTATTATTATTATAACTTGTTGGCACATAACTAATCAAAGGAATAAGAAAAAACTAAGGAGGAGTCTATGGGCTCCTTGAAGCTCTCTGAACTTGGTTGTTTTCTTGCAGACATTTCATTACCTGACTAGGTAACATCACCAGTTCTAGTGAGTATGTGGTTTTCTCCTGACTTATATTGTATGTACACTGAGAGCTTATGCACTGGAGACAAATTCCTTGTGTGTCCAACCACACTTAGCCAATAAAGAATTCTATATACAGTAGCTTGCCTTGTCAGTGTTGGTGGGGTATGTGGTTTTCTCCTTGGTAGTTCTTTGATTAGGCTGCTGCTTATTGCTTGATTGTTTGTCTTAGTTCAGTGGTGGCGAACCTATGGCACGAGTGCCAGAGGTGGCACTCGGAGCCCTCTCTGTGGGCACACGTGCTGTTGCCCCAGCCTTGCCTCCCACTGCAACACTCTCCTCTCCAGCAGCCCCCCTGAAGGAGTCGCCCTTGAGCATGGCCCACATGGAGCAACGCAGCCAGGGACATCGCAGCCAGGCAGCATAGACAAGACTCTGCCCTCACACCCCATCATGCAGTTGATGCTGCAGGGCGTGGGCAGAGGGTGTGGCCACCATAGCGCTGCTGGGCTATCTAGGCGATCTGCGGTGGGCCCTGGAGGCGGTGAGTGGTCCTGTGGGCAGGTGGGGTGGGGGATGGGGGGCAGAGCGGGGGCGGGGCAAGGGGTAGAGCGGGGGCAGGGCCAATTTTTGGGCACTCGGTCTCTAAAAGGTTCGCCATCACTGTCTTAGCTGATATAGTAATTCCTTGATTCAGATATTGTTTACTACTTGATTGTTTGTCTGGTGTTAATCCTGGTGTTAATCCCTGCTTCTCTGGGTGAGGAGGTGTGCCGGTTTTTTGTTTCCTGTTTAACCTTTTTATTGTATCTTTTGAACATTGCTCAGAATCTTCTCAAACCACAAGATGGGCAGCAAATAATGTAATAACAATAATAGTAACAGGCAGCTTGAGTGCAATCCGAAAACAATTGGAGCATCCCTTGAACACTGTTGCCATTGAAAAATTCACCATCAGTCAATTGCAAAAGGCAAGTTTTATTTGGAACAAGTTATCTCTGTGACGAAATCTGTAACACTTATCAAACATCCACATCTGCCTATCCCAGGTCCTTGGGAAGAACTCAATAGGTGGATAAAAAATCAGTCTGAACATCCAGCTGACTGTGCAACAAAGAAAAATAATAATGAACATCTGGTTGACTGTGTGACGAACCATAATAATCCATTCTGAACATCTGGCTGACCAGGCAACAAACCATAAGAGTAATAATGGTGTGTAAATGTGGTTTATCTCCATGTGTCTGCTGACGGCTGATTTGTCTGAGGGCCAAGCTCTGTTTATGAGTTTAGTCTGGATCATGATGCTCACAGTTTTCTCAATTGGTTGAGTCTGCCCATGTGTTTTGAAATTAAGGAGTTTTTATCATGTCATCTGACTGCTAGATGGTGTTATTGGACTCTACTAGTCCTCTGCCTGTTGTTCTTCCTAGCGGCTGTTACAGTCCTTACACTGTAGCTGACTCCTGTTTTTTCTTCTTGGACTATTGAGTATTTTGGTTTGGGATAGTTTGCATGCTACAGTGATGCTGTGTGTTTGTAATAGTCTTTTGGCTGTATCTGAGATGTTCTCCAGGAATAGCAGCATTATCTTTTTCATAACTTCTGTTGGTTGTGCAATGTTAAGTTTGACCGCACAGGCACTTTTTGATAAAGCTGCATGGGCATCCATCTTGTTGGAAGATGTTATATAGGTGGTGTGTTTCTTTTTTCTGGTGTCCTGAGTTGCTGCAGTGTGTTTATGCTCATCTCAATAATGTTCTTACACAGCCCCTCTTGTGGGAAGTTGGGTTGTTACTTTGGAAGTAAACACCTGGTTAGTGTGAGTAGTTTTTCAATAGACTTGCATTTCCAATATGCTGCTATTTCCTTTGCTAATGAGAATATCTAGGAAATGTAATATGTTATTGCTTCTTCCCTTGTGAATTGTATTTCCTTTGAAGATGTTGACTGTTTCACGTATCTTCTAGTTGTCACTTTTTTCTAGTTGTCTAGTTATCCCTTTTTTATCATAAAGGTATCATCTATACCAGAGGTAGGCAACCTTGGCTCTTTTATGACTTGTGTACTTCAACTCCCAGAATTCCTGATGCTGGCCTAGGTTGCCTATCCCTGATCTATTCACTGGAGCCATGCTTTTGGTTACATGAATGGAAGTGCTATAGTTTTAAAATGCTGCAATACAGTCTCTGCTATCCTAAGAGTAGTGATCTCATGGTGTTCCTCTGATTTGTTGGTATATTTGTCCATCAAACCAAAAGTAGACCACATATGAAAATACTATAGAATGCAGGTTATCCACCCTCTTTCTAAATTACCATGTATTGTAATTGAAACCACTTGTTCAACTGACAAGATATGTTCTCAACCTTTTTAATGCTGCGACCCCCAACCGGTCGTAAGTCGAGGACTACTCAACCGGTCGTAAGTCGAGGACTACTCAACTGGTGCAGCACCGTTTGCAGAATGGGACTTTTGGCGGGCTCAGTAGGGCAGAGACAGCCTGGACAATTCCTATTGGCTTTTGAAAGCCAATAGAATTAGACTCTATTCAAGAGAGTCTATTCTATTGGCTTTCAAAAGCCCATAGAATAAAAGGGAGGAGCACAGCTAAGGAAAAGGGGAAAAGAAAATGGCGGACTGCGTTGTTTGGCGACCCCCGTGAAATGGTCGTTCGACCCCAAATGGGGTCCCGACCCACAGGTTGAGAACCACTGTTCTATATGAAGTTGCAAACCAACTCATAGGTGAGCTGATTGTTTCCTGTAGATTTCAAGTTGCTGAAGTTATGGCTGTTTATTACCAGAATTAATTTTATTTAAGTTGAGTTCCCTTCCTAGTGACTTCACGGACAAAACCTTGATTTTTTTTTTTCTTCTTAGCAGCAACACAAAAGTCGTTGGACCCTTCTAGGAATTTTTTTTGTTCAGTTTATCTATCCAACCCTCATGTATGGTATTCCCTAGATTTGCTTCCTCTCAGGCAGCAACATAGAAATCCAATGAATGAATGAATGACTCAAACAATCTGGCCTCAACCTGCTTAGCTTCCAAAGCTAGACAACAATCAAACCGGTTTGGTAAAAGCATCAACTCCACAGAAACAAAGCCCACCCTGTGCTTTGTTATGGTTACCTCTCCACTTCTTTGTGAGAACAGGTGTTTTATCTGTGAGTACAACCTAGTCCTTCTCACCCACCCATGGAGGATAAACCCCAGGTGCATTCTAGAAAGAGTGCAGAGAAGAGCAACAAAGATGATTAGGGAGGCACACTGTATGAAGAATGATTGCAGGAACTGAGTTTGTTTAGTCCAGGGCTTTTCAACCTTTTCAACCTTTTCACCCATTGTACCTCTTTTAGAATATGGCAACATCCAAATACCACCAGTCGCCTAGCAAGGTGTCAAAAACTTGATGATCAAAAAAAAAAAAAAAAAGGAAAAAAGTGATAAAGTACAGGTAGTCCTTGACTTACAACAGTTAGCTTAGTGACTGTTCAAAGTTACAGTGGCACTGAAAAAAGTGCCCCCCAAGCCACAGCCGAGCAAGACAACTGCCTGCCTACCCAGCGGCGCTCTTCCTCCTGTCCGAGGTTTCCGTTATTGTGAGCATTTCTGTTGAGGATTAGCAGCAGGGGTGGGGTGGGGTGGGGGGTGTTTGGTTTTTATTTCCCCCGTCTGCTGGGTGGTTGCAGCAGGTTTTGGTCACTTCACATGACCCTGGAACACTGTGACTGTCATAAATATGAATCAGTTGCCAAGCATCTGAATGTAAATCACAAGACTCTGGAGAGGCTGCAACATTCCAGCTGATCGGTGCTTCTTCTGGGCTCAGCAGAAGTGCCAGGATCAGCGCTGCTTTCCAGCTGATTAGTGCTTCTTCAGGGCTCCAGCTGGAGCCTGGTGCTGATCCTGGCACTTCCACTGAGCCCTGACAGTCCTGAAGAAGCAATGATCCTGGCACTTCCACTGAGCCCTGACAGTCCTGAAGAAGCAATGATCCTGGCGCTTCCACTGAGCCGTGACAGCCCTGCAGCTCCAGCCATCTCTCGCTCAGGCTTGAGCGGTGCTGCCACCGGTTCAGCTCATTCCCCTCCCCCACTACTTTTCTGGGATGGTCGCGTACCACCTGCCAGGTGCCAATGTACCACAGGTAGTACTTATGCCACTGGTTGAAAAGCCCTGGTTTAGTCTACTGAAAAGAAGGACTAGGGGAGACACGATAGCAGTGTTCCAATATCTCAGGGGCTGCCACAAAGAGGGTCCACCTGTTCTCCAAAGAACCTGAAGGCAGGACAAGAACAATGGATGGAAACTAATCACGGAGAGAAGCAACCTAGAACGAAGGAGAAATTTCCTGACTGGTAAGAACAGTTGATCAGTGGAACAGCCTGCCTCCAGACGTTGTAGATGCTCCATCACTGAAGGTTTTTAAGAAGGCACTGAACAGCCATTTGTCTGGCATGTATAGGGTCACCTGCTTGAGGAGGGGGTTGGACCAGAAGACCCCCAAGGCCCACTCCAACTCCGTTATTCTGTTATGATAACAGTGTTCCCTCATTTGAGGGACTGCCACAAAGAAGGGGGGGGGGTGTTCAACCTATTTTTACAAAGTACCAGAAAGCCGGACAAGAAACAGTGGAAAAATTTCCTAACAATGAGAACAATTAACCAGCGGAACAAGTTGCCTCCAGAAGTTGTGGATGCTCCAACACTGGCAGTTTTTAACAAGAAATGATTTAGCCCTTCCTCTGAAATGATATAGGGCAGTGGTTCTCAACCTGTGGGTCGGGACCCCATTTGGGGTCGAACGACCATTTCACGGGGGTCGCCAAACAACGCAGTCCACCATTTTTTCCCCCTTTTCCTTAGCTGTGCTACTCCCTTTTATTCTATTGGCTTTTGAAAGCCAATAGAATAGACTGTCTTGAATAGAGTCTAATTCTAGTGGCTTTCAAAAGCCAATAGGAATTGTCCAGGCTGTCTCTGCCCTGCTGAGCCCGCCAAAAGTCCCATTCTGCAAACGGTGCTGCACCAGTTGAGTAGTCCTCGACTTACGACCGGTTGACTAGTCCTCGACTTATGACTGGTTGGGGGTCACGGCATTAAAAAGGTTGAGAACCACTGATATAGGGTCTCCTGCATGAGCAGGTGGGATTAGAAGACCCTTAAGATCCCTTCCAACTCTGATATTCTGTTAACTGGGATCTTAGCTGCTTCCTACTCCAGGAGCAAACGCAGAAGTCCTGCTGCTTTGATTTGTCTTCTCTCATCAGGGAAGGTTTCCGATTCCATTTCTTTCCCAGCTACTGTAATTGCCCTTACAAGATTTACAACAACTCTGGGAAATCAGAGCTTAGTGGTTCACACTCTCCTGCTCCTTCTTTTAACAAGTTCCCTTCTGTAACTAGGATCTCTCCATCCAGATGTTCAGGATTGTTAGCATTTTGACAAGCACCAGCTCTTGAAGGGTGGCACTCTTCTGCCATCCACATTCCTGGGAAATTCCTGTCCCCGGGTGCTTCTCTGCTTCTCGGTAAGGGCCCCTTTTAAACAGACATTTGCTTAGACATAAGCCTGTAATAATTGTTTATCTTTAACACACCCTCGGCTCCCACCCACATTCCTGCAAACAATTTGAGGGCTTCATTATATCGAGATTCCCAAAATTCAACCCACTCCGTTTAAGTTGGATAAACAGAAACTCCCCCCCCCCCAAGCACTATGAGATAAGCATTGTTGCAGTACATGGGGTACACGCTAAGTGTGCTTTTTTAAAAAAAAATCTCCAATCTGGGGTTCAGCTTTCTTGCAGAGCATTTAGAAAATGATCAAATCTATTTGATCAGAACAAATGAAACGTGTATAAATCTGTTACAGTACAAGGAATACTGGTGTTATACCACCATCTTCAATTCTTTTACAAAAAAATAATTTATTGCCTCTCTCTGAGCTGTTTATTTACTAGGTTTTTATCCTGCCTTTTATTATTTTATTATAAATAAGTGTAGGTGGTGAACATAGTTAATACTTTCTCTTGCTATTTTCCACAGAACAATAACCCTGCGAGGTGGGTTGGGGTGAGAGTGATTTACTGGTCCAAAGTCACCTATTGGTTTTCATGCTGAAGGCGGAACTAGAATTCACAGTCGCCTGCAGATTGGCCCAAAGCCACCTAGCGAGCTTTCATGTCTAAGATGGGACTGGAACTTGTGGTCTCCTTCTGATTGGACCACAGTCACCCACCAGCTTTCACGCCACAGGTGGGACTAGAACTTACAGTCTCTTGGTTATTGACCCAAAGTCACTCAACTAGCTTTCATGCCTAAAGCAGGACTAGAACTAGTCTCCTGGTTTGTAGGCCAGCACCTTAACAATTATACCTCTAGAGATCATTTTGGTCTGTGACCGCAAAATAAAATTATTATTATTATACCTCTACAGATTAGATTTGAAAAGATGCAAGGTGGAAATATTACATAAAATCATTTATAATACATAATACAAAACAAGCATTTTCGTTTGCATTAGGTTGATCTCTGAACATTTTTCTAGCGGTGCATATCATAAAAGTAATAATTTTGTGTAGAAAGTTGCAGGTTAGATGAATTTTGTGTAAGGCTCATTTCATTCTACTTCAAAACCTTGAAATGTGGATAAACTTCCTGTTTATTAGAACAATTAACCAGTGGAACAACCTGCCTCCAGAAGCGGTGAATGCTCCAACACTGGAAGTTTTTAAGAAGAGACTGGGCAGCCATTTGTCCGAAATGGTGTAGGGTTTCCTGCCTGAGCAGGGGGTTGGACTCGATGACCTCCAAGGTCCCTTCCACAACAACAACTACTTCTTCTTCTCCTTCTTCTCCTTCTTCTTCCTCTTATTTTCTTCTCTTTTCTCTAATTGTCTACTGCTGCTTTAAGCTGGCTCATTCTGAGGTCTTCACAGAATATCCAGGTAAGCTACTCAATGCAATAATCAATTCAAAAATGTGCTTAGCACCATAGCTACTTCAAGTAAAGCCAAGTTGCTTCGCTGCCCACAATGGGACTAAGTTACAATATGGATATGGGAGTCCTCTGAATACCTCAGAAAAGCAATATGCTTATGTATAATTATAGTTATTAAACAGAACTAATGAAATGGATCAGTTTGTTTTTGCCAGCCCTATACTTCTTTCAAAAGTACTCTGTACCAGGGCTTTTCAACCAGTGGTACGGGTACCACCTGTGGTACATTGGCACCTGGCAGGTGGTACGCAACAATCCTAGAAAAGTGGTAGCGGGGGAGGGGAATGAGCTGAATCGGTGGTAGCACAGCACAAGCCTGAGCGAGAGATGGCTGAAGCTGTAGGGCTGTCATGGCTCAGCGGAAGCACCAGGATCAGCGCATCTTCGGGACTGTCAGGGCTCAGTGGAAGCACCAGGATCAGCGCCAGGCTCCAGCTGGAGCTCGGCGCTGATCCTCGTGCTTTTGCTGAGCCCTGAAGAAGCACCAATCAGCTGGAAAGCAGCACAGATCCTGGCGCTTCTGCTGAGCCCAGAAGAAGTGCCAATCAGCTGGAATGTTGCAGCATCTCCAGGGTCTTGTGATTTATATTCAGATGCTTGGCAACTGATTCATATTTATGACAGTCACAGTGTCCCAGGGTCATGTGAAGTGACCAAAACCTGCTGCAACCACCCATCTGATGGGGGGAATAAAAACCAAACACCACCCCCACCCCATCCCCGCTGCCAATCCTCAACAGAAATGCTCACAACAATGAAAACCTCAGACAGGAGGAAGAGCGCCGCTGGGTGGGCAGGCAGGTGTCTTGCTCGGCTGTGCCTTGGGGGGCACTTTTTTCAGTGCCATTGTAACTTCAAACAGTCACTAAGCGAACTGTTGTAAGTCGAGGACTACCTGTACTTTATCACTTTTTTCCTTTTTTTTTTTTTTTGGTCATCAAGTTTTTGACACCTTGCTAGGTGACTGGCGGTACTCGGATATTGCCATATCCTAAAAGTGGTACAATGGGTGAAAAGGTTGAAAAGCCCTGCTCTGTACATCCAAAATTTGTCACCCTAGCAATAGCTGTCAAGTTTAAATGTTCTCAATTTCAGCAGAAAACTTTAGCAAGGATTTTTCTTTTCCTCCCATTCAACAAGTCCAAACATATTTTGTCCTGAACAGCATGCCATTCTGCTCTTAAGTCTGAACACCCTGTAATAACATACCCACCGTCATCGTGCTCAAGAAACCAATTCTATTTACCGCCCTCCAACTTTTTGAGAGATCAAATCCTTCTTCCCATTTCTCTAGAGCTTTGATTATAATTTTTCTCCCTCACTTAGTTACCCAGACCAGAAATTCAACTTAGCAAGTGATTTCTTGGACTTTCTCCAATAAATGTTGGGCGAGGAGCACTAGGGACCCTTTTCAGATAGGAAAGTAGTAAATGTGAAAAATCCCTTTTATAAACCAATGAACAAAAGAGTGCCTGAGAACCCAAACAGATACAAAGTGCATGTTGGAAAGCCACAATCACCAAAAGAGGGTGTGTATGCCTGTCTTATAAATGGAATCAGTTCAGAAGCGAAGAAAATTGGAAGATAAATATAATCTAGAAGATGGATGGATGGATGAGGGAAGGGAAGAGGTGGCAAGGGGCAAGGAGAAGGAAGGAAGGAAGGAGGAAGGGAATGGGTGGCAAGGAGAAGGAAGGAAGGAAGGAAGGAAGGAAGGAAGGAAGGAAGGAAGGAAGGAAGGAAGGAAGGGGAAGGAAAGGAGTGGCAAGGAGAAGGAACGAAGGAAGGGGAAGGGAAGAGTTGCAAGGAGAAGGAAAGAAGGAAGGGGAAAGGAAGGAGTGGCAAGGAGAAGGAAGGAAAAGGGAAGGAGTGGCAAGGAGAAGGAAGGAAGGAAGGAGAAGGGAAGGAGTGGCAAGGAGAAGGAAGGAAGGAAGGAAGGAAGGAGAAGGGAAGGAGTGGCAAGGAGAAGGAAGGAAGGAAGGGGAAGGGAAGGAGTGGCAAGGAGAAGGGAAGGGAAGGAGTGGCAAGGAGAAGAAAAGAAGGAAGGAAGGGGAAGGGAAGGAGTGGCAAGGAGAAGGAAGGAAGGAAGGAAGGAAGGAAGGAAGGAAGGAAGGAAGGAAGGAGGAAGGAAGGAAGGAAGGAAGGAAGGGAAGGAGTGGCAAGGAGAAGGAAGGAAGGAAGGAAGGAAGGAAGGAAGGAAGGAAGGAAGGAAGGAAGGAAGGAAGGAAGGAAGGAAGGGGAAGGAGTGGCAAGGAGAAGGGAAGGAGTGGCAAGGAGAAGAAAAGAAGGAAGGGGAAGGGAAGGAGTGGCAAGGAGAAGGAAGGAAGGGGAAGGGAAGGAAGGAAGGAAGGAAGGAAGGAAGGAAGGGGAAGGAGTGGCAAGGAGAAGGAAAGAAGGAAGGAAAAGGAAGGAAGGAAGGAAGGAAAGTTTACCCAGAGTCCTAACTGCCTGGGTAAGGGGGGGGGAGGCAGCGAGCTGGAAAAGCAAGGTAATACCACGCATGGCTTTCATGCATTCTTGCAAAGAGGAACAAGATCCGAAGTTGGGCTGAGTCTGCTTTTCAGACAGGCTTTTCTCCTTGCCAAACCCTCCAACTCCGAAACCCCAGCGCGACCCTCCGGGGGTCGTTCTCTCCGTAAAGGAGACCCGCGCGGAGGACGGCAGGCTCTCCGCTCCGAAGCAGCACCGCCGACACGCTCCCCCGACCCAAACCCAGCCCCACACTTGTTGCAGCCGTTCTTCCCCCCCCCCTCCTCCACAACCCCCGCACGCACACAAACACACCGGCAAGGAAGCGCTCTACCTGGATGGTCTGGTTGGGCTCCCCTCCGGAGACCGGCCCTCCCACGAGTTTGCAATACAAATCCTCCACCGGGCGCGGGGGGCTCCGGCCGCCGGCTTCTTCCTCGCCGCAGGTCGCGGTGGCCGAGATCTTGGTGCCCTCGGCCAGGTTGAAGTAAGGCGGGTGCAAGCTGTGGCCGTTCACGTCGGCCTGGAAGGAGACCGGCTGCCCCCACGAAGCCCCCAGCAGGGGCAGCAGCAGCAGCAGCAGCGCCCCCGGGCACCGGAGCCCAGCAGCGGGCACCGCCGGCCGGCTCGCCATTTTTTCCCGGGGACTTTGGCCGCGCGCCGGCACGCTCGGAAAGAGCCGGTGCGAGGAGACTCCGCCGCGAGGGAGGCCGATCGGGCTGAGCCCCGCGCCGGCCCAAGACCGCGACAGAAGCTCCGAGCCGCGGAGGAGAGATCGGCGCCGGGCGCTCCGCGGAGTTGATCCAAGTTGCAACCTGCGCCGGGAGGAGCCTCCCCGCCCCGAGCGCTGCTCCTGCAGGGCGGCCGCTCGGTCCGGAGCGCGGCGCGGGTTCCTTCTTTTGCAAGCTCGCAACGGCGACGGCCCCGGGAGGGAAGTGGTGCGGGGGAGGGAGGGGCCACGCGGGGATTAGTCCTGCCGGAGGCTGCCCATTGTGTCGGCCGCCCTCGCGGCTCTTGTCCCGGGTTAACCCGTTCTGCCCTTCGGCCGGGCAGGAAAGGGGGCAGCGGGGGAGGGAGGGAGAGACAAAGAGGGAAAAGTCCGCACGCGCGCCTCTGTTGGGATGGAGGGGGGAAAAGAGGCGCCCCTTGCTGCCCTCGACCCCCAAATTCTCCCCCCCTCTTTTTTTTTTCCTTCTTCCCTTTTGCAAATGGCTGAGTAGATCCAAGGATTTTTTTCCCCCTCCCCCGCCCGGGTTGGCGAGTCCTGGCATGCTCGCCTGGGATTGCCTCTGGGCTCCCGGGGAGGGGGGAGGTGAGGGGGGGGGGAACGTGGGTGAGTTTGCAGCAAAGCGCGTAAATATCAGGTAGTCCTCGACTTACAACCCTCCTTGAGCCCCAGGTTTCTCTTGCTAAGTGAGATATTTGTTAAAGTGAGTTTTTTTGCGGGGGGGTTTCCCCTCCCCCGCGTTACGCCCTTTCTTGCCAGGGTGGTTAAGTGAATCGCTGCAGTGTTAAGTGAGGAACAGGGTTGCTAAGCGAACTCGGGTTGACTTTGCTTGTTAAGAAAGTGAGAAGAGGGGGTCACGTGACTCCCGGGACACTGCAATTGCTGTCATAAAGAAGACCCTGGGGATGCTGCAGTGGGTCGTAAGTGTGAATAATGGTCACAGGTCACTTTTTTTTCAGTGCCGTTGTAACTTCGAATGGTCACTAAATGAACTGTTGTACGTCGAGGACTACCTGTATTTAGGGGGGAGACATTAAAGACAATCTTGCAATTAGAGAGAAAAATGACACACACACACCGTGCTTTGATTTGGCTCTACATCAGAACACAGGATATATGGATTCAGATTCTTCCTGGCTATGGGGTTTTGACCCCATTGCAGGCGACCCTCAAGTAGCTCTTCAGTTCATTCTAAAATTTTTTTTTTTAAGCCTTGGAAAAGGAAGTCTTCTAGGGGGCAGCACTTAGCCAACCTGGGCTGATCTCACCAAGCAAGGTGGGACACGAGTAACACCTGGATGGGAGATACTATTACGTAGGAAGTGTAAACTGCAGGCTAGACTGGGGTGTTGGGAAAAAAAAAAACCTATTGCAATGGAAATGTATTTCATTTTGTTTTCAGGAATTTAAAATAAGCTTGAATTGAAGAAGACTTCAGTTACTTTGCTTTGCTTTTTAAAAGGAAGTGCGTAATGCAATTGAATTAGCCAGTTGGGTCCAATGCACCGGGCTAGAAACCAGGAGATTGTGAGTTCTAGTCCACTTTAGACATAAAAGCTGGCTGGGTGAATCTGAGCCAGTCACCAGGAGTCTTCTGCATGTTCCAGTCCTGCCTTAAGAATGAAAGGCAGCTCAAAGTCGAACTCATATAAAAAGAGTTTATAATGCTTTAGTGGAATTGGATTCAGAAACAGAATTAGTTAAAGATTGTATGGTTAAATGGGCTCAAAATTTTGAAGAGCTGATTTTATTAGATACATGGGAGATAATTTGCGTGAGGAATGTTAAATTTACCCAAGCTCAAAATTTACGAGAAAATTTTTATAAAATGTTTTATAGGTGGCACTTTGATCCACAAAGGTTGTCTCGTATGTATCCGAATGTACAGCCCAAATGCTGGAGATGTGGTTGTTTGGATGCAACGTATTATCATATTTGGTGGTCATGTAGAAATGTAAAGGCTTTTTGGATTAAGATTTGGTAGAACATTCAGAAGATTTTTAATAGAAGGATAAAATTTACACCACAACTATTTTTGTTAGGTATTATTGTAGATTGTGATGGTAAAGAGATTACCTTAATGTTAAATTTTATTACGGCGGCAAGGTTGCTGATTGGGCAATATTGGAAGAAGGATTCCTTGCCTACTATAGAAGAATGGTTTCTTAAAGTTTCTTATTTATCAGAAAGGGCAAAAATTTCAGCTTATCTGAAAGACCATTCACAAGAGAGATATATTTCTGTGTGGAAAAGATGGATAAATTTTGTACAGAATAAATATGGGATTAAGAAGTATTATTTAGCTTTTGAATAATTTATAGTTTAGTGGGTATGGTTGGATTTGTGGTTTCTATGTATTGGAGTTAAAGTATTTTAAATTTTTTGGATGTATGTATAGTTGATTGATGTTTATTTAATTTGTATGTTTTCTTTTTGTTTCTTTAACCCTGTATTCAGCTCTGGGAAGGGGGGGAGGGTTATGGGGTGGGAGGGGGGGTATTTTATTGTAAAAAGTTTATAAAATTTTCAATTAAAAAAAAGAATGAAAGGCAGCTAGTTGATTTTGGACCAATCACCAGGAGACATTGAGTTCTAGTTCTAGTTCCGCCTGAGGCATGATCATCAGGAGATTGTGAGTTCTAGTTTTGCCTTAGGCATGAAAGCCAACTGGATGATTAGGCCAATCACCAGGAGGCTGTGAGTTCTAGTTCTGCCTTAGGTATGAAAGCTGGCTCCGTGACCTTGGATTAGTCACTCTCTCTCAGTCCAAGACACCTCACAGGGTTGTTGTTGTGGGAAAAATATAAGGAAGGGGTATTAGATATGTTTGCCATCTTGGGTTATTTATAAAAAATAATAAAGGTGGGGTAAAAAAAATATAAATAAATAAAGCTGGGTTCGAATTCTGTGCTGCCTGTTGCCAGCTCCTCCAATTTTGATGAGGAAAATCAAAGGTTATAATCAAGGACTGTGTTGCAGGAAGACCAACATATGTAAATAAGATTATTATTTCTTCTCAACATCTTCATAGGAACACCCACAGCATCCGTGAAGACACCACAAGACCTTCTATATCAGTGGTTCTCAACCTGTGGGTCGGGACCCCATTTGGGGTCGAACGACCATTTCACGGGGGTCGCCAAACAACGCAGTCCGCCATTTTTTCCCCCTTTTCCTTAGCTGTGCTACTCCCTTTTATTCTATTGGCTTTTGAAAGCCAATAGAATAGACTCTCTTGAATAGAGTCTAATTCTATTGGCTTTCAAAAGCCAATAGGAATTGTCCAGGCTGTCTCTGCCCTGCTGAGCCCGCCAAAAGTCCCATTCTGCAAACGGTGCTGCACCAGTTGAGTAGTCCTCGACTTACGACCGGCTGAGTAGTCCTCGACTTACGACCAGTTGGGGGTCACGGCATTAAAAAGGTTGAGAACCACTGTTCTATATGTAGCTGATGATTTTATTTAGAGAAGATTCTCACTTCCCTGAAACATGCATCCAATCAGCTGCGCCAAAAATGGGGCCCGGCTGGATGCAGATCACAGACCTGGTTCTCCTTGCATCTTGAGCAGCTCTTCCCACCTGCTCCCATGAGCCTCAAGGTACATGAGAAGGATGGGAATCTTTGCAGCTGATGCCAAATTGTGGCCAGGCCAGCAATGGGCCAGTCCAAGCCTAAAGTGGATGGAGCCATCACAGGGTAATAATGTGGTTCACATTCATAGAAAGATACATGACCTGCAAATACAGCCTCTGCTTTGTATCCCCTGAAATATAAATTTGAAAAGTATATTAAGGTCATTGAATCCAATACCCTCTCAATTCCTCTGGGTCATTTTTATCTTCCAACAAATACAGGTAGTCCTCAACTTATAATAGCAATAGCACTTAGACTTATATACCGCTTCACAGTGCTTTACAGCCCTCTCTAAGGGTTTTAGAGAGTCAGCATCTTGCCCCCCAACAATCTGGGTCCTCATTTTACCGACCACGGAAGGATGGAAGGCTGAGTCAACCTAGAGCCGGTGAGAATCGAACTGCCGAACTGCTGGCAGCAGAAGTAGCCTGCAGAACTGCATTCTAACCACTGCGCCACCACAATCATTCATTTAGTGACAATTCATAGTTATGACAGCACTGGAAAAAGTGACTTATGACCGTTTTTCACACTTATCACCTCAAGGTCACATGATCAAAATCCAGGCGCTTGGTAACTGACTCATATTTATGACGGTTGCAGTGTCCCAGGGTCATGTGATTCCTCTTTTATGAGCTGACAAGCAAAGTCAGTGGGGAAGCCCGATTCACTTAACAACCGTGTTACTAACTGAGCAGCTGTAGTGATTCACTTAAGAACTGTGGCAAGAAAGGTCGTAAAATGGGACAGACTCACTTAACAATTGTCTTCGCAATGGAAATGTTGAGCTCAGTTGTGGTCGTAGGTTGAGGATAACCTGTAGTTTTATTATGTGGAATTCAGACATTTCCTTCCTGTAACTTGAAAAGATGACTTTACATCCTATACCCATGATGGCAAACCTATGGCACGGGTGCCACAGGTGGCACGCAGAGCCTTCTCTGTGGGCACGCGTGCCATCGCCCCACTCCTAGGCCTTCAGCTGGGTTTTATAAAACCTTTTCGCTTTAAGCCTCTGCCGCCGTGTGCAAAAAAAAAAAGGTTCAATCAATCAATCAATTTCAACTTCTTGTGGGAAAAAAGATCTCGCAAAGTTGGAATTGATTGAACTTTTTAGTCCCACCCAGTCTGCTGTTACCACCGCAGCCAGGCCCACCCAATGGGCCACACCCACCCGGCACCCGATGATACATAAGTGGGTTTTGGGTTGCAGTTTGGGCACTCGGTCTCTAAAAGGTTTGCCATCACTGTCCTATACTCTGCAATTTTGAACAGGTTTGCATGACGTTCTTTTCAGGACTGAGAAAGCTGCCATATCAAGGATTTGAAGTTGTTATCCTGTCTGTGAGGCGTCTTTTCTCAAGGCTAAAACAAGGTCAATTCCTTCAGTCACCATTATTATCACTGTACCTCCTGAAATATAAATTTGAAGAGTATATTAAGGTCATTGAATCCAATACCTTCCTAATTTCTCTGGGTCTTTGTGTCTCCCAACGAATACAGGTAGTCCCAATCGTCCATTTAGTGACAATTCAAAGTTAGGGCAGCACTGAAAAAAAAGGTGACTTATGACGGGTTTTCACACTTAACTACCTTTGTAGCATCCCGATGGTCAACTGATCAAAATCCAGACATTTGGCAAACCGGCTTGCTTAGCAATGGAAATTTGGGGGTTTAATTATGGTTGTAAATCAAGGACTGCCTGTAATATTCCTCATTACAGGAGATCAAGAAGTATGAGATTTATTATATTTAAGTGGATGGATGACACGTGATGTTTTTAGACCCCTGCAAGAAAATAAAATATCAGAATGATCCTTCTGGTTCAAAATATTGGATTTTGCCAATAAAAGCCCGGATATTTATTTTATAAATGGTTTATTTCAGTGTTTCCCAAACTTGACAGTTTTAAGGCATGTGGACTTCAACTCCCAGAATTCCACAGCCAGCAATGGGAGTTGAAGTCCACATGCCTTAAAATTGTCAAGTTTGGGAAACACTGGTTTATTTCGTTCCTTTGTTAAGAGACCTTTTGCCCTGGTTCTCCATGCCACTCAAAGCAAAATAAGTGGCAGGGGATGTTTCCAGCTGGAAAGAAGCATAGTCTCTTCTAGTGTGTCTCACCACACTTTTCTGTTTGCACAACCTTTCTGGTCTTATTTTTTGTCGTGACCATTTTGAGGCTGGATTTTTGAACCGTTGGGCGCCAGTGTTTTTCTTCTGTGGAATGAATCTCCTGTTGTCTTCTGGAGGGGTTTTATTTTTGCCACTGAGTGAGACGCTGCCTAGGGCCATTGAATAACTAGCTGCCGTTCTAAGAAACAAAGGGCCAATTCTTTTATTGCCGCAGAGGGTAGGAACCACTGCGGTGTCAGCAAAAGTTTCTTGTGTGAATTGGACAGTTGCGGGAAACGTTCAACGGGCGCGCTATGGCAAGCTTAAGCTGTTTCCCCCTCCAGCTGCTTCAGTCTTGGCACAGGGCTGCTGGAGATGGTATTGACATGATGTCACAACTTCCCAGCGCAATTTTTCGTGTAACCCAAGGTGCCTTGGCCCCCTTTTGCAAAGGAGCATTGAAGCACGGCAACCGAGCTCCATTCAATTAGGAATGACTTCCTGGAGAGTTTTCAACGCCACATTTAAAACGCTTGCTTTGAATAGCTTGCTAAGCTTGGGAATTTTAAAAGCAGGCCCTGTTTTTAGTGCCAGCTTCTCACCAAGCCAGAGATCTTTTTTTCACCTGACTAAATCCTTGGTTCTGCTAAAAAAAAACCCTAATTTCTGCATTAAAACAGCCACCTGGAGAGAAGAATGATGGATCTATATTTCCTTGAGCAATGCAAATTCTCTTGTTTTGGTTGGGTTTTCCGCTTGAAGGTTTTTCCTGGCCTTTGTGGAAATTATAGGAACAGAGGACAGGTCATCCTCCAATTATAACCTTTTGTTTAGTGACCGTTCAGAGTTACAATGGCACTGAAAAAAGTGACTTAATAACCATTATTCACACTTAACAGCCATTGCAGCATCCCCATGATCACATGAACAAAATTCAGACGCTTGGCAACTGACTCATATTTATGACGGTTGCAGTATCCTGGGGTCCCTTTTGCAAACTTCTGACAAGCAAACTCAATAGGGAAGCCAGTTTCACTTAACAACTGTGTTACTAATTAAACCACTGCAGTGATTCACTTAACAAGCGTGGCAAGACAGGTCATAAAATGGGGCAAAGCTCACTTAACCTAGCCACAGAAATTTTGAACTTAGCTGTGGTTGTAAGTCAAGGACTACCTGCACGGGCTGGGTTTTCCACTTGAAGATTCCTGGCTTGGAAGAGCATGTCTGAATGTGGTTTTGATAGTCTGCAAGTCATTTTGTGTCTGCACACGGAAATTCGTTTGAGATTGTTTGATTTCTTTTCTCTATGGAGAAAAACTGGTTTCCTGTTTTGCAAAGTGCTGTTTCCAGCTTTGTTTGTCCCCTTATTCAGTATGGAAGTGGTCCCCACCACAGTTCAGAATAGTTGTTAAAAAAAAAAAAAATCCATAGGGCGTTGCACAGAGGCAGTGGTTATTCAAGGCAAATGCAAACCTGGGAAATCTTTGCTGTTTAAGGATTTATTTTTCCCCTAGCAATTCGTAAAGAGCCCTTTGGTGTCAGATTACATACAGCAAAGAATACTTTTTAAAAAAACTTTATGTTAAAAAAAACGGATAAGAATCAGCAGGAAGAGAAGAGTGATTGGGAAAAAGATTTAATCCTTTCCTCCTTCTTCCTACCCTTCTCTCGTTGAAAACACACACACACACACACACACACACACACACCCCGGACTGGTTTTTCTTCTGCTGGGAGAAAATATAAAAGGAAATCCTTCCCCTTTGGCAAATGAGACAGCAGTTTAAAAGAGGGTGCAAATCTGAATAGCAATAGCACTTAGACTTATATGCTGCTTTACAGCCCTCTCTAAGCGGTTTACAGAGCCAGCATATTGCCCCCAACGTGCTGAGTCCTTTTTATTAATCTTGGAAGGACGGAAGGCTCAGTCAACCTTCAGCTGGTGAGAATCAAACTCCTGGCTGTGGGCAGAGTTAGCCTGCTGTACTGCATTCTATCCACTGCACCACCATAGCTCCCTTCCGCCCCCTCCCTCCCTGCACCACAAATGGACCACAAATGCAGGCAAGGAAATTATAATTAGTTCCTCATTACTCTTCCCCCTTCCCTATGGAAGCTTCCAAGACCCCCTTAGTAATTAAAAACAAGCAAACTCTACTGCGTAGGACAGGGGTCTCCAACTTGGCAAAGTTAAGACTTGTGGACTTAACTTCCAGAATTCCCCAGCCAGCCATTCTGGAGAGTTGAAGTCCAAAAGTCGTAAAAGTTTGGAGGCCTCTGGCGTAGGACAAGAATAGAACTTCAATTCTTGACTTCTTTAATTCATAAATCTGGCAACCATCCTATTTCATTTGACAAGCCTGGGCAGGAATTGCAAACGCAAAACACAGCAAGGACGTGCAGCCCCCAGAGCACTTTATAATGCGGTTGGCTTGGTTTGGAATAGCTTGGCGTTTGAATCCAGCCATAGTAGCTGTCAAATCATGGTTTGGGATCCAGCGTGGAGATTGTCCCAAAGGTGCTTTTTCTGAAGGCAACTGGACTTTCTTGGTTTTGTTTGAAGACGTTTCGCTTCTTATCCCAGAAGCTTCTTCAGCTCTGACTGGATGGTGGGGAATGGAAGGATTTATACTCCTTGCAGACGGCTGGTCATTTGCATTCTTTTAGAGAGTCGTTGAGGCCACTTGCAGGTTTACCTGTCTCCACAGGGTCACCTGAGCAGTGCAAATGGGTGTGGAGCCTTCCTGGCTGCAGGATGTTTTTCTGCCCTGGGTCCCTTCACCGCTGAAGACAGGCATGGGCTGTTGGGGATGAGTCTGTGTTGTCGCATCTCATACTGAAGTGCAAATGGTTCCTGCAGTCTGCAATGTTTTCTGGAAATCCGTTCACACTCCCGCAATGTTCGAAGGGTGTTCATCCCAAAGCGCATAGCTATATGTCAATGGAGATTCTCAGTCATCCAGGTTATGGTTGTCCCAAAGGGGCTTTTTCAGAGGCAACTGGACTTGAAAGCAAAACAAAAAACAAAACAAGAAAGTCCAGTTGCCGTCTGAAAAAAATCACCTTTGGGACAAGCATGACTTGGATGGCTGAGAATCCCCTAGAGCAGGGGTAGGCAATCTTGGTTCTTTTATGACTCGTGGACTTCAACTCCCAGAATTCCTGAGCCAGCATCTCTCCCTTGCCCTTGCCATGGCTGGCTCAGGAATTCTGGAAGTTGAAGTCCACGAGTCATAAAAGAGCCAAGGTTGCCTACCCCTGCCCTAGAGTCTAGATATTTAGCATGGTGATTGATCTACAAAACATGGATAAAGGAATTAGTGTACAACATAGCACAAGTGCAGAACTAGCAGTGATCCTGCAAGAAGCCAGAATCTATCTTTCTGTTTGGGGGGAATTTTGTCATAAGAGGGTTAAAACATGGACTGGCCCATCAAAGATCACATTCAGATTGTGAATGTCAAACAATATATGGAAAATGAGTCAAACCTAATTCATAACCACAGATATTGCTCAATCTATAGCAGAGGTCCCCAACCTTTTGGGCGACAGGGACTGGTTATGTGGAGAGAGGTTTTTCTTTTCTTTTCTTTTTTTCAAATTTTATTTATAATACAATTAAAAAGAAACAAACATTGGATTTAACGTGACATTCCAGTATATACATTCTTATCAGATTATTCCACTTTTTACAATCAATTCTTCAACTCTACATATACATCTAAGTTTTATATACAACATTTATTCCAAAATAACATATATTTCTATCTTAACATTCATCTTTAATCCCAACCGTCCTCTTCAAATTCCTCCAGCGGTAAAATTTATCCCAAGTTTCATAATAAACTGATCCACATTTGGAGAGAGGTTTTTCTGCGGACCGGAGGGTGTGTGGTTTTGTGTGCTGCCTGCATCTCGCAGATGGGGCTTTGCTTGTTTGTACGGATCGGTTGCTGGCATGCCACAGCCCAGTACTGGTCCATGGACTGGGGGTTGGGGACCCCTGATCTACAGTCATTCATCTAGTAATCATTTGAAGTTACAATGGCACTGAAAAAGTGACTTATAACCAGTCCTCACACTTACAACCATCGCAGCATCCTCCTCCCAGTCATGTGATCAAAATTTGAGCACTTGGCAACCAGCAAGTGTTTACGAAGTTTGCAGTCTCTGGGGTCATGGGATCACCACTTGCAACTTTCCTAGTCAGCTTCCGACAGGCAAAGTCAAGGGGACAAGCCGGATTTATTTAATGACCGCCTGACTCACTTAATCACTGCAATGATTCACTTAACAACTGTGGGAAAAGATAGTAAAATTGAGTGCAGCTCACTTAACAACCATCTTGCTTAGCAATGGAAATTTAGATCCCAGCTGTGGTCATAAGTGAAGGACAATCTGTTCGCAGGGCTGGCTCTATTATTAGACCAGCGTTTCTCAACCCTTGCAACCTGAAGACATGTGAACTTCAACACCCAGAGTTGCTGACTGAGGAAGTCTGGGAGTTGTAGTCCACATGTCTTATAAGATGCCAAAGTTGAGAAACACTGATTTATTTTAGACTATATGAACCACTTGAGGCCTGAGGCTATACACACAGCATGAAGGCAGTTTACATTTGTGCCTCTTGTTAATTTTGCCTGCTGGCACAAGGCTCACTGGAGTCTGGAGGAAAACTGCCAATCTAATAACTGCCAATCCAAACAGATTTGCACATTTGCACAAACAGAACACCATTTTGTTCTTTGTCTCAGACAAAATGCATTGAGCCACCTGGGACAGTATCCATCCATGCCGTGTGCTTGCTTGCTGCCTGCCAGTTCTGCGTAATGCACGATACATACTGAATTCCCATAGAGTCTATTACACAGCTTGTCACTTATGATAAGCAATTAAGCCTGGACGTGAAATTAAAAACAGGAAATGGATTAGTAGTTAATAACGGGTGAGAACGCTAGTATGGTACAAAACCTGTAAAATCACTTTGGAAATAACTTTTAAAATCAGTCGGATAGAAATCTGGTAACATGAATGGAAGGATTTCTCCCAAACTCCCAAGATTGTAATGAACTATTTAGAATCTAAGTAAGTTTTTCATAATGAAAATGAAAATTGTGGTCTGGCTTGGTGGTTTGACTTAAACAACCCCCTTAACTCCATACCAGAAGGATGAACAGATTTGTTGGCCATTTTAATGGGGATTTACATACTTATTTACTGGTTTTAGCTTTGTTGCAGGTCACCCACAATCATAGATAGATAGATAGATAGATAGATAGATAGATAGATAGATAGATAGATAGATAGATAGATAGATAGGCAGGCAGGCAGGCAGGCAGGCAGGCAGGCAGGCAGGCAGACCAAGTTAGGCAGGCAGACAGGCAGGCAGACCAAGTTATGGAGGTGGATGACAGTATATTTGAAGGACAGTAGGTTAAATAAAACTGGTCTAAAGTATTGCTTGGCCCATCTTTTTTATTTTCTTTTATTTATACCCTCCATTACTACTTTTAGAAACAACTCAAGACAATGAATATTTCTAGCACTTCTTCTTCCTCCCATTTATATATTTTAATTTATGTTTATAGCTTGTATTTTTAGGATAGATATTGTAGAAAGTAAAGGGGCTGGTGGAGTGCATCAGAATTTACTTGCACACAGACAGAACTGAATTTCAGTCCATTCCATCAGGAATTTAAGAATCTTTTTTATTGTGGATCTGTTACCCTTGTGAGGTAGTCCTCACAAGAATCACAAACAGGAGAACCAGTTCTAATTTCATTGTAAGGTTATATTAACCCAGTGCTTCTAAACTTTTTCCCTCATTGCCCAAAACCACTTATCAGAAAGTTGCTTTTTCCCTAGTGTAGGTACAATAAAGGTAAAGGTTTCCGTGTCCAGTCAGGTGTGACTCTAGGGCAGGGGTAGGCAACCTTGGCTCTTTCATGACTTGTGGACTTCAACTCCCAGAATTCCTGAGCCAGCCATGCTGAGGGGAAAGGGAGAGGTTTCCAAGCTGAGCCATGCTGGCTCAGGAATTCTGGGAGTTGAAGTCCACGAGTCATAAAAGAGCCAAGGTTGCCTACCCCTGCTCTAGGGCATGGTGTTTATCTCTTGTTTCTTGGCCAAGGGAGCCATCATTGTCCGAAGAAATTTTCTGTGGTCATGTAGCCAGCATGGCTATACGTCAAAGGTGCACAGAATGCTGTTACCTTCCCACCAAAGTTGTACCTATTAATCTACTCACATTTGCGTGCTTTCAAACTGCTAGATTGGCAGGATAATGGGAGCAAATAATGGGAGCTCACCCGTTGCATAGCACCGGGTCTCAAATCGAGGCTGTCAGCTATCCAGCTGACAAGCTCAGTGTCTTTAACTACTGAGCCATCGTGCCGCACCCCTTTGTAAGTAAAATACCTCAAGTCTTTAAAAGTCCGTCTTTTGCTGGGAGGGATGGTTCGTGTGTCATTATCCCCCCCCAAAAAAGCACTTTTACACAGTTTGGGAAGCATTGCATTAATGTTGCAAATCTGAAAGGATTTCTCTCTTCTTTTCCTTTTACTCTCCAGAAAAGATAGTTCTAAAGTCACCCAGCCAGCTTTCACGCTGAGGTGGAACTAGAACACACGTTTACCTGGGGATGGGTCCAAAGCCACTCAGCAGCTTTCATGCCTAAGCTAGAACTAGAACTCACTGTCTCCTGGTGATTGGCCCAAAGTCATCTAGCTGACTTTCATGGCTAAGACTATAGGGAAGCTCTAAGCCTGCTGTACCTCATCCTTTTCTCTGAAAACCCCAGGAATTCAATCTAGAGCAGTGGTGTCAAACTCAATTTCATTGAGGGCCGCATCAGCATTGCGGTTGCCCTCGGGGGGGGGAGTGGATGGGTGTGGCCAGGGTGGGTGCAGTTTACTGGGTGGGCGTGGATGGAGTGGGTGTGGCCTACTGGGTGGGCATGGCCAGCTCTACATCGTTCGTGTCAAGAGTGCCTGTGGGGGCCTGGGCAGGAGTGGGAGAGATCTGAGGGTCTCTGGCAGAAGGGGGTGGGACTGGGGCAAGTGCCAAGGCATGGTCCACTGGAGGAGCCTCATTGCCTGCTGAAACCCCTCCCCCGGAGCCCATCAAGCCGGATAGGTGAAGTAGGTGAGGACCATTTGCTGGCCACTTCCAGGCGATGGTGCATTTCTTCATTCCTCACAAAGGGTGACACCTCCCCAGCATGCACCCATGCAGGACCGATGTGGCAGGGGCCGGTTCTTTGCTGTTTCCAGACGATCTTGTGGAGCTAAGACTGAATGTGTTTCAGTATAGATGGCCACTACAAAATTGTACATTGGCTCCCGTCCGGCCTGGGCCAGGGCCAAGGCAGTGGGGGCCGTTCCCTCACTGTTTCCAGGATGGCTTCGCGGGCCACATGAAACCACTTTGCGGGCCGCATCCGGCCCCCGGGCCTTGTGTTTGACATGTCTGATCTAGAGCCATCTGTATCCCAAACATTTGCTCCCTTCATCAGTTCTCATGAGGACAGTATTACAACAACATTCAAGAGGCTGAAAAATAGGACAGATTTTTTTTTTTTTTGCTCCATTTTTGGAATGGAGGAGAAAACAGGAATAGCACTGATTGCAAAAACAAAATATAAAAATCCCTCTAGACCAACTCAACCAATATTTTTTTAAAAAAAAAATGGCCCAAGGGCATGAGATTCATTTGTTTCAAAGGAATTTGAGCAATTCCAGTAAAAACTGAAAAGAAACAAGAAAAAAGAAGAAGAAGAAGAAGCATGGGGCTTTTAAATCCAAAATGGAAATCTTTTGACCTTGGGAAACATGCTCTTGAGTTCTATGGAGGGGAAAAAAAAAACATTTGGCATCTTGGAATATTTAGGGTTAAGTCCCCAGGGATGAGATGGTAACTCTGGGAGAGCAAGCATGCATTTAAAAAAATAACAAGATAGAAGCCTCTGGAGAAAAGTCCTTATCAAAAAATTATTTGTCTTTGTACTCAGTTAAACTGACTGCTCTAATTGATATAACATCAACATTGATTGATAATTATGTGCTAAGGCCATGTTCACTCTTAGTATAGCAGGTTTAGATAGCATCATCATCATCATAATAATAATAATAATAATAATCATCCCCCAGTGAGGCACTACCTTGACGTGGTTGTGGGGCTTGTGTACTCTGAGGAAGATGAGAGCTATGCCAGAGGTTCAACCATACTGGACAGGTCTCATCAGAGGAGTCAGACAAAGAGTGTCTCTCCCATAAAAAATATGGTGAGACGTAAATTTCAGAATGCCATACCGGCTCGGACGTCGCCCGGGTTAACAAGGTCCGCACTAGATATTGGAGTTCCTGGATATCTGGTGAAAAATGGGTTACAGGACTCAGGACTGTTGGCTGAGCAACCAGGGCCAGCAGCTGCAGAACTACTGGAAGAAAAGGTGTTTACCCGTCGCAGATACACAGTGATGGAAAACAAAGAAATAATGATCTGTTACTATAGATCAAGTCCAACAAGACGAGGATATCTAAAACGAATGCACCAATTCTGGAAAGAACAACATCCAGAATCAGAAATAACAGAACAGAGACTAGCAGATCAACGCCGATTTATAACACGAAATAAAGTATTTACAGAAACAGAATTGGACGAACTGCAAAGGTTTACCCAGGGCAAAGAAATCAAAGCCTTACAAGAAGTAATTCAGAATGTAGAGGCAAACCAGGGGGAGTTGGCAGTGAAAAAGAATCCAGTAGAGATATACAACTGTTCTCATTTGGAAACCAGGCACCTCTTCCTCAGGAAGAACAAAACCCTCTAACTAAAGAAATAAAAGAATTGAAACAAAGAATAATTGAGCATCTAGAACAGCACAAAAACAACAGAATAAGGCTGCCTGCATTGAAGCTTGTTCCAAAGAAACAGCTAGCACAAGCATTAAAAGATGCAAATACTGCAATAGCAAGTATAAGCACCAATTCACTGCAAGAAACAAACCAACTAATGTACAGCACAGCTGCAGTTATAACAGAATACCTGGGATGTAAAATCAACAAAAAAGAAAAACAAACAAACAGTGCACCACAAAAATGGAAGGTTAGACTAGAAAATAAGATCAGCAAGTTAAGATCACATGCAAGCAAGCTAGAACAGATGAAAGAAAAGAAGCTGAAGAACAAGAAGACCAAAGAATACCTAATCAAGAAATACCACTTAGAAACAAGGAAGATCAAGGAAGCACTGGAAATAATAAAGCAACAAATAACAGCTATAGCCAGGAAAATCAGTAGATATGAAGCTCGAATTGCAAACTATAGGCAGAACCTCCAATTTCAATCCAATCAGAAACGTTTCTACCAATCCATCAATGGAGAAACTGCAAGGAATCAGTCAGTACCTGACAAGGAAGAAACAGTGCAGTTCTGGAAGCAGATATGGGATAACCCAAAGAAATACAACAAGGATGCGGCTTGGTTAAAAGAGGTGGATGCAAATAAAACAGAAGTTGAAATGAAAGAACTAGTAATAACAACAAAAATGGTAGAAAAAAGAGCAAAGAAAATCAAAAATTGGTCAGCACCAGGTGAAGATGAACTGCATGGGTTTTGGTTGAAACATCTAACTGTTATACACCCACTCATTGCCAAGCAGTTCAACAATATACTACAAGGAGGAGAAATTGAAAAGTGGCTAACAACTGGGAAAACCTACCTAATAATGAAAAATCCAGCAAAAGGGGCAACACCAGGTAACTACAGGCCAATTACCTGCTTACCAACAACTTTCAAATTACTAACTGGTGTGGTAGCTGATGCAGTACAACAGCATCTAGTTGAAAACAATCTCTTTCCACCTGAGCAGAAAGGAAACCGCCCCAATAGCAGAGGAACAAAAGATCAACTCCTAATAGACAAAATGATCTTGGAAAACTGCAAGAGAAGGAAGACCAACCTGAATGTGGCATGGATTGACTACAAAAAGGCATTTGACTCTCTGCCACATGATTGGATAATAAAGTGCCTAGAAATAACAGGAGTCAGTAGAAACATCAGAAAATTTGTGCAAAGATCGATGGCACAATGGAAGACACAGTTGCAGATCAATGGTGAGAGGCTGGGAGAGGTTAATATCAAGAGAGGAATATTTCAAGGAGATTCATTATCACCATTACTATTTGTTATTGCACTGTTTCCTCTGTCAACAATACTGAATAACTCAGGACATGGCTATCAAACATCAAAAACATCTGCCAGACTATCCCACCTCCTTTACATGGATGATCTGAAGCTGTATGGAAAAACATCATCTGAAATAGAATCGCTGCTCAACACTGTCCGTATATATAGCCAAGATATTGTAATGGAGTTTGGCTTGGACAAATGTGCCACACTTACTATCAAACAAGGAAAAATAGTGAAAACTGAAGGAATCAAGATGCCCCACGAAAATAACATTAAGAGTCTGGATGAGGAAGAGTACTACAAATACTTGGGTATCCTTCAAGCTGACAACATCAAGCACACTGAAGTCAAGAAAAAGATTAGAGGTGAATACATCAAGAGAGTGAAGAAGATCTTAAAGTCCAAACTCAATGGAGGAAATACCATAAAGGCAATCAACACCTGGGCAATCCCAGTCATTAGGTACACAGCTGGAATAGTGGACTGGACTCAAGCAGAACTAAAAGCAATGGATAGGCAGACCAGAAAAATAATGACAATGAATCATGCCCTTCATCCACGCAGTGACATTGATAGACTTTATCTACCAAGGCAAATAGGTGGGCGTGGAATGCTACAAGTACATCAGATGGTTGAAGAAGAAAAAATGGCTTTGGAAGAATATCTGAAGAACAATGATGAAGATGCACTGAAATTAGTATATCAGGAAGGCTTACTAACTACTGGAGAGACCAAACTGGCCTACAAGAAAGACCAAATGAAGAACAGAATAGAGGCATGGGAAGACAAAGCACTACATGGCCAATACATGAAAAAAAATAGCTGGGAAAGCAGATAATAATAAAACCTGGCAATGGCTAAGAGCAGGAAAATTGAAGAAAGAGACCGAGGGACTAATTCTGGCTGCACAAGACCAAGCCTTAAGGACAAATGCATACAAAGTCAAAATTGAGAAGACAGCAACAGACAGTAAGTGCCGCCTATGCAAAGAAGCTGAAGAAACAGTGGACCACTTGGTAAGCTGTTGCAAGAAGATTGCACAGACTGATTACAAGCAGCGGCATGACAAAGTAGCAACAATGGTGCATTGGAAGATCTGCAAAAAATATCATTTGCCTGTAAGCAAAAACTGGTGGGATCATAAAATAGAGAAAGTCATAGAAAATGATAAAATTAAACTGCTCTGGGACTTCAGAATTCAAACAGACAAGCACCTGCAACATAACACCCCAGACTTAACAATTGTCGATAAGAAAGACAAAAAAGTCTGGATAGTGGACGTGGCAGTGCCTGGAGACAGCAGAATAGAAGAGAAAGAACTGGAGAAGATAACAAAATACAAAGACCTACAAATAGAAATAGAAAGACTGTGGCAAAAGCAAGCAAGGGTAGTACCAATAGTCATAGGCTCCTTGGGTGCAATCCCAAAACAACTGGAGCACCACTTGAACACCATTGGCATTGACAAATTCGCTATTAGTCAATTGCAAAAGGCGGCCTTATTAGGAACTGCTTCCATCCTGCGACGATACCTGTAATACCATCAAACATCTACATCTGCCTATCCCAGGTCCTGGGTAAGTACTCGATAGGTAGACAAAATGCCAAATCCAGTCTGAACATCTGGCTGACTGTGCGATGATTGAGGATAATAATAATAATAATAATAATTGGAAGGGACCTTGGAAGTCATCAAGTCCAACCCCCTGCTCAGGCAGGAAACCCTATACTACTGATGGCAAACCTTTTAGAGACCAGTGCCCAAACTGCAACCCAAAACCCATTGGTGGGCGTGGCCCATTGAGTGTGTGTGGCTGCAGTGGTAATGGCAGACTGGGTGGGACTAAAAGTTCAATCAGTCAATTCCAACTTTGCGAGATCTTCCCTCCCTGCTGAGAAGTTGAAATTGATTGATTGATTAAACATATTTTTTTTTGCACATGGCAGCAGAGGCCTAAAGCGAAAATGTTTTATAAACATTTCATTATAAACTAATAACATTATAATAACATTATAAACTAATGACAGGAAGTCATTAGGTGCAATTCTTCTTGATATCAAGACAATGCATTCATCTCATTTCTTGGAAGCATTAATAAGATGTGTTTTGGAAGGAAGTTGTAATTTTAGAGATGGATTACGAAGGCAGCTATGATTTGGCATACTCTATATTATTTTGTATTACAGAATTTCTCAGAAGGTAACAAAACATAATTGTTCCTCTGTACATTTACACTGGAGACACTTTTTAAATAATTTCCAGTAAATATAACTAGTACTGACATAATAATGGAATGTGGTGGGTTTTAGTAAAATGTTCCAGTCAGGACTGTTATTGTGGAGTCATTTGTGTGTGCATGTGTGTGCCTAAATCCCTGGGTTCCCTATATGCTTAAAGTAATGGATCAACTACAAGCATATGGACTGGGGTGATGGCGCACGTGCCCACAGAGAGGCTCTGCATGCCACCTGTGGCACGTGTGCCATAGGTTCGCCACCACGGCCCTATACCATTTCAGACAAATGACTGTCCAGTCTCTTCTTAAAAACTTCCAGTATTGGAGCATTCACAGCTTCTGGAGGCAGGTTGTTCCACTGGTTAATTGTTCTAACTGTCAGGAAATTTCTCCTTAGTTCTAGGTTGCTTCTCTCCTTGATCAGTTTCCATCCGTTGCTTCTTGTCCTGCCTTCTAGTGTTTTGGAGAATAGCTTGACTCCCTCTTCTTTGGGGCAGCCCCTGAGATATTGGAACACTGCTATCATGTCCCCCCTGGTCCTTCTCTTCATTAAACTAGACCAGTGGTTCTCAACCTGTGGGTCGGGACCCCATTTGGGGTCAAACGACCATTTCACGGGGATCGCCAAACCACGCTGTCCGCCATTTTTTCCCTTTTCCCTAGCTGTCCTACTCTCTCTTATTGGTGGCCACACCCACTTGGGGGTCACCACAACATGGGGAACTGTATTATGGGGTCACAGCATTAGAAAGATTGAGAACCACCGAACTAGACATATCCAATTCCAGCAACCGTTCCTTATATGTTTTAGCCTCCAATCCCCTAATCATCTTTGTTGCTCTTCTCTGTACTCTGTACTTGATCTATGTTAATATCCATCTTTAAACTGGTTGATCAGCGGCTCCTTTTCTCTTAAAAACAGCATGTAGAAATATAGCCATTCAGGTAGTCCTCAACTTACAACCATTCATTTAGTGACCGTTCAAAGTTACAACAGCACTGAAAAAAGTGACCTATGATAGTTTTTCACACTTACGACCATTGTAGCATTCCCATAGTCGTGTGATCAAAATTTGGACTCTTGGCAACTGGCATGTACTTATGACTGTTGCAATGTCCCAGAGTCATGTGATCACCTTTTGCGATCCTCTGACAAGCAAAGTCAATGGGGAAGCTAGAGTCCCTAACTTAACTAACTGCAGAGATTCACTTAACAACTGTGGGCAGAAAGATGGTAAAATGAGACTTAACTGTCTCCCTTAGCAATAGAAATTTTGGGCTTAGTTGTATTTGTAAGTCAAGGACTACTCATATTTCAAAGCAAAGCATCTCATTCAATTTTATTTCGAAGGAACATCCCAAAGCAGCCACATAAACATACAGCAGTGGCCAAAATTTTGGAAACCTTTTGGGAAGAGTGTACAGTAGCAATGCCACCTTTGGTTAAGTTTCCACCAATTTTTCTTCTAATTTCTTTATAACTGTAACCTTGTTCACTTAATAATACCATTTTACATCGCTTCCTGGGCAAGCAGTCAGCTCTTTGCACCATTTCTTTAATGTTACTATGTTTTACAAGCTCACTGAATGAAAGAACACAAAAAAAACCCCAACCAACTTGATAGCGATCACATAACACACTGACAAATGTCCTCCTCTCAGCTTCAATACATGACATCAATAACTGAATCCTACTGTGATCTGACTGTCTCATTGCCAAAACAAGATGACACCTGATTGGCTCTCTAAACACTCCTGCTCATTGGCTACAATCAGATGAAGGCAAGCTACCTGATATCAACCTAAGCAAGTTGTGCTTCCTTTTTCTGGTTATTTGGCTATAATCTTTCATAGAATACAGTACAGATAATTGAACAAACTTTGTTGCATTACATTCTTGATTAAATTATCTTTCCATTGATATATAATTTCAACATTATAGAAGCACAAGCAATAGAACATAGTCAAACTAGAGTCTTGGACTTTAAGAGAGCTAATTTCAATAAACTTAGAGAGGGCTTGGGAAGGATTCCATGGATGAGAATCCTCAAGGGGAAAACAACTCAAGAAGCTTGGGAAATTTTGAAAAATGAGATAATAAAAGCCCAGTCTAGCACAATACCAACAAAGAGGAAAAATAATAGCTCTCAAAAGAAACCAGCATGGCTGCATAAAGAACTTTCTGATAAATTGAAAGATAAAAAGGACAAGTATAGAAAGTGTAAAGAGGGGCACTTAACTAAGTCAGAATATTAGCAAATAGCCTGAGCCTGCAAAGACGAAATGAGGAAAGCTAAGGCGCAAAATGAACTAAGGCTTGCAACCAAAGTCAAAAATAACAAAAAAAGCTTCTTTCAACATGTAAAAAACAAGAAAAAAGTGAAGGAAATGATTGGTCCACGAGTGGGTGAAAGTGGCAAGGAGTTGACAAGCAACAGGAAGAAAGCAGAACTATTTAACTCGTTTTTTGCATCTGTCTTTACACAAAGAGATAAAACAGACCAACCTACTAAAAACAGTGCCACAAAAAACAGAATAGAAACGCAAGTTAAGATAGGCAAGAAAACAGTAAGTGAGCACCTGTCCAGACTAGACAAGTTCAAATCACCAGGACCAGATGGATTACACCCTAAAGTTCTCAAGGAACTGGCAGATGTGATCTCAGAACCATTGAACTATATTTTTCAAAGATCCTGGAGCACTGGGGAACTACCAGAGGACTGGAAAAGAGCTGATGTAGTTCCCATCTTCAAAAAAGGAAAAAAAATGGACCCAGGAAATTACAGACCTATCAGCCTGACCTCAATACCTGGGAAAATTCTGGAAAAGATAATCAAACAACGAATCAGCGAACACCTAGAGGCAAACAAAGTCATTACTAATAGCCAACATGGGTTTCTCAAAACAGATCATGCCATACAAATCTTATTGCATTCTTTGACCAAGTGACAAAATTAGTGGATCAGAGGAATGCTGTGGACATAATTTACTTGGACTTCAGTAAGACATTTGATAAAGTAGATAACAACTTACTACTTAATAAGATAGAAAAATGTGGATTAGACATCACCACCAGATGGATCCGTAGCTGGCTGACTGGCCGTACTCAGCATGTGGTCCTCAATGGAACCGCATCTACATGGAGGAAAGTGTGTAGTGGGGTGCCCCAGGACTCTGTTCTGGGCCCAGTGGTCTTCAACATCTTCATCAATGATTTGGACGAAGGGATTGATGGGGAAATAATCAAATTTGCTGACGACACCAAGCTGGCAGGAATAGCCAACATTCCAGAAGACAGGCTGATACAGGAGGATCTGGACAGACTTGAACACTGGGCACTATCCAACAAAATGAAATTCAGTGGTGAAAAAAGTAAGGTTCTACATTTAGGCAAGAAAAACCAAATGTTCAGGTATAGTATAGGGGGTACCTTGCTCAATAGTAGTAACTGTGAGAGGGAGTCCTAGTGGACAATCACTTAAATATGAGCCAGCATTGTGCTGCAGCTGCCAAAAAGGCCAACACAGTGCTAGGCTGCATTAACAGAGGGTTAGAATCAAGATCACGTGAAGTATTAATACCACTTTACAATGCCTTGGTAAGGCCACACTTGGAATACTGCATGCAGTTTTGGTCACCACGATGTAAAAAAGATGTTGAGACTCTAGAAAGAGTACAGAGAAGAACAACAAATATGATTAGGGGACTGGAGGCTAAAGTATATAAGGAAAGGTTGCTGGAATTGGGTATATCTAGTTTAATGAAGAGAAGGACACGGGGGATATGATAGCAGTATTCCAGTATCTCAGGGGCTGCCACAAAGAAGAGGGAGTCAAGCTATTCTCCAAAGCACCTGAAGGCAGGACAAGAAGCAACAGATGGGAACTAATCAAGGAGACAAGCAACCTAGAACTAAGGAGAAACTTCCTGACAGTTAGAACAATTAACCAGTGGAACAACCTGCCCTCAGAAGCGGTGAATGCTCCAACACTGGAAGTTTTTAAGAAGAGACTGGACAGCCATTTGTCTGAAATGGTGTAGGGTTTCCTGCCTGAGCAGGGGGTTGGACTAGATGACTTCCAAAGTCCCTTCCAACTTTATTATTACTATTATTATTATTATTATTATTATTATTATCAATCATCGCACAGTCAGCCAGATGTTCAAATATTATTATTATTATTATTATTATTATTATTATTATTATCGATCATCGCACAGTCAGCCAGATGTTCAGACTGGATTTGGCATTTTGTCTACCTATCGTGTCCTTACCCAGGACCTGGGATAGGCAGATGTGGATGTTTGATGGTATTACAGATATCGTCGCAGGATGGAAGCAGTTCCTAATAAGGCCGCCTTTTGCAATTGACTAATAGCAAATTTGTCAATGCCAATGGTGTTCAAGTGGTGCTCCAGTTGTTTTGGGATTGCACCCAAGGAGCCTATGACTATTGGTACTACCCTTGCTTGCTTTTGCCACAGTCTTTCTATTTCTATTTGTAGGTCTTTGTATTTTGTTATCTTCTCCAGTTCTTTCTCTTCTGTTCTGCTGTCTCCAGGCACTGCCACGTCCACTATCCAGACTTTTTTTGTCTTTTTTATCGACAATTGTTAAGTCTGGGGTGTTATGTTGCAGGTGCTTGTCTGTTTGAATTCTGAAGTCCCAGAGCAGTTTAATTTTATCATTTTCTATGACTTTCTCTATTTTATAATCCCACCAGTTTTTGCTTACAGACAAATGATATTTTTTGCAGATCTTCCAATGCACCATTGTTGCTACTTTGACATGCTGCTGCTTGTAGTCAGTCTATGCAATCTTCTTGCAACAGCTTACCAGGTGGTCCACTGTTTCTTCAGCTTCTTTGCATAGGCAGCACTTACTGTCTGTTGCTGTCTTCTCAATTTTTACTTTATATGCATTTGTCCTTAAGGCTTGGTGGTGGTGGTGGTGGTTGTTGTTGTTGTTATTATTATTATTATTATTATTATTGTACTACTCCAAAAAAAGTGGTGTTATTAGCTATCAAACCTCAAAAATAAACTTTCCCCAAAAGATTTCCACAATTGTGGCCACTATTGTAGCTTAAGCATGGATTAGTCATGTATCTGGGTCAGATTGACAAAGTTAAGGTAGCTGCAGATCAAGATTAAGCCACCCTTCATAACCATAATCACACCTGTAGACTAGGTTTGGAAGGCACAATAAATTAAAGCAAAGCAGGGCTGGTATCTATGAGAATGCTGTGTATATGAGAATGTAGTAGGGGCTAAGATAATGATCATACTGGAATTAATTGTGGTGGGTGGTGAGGCTGTTATACAGATAATGGAGTTTCTCCAGACCACCCAGCGAAATCCAGACAGTAAAGTTTTTGGTAAATAGTTACCCATAATTGAATAGAAGAGAAACAGAAGCCAATAAATTCCCCACTAATTCCCACAAAAATGCAAGGAAATCATCAACATAATAATATCATGCATCAACTTGGTGATGTTGATCCTTCCTATGTTATCATTCCAGCCAACTTTTTTTTTTAAAAAAAGAACATTCAAAATATAAGGAATTCTCCAGGATCTTTGAAGACGAAGGGGAAAAGATTTAATACAGCTTTCTCCAAATACCAGGATGTGTACGATTGCATCTGTAATCTCACCCATCTGAAGGCAGAAACATCTGATTAGGAAAAGTTAAGCACGTGAATGCTTGGTAAATCCTGGAAGTTAATCTATAATGCCTTGGTAAGACCACACTTGGAATATTGCATCCAGTTTTGGTCACCACAAGATAAAAAAGATGTTGAGACTCTAGAAAGAGTACAAAGAAGAGCAACAAAGATGATTAGGGGCCTGGAGGCTTGGACATATAAGGAACGATTGCTGGAATTGGGTATGTCTAGTTTAATGAAGAGAAGGACAAGGGGGGACATGATAGCAGTGTTCCAATATCTCAGGGGCGGCCACAAAGAAGAGGGAGTCAAGCTATTCTCCAAAGCACCTGAAGGCAGGACAAGAAGCAACGGATGGAAACTAATCAAAGAGAGAGGCAACCTAGAACTCAGGATAATTTTTCTGAGAGCGAGAACAATTACTCAGTGGAACAGCTTGCCACCAGAAGTTATGAGTGCTCCATCACTGAACACACAAGCAATGGGAAACAAAAGAATTTGTTAGGCATTGTGCATAATAATTGGCCAATCTACTGTACACAATTATCTAAAAGAAGATAAATGTGACAGAACAAAGTTTTGATTGTGGAGAAGCAAAACGTTTATTACTGATTCTTCAGGAGACTTTATGCATTCTTAGGTTTTCATCTGCAAAATGAAAATACAAGTCATATATCTCTTTCCATAGGATTGTTGATGCTCTGAATTGTTTGCTGTAAAAATACAATGTGGAAACAACGCTTGCATTATGTAAGCAAAATTGCTTTTTTTTTTTCTTGCTTCTGCTTAGTCTGGAGAAGAAAAAAGAAACAGATTTGGGAAATACAGGTCGTCCTTGACTTACAACAGTTCATTTAGTGACTGTTCGAAGTTGCAACGGCACTGAAAAAAGTGATGTGACATTTTTTTTTTACACTTATAGCATTCCTATAGTTATGTGATTTACATTCGGACGCTTGTCAACCGGTTCATATTTATGATGGTTGCAGTGTCTCGGGGACGTGCGATTCCCTTTTGCGACCTTCTGACAGCAAACTCGATGGGGAAGCCAGATTCACTTAACAACCATGTTGCTAACTTAACAACTGCAGTGCTTCACTTCACAACTGTGGTGAGAAAGGTCGTAACATGGGGAAAAATTCACTTAACGACTGCCTCGCTTAGCAACAGAAATTCGGAGCTCAATTATGGTCGTGAATCGAGGACTACCTATACTTATTTTGCACTTCGGCTTTATGAGATTCCTGTTCCTTCCGTCGAGTTCTGTAGAAACGTATTTGAAAGTCCCACCAAATCAACCCACTGAGAAACTTTTTAAGCTGAATGAAAACGTGTCTTTGCAGACTTGGCCAATTTGCTAGGGCTTTTATCTCCCAAGTTTCTCAGGCATTCAGGCAAATATTTGCCATTCCAAATTTCCCACTCACGTTGGTACAGAAGTGGGAGAGAACAGCCAGAACGGCAGCTGAATGCCGACATCAAGGAAAGAGTGCAAAACTGCATCTGACAAGGTTTTCTTTGCTTTGTTAAACCACACTAGCTACAGTAACAGGTGGAGCAAGCCGATGGCCGTCACATCATCAAAAAGCATGAGGCTCTTGGCTCTCGTCTACAAAAGCCAAGCAGGATTTTTTTTTAACAGTTCAAAAAATGGCTAACATTGCCATAAAGCTGGCTAGAGATAAAAAAGAGTCAGAATGAAGAACAAAAGAAGAAATTATCCTGGGACTTTAGAGTGCAGGAAATCTCAATTAAATGTACCACTTAGGATAGGAGTAACTCTGCCCTTAACCACAGATACCTTGCCTCAAGTGACAATGAAAATATAAATATAGAGTTCAATTTCCAATCCCTGATCATCCTGGCTGTCGTTCTCTGCACCTGTTGTATTTTCTCTGACTTTTCGTTAGAATAAGGTGCCAACAACTGAAGACATAGCTTGAAGTGGAATCCAGTCAAGGCAGAATACATTGAAATGGGGACTTCCCATGTTTTGGAAATTTAATTTCTCTTGATGCAGCCTAAAAGTGCTAAATTTGCCTTTTGAGGAGCGTCATCTCATTGCTGTCAGGTTCATCCTGTGCAAATTTATCCAAACTCAGTTTGATCCAGAGTTAATCTACTATATAGGTAGTCCTCAACTTACAACCATAATAGAGCCCCAAATTTCTCTTGCTATGCAAGACAATTGTAAAATGAATTTTGCCCCATGTTATGATCTTTTTCGCCATAGTTGTGAAGTGAATCACTGCAGTTGTTAAGTTAGCAACATGGTTGTTAAGTGAATCTGGCTTCCTCAGTGACTTTGCTGGTCAGAAGGTGGTGTTGAAAGAAAAATCAGGTCCTCTTCCAAACCGGGAATAAAACGGAGGCTGCTTTGGAAAGAAGATCTGTTTATTGATGAGCAGAACCAACAACAGCATGCAGTTCTGGGACAGCTGACAGATTGGTTTCGATTTTTATACAGTTTTACGGCATTTCATAATTGGTGGCTTGCTTTGTGTGCTTTTGTTATTAGATTTATTTAGTCTCTTTCGCAAAGGCTAGTAATGGATCTAAAATGCCGGCTTCCTTGGATTTTAATCCTGTCAAAGGGTAACAATGGGTCTAAAATGCTGGCTTCCTTGAGTTTTAATCCTGTCAAAATTGATATAATTAATTTTATTCCCTTGTCTTCAGTTTGACTGTTACGTTTAGCAAGCTCTCTTTGTAAATCTACAGGCTTTTTTCAATGTTTCTGCTTTTCACAATAGCCAGGGGCTTCATGAGTGAAACATTGTTTCTGTATTTCTTTTCGTGGGTTTTATTCTTGTGATTTGGGGGGCATAGTAAAAAGGATTGGGGGGTGCATTCTTACCACAGTAGCAAAAAGGGATCACTTATCCCTGGGACGCTGCAACTGTCATAAATAGGAACCCGTCGCTAAGGGTCCAAATTTACCTTTGAACAGTCACTAAATGAATGGTTATAAGTCAAGGACTACCTGTACACACTGTATCTGCATTACATCTTACATTTTAAACCATGGCAATCATTACAATGATTTCCTGCGGCAATTTCCACACTCACAAACTTCTCTTTTATTTTTTTACAGAAACAGACAGTGGTGGGATTCAGCCAGTTCGCACCAGGTTGGCAGAACCGGTAGCTAATTTTTTGTGTCCAGGCCCAGAACGGACTTCCAGAAGTGGCATCCAAACAGAAAACTGGTTGTTCACATATTTAAATCCCACCACTGAAAACAGATGTAAGAAAAACATTTATTTGTTTGCAGAAGCGCAGTGTAGATACAGGTAATAAACAAGTTAGAATTGATGACTTAGCAACTATTCAAAGTTACAATGGACCTCAAAAAGGGTCTGGAATTCAAAGTTCCATTATCTACAACCTGTCCCTGAATTTTCTGGAATTCAACAACTGACCCTTGTTTACAGAGCTCTGCAGTCCCGCCCAGTCAAAATTTCTACTATAAACTGGCATTTATTTAACCACTGCAATGATTCATTTAACAACTATGACAAAATGGTTATAAAACGAGACACAACTCATTTAACAACTGCCTAGCTTAGCAACAGAAATTTTGGGGTCAATTGTGATCGTAAGTCGAGGACTATCTGTAATGCAAAGACAACTGTTTTCCTTAATTGCATTCTGAACCAACATTGTGTCAGATTATTTAATTGAGCAGTGGTAAGGTCTGATTGATTGATTGATTGATTGATTTGTCAGATTTATATGCCGCCCATCTCACTCTGCAAAGAGATTCTGGATGATTTGCAATTAAAATCATAGGTCTAAAAATCTCAAAAAAGATGAAATCCAGAGACAAGAAACAAAAAGCTGGTGTTTTTTTTGATGTGCAGATTAAAATGTAATTATTAAAAGTGCATTGTATGTTTCTTCCTTGTCCAGCCCTAACCCCAATGAAAGCATTGGTTTTATTCAGAGAAAGGACACATATTCATTTAGCATTTAAGGAAGAAGCATTTGAGAATGTCTATCTTCCATGAAAGATATGTTGTCTGGACTCACTCTCCTTACCTAAAGGTCAACTCAGGGAAAAGCTATTTTGAATGTCCTTTTGCTATCACTTTCAATGACAGTTTACATTCTGATAAACGCCTGTCAAGGTATGGAGAACATGTAGGCTCTCATCACTTCTAACTGTTCCTAGAGCAGAGATATGTCTGTCTCCATCTGCAAAACTAGCTTTAAATTTCTAACAAGAGGAACAGCATCCATATGTGGTAAAGTTTTTTTTTAAAAAATACTGGATATAAATGAATGTCTTTTTGGGGAAAAGGTCATTTTTCCTCTCTCCCCTCCATTATAATACTCATTAAAAAAAATAAACTGCTCTAAATGAAATTTGAATCTAATATATGTTAAATCTACTGGTTTCTAACCCAGTGTTTCTTAGTGCCAGCAATTTTAAGAAGTATGGACTTCAACTCAATTCAGCATGCTGGCTGGGGAATTCTGGGAGTTGAACTTCACGCTTTTTAAAATTGCTGAGGTTGAGAAACTCTGTTGTAATCCTTTAGAAATGAATTGCAGCCATGTAACAATGGGCAGAAAAGGACAAGACCCAAACTCATCGATCTGGCTGCCCAGTGATCCACAGAGATTTCTAAAAAGTTCCACATAATTTATGGTTTGTAATGTGACAAATAATGGAATGATATTATATGCATTTCATTTCGAGTAATTTTAAATGTAAATGAAGCCAAGTGGCATAAGATAAGATAACTTTTATTGTCATTTTTTACTATGGGACACTGGCATACATTAAAAATGAAATTCTGTTGCCTGCTCTCAAAAGTGTAACACATATAAACATGCTATATACAATATTAAAAATATGAACCCTGGGTATATTCATGTTAAAATAAAATGAGCACCAAGGTAATTAAAACTATAAAAGTTTAATTTAAAAACGCCAAGCTTTCGCCATCACTGGGGTACAATCTATCCAATTAGGTCCGGTAACGAGATCAAGGAGCCGGGCGCAGACTCTGGCTTGCTTATAAGAGACTCTCCCACTCTCTGGCGTTTTAAGCCCTGATGATGCCGGCAGGTGACGGCGAAAGCTTGGCGTTTTTAAATTAAACTTTTATAGTTTTAATTACCTTGGTGCTCATTTTATATATACAACCAAAGACCTACATATATATATATATATATATATATATATATATATATATATATATATATATATGTCTTTGGTTGTTCGGGTTTTCTCCCGCGTAAAATTGGAAGTGTCTTGGCGACGTTTCGACGAAGTCCCATTCGTCATCTTCAGGCTGATGTTTTCAGCTTCGTGCTTCGAGCAGCAATGTGTGGTCTTAGCTGTTTCTTCCTTTTAACTGCCAGTGGGGGTATGAACTGATTGGGTGGGAGCTTGGCTGTGTTCTGATTGGGTGGAGGTGTGTTCTGATTGGTTAGGGGTTTGGCTATGCTCTGATTGGATGGGTAAGCTGCGTTGCTGTTGTTTGGCTTCGCGTTCATGGTCGTGCCTCATCTTCATGGTGGCTGTCAGTTTGCTTCATGTATGGATTGGAATGGGACTTCGTCGAAACGTCGCCAAGACACCTCCAATCCCACGTGGGAGAAATACATACATATATGTATGTATGTTTGTAGGTCTTTGGTTGTTTGGGTTTTCTCCCACGTGGGATTGAGCAGCAAAGCACGAAGCCAAAAACATCAGCCTGAAGATGACGAATGGGACTTCATCGAAACGTCGCCAAGACACTTCCAATTTTACGTGGGAGAAAACCCGAACAACCAAAGACCTACATACAAATACCCGCGAAAACCTCAGAAAACAAATATATATATATATGTAGGTCTTTGGTTGTTCGGGTTTTCTCCGCGTAAAATTGGAAGTGTCTTGGCGACGTTTTGACGAAGTCCCATTCGTCATCTTCAGGCTGGTGTTTTCAGCTTCGTGCTTTGCTGCTCAAAGCATGAAGCTGAAAACACTAGCCTCAAGATGATGAATGGGACTTCGTCGAAACGTCGCCAAGACACTTCCAATTTTATGCGGGAGAAAACCCGAACAACCAAAGACCTACATACAAATACCCGCGAAAACCTCAGAAAACATATATATATATATATATATATATATATATATATATATATATATATATATATATATATATACACCCTTACATATAAATACATAGCAATATTAATCACTGTCCATCTTGAATACATAGCTGAAAGAGGAAGCTTGAACATTCACAAGATTGATACTGTAATAGAACAAAACTATGGCTGAATCTGGATGTTCTGCTTCAGATACCCCGAAGCCCCCTCTTCCCAGAAGGTAACAAGGAAAGCAGGTTGTGAAGAGGGTGTGTCGTGTCCCAGACAATCTTGCAGACCCTGCTCAAGCAACGCTTAACTGCCATGTCCTGGATGGAAGGGAGGGAGCTGCCAACAATCTGTGATTTGTCTCTTGCTCCCATCCACACTTTTTAGAGTCCAGTTTCTACCATGTCACTCAAAAGGAAAGTATGGTTCTCAGACCAGCAACAATTGCTCTTTTCTGCTGTAGAGGTTAATAAAAATCCTCCCTTATCTTCTTCTGGGTGAAATGAAATAGAATAGAATAGAATAGAATAGAATAGAATAGAATAGAATAGAATAGAATAGAATGATATAGGAATGAAGAATAGAATAGAACAGAACAGAACAGAACAGAATAGAATGATATAGGAATGAAGAATAGAATAGAATAGAATAGAATAGAATAGAATAGAATAGAATAGAATAGAATAGAATAGAATAGAATGATATAGGAGTGAAGAATAGAATAGAATAGAACAGAACAGAACAGAACAGAACAGAACAGAATAGAATAGAATGATATAGGAATGAAGAATAGAATAGAATAGAATAGAATAGAATGATATAGGAATGAAGAATAGAATAGAATAGAATAGAATAGAATGATATAGGAATGAAGAATAGAATAGAATAGAATAGAATGATATAGGAATGAAGAATAGAACAGAACAGAACAGAATAGAATAGAATGATATAGGAATGAAGAATAGAATAGAATATCTTTATTGTCATTCTGTAACTCACAACAAAATTAAGTGCTATCCATAGTGCACACTACACACAAGTAAAAACCACAAATAAGGACATCCATGAATGTTGGATGCAGTGGGAATGGCATATGCAGTAATTAGTTCTCAACTTACGACCACAATTAAACCCAAAATTCCCACTGTTAAGCAAGTAAGTAATTTTACCCCATTTTAAGACCTTTTTTCCATGGTTGTAAAGTGAATGAGAATGAGGTGGCTGGATGGAGTCACTGTAGGCGTGAGCTTAAATGGACTCCAGAAGATGGTAGAGGACAGGAAGGCCTGGAGGAACGTTGTCCATAGGGTTGCGATGGGTCGGACACGACTTCGCAATTAACAACACAATGCTAACTTACCCATCCACTCCCCCCCACACAGACAAATTACTACCAAGCCAAGGCAAAGCATTCTAAGGGATTTGGAGTGTGACATTCACTGAAAACCACATTTTTCGTGAGTACTGTGGGTTCTCTGGGAGTGTGCCACTTCAAAGCTGTTCCTTTTTTCCCTATGTGCAAACAATGTACCCAAACATAACAGATTAGTTTAAAATGGTCATCGGACATAAAACATCAAAAACAAGTTGCTCATAAAAATGAAGCCACCACAAAATAAACTGTAGAAGCCACACAGAGCACTAGCATATAAGACAATTTTATTGTTGTTCTGGAAAGGCCATTAAGGAAAGATCAGTTTCTGCTCTGCAAATATTATTCCAAAATGTGGTGTGCTTGTTTCATGTGGCTCATTTCATTTTATTGTGTTTTGTGCTTTCTTTCTTTCTCTCATAGCAAAAAAATCAAAGTGATAAACAGGCGTAACTTTAGGCAAGTCTAAAAATCTTTCTCCGGCCAGATAGATGGGCTTCGATGATTTGGTTGCATCGTTGTCTTTTTCTTTTCTTTCATGTAATGAGACTATTGTATGTGCACAGGAAGATTTGCACACAGCACAGTAACCAAGGTAGGAGCCGCAAAAGAACCAGTTCGGTCTGGTGGTGAAGGCACCAGGTTAAAAATCAGGAGACTCTTAGTTCTAGTCCTACCTTAGGTATGAAAGCCAGCTGGATGACTTTGGACCAATCACCAGGCAACTGTGAATTCTAGTCCCACCTTAGGTATGAAAGCCAGCTGGATGACTTTGGACCAATCACCAGGCAACTGTGAATTCTAGTCCCACCTTAGGCATGAAAGTCAGCTGGGTGACTTTGGACCAATCACCAGGCGACTGTGAATTCTAGTCCCACCTTAGGCATGAAAGCCAGCTGGGTGACTTTGGACCAATCACCAGGCGACTGTGAATTCTAGTCCCACCTTAGGCATGAAAGCCAGCTGGGTGACTTTGGACCAATCACCAGGAGACAGTGAGTTCTAGTCCCACCTTAAGCATGAAAGCCAGCTGGCAGACTTTTGCCAATCACCAGGAGACTGTGAGTTCTAATCCTGCCTTAGGCATGAAAGCCAGCTGGGTGACTTTGGGCTAATCACTTTGTTTCAGTTCCACCTCCCAGGTTTGTTATTGGGATAAAAGACAGAAGGAAGAAAGCATATGAGCTATATTTGCCATCTTGAATTACAAGTAGTCCTCGACTTAATTGAGTTCAACATTACCGTTGCTAAGTGAGACGTTTGTTAAGTGAGTATTGGCCCATTTTATGACCTTGCTGGCCACAGTTGTTAAGTTAAAACCACTGCAATGGTTTTAAGTTACCAACGTGGCTGTTAAGTGAATCCGCCATTGACTTTGCCTGTCGGAAGGTTTCAAAATGGGATCACATGACCCTGGGACATGGCAACCGTCATAAAAATGAGTCAGTTTCCAAGAATCTGAATTTTGATCTCTTGGTCGTGGGGATGCTGCAATGATCATAAGTGTGAAAAACAGTCATACATCCCTTTTTTTCAATGCCGTTGTAACTTTAAACAGTCACTAAGTGAACGGTTGTAAGTGGAGGACAACCTGCATTTATAAAAATAACAAAGGTGTAAAAAAAATCTAAATAGTAAATAAAAGATCACCTTTAAAATGAAAATTCTTGGGCTGTAGACATCATTGGCTCTTTGAATTGGACCAGGAATGTTCAAGGCATCTACATTCCAAGGCAGCCGTCCCCAACCTTTGTGGCTTGGTGGTCCGGCTGGGGGGAGGAGAGAGGGGAACTGGCAGGCACATGAGTGGCAGGCCGGCATGCACATGTGCACATACAGCTCGACTCGCACCAGTGGCGGGCCAGTGTGGACACACACACGCTTGTAGCTCAACTTCTTGGTCACTCAAAAGCGAGACTCTAGTGAAGCGGGCACAGCAGCGCCTGCATTTTCTGCGTTGCATGAGAAAAGCACATCTCCCTTCTCCTATCCTGACCACTTTCTACAGGGGGACGATTGAGAACATCCTGTCATACAGCGTCACAGTCTGGTTTGGAAGCATCCCTGCTTTAGACAGGAAGGCGGTGCAAAGAGTGGTGAGGATGGCTGAAAAGATCATTGGCCGTTCCCTCCCTCCCATCCAGGACATAGCACAGAAGCGTTGCTTGAGCAGGGTCCGTAAGATTGTCTGGGACACTACACGTCCTCTTCATGACCTGTTTTCCTTGTTACCTTCTGGGAGGAGGGGGCTCTGTGTTATCCGTAGCAGAACATCCGGATTCAGCCATAGTTTCATTCCATACAGCATTAACTTTGTGAACTCTCAAGCTTCCTCCTTCCATTATACATTCAAGATGGACAGTATTTAATATTTATTTATTACATATATCTAGGGGTGTGGGTCTATACCAGTGGTGGTGAACCTATGGCATGCGTGCCAGAGGCAGCACTCAGAGCCCTCTCTGTGGGCACACGCCTCATGCCCTGGAGATGGCAATCGTCCCTCTTCAACCAGCTGTCTGCTAACTCGCCAAGGTTCCACGTGGCCGGATGCATCCCAGCATGGCTGGTTTCCCTCCCCCCCCATCCCATCCCTCCTGGCCTCGCATGCTCTCCTTTTCCTGGGCACGACCCAGTTCATCGCCTCCTCAGCTGTCGGCCAGCTGTCCAGTTCAGAGGCAGCTTCTCTGAACTCCTGGCGGTGGGCTGCGGAGTCCCAGAGTGCGCCGGTCAAGGGGCCGGCAGGCTATGCCTGCTGACGGACGGCCCCATGTGCTTGCTGGCTTCTGTGTGCAGGAGCCGATGGTGTCAGGCAGCAGCCACCCTGCCCCCTGCCTCATCTCGCCTCACCCTGCAGGACGAGCCTCCTGCCCACCGCCCTACCTGCCAGAGACCCCCTGGATCTCCCCCAACCCTGCCTGGCCCCCACACGTGTCCCTCCCTGTGAGCAACATCAAGGTGACCACGCCCACCTTGGCCACACCCACCCAGTCTGCCATGACCACCACAGCCACGCCCACCCAGCACCCGGCGATAAATAAGTGGGTTTTGGGTTGCAGTTTGGGCACTCGGTCTCTAAAAGGTTCGCCATCACTGGTCTATACATATGTTGTATATAGTATGTTTAGGTGTGTGTCATGTATGTGTTCACTTTGAGAGTGGGCAACTGAATTTCATTTTTTGATGTCCACGGTAAAAAAAGGACAATAAAGATTATCTTATCTTATCTTCTGCAAGTTGAGCTGCGTGTGCACGCATTCATGCATCCCGCTGCTGACGTGGCCCCGTTGCGCATGCATTCATGCATCCCGCTGCTCACATGCCCCCGTTGCAAATAGGCCATGGTCCTGTAGTGGTTGGGACCCCTGTTCTAAGGAGAAAAACAATTGTCACCAGCTACAACGATCTTTGAGAGCAGTCCCACCAGGATTGCACTGTAGCAATCAAAACGCGGCAAGACCCTGTTAACTCCAACAAGATAATTCTGTCACCTCTACCTGTTCTCATTTTGGACATCAGAATATCCACCAGTTGTCTGCAATGCTGGTTATGCATTCTGCATGGTGTAGTCTCAATATGTGGTCCTTTAAAAAATCATGGTCAGCCATGCAGATAGTCCTTGATTTACAAAAATTTGTTTACTGACTGTTTAAAGTTACAACGGCACTGAAAAAAAAAGTGACTTGTGACTGTTTTTCATACGACGGTTGCTGCATTCTTATGGTCAGGTGATCAAAACGTGGACATTTGGCAGCCGGCTCATATTTATGTCAGTTGAAGTGTCCTGGGGTCATATTATCCTCTTTTGTGACCTTCTGACAAACATAGTCAATGAGAAGTCAGATTCACTTAACAATCATGTCACTAAGTTGTGAACAACTGCGGCAAGAAAGGTCGTAAAATGGCCCAAAAGTCACTTAACAAATATATCACTTAACAACATAAATTTTGGCCTTAATTGTGGATGTAAGTCAAGGACTACCTGTATCGTATTTCCGATACTCCTGCTTAAGCAGGGGTTGGACTAGAAGACCTCCAAGGCCCCTTCCAACTCTGTTATTCTATTATTCCCCTGCTTTTAGTCCAACATTTTAACCCAGTATTTCTCAGTCTTGACAGGTTTAAGCTGTGTGGACTTTAACTCCCAGAATTTTCAGGTAGCTGAGGAAAAGTCCAAATTTACACATCTTCTCAAGTTTGAGAAACAGTGCTTTATCCACTGTACCACCCTACCTTTTGTCTAAAAGAGAAGGATTGGCTCAAAGCCACCTCCTGAACTGTAGATGGATTTAAACTTGCATTGCCATTACTTCCCAGCTTCAGTTTCCCTGTGTTGGAAATATGTCCCAAGGATGCTTTTTCCAAAAAGCAACTGGATCTTCTTGGTATTTTTTTCTCTCAAATATATTTTGTTTATCATCCAAAAAGCTTCTTCTGTCTTGGATGAGAAGCAAAATGTTTTGAAAGAAAAAACAAAAACAAAATAAGAAAGTCCAAAAAGCACCTTTGGGACAACCATGATCTCAGTGATTGAGAATCTCCATAGATCAGTGGTTCTCAACCTTTTTAATGCCGCGACCCCCAACCGGTCATAAGTCGAGGACTACTCAACCGGTCGTAAGTTGAGGATACTCAACTGGTGCAGCACCGTTTGCAGAATGGGACTTTTGGCGGGCTCAGCAGGGCAGAGACAGCCTGGACAATTCCTATTGGCTTTTGAAAGCCAATAGAATTAGACTCTATTCAAGAGAGTCTATTCTATTGGCTTTCAAAAGCCAGTAGAATAAAAGGGAGTAGCACAGCTAAGGAAAAGGGGAAAAAAATGGCGGACTGCGTTGTTTAGTGACCCCCGTGAAATGGTCGTTCGACCCCAAATGGGGTCCCGATCCACAGGTTGAGAACCACTGCCATAGATGGATTGCAAATATGTATCTGTATATACCAGTGATGGCGAACCTTTTAGAGACCGAGTGCTCAAACTGCAACCCCAAACCCACTTATACATTGTTGGGTGCCGAGTGGGTGTGGCCCATTGGCTGGGTGTGGCCAATTTGGGAGGTGTGGCCCATTGGCTGGGCGTGGCTGCAATGGTAACGGCAGACTGGGTGGGACTAAAAAGTTCAATCAATCAATTCCAACTTCGCGAGATCTTTTTTTTTCCCCGCGAGAAGTTGAAATTGACTGATTGATTGAACCTTTTTGGGTTTTTTTGCACATGGCGGCAGAGGCCTAAAGCGAAAAGGTTTTATAAAACCAGCTGAAGGCCTAGGACTGGGGCAACGGCACACGTGCCCACAGAGAGGGCTCTGAGTGCCACCTCCGGCACCCGTGCCATAGATTCGCCACCATTGGTATATACTATATACAGGGGTGCTCTGAAGTTATAATAGCTAATTTAGACACCTTTGGTTATAAAATATCATTTTCTAGCAAAATCACACAGAAGGTGCTGTTTTTCTGTTTTACATATAGTTACAATTTTGAATACCCAGTTCAATTTCTGATTGTAACCCCTCCATACTTACTGTATTTACCAGTTTCCACCTACCGTGGAATCTACAACGAATTAAGATTATCTTAAAAAGTTCAGGTTTTGACTACACCAGGGTTGATTTCCCATGCTTCCTTTGTGTTGAACCAGAAAATAAGATTATTGCTAATTTAAAGTGTGAACATCTGGCAAGTTATGAAGATGCCGCTAACCATGACTATGCTGCATTTTTCCAGAATACTAACATTTTGGTTCCTCTGGGAGAAGAGAATGGCTTTAGGAGATTTTGAAACATTCCCCAGATGCAAATTCCCTTATAAATCAGCCTGTTTCTATAGGAATTGGGATGTACAGTTTACATTCTCAGTGGGAGAGCTCAGATAGGAAGAGAAGGTCTTGAGTGGTCTTGTGATAAGATTACCACAAGGGCTACATTAGCAAGACATGGGAGAAACAATCAAGCCGACTTATGATCTGTGTGGCCTTAGGATTTGACTTCTCAATCACAGTGGTTGTGTTTATTGGTTAACTTGACATTTAACCTGCCTCAATATTCATTCTACCTACCTTACCTACCTATTTATCTAGCTTCCTAAATACCTACTTGCAATGGATGGAAACTAATCAAGGAGGGATCCAACATAGAACTAAGGAAAAATTTCCTGAACCATTGACCGATGGAACGACTTGCCTCCAGAAGTTGTGGGTGCTCCAACACTGGAGGTTTTTAAGAAGAAACTGGACAGCCACTTGTCTGAAATGGTATGGGGCAGTGATGGCGAACCTTTTAGAGACCGAGTGCCCAAAAACTGGCCCTGCCCCCGCTTTGCCCACACCCAGTCCCCCGCCCTGCCTGCCCGCAGGGTCACTCACTGCCTCCAGGGCCCGCTGCAGATCGCCCAGGCAGCCCAGCAACGCCATGGCAGCCATGCCCTCTGCTCGCACCCTGCAGCATCAACTGTGCGCGATGGGGTGTGAGGGCAGAGTCTTGTCCACGCTGCCTGGCTGCCATGTCCTTGGCTGTGCTGTTCTGTGTGGGCCATGCTCAGGGGTGACTCTCCTCCAGGGGGGCTGCTGGTGAGGAGGGAGTCGCGGGGGGAGACGAGGCTGGGGCAACAGCAGGTGTGCCCACAGAGAGGGCTCTGAGTGCCACCTCTGGTATGCGTGCCATAGGTTCGCCACCACTGGTATATGGTTTCCTGCCTGAGCAGAGGATTGGACTAGAACAGGGGTCCCCAACCCCTGGTCCGTGGACCAGTACCGGGCCGTGGCATGCCAGGAACCAGTCCCCACAAACAAGCAAAGTCCCATCTGTGGGATGCAGGCAGCACACAAAGCCATGCCCCCTTAGGTCCGCGGAAAAACCTCTCTCCACAGAACCGGTCCCTGGTGTCCAAAAGGTTGGGGATCTCTGGACTAGAAGATCACCAAGGTCCCTTCCAACTCTGTTATTCTCCTATCTATCTACTTGCCTGCCTACCTACCTACCTACCTAACCACCTTCCTACCTACCAACCTACCCAATCATAACTATGCCATTTCTGGATCTGGGAACTCATTCTAAATACAGTATCTTCCAGAACAGACAAGAATATACTGTACATACTTACAGATGGTCATAAGAACAAGACCTTCTCCTGACGTGCAAGCTTCTTAAAATAACAGAATAACAGAACTGGAAGGGACCTTGGGGGTCTTCTAGTCCAACCCCCTGCTCATGCAGGAAACCTTATACCAGTGGTTCTCAACCTGTGGGTCGGGACCCCATTTGGAGTCAAACGACCATTTCACGGGCGTCGCCAAACAACGCAGTCCGCCATTTTCCCCCCTTTTCCTTAGCTGTGCTACTCCCTTTTATTCTATTGGCTTTTGAAAGCCAATAGAATAGACTCTCTTGAATAGAGTCTAATTCTATTGGCTTTCAAAAGCCAATAGGAATTGTCCAGGCTGTCTCTGCCCTGCTGAGCCCGCCAAAGGTCCCATTCTGCAAATGGTGCTGCACCAGTTGAGTAGTCCTCGACTTACAACTGGCTGAGTAGTCCTTGACTTACGACCGGTTGGGGGTCGCGGCATTAAAAAGGTTGAGAACCACTGCCTTATATCATTTCAGACAAATTGTCCAATCTCTTCTTTAAAATCTCCAATGTTGGAGAACCCACAACTTCCGGAGGAAAGACATTCCACTGGTTAATTGTCCTCTCAGGAAATTTCGCCTTAGTTCTAGGTTGGTTCCCTCCTTGATTAGAGCATACACAACTTCTGGAGGCAACTCGTTCCAGAGAAGTCTGCTTTTGAACTCACTTCCATTGCCTCTTCCAATAGATGGTCATCTCCAGCAAGCATTCTTTTTATCTTTTTATGGCTGGCTGAGGAATTCTGGGAATTGAAGTCCACAAGTCTTAAAGCAGCCAAGTTTGAAGAGCCCTGCTCTAAAGGGTATGCTAGCTAGGGAATTCTGGGAATTGAAGTCCACTCATCTTAAAGTTGCCAGGTTAGAAAAGTACTGAGATGATTACAATAAATAAGCAAACCAAGATATGCCCAAATGCAGAGACCATTCTGGTCAAAAGATCTTGCATTAAGACTTTTCCATAAATAGCTCAGAAATATATAGTGCTGGAAAGGAGACAAGAGAGAATGGTTTCATATATAGAAGATGGCTTTTGTTAAACCAGTATTTTTAACTGGGATTGCAACCCTGCCAGAAAGATTAAATCCAGGAGGACCAAGAGAACAGTTCTTCAGGAATGCAGAAAAGCCCTTTAGTTTGGAAAGAGGACCCCTGTTTTTCCATACTCTTTGGATTGCGTTAATCTTTATAGCGTTTACATTCCATCCATCATATTTATAACCAGGGCTTAGGAATTGGGGGGGGGGGGGTCCTGTGAAATTTTCATGCAAATTCTCTGCTTATCTTCACTCACCGGAAAGCCTTCCAGCCAAATCTGAATAAGTTCTTTATCACAAAATCACATCTAGGTTGCCAAATCTGATCTCTGACCTTTTTGAACAGGGAAGAGTATTCTGGCTGAACTAGGTGGGGATTGGTGAGGGTTTCATGCCCAGCCATCACTGTCACAAACTGCTAGGTAGGGAAGGAGAGAATGCAGGCGTGGTCGAATTAATTAGAATGAAATAAAAAAATAAAGCAAAATAATAAAAGAAAATGTAAAACAAAGTAACACAAAAACAAAACAAAATGAAATATTAAAATGAAAACAATGAAATAAACTAGAAAATGTAAAAAGTAAAATAAGAAATAAAAAATTTAAAAACAAAATAAAAAATAAAATGAAATAAAGTAAAACAAAACAAAACAAAAAGAAGTAAAATAAAAAACCCAAAATAAAGTAAAATAAATAAAATTTAAAAATAAAAATAAAAAGTAAAAGTATATTAAAAAATAATAAAAATGAAAGGAAGTAAAATAAAAACCAAAAAGTACAGTAAAATAAAAATTAAAAAAATAAAAAATAAAAATTATACCCTGTAGATACTTCTGTGTGCTAAGAATGTTATTATTTGTAGGCTTTTAATGGTTTAGTTATGCAAATTACTCTGAATCCAATGAATTAGGTCAGGGGTAGGCAACCTTGGTTCTTTTATGACTTGTGGACTTACTTATTATTTTATTTATTTATTTTTAAAATTTATAAGCCGCCCCACTCCCGAAGGACTCTGGGCGGCTAACAATAAAAAACACATAAAACATAACAGGACAACAGTACAAAGACAATCATCCAGGGGTCAGGTTTTATAAACCCCAGGCCTGCCGGAAAAGCCAGGTCTTAAGTAGCTTACGGAAGACCAACAGGGTGGGAGCGGTCCTAATCTCCGTGGGGAACTGGTTCCAAAGCATGGGCGCCATCACAGAGGTCCTCCTCCGCGCCCCCGCCAAATGGCACTGCTTGGCCGACGGGACCTGAAGGAGGCCCAGCCTGTGGGATCTAACCGGACGTAGGGAATTATGAGGTAGTAGGCGGTCTCGCAAATAGCCTGGCCCTGAGCCATATAGGGCTTTAAAGGTAATGACCAACACCTTGAATTGGACCCGGAGACCAATAGGCAACCAGTGCAGCTCACGGAGGATAGGTGTAACGTGGGTGTATCGAGGAGCACCCACTATCACTCGCGCGGCTGCATTCTGGACCAACTGTAGTCTCCGAATACTTTTCAAGAGTAGCCCCAAGCCCTCAGGAATTTTGGGAGTTGAAGTCCACAAGTCATAAAAGAGCCAAGGTTGCCTACCCCTGAACTAGGTAGCATACAAAATCAGTGTTTTTCAAATTTGGCAAATTTATAATGTGTGGACTCCAACTCCCAGAATTCAACAGCCAGCAAGGTTGAGAAAAACTGATTTAGGCTGTTGCATCTTGTCAACTGATGATGCCACGATTTGCTAACAGCATTCATTCTCTTTCCTGGGATAGGAGACCACAAGGAAATTTCACTTTTGTTTAATTTATGCTGGATGGTGCAATTTAGAGTCGAGGAACAGTGGATCAATGTAATGTTATGTAGTTTTTAAAATTTATTGTCAAGTGGACATACTTCCTCTCTTCACTGCTTCCCTTTCTAAACGTGAGCCATATAACATTAGGAAGTGGTCATGGTTGGATAAATGACATATCTTTTGAGGAATGGCAAATTCTTTGCCTTGGAGGCTCAGGTACATATTTCTGCTGTGGATTCATTCCCCCCCCCCCAGGGCTCCTGCTCTGCCATGATTCACTCACTTATTCACACACACACACACACACACACACACACACAGAGAGAGAGAGAGAGAGAGAGAGAGAGAGAGAGAGAGAGAGAGAGAGAATGAAAGAGAGAAAGAGAAAGACAGACAGACAGAGAGACAGACAGACAGAGAAGGGGTTTTTTTTCCCTTATGTGCCCCATAGAAACTCAATTTGCTAATACGCTGAGTGATTCAGAAGGCACAAAGTTGTAAATTTCAGATCTGGGCTCCTGTACCAACCTCTTTGTTGGTTTCTAAAATGGGAAGGTGAAACGTCAGATGAGAAGGAGGCAGGCAGTTCCTGTGGGGGAAGTAAGTATCGGCGGAATTCATTGCTCCTGGGCCTGCTTTATTGAAAGCCTTCTGTCTTTCGCCTTTTAAATTAAAATAGAGGAGGAAAGCATTAGGTACACAAAAGGAAGAAAGCTGAAATGTAGTTTATGGATTGCAAGAAGCTTTTTTTTTTTTTTTTTTTGCAAAACTTTCTTTTTGCTGCATTAAACCAGCATGATAAAATTGGATGTCGGAAACTTGGTGAAAAATCGACTTTACTGGCTTCTTCGCGTACACATTTTGAGAGCTTCTTTTTGTCAACTTTGATATTGATTCAATTAGGAGGTTCTGAATCAGAATAGAGCTGGAAGGGATCTTGGAGGTCTTCTAGTCCAACCCACTGCTCAAGCCGGAGACCCTATGCCATTTCAGACAAATGCCTGCCCAATCTCTTCTTGAAAACCTCCAGTGTTGAAGCACAACTCCACAACTTCTGGAGGCAAGCTGTTCCACTGGTTGATTGTTCTCGCTGTTAGGAAGTTTCTCCTTAATTCTAGGTTGCTTCTTTCCTTGACTAGTTTCCATCCATTGCTTCTTGGCTTGCCTTCTGGTGCTTTGGAAAAATAGGTTGACCCCCTCTTTTTTGTGTGTGGCAGCCCCTCAAATATTAGAAAACTGCTTTGTGAGATCACCATTCTACAGCTTCAGTGATTGCATCGGTGATCAGCCAAGGATTTTGTAAGGGCCACCAAATCCCGCCAGACTTCAAAGTATAAATAAATAATAGGATGAACCTCCGCTGGAGATTAGACCTTCTGAGAACCCAACAATCAAACTAGATCTCTGAATGTGCCTTGGGGGAAGAGACCGGGGGAAGGGAGATCTTGTAATCTTGAGAAGGAAATGCTTTGGGCTCTTTTCCCTGAGCAAACAGACTTTGATCCATTTAACAACTGATCTGATTAGCTGCCTGGGAGGCATGTGTGAAGATTAGAGTCTGTGGATTTTTAAGGATGGGTAGAGATTAAGCAGGAAGCTGTCAAAAGAGCTTCAATTCAGACAGCCAACTAGTCAGGGTGAAAACTATGTTAACCATTGGTGAGGTTCATACAGGCAAGTGATGAGGCAAATAATATATTTAATAAAGGAAAACCATATAGATACACACATGTATAGGAATACACTTCTGCCAGACAACAAAGCAAGGGATAAATAAATCAAGGCTAGGACTTTGGCATCATAAATCTTTGTTATGAGTTTGGTAAAAGGTAAAAAGCTAAAATGTTTGGAATCAAATATATACTGTAAATTAATTCAGAAGATCTTAAAGACTAATATACAATTGAAGCCAGTGAGGTTCCCGTTAAGACTGATGGATAAACAGTTGGGAGGGGGGAATGATGGAATTTTGTTTTTACATACTGTATGATAACAGCGTGAGACTTTTATAGGCACAACGGTGGAAAGATATGACGTTATCCACAATGGAAAAATGGAGGGCTGAGATGGCAAAATTGACAGCTTTGATTAGAAAAAAAAGACATGGATTAATTTTAATGCTGATTAGTAGCTCTTCTGGATCTTTTTGTGTGAAATAGAAAAAAACAGTGAAATAATAATATGTGGATTTGAGGACTAAAAAACTTAGATATTAGAAAAAATAAAAGTTATGGTGCAAATTTAGAATAAAGCTTAGTATAAAGTTATATCTGTGGTAAAAGAAAGTTGTTTCTCTGAATTTTTTTTTTCTTTCTGCACTTTTGGATATGTTTCTTTCATTTTTTTATTCCGGTCAGGAGTCAGTTTCAGAAATAGCTAAGGCTGGAAGTAATATTGGCTTGAATTTGTCCCATATCACCCTGCTTACCTGTCCCATATCACATCTGCTTACCTGTTAATTAAATTAACTCCATAAACCAGGACTGTATTTATACACCAGGTTTAATCTTGTTTGTTCTTCTTGGTACAAGACATCTACCTGGATAATTGTGGTTGGCTGTAAAGGAAAACAGTGAGCACAAGTCAATTGATAAATGCTTCTAGAGATGCCACTAGGAAGGGGGGGGGGTGTCAAAAAAGTCAAGATGGCAGCCACAGTTTTGTAACTGAAGCTCCACCCCATTTCCCAACTTGCTTGTTTTAATGTTTTATGCAAACCCAGTCTGTCTGAACATACCGTAGGTACCTGTAGAGGTAAGTCCTCGACTTACAACAGTTCATTTAGTGAGTGACTGTTTGAAGTTACAATGACACTGAAAAAATGACTTATGACCATTATTCACACTTACGACCTTGATAGTATCTCCGTGGTCACGTGATCAAAATTCAGACGCTTGGCAACTGACTCATATTTATGACGATTGCAGTGTCCCGGGGTCATGGGATCCCCTTTTGCGACCTTCTGACAAGCAACAGTCACTGGGGCAGTCAACCTCAGCGAACAACTGTGTTACTAACTCAGCAACGGCAGTGATTCACTTAATAACTCCGACAAGAAAAGTCATAAAATGGGGCAAAACTCACTTAACAACAGAACTTTCGGGCTCAATTGTGGTCATAAGTCAAAGACTACTTGTACAGTACTTATATTTTATTCCCTTGTGTTATTCAGATCCAGTCAATGAGGAAACGGATTGTCTGCTTTAAATCTGTTTTTTTTAAAATAATGAAATATTTTGAATAGTAGATTTTGTTATGAGATGAGATAAAGAAAACTTTGGTCATTTAAAACTTGGAAGGTATAAATATTAATAGTTAAATTTGAATATTGATTTGCTTAAAAAGATTGAATGTAAAAGTAATTAAGATATATACAAGCTAAAATCTACTGATGAATGTAATAAATATGTTTTTACTTAGCTGTTATAATAAAAACGATTAGCTTAAATATAAGATAGTAGACATCAAGAGAAAAAGACAATAATGTTGAAATATGAGAAATTTTGGTTATTAAGACATAAGAATGTTATACTGTATTATTAATTAGTTGATGTAAGATGGTGAGAAATAGAACATATTCAAATAGATAAGACGTGTATCCTGAACATTAGATTTTGCGATGAATTGTGATAAAGGGAACTGTAGTTATTTAAAACTTGGAAATTATAAATATTAAATGTTAAATTTAAATAATAATGGGAAACTTAAAATTGGGAAAAACTAATTAGGACATTGATTGTCTATAAAGATTGAATGTTAAAATAACTAGGATATGTATAAACTAAGCATTATTGATAAATGTAAGAAAGTTATTTTTATTTAATCAATATAATAAGAATTGCATTAGTTTAAATACAAGACAGTAAATACTAAGGGGAAAAGAGAGGAAATATTTAATGTAGTAATTTGAATCCTGTACTAAATATATTTGTATGTTATTGAACTATCGATTAACTCAGCCGCCATGTTGCTTTTTAAATATTTAAATGTAAAATTAGAAAATCAATAAAATTTTCTTTAAAAAATAAATAAAATAATAAAATAAAATAAAATAAATAAATAAAATAAAGTAAAAAATAAAATAATAAAATAAAATTAAATAAAAATAAAATAAAATAAAATAATATAATGTAATAAAGTAAAATTAAAATAATATAATATAATAAAATAATAATAAAATAAAATAATAAAATAAAATAAAAAATAAAGTAAAAAATAAAATAATAAAATAAAATAATATAAAATAATAAAATAAAATAATATAATTAAAATAATATAATAAAATAATAATAAAATAAAATAATATAATTAAAATAATATAATAAAATAATAATATAATAAAATAATAGTAATAATAAAATAAAATAATAAATCTCTAGGTTGCCATGTGGGATTTCTCTCTGGATTGGAACGTGCAGCCCTCGCCCTTTCAATTCATTTGTCGCGGTCTCTCGCTGCAATATTCATGGGGCTTTTGCACAATTGCTATGAATAATTCTCCCTCAAGAAGCCGAGAAAGCAGCATCTTGCTTGAAAACTCTGAGGCAGGTTCATTCAGATTTAGCTGGAGGCTTCTTGGCGGCTGGCCAGAACGCAGCAAGCTGTTTTTCTTTCTTCTTTTCTTTTCTTTTTCTTCAAGGCATCCTGGATTTGGCTGATGAGAAATGGATACATTCGCTGGATGGGTGTTCTAATAATTCAGGATAGGCCACTGCAGATTTGTGTCCTGGGTTAGGGCGATGTGGAATTGTAGTGAGATATTCCGTATCTTGATAAAAAAGCAAAGAAAATTAAGAATTGTGCCGATGGGAATCTAATGCAGGTTGCATTTTGGTCAGAAGAAGATTAGACAGAACCATCCGATTCTCAAGTTTGTGAAAGATACTGCTTTTGATTGTATTCAGCTGTGGGGTTTTTTTTCTGGATTTTAAAAATATTTATTTGTTTGTATCCTGCCTTTCTTATTTTTACAAATATAACTCAAGATGGCAAACATATCCAACTGACTTTCCTCCTCTTATTTTCCTCAGAACAACCACCCTGTGAGGTGGGTTCAGCTGAGAGAGAGTGATTGGCCCAAGGTCCCCCAGCTGGCTTTCAGGCCTAAGGTGGGACTAGAACTCACAGTCTCCTGATAATTGGCCCAGTCACCCATGCCTAAGGCAAGACTAGAAAATCAGTCTCCTACTGATTGGGCCAAAGTCATCCAAACTTTTCATGCCTAAAGTGGGACTAGAACTTCCAGTCTCTCAGTTTCTAGCCTGATACCTTAATCACTAGACCAGAGATAGGCAACCTTGGCTCTTTTATGACTCGTGGACTTTTTATGACTATTCTCGATTCTAATTACTGTAGGCAATTTATATAAGAAAGGTAGTACAGTATTATTTTTTGCTATAATAGAAAAGTAGAAAATTGTTAGAATGTAAGGGAGATGGACTGCTTCAAAGGCAATCAATCAATAAAGCAACATTGTATGCTAATACTGTATTATTTCATTTTAAAGTATTGTTTTTCTTTATTTCTTTTAGTTATTGTTTTTTTACTGGGTCATCTGAAATGGCATTAAGTTTTATTTATATTTGTTATTATTATTTGTATTTGGTATAATAGTCAATAAAAAATAATGATTGTCCCAGGAGAGCTAGTATTAAGAATGCCCCTGAGAATGGCAACATTTAAAATAACCCCTGCTCAATTCTAGATTTGGAGGAGATGGAGGAGAGAAGGTGGTACCCCAAACTCAAAACACCCTCCCTCTACAATTCCCACAAACAACAACAGCCACCAAAACCAGCTACCTAGACCAGGGGTAGGCAACCTTGGCTCTTTTATGACTGGTGGACTTCAACTCCCAGAATTCCTGAGCCAGCCATGCTGGGGGGAAAGGGAGAGGTTTCCAAGCTGAGCCATGCTGGCTCAGGAATTCTGGGAGTTGCAGTCCACAAGTCATGAAGGGGCCATAGTTCCCCCATGCTGGCTCAGGAATTCTGGGAGTTGAAGTCCACGAGTCGTAAAAGAGCCAAGGTTGCCTACCTCTGCACTAGACCAAACTGGCTCTCAATTTCTCTTCCCATAATCCACAGCCTTCATCTTTCTAGACTGGCGCCTTAACTACTAGATCAAATATTCCTGGTTAGCTGAGAGCAGTGACAATTCCTGCTAGTCTCCTCTCCAAGCACTAATCAGGACTTACTTCATTTGCACTGTCCCCTGTTGTGAACTTGTAATGGATCCAGTTTTTACATGTAACAATGAAAAAGAAAGCTGTCCTGAAAAGTGACAGATTCATCCATCCGTACTATGCTTTCAAATAATATTTCTGAGTGCCTCCTTACCAGTGGTGGGATTCAGCCAGTTCGCACCACTTCGGCAGCTAATTTTTGTTGCCCAGGCCCAGGACAGACTTCCGGAAGTGGCATCCACACAGAGAACCGGTTGTTCACATATTTGAATCCCACCACTGCTCCTTACTCAAAAACTCCAGAATGGTTGTGAGAGGCATTGGTGGCCCTCATTGGATTCATCATCCCTGCCTACCAAATTGTGTGACTTATGCTGCAAAATAGAGGAGGGATCACCTGTTGTCCTACTTTCCATCTGCTCTTGCTGTTTACATAAAAGGGTTGAAGCTTGAACAATCAAAGGGCACTCCCTAATTATCCACGTTATGTCTTTGGAAAATTCTGTCCCTTGTGATAAGAGAATTAACAGAAATTATTGCTTGTTGTTTCTGTCTTATTCTTTCTCTGTTGTTTTTTTTGTCTGCATTTGTTCCTGTTTTTTTCCCCTCAATTCTTTTGATGTTTGCTGATGTTTAATAAATAAACATTAAGCTATCTTTTTACTGGCAGAACTGAATGGCAGGTCTAATCTGGATATCTGGGTTGACTGGAAAGCTGCTGGGCACAAATTAAACTGGAATGTAATCACAGTAATTTCCCAATAGTCCCTTCATTTATGGAATGCTGTCTTAAGAAATGAGTGCTTGGCAACCATCCCAATGTTCTTTTAGCACAGGGGTCTTCAAACTTGGCCCTTTTATGACTTGTGGACTTCAACTCCCAGAATTCCTCAGCCAGGCATGAAGATTTATTAGTAGCTTTCCATTTTTTTTTGCCTCTTTAAGAAGTTGCATAGAAAAAAACTAGCCATGAAAAGCATGCAGACTTTGCTATTGGGCTGTGTGCTTTAGGCATCTACTTCCAATTTTCTCTGCTTGTACAAGTTAAATCAATATTGAAACAGCCCTAGTCTCTACCGGGGCATTATTTATTTTTGTCTTCATTATTTTTATAAATAACTCAAAGCAGAGAACATACCTAAAACTCTTCCTTTCCCTATTTTCCCCACAACAACTCAGTGAGGTGGGTTGTGTTGAGACAAAGTAACTAGCCCAAAGTCTCCCAGTTATGTATTATGCTTAAAATGAGACTAGAAATCCCACTCTCCTGGTGATTGGCTGAAGTCACCTAGCCATCTTTTATGTCTAGATTAGAACTCACAGTCACCTGGGAATTGGCCCTAACTCACCAAGCTAACTTTCATACCTATACTGAGATTAGAACTCACAGTCTCCTGGTGATTGCCCCAAAGTTACCAAACTGGTTTTCATGTCTAAGCTGGGACTAGAACTCACAGTCTCCTGGTGTTTCGCTTGTTGCTTTAACCGCCAAACTAAACTAGCTCGATATGGAATATACAGAACAGCAATCCTCATGTTAATTGCAGTGCATCTTTGGTCTTAGGTCACCATAATCCACATGGTGCTATGCTGCTACGATCTTCATTTTTACAGAGATCTACTTATCTATTTATCTGAATCAGATCCTTATCAGATGCCTTTCAGTGTCTATGGCACAGGTCGGCCTGCTGCTCTGGAGCCGCATGTGGCTCTTTGAGCCTTCTCATGCGGCTTCCAGCCTCCTGCCTACCTGCCTGCCTGAAGTCAACTGAGATGTTCAAAAGGACAGTGGGAAGGACCTCTTGAAACAGTAACTGAGACCATTTGACAGCCCCAAAATGTAGCTGCAGCTGTTAATTTAGGCGATGGTTTATACCTGGATAAATTGTCCAATATGTCTAAAGGTACTTCAAACGGTATGTTGGAAATGCAAATGCAAAGAAGGAACCTTTTACCATTTATGGTGACAAAGCAAAGAAATATTGGAGTAGGATTCACATCTTAATACAGAAGATTCTTAAAGTGAATATAAACATAAAACCAGAGACTTTTCTTTGGGGCTTAATAGACAAAGAACTTGGGGAAAAAATGGAACTTTAATGTTACCTATGCTGACAACAGCAAGAACACTCTATGCACAAAAAATGGAAGGACTCCCACAGTGAAGGAATGGCTGCAAACGTTAACGGAATTAGCAGAGATGGCTAACTTGACTGCTTTGATTAAAGAAAAGAATACAGCTAATTTTGTTTCTACTTGGAAACTGCTTCTGGGCTTTGTGCTTGAGGTGGGAAAAAAATGAAATGTTGATTTTGCTGATTAGACAGGTTTGTTAATTATAGAAATACCTACTATATATTATTGTGTAAAAGTAAACAGTTGAGGTTGTATATTATTACCTTACTCTACTGTGCCAAAATATCAGAAATTGACACTTTTCTTTTTACCTTCCACGTTTCCTCATCTTCTCTTTTCCCATTTTTATACGATTCTCATTTTTCTTTGTATTTTATATTTTGATAAACTAATAAAAATTTGAGAGACCAGAGATGTTTTTGGAAAACGTTTAGTCAAATTTGCAAATTTCTTTATTTAGAAGTGGTCTACAATGGCGGGAAAGGACACACGGGTTGGCCATGCCTTGGTCTTATCTGTCATCCAGATGGACACTTCCTCTGTTGAAAGTGCTCTCAAAAATGGCCTGGATGTGAAACGCATCAACCAATTGACTCTGCAAGACGATGCAGGAAATGTTACATGGCCAGCCCACGGATGCAGCTGCATATCTTGGTTAAATCCATCCAGAGCAAGGGAAACGCAGAGGCTGGTTGACATTTTGTTTAAAATGTGTTCAGATTTATGGGGATCCCCTGATAAACATTTTATCTCCCATCAGTTACTGGGCTTCTGGAGAGCTTAACTGGAGGGAAAGCTTTTGATATGGTATTTTTCCAAGCCAGTGGATGGTGGAAATCTTGAAGGGTTTAACTCTTATCATTTCCATTTACATTTGCAAGGCCGCTGAACTGGGGAGGAAGGGAACAACCCAGAAAACAGCCTGGTTTTTGAATTTCCCTTTTTCTGTATGTTAGGTGCAAAACTAGCAGAGCAGTTGGTTTTAAAGTGGGCTTGTAATTTTCTGTTTTTTAGCCTGCCTGGTTAATATTTAAGCGGTCAATATTTACCTGTAAGTGGTGTATTTTTCTCCAATGGGTACCCTTAGCCTCATGCATAATGGCATAGACCAGAGGTAGGCAAAAAGGTTGCAAAATTGTGTGTTCCCACTTAACAACCACCTTGCTTTGAAACATAAGTTCTGTTCCCAGATTTGGTCATAAGTTGAGGGCTATCTGTATTTATTTATTTTATGTAAACAGCTATATGGCTGTTCAACTCAGACCGTGTGACTCTGAACAGCATACAAAAGGACAAAGAAATAAAAACATAAATCCACTAATTAAAAAAAACAACAACCTGGTGATTGGAATTGAAAACTGTAAAATTCAAGCTGGTTGCTTCACTAATCCTGCCTCAGGGCTCAAGAAAGAGCCAGGTCTTAAAATGGTCTAGTGAAGAGATAAATTTAGGAAGATTTATATGAAAACAGTGAGGTATAAATCAAATAGGAATTTAATAACCAAGGAATCAACATTGCGAAGAACAGAGTTCATTCCATAACTCTTTTGTCTAATTGCTTTTGACTTGGCAATGTTTGCTGCGTTTAATAAAAAATCCACCCACACCTTCATCTATATATTATGCCTTTCCATGTCATATAAAAATCTCTGAGGAGCAAATGAAAGTATTCAGAAAAGTAAAGCATGCATGTGTGCGTAATCATTAACTTTCATTCCAATGAAGCATAAAAGAATTCAAGCGTCTGCAGCAAAAATTCAGCTAATACTCCAGCCCTCTTGAATTTTGAGTGGGCTGTTCAGATTCCTAGAAAAACTATAAATATAGGTTTGTCCACAACAATGTTTCTCAACCTTGACAACTTTGAAGATGCGTGGATTTTACTTTGCTGGCTGGAGAATTCTGGGAGTTTGGTCCACGCATCTTCAGGTTGTCACGGTTGAGAAACATACTGTAGGTCTACACAACTTCAGTCATTTTCCAGCTGAAACAAACACAGCTCTCTGGAACCACACAGTGGCTGTAAAAAATAATACAAAGTTAAATGGCAGAATTTTGAGGCTTCCTTTTTCTTGTTTTATTACATTTATCATTCTCACAGTATTATAGTATAATTCACAATATCCTCCAGATAGGACTGCCTTTGAAAACCACGTGGAACTGAGAGCTGATCCAAAATTCAGAGAAAATCTTTCAAATGAATGTTGATGGTAAGAATCTAACTTCTTATCCGACATAGTCGGACAAAATCAACACTCAGTAGTGAAATTCACCTTGAATCAGTTACCTTCTCTCAGCTGTGGGCAACTGTGCAACCCCATAAGCTACTTAATTGAAATACGAAATGGGAAGAAGGAAAAAACGCTAAGCTCATCATACTCCATGACCCATTTTATCACAGGCTCCCTTACAGTCATAACTCAAGGACTATTTGTACTAACAGCAACATAGATTTTTTCCAAGGTGATCACCACTTTATGATGCCTTGGTAAGGCCACATTTGGAATACTGTATCCAGTTTGGGTCACCACAATATAAAAAAAATGTTGAGACTCTAGAATGGTGGTTCTCAACCTTTTTAACGCTGCGACCCCCAACCGGTCGTAAATCGAGGACTACTCAACTGGTGCAGCACCGTTTGCAGAATGGGACTTTTGGCGGGCTCAGCAGGGAAGAGACAGCCTGGACAATTCCTATTGGCTTTTGAAAGCCAATAGAATTAGACTCTATTCAAGAGAGTCTATTCTATTGGCTTTCAAAAGCCAATAGAATAAAAGGGAGTAGCACAGCTAAGGAAAAGGGGAAAAAAATGGCGGACTGCGTTGTTTGGCGACCCCCGTGAAATGGTCGTTCGACCCCAAATGGAGTCCCGACCCACAGGTTGAGAACCACTGCTCTAGAAAGAGTGCAGAGAAGAGCAACAAAGATGATTAGGAGATGAGGTAAAACATACGAAGAACAGTTGCAGGAATTGGGTATGTCTAGTCTGGTTTTTTTAAAAAAACTAGGGGTGACATGATAGCAGTGTTCTGATATTTGAGGGGCTGCAACCAGGAAGAGGGGGGGTCAACCGAGTCTCCAAATCACCTGAAGGCAGGATAAGAAGCAATGGGTGGAAACTAATCAAGGAGACATCCAACCTAGAGCAGAAGAGAGAAATTTCCTGACAGTTAGAACAACCAATCAGTGGAAGATCTTGCCTCCAGAAGTTCTGGGTGCTCCAACACGGGGGTTTTTTAAGAACAGATTGGACAGCCGTTTGTTTGAAATGGTAGGGTTTCCTGCTTGAGCAGGGGCTTGGACTAGATGACCTCCAAGGTTCCTTCCAACTCTATTACTCTGTTATTTTGATCTGTCCTTAACCTGATCCTTCTGGTCTTCCAATGATGACTCCATCAGCTGCTGCAACTGAGTCCATTCACCTTGTTAATGGCTGCCCTCTTCTTCCTTTTCTTTCCAGCTTTCCCAGCATCAAAGCTCAGTATTTAGGCTCTTATGAATGCCAAGGACATTTTTTTTTATTGCTGTGCATACGTCTGCTCTCCTAGGGAAGGAAGGGCGGGACAGCCAGAATTCTAAATGCACAAACAACTCCCTTGAGACTTGTTGAAGTAATTGTATTGTTGCTTTTTTTCAGAATACATGCCTTCCTTGAAACTCCCTCAAAGTGTTTTGAGCCGTTCAAACTTTGTGTACATGGTTGCCAATTCAACATAGAAAATTTAGGTCTTCTATTGTAATATCACCCCAATTTCCTAGGCTTAATCCAGCAGCAGGAGAGCTAATTCCAAGAAGGGTGCATTTAACGGGGATTTTCTCTAATTTTGAACAATAGCAACCTTCCTCTTTGGAAGTAGCATTAAATGCTCTTCCTTTGTTTGCTTCCAACTTAAATCTTGTCGGTAACGGTTAGAGATTTACTATTTCCATCGTAAATTATATTTTGCCTGCAGTTTCTGCAATTTACAAAACGAAAGTGGCACATTGCTGACGGATGATGCCTTGATTTGGCATACATGAGAATCAACGTTGCCAAGAGAAAAGATAAACTAGATAGGATTACTAGTTTGGTGGGACTGTATTGCTACTTTTTCATACAAGTTGCAGCTGTTGGTCCAATATACCTGGACAGTGACAACCTGGGAAAGTACCTGGCGTACCTTCTTCAAATAAATTTTGGCAGAAGGTGCAAAGTGTGTTCCTCCGGTCTTTCGTGGACAACATTCCAGTTTTGGGAGAGAGTGATCCATCCATTAGATCCTGAGCTGAGTTTTTTTTTAATGATCCAAAGCTCTCATTAATCTATTATCTTCAAAAGTTTGGTGTGCTCTTTTCTAGAATGCAATAGCACTTAGACTTATATACCACTTCATTGTGCTTTACAGCCCTCTCTAAGCAGTTTACAGCCAGCCTATTGCTCCCAATAATCTGGGTCCTCATTTTACTGATCTTGGAAGGGTGAAAGGCTGAGTCAGCCTTGAGCCGGTCAGGATTGAACTGCAGGCAGCTGGCAGGCAGCAGAATTAGCCTGCAGTACTGCATTCTAACCACTGCGCCAACAGAAACACTGCTGGTTAAGGAAAGGGACACTAAACTTTTCACTAGGGGGAAGTTATATTTGTGGACGGCTGAAGCCTTCTCTTTTTCATCCATGTTTTATTGGCAGACATCAGGGAGCATTAGACTAGAATAAGAGTTGGAAAGGACCTTGTACATCTTCTAATCCAACCCCCTGCTCAAGCAGGAGACCCTATACCAGGGGTCTTCAAACTTGGTCCTTTTATGACTTGTGGACTTCAGCTTCCAGAATTCCTCAGCCAGCATGCCTGACTGAGGAATTCTGGGAGTTGAAGTCCACAAGTCATAAAAGGGCCAAGTTTGAAGACCCCTGCCCTATACCGTTTTAAATAAATGGTTGCCCAGTCCCTTCTTAAAAGCCTCTAGTGTTGGAGCACCCACAACGTCTGAAGCCAAGATGTTCCAAAACTAAAACTGTGAGTCATCCAATCTGCAATCTGAAATGGTCCCTTCCAGTAGGAGCTGTGTATCATAGATGATTTTGGAGGCCCATTACAGGTAGTCTTTGACTTACGACAATTGGGATCCGTCCTTCTAAAATTAATGGGTAAGAATTTCACGTTGCTCAAAATAACCATGTAAGGGCAGGAGGGCACCCCTTGCACAAACCTCCTCTCCCTTTATTCCCTTTCATGGCGCTTTTGAGATCTGAACTATTTCTGTCCGAGGACAGTAGAGCATTTTATACTGCATGCGGATTCTTAAAATACATCTGGAAAAGTTCCCTAAAACAGCCCAGGCTGGCAAAAAAAAACAAACCCTTATTTCTAATGGATCAGAGAACAGGGTTTTATGCAGCCCATTGAATGCATTAATACTATTGTGGTGCTGGGTGGGGAATTGGATTACTCCTACTCGTGCATGAATGAAAAAAAGGAACCCTTTCCAAAAATAGTCTGCATCAGTTTTTTTTTTTACTATTGGGGTGGGTGGGAAGCAGGAATTGACAGCCAGATAAATTGAGATTAACACCAAGAGTTTACTTATTTATATTTCATATTTCTAAACCTCCTTCCCTTACTACCAGACCAAAAATCAAGCAGTAAACAACACTGTTTACTGCTTGATACAATTCCCCAATCAAGGAACTACCTACTCAGACAAACAAACAGTAAATACTCCTACAATATTGTCAGGGTAGATTGCTTGTATGTAGATAGAGCAAAACTCACTCCCTTCTAGCACTGATCATGTTACCTAGTTGGGTAATGAAACGTCTTCCAAGAAAACAGCCAAGCTCAGAGAGCACCAAGGACCACAGCCTCCCTTCTCTTCCTGCTCCCCTGGCACTTGCAACCATTGCAGCCTGCTCACAAGTCGCACAATCAAAATGCAGGCGCTTGGCAACTGGCACGTATTTATGATGGTTGAATTATGAGATCATAATGACTGCCATTTGTGACCTTCCCAGCTCGGTCCCAACAGGTAAACACAGCTGGAATTGTTTAATGACCACATGGTTCATTTTACTGCAGAGATTTGCTTAACAAGCATGGCCAAAAAGATCATAAAATCAGGCATAACTCACTGAACTGCCTTGCCGAGCAATGAAAATGGCTCGTAAGTTCAGAGACTACCTGTAATATGGTGTTTCCAAGCCAAATATAATTACATACATGGTCTAACAGTTTTACTGCACCCTTTGTGATGTCATGCTGGCCACATCACTGCCAAAATGCCCTCAGACAAGACTGGCTTCCTCGGCTAAGAAATGGAGATGAGCACCATCCCCTTGAGTCGGACCTGACTGGATAGGGGAAACCGTTACCTTTTACATCAGTGGTTCTCAACCTGTGGGTCGGGAACCCATTTGGGATTGAACGACCATTTCACGGGGGTCGCCAAACAAGGCTGTCCGCCATTTTTTCCCCCTTTTCTTTGGCCACGCCCCTGGCACCCGGTGATGTATAAGTGGTTGGGGGTCACCACAACATGGGGAACTGTATTATGGGGTCGCGGCATTAGAAAGGTTGAGAACCACTGTTTTACATGATCTAAAATGGAACATGATGGATATTAGCTAGAACAGGGGCAGGCAACCTTGGCTCTTTTATGACTCGTGGACTTCAACTCCCAGAATTCCTAAGCCAGCCATGAGTCATAAAAGAGCCAAGATTGCCTACCCGAGCTAGAATCTTAGGAGTGAAAAATAAAGGGCAGACAGAGTAACTACAGGTTCTTTCCAATGAACTCAGTGCAGAATCTCTGGGCTTTACGTGGAGATGAATTGTTTTGGCCTGCCCATTAACAGTCTATTAATGGACCTTTAGAAATGGCTATTCTGAATAAGCCCCGTTTATTAATTACTGTTTATTCCACAACATAAACCGTCCACATTTTCCCCATTCAAGAAATTATTTCCCACAGCAGAGGTGATATACAGAAAGCTGCACCGCCTGAAAAGATAGGCTGCACAGCCTTTCGTGCGGCTGAAATCAACGGAATTTATTTTAAAGTTAATTACGAATAGGATTGCCTTCTTAAAGCGATGCACATCAATAATGCCTTGAACTTAAAAATTATCCACGTGTAAAGTATTCCGCCTCTTATGTGCCTTGAAATGACACACTGCACAACACATGTTTTCCAATGGTTTATTTTCTAAGAAATCCCATATTATGTTTCTTCAGTTAGAAATTCCTGCAAAGACAAAAACCAAACACAGCATGGTTAACCTTCCCTTCAAAAAATTAAGGATACGGGCTCACAGAAATTCCTCCCTGGAATCTGCCCTATTTGACTTTCTTAAATAAAATAATGCTCGGCTGCATATGCTACATCTGAAAATATGCCCAGAGAGTAACTATAGGGAAAATGTTTTTAGATTGCCTTCTTATAATATAATAGTAGAGCTGAAAAGGAACCTTAGAGATCCAAACTCCCGCACAAGCAGGAAACTCTATACTAGGGGTCTTCAAACTTGGTCCTTTTATGACTTGTAGACTTCAGCTCCCAGAATTCCTCAGCCAGGCACATGTGCCTGGCTGAGGAATTCTGGGAGCTGAAGTCTACAAGTCATAAAAGGACCAAGTTTGAAGACTCCTGTTTTATACCATTTCAGGCAAATGGTTGTCTAATCTCTTCCTGAAAACTTCCAGTGTTGGAGCACCCACAACTTCTGGAGGCAGGTTGTTCCACTGATTAATTGTCCTCACTGTCAGGAAATTTTTCCTCAGTTTTATAAGAATCACTTTTTGTGAGACGAGCAGCTATATAAACTTAATAAAATAAATAAGCGTTTTCACCAAGGCATATGTTTTGAGACTATATGATATCCATTATGCACTATCAAGCAAAACAGAAACGAAAAATGCATTATCACAGTTTCCAGATTTAAATGTCAGACTTACTTGGAAACAATACCATCATTTTTTGCCAGTCGCAGAATTGAGTCATCAGACTCCCCCTGAAAAATAGTTTTACAGTTAGGTAAGATGAAGAAAACTGAATTCATACCCTGAATTTCAATCTGAAAATGCTTAGGTGAATTTGGGAAATTGTTCAAAGGAAATTCATCGGCAACTAAAAGGGCAGTAGTTTGTATCATCCTTAAGAATAAAGTACTATTGTATACTTCTTTGCTAAGTTTTTAAGACTGAAAAATGGCCAAGATTTAAAACCTATAGTTAAAGAATTTATAATTATAATAGTCTAAAACCAGAATACAGAATTAGTATTTGTGCAGTGAAGATAGGTAATGCATTCCACAGCAACACATTGACACTGAAATGGATAGTCCTAAAATCTCAGAGGTGCTTTTCCACCAGGCAACTGCACTTTCTTGTTTTTCTTTGAAGACGTTTCGCTTCTCATCCAAGAAGCTTCTTCAGCTCTGACTGGATAGTGGGGAATCCAGAAAGCCCAGTTGCCTCTTGAAAAAGCACCTCTGAGACAACCATGACCTAGATGACCGAGAATTTCCATAAACATAGTCCTAAAGTGATTTGACCTTGAAACAAGTCCATTCTAATGTTTGTTTGTTTCTTGAACAATTTGAAAGGCGGTCTGTTTGAGGTTACAACATTCCACGATGGAACATTTTATACCCCAATGTTATTTTATTATGTATGTATGTCCTGCCTTTTATTATTTTTACAAATAACTCAAGGCGGTGAATGTATCCACAACAACACCCCAAAGTTGGCCTGAGAGGGACTGGCCCAAAATCACCCAGTTGGCTTTCATGGCTAGAGTGGGATTTGAACTCACAGTCGCCCGCTTTCTAACCTGATGTCTTAACTACTAGACCAGAAGTCTTCAAACTTGGTCCTTTTATGACTTGTGGACTTCAACTCCCAGAATTCCTCAGCCAGCGTGCCTGGCTGAGGAATTCTGGGAGTTGAAGTCCACAAGTCATAAAAGGACCAAGCTTGAAGACCCCTGTACTAGACCAAACTAGCTCTAGCACAGTGGTTCTCAACCTGTGGGTCGGAACCCCATTTGGGGTCGAACAACCATTTCACGGGGGTCGCCAAACAACGCAGTCCGCCATTCCCCCCCCTTTTCCTTAGCTGTGCTACTCCCTTTTATTCTATTGGCTTTTGAAAGCCAATCGAAGAGACTCTCCTGAATAGAGTCTAATTCTATTGGCTTTCAAAAGCCAATAGGAATTGTCCAGGCTGTCTCTGCCCTGCTGAGCCCGCCAAAAGTCCCATTCTGCAAACGGTGCTGCACCAGTTGAGTAGTCCTCGACTTACAACCGGTTGAGTAGTCCTCGACTTACGACCGGTTGGGGGGTCGCAACATTAAAAAGGTTGAGAACCACTGCTCTAGCATTATGAGATATATTAATGTATGTACTCAGAATCTCCTGCATGCGTTCTTTCTGTAATACCAAAGAGACATGGAAAATTTACTTTCTAGTGTAATATACCCATTGCTCTAATAGTTTCCATATTCAGAAGACATTCATTCCAGGACCTAAAGTCTTCACTTTAATTGAGCCGCTACAAGAAGAACTGGAATGGATGTACATATGCATAAATACAACGAGTGAAACTACCCATCCTGTATTTATAAACCGTTCAGAAATGGGCAAACTCTTGACTCATTGAAAAACCATTAGACTTACCATCCGACGAATTGCTCCGCAAATAGCATAGGCTTTGAACTGGCCATTCACTCTGCCTGTGGCTTTGTCAACCTGCCATTGGAGTTAAAGAGGGTTCAATTAAGAGGGTTACACAATCATACTTGAAAGTTGAAAGGCACAGAATATATTCATTTTATGTTTTACAGATCTACATATCTAACCAGTTTGACAACTCGGCAAAGCCCATTCCCATCCCGAACAAACGGGTTTAAAGGAAAAGATCCATTTCTTGGAATATTGAAAAGTCCCATTTATAGAAGAATCATTTTTCGTTACGGCTATTCTACAGCACATCAAAATGAAAGGGAAAAAAAAAGCAAAGTTTGAAGTAATTTTTAAACCAGGGGGTCTTCAAACTTGGCCCTTTTATGACTTGTGGACTTCAACTCCCAGAATTCCTCAGCCAGCATGCCTGCCTGGCTCAGGAATTCTGGGAGTTGAAGTCCACAAATCATAAAAGGGCCAAGTTTGAAGACCCCTCGTTTAAACTTTAAAAGAAGCCTACAACAAATGACGATTTCAACCTGTTATACAATATTTTGTTCTAATCATATTCATTTTCTCTCCTGTTTCATTGCTAGGTTTCTGATTGTGTTCGGAAAGCTTTTGATTTAACAGTTGTTATTACATAACAATCAAGCTATGGTTTTGTTTGCCGGCGTTAGAAAATACAGCTTAATGCCTAATGCCCATACACCCGGGACCTATTATCCCAAATAAGTAAAAATATTTTTTTTACAATGCAATTGCGACAAGCTGTTTATTTTATTTGAAACACAGATGGCTTTCAATTTGGAGTACTGATATTTTACTTACTTCTGCAACATTGATTTGGATGGAAGCGTGGTCTTTAGCACCAATTATCCGATTGCTAGCAGAGCTGAAGGGAAAGAAATATATAAACAGAAGAACTTAAAATCAGACCCTGGTCTAGAAAAAATGCTGTTATCTTTCTAGATAACTTGCATCATGTAGCATTAATTCAATTTTTTAATATGCCAACTTATCACTCTTTTAGCAAAAGTTCCCACAAGAAAAACAAAACAAAACCCAGAATCCCTCTTATTAAGACATTGTAGGAGGGCAACTATGCTAATCTACGGTAACATAAAATCAGGAACCCTTTTTCCTAACAAATTTATACATATAATTTTTCATAAGCTGCAGGTTGTGTTTTATGCCTTTTAATGAACTATATTAATCAGAAAAGGTTATGTCAGATTCCTCCTTATAATTACTTTCTTTACAATTGTAAATTATGCATATAGAAGTATCTACTAGTATAACAAAGCAAATCTCTCTGCGTATGTATAATCCACCGGAATAAAACATAATGCTCAATTAAGATACAATAAGGTTAAATTATAATTTGAGTTAAAATCATGAATCAGAAATCACTCTTGTGAAAGATCTTTCCTGAGAAGAAAACAATTTTTCATCTATAGCAAAGCGCTCATTTGGGTATAAAGCTAACCCATGTTCCAATGTTTTTTAAGTTTGCAATTCTTTATTTTGGAGGGCCCACATAATATTGAAAGCTCTTACTTCCATTTAAAAAATAATCAGTTTTATTTTATAATCTAAAATTGGACAAACTGCTAATCTTAGCTATAACTGATATAAACAAGGTATTTTCAATAATATTTTATGATTTTCTCTCATCTTAACTAAATTTAACTAACCAGTTTGGTCTAGAGCAGTGGTTCTCAATCTTTTTAATGCCGCGATCCCCAACCGGTCGTAAGTCGAAGACTACTCAACCGGTCGTAAGTCGAGGACTATTCAATTGGTGCAGCACCGCTTGCAGAATGGGACTTTTGGCGGGCTTAGCAGGGCAAAGACAGCCTGGACAATTCCTATTGGCTTTTGAAAGCCAATAGAATTAGACTCTATTCAAGAGAGTCTATTCTATTGGCTTTCAAAAGCCAATAGAATAAAAGGGAGTAGCACAGCTAAGGAAAAGGGGAAAAAAATGGCGGACTGCGTTGTTTGGCGACCCCCGTGAAATGGTCGTTCGACCCCAAATGGGGTCCCAACCCACAGGTTGAGAACCACTGGTCTAGAGGTTAAGACACCAGGCTAGAAGTCAGGAGTTCTAGTCATATTCTGGGTATGAAACTGACCAGGTGACTTTGGGCCTATCACCAGGAGACTGTGAGTTCTAGTCCTGCCTTAAGCATGAAAGCCAGGTGGGTGACTTTGAACCAATCAACAGGAGACTGTGAATTCTAGTTTTGTCTCAGGAATGAAAGCTACGGTATCTTTGAGCCAGTCACTCCCACCCCAATTCGTTTCATGAGGTGACTGTTGTGAGGAAAATAGGAAAAAAAGGAATATTATGTTTGGTGCCTTTAGATATACAGGTAGTACCCCTGGTCTAGTGGTTAAGGCATCAGGCTAGAAACTAGCAGACTGTGAGTTCTAGTCTCACCTGAGCATGAAAGTCAACTGGGTGACTTTGGGCCAATCCCCAGGAGACGGTGAATTCTAGTCCCACCTTAGGAAGAAAAGCCAGTTGGCTGACTTTAGCTCAGTCTCCGTCCAATTCACCTTTCAGAGTTATTGTGGGGAAAATAGGAGGAGGGAGGAGTATTATGTAAGTTTGCCACCTTGAATAATTTATAAAACTAATGAGGGTAGGCTAAAAACATCTACATAAATAAAAAGTACTTTGTGGCTACGGTGGAAAAGATATGAGAGAGAAGGTAGCCATCAAGGCAAGATTCTCACCACACAAAACAGAGGAGCCTAATGGCCTAGTTGGAAATATTAGGTGTGATACTGTTGGCTTTCATTCATGGAATAACTGAACCAAACTGTCCCAAATTTTGCTTTGTTGGGCCATCTGAACATGTTGCAATACCTTCTTCTGGCAAAAACGATAGGAGGGGGAGGAAAAAAAGCACAAAGCCATCTGTGATTGGCTCAGATTAATTTCCCCAAGTACTGAGAGGATGGTGAGCTAAGCTTGCAAATAATTTGCCTTATAGCAGTGAGAAGTCTTTGATGCTTTCTGAGCTTGGTTGTTTTCTTGCAGAGGTTTCATTACTCAAACTAGGAAACATAATCACTGCTACTGGCACTAGTTTGGATAATGAAACATCTGCAACAAAATAATCAAGCGCAGAGGACATCAAAGACCCATTTCAACCCCGAGTTACAAATATTCTCCTTTATCAGTACCTACAGCAGTTTGAAACAACCACCCAGAAAAGTGATGGTTTCCCTTCACCAGATGTGTTGAGATGGAAGCTGGAAAGTAGGGCCTGAACTGCCCCTCCCAATCCTTATTCTGCCAGCTGTATCTTACACATAAGAGGCTGAAGCTGGCACTTTCCTGGCTAAGATTATTTTACCAGATTACCAGACTATATTTACCGTGTTGAGCTTTAGAGAGCCATAAAACTTTGGACTTTTTTTAAAGACCCCAATGGACAATTCATACAACCTGACACTTGTTTTGCTGTTTACTGTTCCAGGGGGCTGTAGTCTTTATAATTTTTTCTATACTACTGTTTTTGGGGTTGTTAGTTTTGTTATTCCATTTTACTATTTTAATTGAACTAGAAGGGAATGTAAGACACTTAAGAGTCCTGAGTTGGAATCCTGTGTAAGATCAAATAAGTAATAATACAGCCATATCGATTTTCAAACCACCTAAGGAATACACACAATTTCTGATGATCAGATATACTTACCATTTACGAGGCACGTAGAGATCTACAAACTCCCCAGCGTCGTTCTGCATTATGCTTCTTTTATTTGTCTCAAATCAGGTGCAACAGGAGATTTCTAAAAAGATTATTGCAAATCATGGAGTTATTAAGCTAATCTGGCTTTCCCCATTGACTCTGCTTGTCAGAAGCTGGCTGGGTAGGTTACAAAAGGTGATCACATGACCCCAGGACAATGTAACTGTCATAAATATATTCCAATTGCTAAGTGCCTGAATTTTGATCACATGACCATGGGGATATTGCAAGGGTTTTGAGTGTGAAAAACAGCCCTGTCACTTTTTTCTGTGACATTGTAACTTTGAAAATATTATCTGTAGCTGCCCATTTGCACATAACTTTACAGGATAGAAACTGGAATTGTTAATATTGGCTTATACATCTTTTGGGAAAAAGATTGTACCCAGCTGGTCATTACTACCCCATTAAGATAATCCTGTATTTAATAACACTTGAGATACATGAATAGCAGGATACAGGCTCTTTCCCATCCTTATTAAAGAAAGCCCCTTCTCTTTTCACAGGTGTAAGCAGGAATACACTCAAGCGTTTCCTCATTCTCCTAGGCTAGCACAATTACCAGCCACTCCGAAGACTACAGAAATTATAGATACATATATGTGGAAAACAACAGGCTATAGAGTAGCTGCATTCATTTGCTCTGCTGTATCTGCTTCTAGGAGACAAAACTCGTAACTCTTTTCTTAAATCAAGGTTTTCTCAAAAGCTCCAGTTCTATGACATGCACGGACAAGCAGGAGACTATGCTTTCCCATTGTTCAATCCCATTTTCTAGATTCTCACGTCTCCTTGAGCATTAAGTGAAGCAGATAGGATGGGCTTGTTGATCACAGACGCTGGCTCAAGATTTCCCCTAAGGATGATGGATGACCTTTATTGTTATTTTTACTGTGGGCACAACGGCACACACCAAAAATGAAATTTAGTTGCCCACTTTCAAAGTGAACACATACACAACACGCACCTAAACATACTATATACAACATATGCATAGTTATCATTAAAAAAAAACACCCTACCCCGCATTTGCCTTGAACTGGAAAGATGGGAGATATCTCACATCATCGATCAGATAGATACCTGGCTGGATCTGATAGGAAAGGGCAGGATCTGTTCTCTATAGGTCTGAATGCAGACCAAAAGGGATGGATTCAAGATACAGGAAAGTAGAATCAACGTGAGGAGAAAATATACCCGAGAAGCCAAGCTTTATTTGCTTTCTAAAGAGGAACTCAGGGAGGTGATGGGCTCCCCTTCGCAGGAAGCGTGGACGGGACGGCCAGGCAGTCGTTAGATGGGGAAAACAGGACAGAAATGTAACAAATGAAGCTGTCTGGGATACTTTAATTTGGAATCCCTGCACTAGCAGGGGGTTGGGCTCGATGATCTCAAGAGACCCTTCCCACCCTAGGCTCTACCCTCCTAATGGGGCTTGGCTTTCTGCATAGGCAGCATTGGGGAGAGGAGGGTCGCGGGCACGTTCTTCCTTCCCCGCACTGCAGTAAACCTAGAAACACCCGCACTGCACCACCACCCCCTTCCCGCCGTGGCCCGACCGGCCCGGGGAAGGCAGCGAGAATAAAAAGGCGCCGCCGCGAACCAGGCTAGGCCTCGCCTTACCTCCACACACGCCGCGAGCCCAAGCCGGAAAAGGAAGAGGGCGTCACTCCGAAGCGACTCGAAAGCTCGCTGCCGAAGGGAGGAGGAAAGTCACGGAGCGGCGCGTAGGAGATGACGCCATCAGAACGCGAGAGAGAAAGCGGCGGGAAGGCGTCCCAGAGAACAGAAGGAAGGGCGCTACCTGAGGGCGGGGCGAAGGGGGCGTTAGCCACGCCCATGCCTTTCTCCTGTTGCAGGGAGGGAATGCCCAACCTGAGCGCGCGCTTTTGGGAGCGCTGGTGGACCTGAGGAGAATCCAGAAGCGCCCAGCGGGGAGAGAAAAGCGCGCACAGCATAGGACCTCATGCTGGTTGAGGGAATTCTGGGACTTGAAGTCCACCCATTCTTAAAGTTGCCAAGTTTGAAAAAAGCACTCATCTAGACTGGGTTGGACTTCAAAACTTCAGCTCCCATAACCCCCTGCCCATGATTGGGCACGAGGGGAGTCTCAGCCTTTCAGTTGGAGGGCATCCTAGGAGAACAGAAAACTATTCTGGGATTCTGCCAGCTGAGCCCGGATGCTCACCACACTGCAATAGTGCATCCAATTTTGGTCATCACGACAGAAAAAAATGCTGATAGACCCTGGAAACTGCGGAAGAGCACCACAAAGATGATTAGGGATCTGGAGACTAAAATATATGAAGAAGTACCTCAAAACTACAGCTCCTTATTTCATCCATCTCAAATAATAATGGCATATAGGTAGCAACAAAAGCATCACAGGAAGCTATTATTTGCAGTTTTGTGATTATTGTGTAGTCATTCAAGCCATGCAGTGGATAGATCTGTGACCAATTCTGTCACTGTTAATCTAATCTATTCGCAAGTTCCTTGTTCATTTTGAAACTTGTCTTATACAGTACATTCTGAATCTAATAATTTGTGGCCTCTTTTGCTATTGTAAGCCTGATATGAAGAGTTCAACGGTAAATTTTATCAAAAGAAGCATGTCGAAAGTCTTGAATAAGAGACTACGAGACATCGTTGGATTTACTTCCTTTTCCCATTCACACAAAACTTCAAAATGGATACCTCTAATATAAAGGAGAGAAGGACTAGGGTTGATTGTCTTCCAGTATTTGAGGGGTTGTCATAAAGAAGAGGGGATCCATCTATTCTCCAAAGCACCTCAGGGCAGGACAAGAAGTAGCGGATGGAAACCTATCAAAGAAAGATTCAACCTACAATTAAGGAGAAATTTCCTGACAGCAAGAACAATCAACCAGTGGAATGGCTTGCCTTCAGAAGTTGTGGGTGCTCTATCACTGGAGCTTTTTAAGAAGAGGCTGGACCCTATACCATTTGTCTAGGGTCTCCTGCTTGAGCAGGGGGTTGGACTAGAAGACCTCAGAGTTCCCTTTCAACTCTGTTATTTTGTATTTGTGTCTTCTGCCAGCTCAGCAAAGAAGATGGGCAGGGGTGTTGAACTGCAGGCCTGCAGGCCGGTTGCATCATGCGGAGGCCGCGCCCACCCCAGCTCCAGCAATGTAAAAAAAATTGCAATATGTTGCAACACGACATGTGATGTGACGAGTTTGACACCTGGGCTGTTGGGCATCAGGTAGCACAGCAACAGGATTCCTCTTCACTCTGGGCAGCCCTCCACCTTAGCACTAAATCTGGCTTCCTGACAAGACAGTTGGTATTGCTCCTTTGTAAAGCAGTGGTTTCACCAGGAACTGCCAAGCCAGCCAGGTCTTCCACTGCTGTATGGTGATGGAACTACTTAGGGCCAGATGGGTCTGGCATGGATCACAGCACCACAAAATGGAAAGGGAACTCAACCTGCCAATTCAGGTCTTGCTGATGGGAAGTGAAGCCCAACAACCAACACCAAGAAGCTATTTTGCATCTCTGCCCCATTCTCCTCTTGACCTACCTGAAAATGACAGTTGCTTGAATTCATTCCCCAGGCCCTTCTTGGCACTTGCAAGGGGTGAGCAAATGACAAAATAAGCTTAAATAACATCACACAAAGGCTACTATGTGTCATTTTGACATCATTGTGGTTTGCTGAAGCTGTTGCTATTTGCTTCCTGGGCATGCTTTGCTCTTCGGATTTGACAAATTAAATTAGGTTAGGTACACATAGCTGATCGGATACAAACCTGAACATGCAACAATTGAAAGAAGCTGTGTTTGACAGGGAAGCATGGAGAGCACTTACCTATAAAGTCACCCAGAGTTGGACACGACTAAATGGTTAAAACAACACACAGCTAGTCAAAATTGCAAGAATTCAGCATATGCCATTTCCCCAGACAACAAAATGGAATATCACTGCAAACTACACTGGACAGTTGTGGAGAAACATTTCAAGCCCTTGTACTCTGGAAGTTAAAGGCCTTGATGTTAGAGCTAGTAAATATATCTTTTATACAGAATATTGTCCTTTCTGAAAAAATTCAGCCTAACCTTTAATCTTGTATCATTTGATGGCCTCTCTAATTTGGAGAAAAATTCAGAAAGTTGCAATTAACAATATTGGTTTTGGTGGAAACACAATTGTGATCATTACAATCCAGCTTTCAGTTTAATCTAGGATGAAGATGCACAATTCACCCCCATCTCAAGATAACCCCTATCAATATAAACGCCAGTGATAGTTTTAAAATCAGGTAATCCTTAGAGATGGTTTTGGAAATTTGATACTATACCTACTTAAGAGTCACGCATACAAGACTCAGTATACCTTGCCCTTCCTGTTGAATTTTTGCTGACAGCTTGGGTTCAAGACCCAAGTGCCACGTGACAGGGTGAGCTCCTGTTACTTGCCTCAGCTCCAGCCCACCTAGCAGTCTGAAAGCATGTAAACGCAAGTAGATTAATCGGTACCAGTTTGGTGGAAAGTTAACAGCATTCTATGTGCCTTTGGCATATAGCCATGCTGGCCACATAACCAGGGAGATGTCTTCAGAGAATGCTGGCTCCCTCCGTCAAGAAATGGGAGATGAGCCCCACGTTGTAGAGTCAGACACAACTGGACAGTGAAACTTTACCTGAATCCTTCCATTTTATAATTTATTTATTTGACTTATATGGCAATTCATCTTATGAAACAGCCCTGACTAGCTCTCCGCACTATGCTCTTGTTATCCTTCCCCCTTTTGATGATCTAACATACTTTCATCCTCATCCCCCTTAGAATGATTTGAACAAGAATCAACCCATTCCGACTTACTGCAATCTTCATTGGCCTATCATCTCTGTGAGCACAAACTATAGGTATTCAGTGATTTAACATTTCTCAGTTAAAACCAGGTAAATATGGTGAAATGTATCCAGAATGTACATATTTGAGTTGTATGGTAACCACCTTTACTCCAATCGTGGCTATTTTTTAAGTCTCTCCTATTTTAACTACAGAATCCAATATCCAGTGGCATGCGCCATTTTAATTGTGGGTGCTGAGAATTATAGTTCAGTAGTTTCCCGCTTTTTAGTCTTTATGGCAAAGCTCTCAATTCTGGAAACACGTCTTGAATGTATGCAGGTTCCAAAACAGCCTGCACTGTTGCAGTTACTCTTTGTGTCATAATCTATGAACAATTTCAATAAGATGCACTGAAGACTATGATGTGTGAAGCCTACCATCTACTTGCAAATAGGTTCCAGTTTTACTGCAAAAGTAGCCACTGATAGAGAGGTCAATAAATGAGCTAAATATAGATGCCACAAAAAAATCTTGATCAACCCCTTTGAGATTATACTGAAGCTCATTGATTCTGCAACTTTGTTTTGATAACTATCCAAGGCTGGTTTTCATTGTCTAATATATCACTGATCAACAGATACTAAAACACGGGCATTTGTTGAAAGAGGTAACCTGTATATAGTTATAATTGGAACAGTAGTAAGCAGCTATTTATGGATTTTCCCCCTATTCGTGCAACTAATGAGAAGGGTCAACTTGCTGACAGTTCAGATTACAAGAGAGGAATATACAACTAAGTCACTATTACATATAAGCTATGTTTTCTTCCAGCTTATTAATATTATACATCAAAGACGTATTGTGAAATATATGTAGTTTTAAGATTTTGACACAATCAGTTCTAACAAACTAATACTATAACAGCAATCTTGAGTAAACTTTGCTTACATAGTCAACATTACACTTAATACCGGTATGACAGATAAAAATTAGCAGTAGCCCTATTCTAAAACCCCATTATTTACTGCAAAAGATCCTAGCAAAGAAATCAGTTTTATCAGCTTAATAGTACTTTATCAGCTTAATGATATAAATGGTATTTATATTAATGGCTTAATATTCTAATACAAAGTTATAGAATATAAGGAGGTAAAATCTAAAACTATAAAAGATTTCAAGTAAAGCTAAACCTGAACCTCTTCGTGTGTGTGTGTGTGTGTGTGTGTGTGTGTGTATAATATAAATATGTATTACTTTGTTTCCGTCTTTAAGGTATGTTTATATATACATATAAACATATACATATATATACATATAAACATACTTTAAAGACAGAGATAAAATAATGTACATCACTAGCAATATCTGTCTCTTGCTTTTTCCCTTATGTTTTGATGCATAATTATATTTACTGGTAAAACATGACTAATGCACAGTCTATTTAATATTCAGACTCATATATATAAAATTCTAACTTTGGAATCTGCATGTCTAGAAAGTATTTGTTCTAGCATTTAACATTCAGTTGTTCATAAAATCACAGGCTGACTTTTGTGCAGGGAGGAAATAGAAAATGACACATCGCAATGTTTTAAAGGGTTATTTATGACACAAACCTGAAATATATTCAGATGTGCTAAGTTATAAAATAGGTATCAAAACATTCAGTTACACAAACATTCCGTTATTAACAAATTCATTCATTTCATTTGGAAGAACAAAGTCAGACAATATACAAAGCAGAAATTTAAATTTAGGACAACACAAATCTACTAACAGAAAAATATACAAACTCCAATTCGGAGTGTTTTCTTGGGCTGAACGTATACAAGCACCATTATTTACATAAGAATCTATAATTTAAACTTCAATTGTCAAAAGATTAGTATCTTACTCCAAAGATAGTAAACTGGGATTTTACACTGGATCTAAGTTTGGTTGTAATAATAATAGTTACCACGCAGTGGCAGATATTGCATGAACAAGGAATACAGTGAGTCTCAGGTGAATGAGAATCAACCCCAAAAATTAAGGTATGAAATTACAAACACATCACACTCTCCATATTCACTACAGTATTCAATAGTTGAACGGTTCTATGTGACTCAATGTACAAAGTCAAAATTAAAAAAAATGATGATACTCAATTCCTCATTCTTTTGAATCCTGAAGCAACACTGTCTCGACTATTAGGCAAGATTTTCAGTCTCTTCCATCCAAAATATATTTCCATGTTAATAAAAGACCAGAACAAGCCTTTTGTCAATATATAGACCACTGCAAATTTGCAAGTATAGAGATAATTGGAAGAGGGAGAGAAAATCAGAATCCCTGATTTACAGGTGGGCCCTTGGTGCTAAAATAGACTTCTTTTAAAAATTGTACCGTTGGTCATTATAAATCCACTTTATTATTTGAAAAGGTGAACTCGTACCATTGCCTTATGCCTTAAGATGTTTTGAGTGAGCATGCTTTTAAGTATTACAAGGAGAATAGCCTTCTCCTACCCAAATATGCTTCCCAACTCTCAGAGGCTATACCAGGGGTCTTCCAACTTGGCCCTTTTATGACTTGTGGACTTCAACTCCCAGAATTCCTTAGCCAGGCATGCTGGCTAAGGAATTCTGGGAGTTGAAGTCCACAAATCATAAAAGAGCCAAGTTGGAAGAACCCTGTGCTATATTAACGGCCTCTGGAAACCAGCAACCAGCTGCAGTAGAAACTTACTCGTCCAAATGCCTGCGTATCAGTAAACGTTTTAACTAAACTTTACGTTTTTCCAAAGGATTTTTTTCTCTCCAGAGTTTAATTATGACAGTCTTTTCAAGCAGCCTTCTGACAACTGTATTTGCCTGAAAAAAGATAACACCTGCCTTACTTGGAAAACTAAGTTGGTAAATATTTCAGAACACACTATAGTTAGTCAAGTCAGCTGTGCTTAAGTTAGTACTGTTTAACAAGTTTGGAAGAATAGTGTAAAAAACAATCTCACTTTCTGTTCAGGTGATTTTTAACACCCCCACCCAATTATTTCTAAAGTTTCCTGGGAAAAACTGGGATGGCATCCTACACTGTCAAAATCCATAAAGAAATGCAACATGCCACATTTTTGGTTGTGAGCAAGTGTTAAGCTACTGTACCTTATATCAAGAAATGCTACAATTAGGATTTGACTGGTATTAATACAATGAGATGCATTAATTTCCAAGCCATGATTAGAAAGCCATTCTCAATTGGGTTGGCTCAGACTTCAATAACAAGATGACTTTGGATTAAAAATATTTTTCCAACTAGTGTTCATTCATGCATAAGCGCAAGAAGGTCAGGGATAAATCAAAACTCTTCATGCTAAATAATGCGTTCTTGGGTTTTTCTATTCTTCTCTCCCTTCGTTCCAGATGTTTCTAACCCCCTTTGCAACTTTCCATCCCAAAGCCTATGTATTCCCAAATTAAAATTTGTGGCAATCTAGGTACTAAAAGCCCTCTATTTTAATGAGAGGCTCAGTTTCTACAGCCCAGAATAGTTGATTCTATCATTTAAGATTCAACCAGGCATGTGGTGGTATTTTTAAGTGCCTTTGTTAAACAGCAATCACCATCATAAAACAGCTTATCAGAGAAAATTTGTTCTCTAAACTTCTCCCAAGTGTGCTTTGTTTACTGTACGTTGTCATGATGATAGCAGTGCACCTGTGCTTAAAAATGTGATTTTACACCTGCAGTAGTACATTCTAAACTGATGCACCTTTATCTGCCCTCTTATTTTGCAAGATCTTTCTCTCTCTCTTTTTTTTTTTTGCTCTCACTAAAACTGGCCAAAGTTACACTAAAAAAAGTATGAGTGTGGACATTAATCACAATACCCAAATAGTAATTTTGTTCACTGGCAAATGTCACACATATTACACAAACACTTTGATTTATATCACAATATTGCTTAGGAAAAAAATAAAACCTGACAGCCACTGACTCTTCTTGTAGAAAGAAGAAAGTTCATATTTTAGCATCTAAATCAATGTATTGTCCCAAGTGTATAAAAACTGCATCTACCCAGCACATTACTTAGACATTGGCGTTTATCAGATTTTGGCGGTTTGAATGTGCCGTTAAAAATCAGGTTCGTGAAGAACATCACAGTGACGAACAGCTTGGAAGAACCTCTTTTTTTTTTTTTTTAAGGAAAATGTTTTACAGAAGTTAGATATGCTGAGTTTCATTGGCTTAATATAGGTAATGACAGCAGTACTGCCTGAGACATTTACATGTCAGTAGCACAGGAAAGACAATATATGAACCCCTTGTTATAAATAAAACAGTTATTACTTTCAGGCTACAGAAAGCAGTAACAGGAAGAGATAAGTCCTGGAAGCCATGTCAAAATTACTGCCGTGAAATCAATGGTTTCACTCAAACTCTGAGGGACACTTTAAAATGAAGACAGTTTTGCTACAGGCTCCTTGTTCAACAAGTGCAATATTTCAACAATATGTTTCAGTGAAAAACAAAACGAAACTGAATAATCAACATGGACAACCTTCCCAGAAATGATAGTGCAGATACGATGGATATTTCCCCCCCCCCCTTACAGCACAAGTAAATAAAGGCAAAAGGATAAAGTTCAGAATTTGCCACTAAGTAACAGAACTTTCAAAACGAGAAAGAGAAAAAGAGAGACTGGTACCAGCCCAGCCTTAGGCACGTCCTTCTTCTTCCCCTCCCCAAGTTTTTATGGTTCGAAATGTAGGAGAATATTCACACACACTAATTAAAGGAATGGAAGTGATGCTCTTTGAGGTTTGAAGAAGAGGGGAAAAAAAGAGAGTAAGGAAATGATAAAGGAGCAAAGCCAGGCAGGAAGAAGAGATTGTTTCCAAAAAAAAAAAACCCCAAAAAGTTAATCAGCAACTTTAGTGGCAAGTGGACGCAAATTATTTGTGCTTTAGTTTCTCAAACAAAACCCCCCCACTTCTGCCACTTCTCACACGTGAGTTCTGTATTGTCTTTTCCACTTTGGAAGTTCCATGAAAATCCCACCATCGAATCCTTGCCAGGAATATTCTTAACACAGTTTAATCCTGTCACTTAGGAAAAGCCCGGTGGCGGTCCCCAAATCCACCTAAGGATTGGTGCTTTTTTTTTATAATATAGCTTTGACTAGGACTGTTGTGAGAGACGACGGAAGTGAGGTAACACCTGGTTATCTGGAAGGTAAAGGGCTAACTCCAAAGCCACGAGAACAGTAAATTCAAATCCAATGAGATCTCGTCTGTTGAATCGGAATCTTTCTTCCAACTTCTGTAAAGGCAGAAAATAAAGAAAATAAATACAAACCAGAATTGTACTTGCTAGGAATATTTGGACTTAATTATGGAAAAGAAAACGAATACTTAATATTACCTGCATTGACAGCCGCGAGAATAGCATTTGCCCAGTTTTGGAAAAATGAAAACTTACCCTCTGACCAGATTATAATCACGAAGATTTTAGAATGTGCAGAAATGGATAGACTAACGTTAGAGATTAAAGAGAAAGAAGACTCAGTATATTTTAAAACATGGGAAAATTTTTATCAATGGTTAATAAATTTAATAGGCTGAATATTTACTGATTAACTATTACTCTCATGATTATTGTTACTTTTGGTGATTATAACATCATGAACATTTAGTGAAAAAGGAGAAACATTTTGGTGATCTGATTTCTAGTCATTACTGAGTGCGCTCTGTCTCTCTCTCTCTCTCTCTCTCTCTCACTCACTCACTCTCACTCTCTTTCCCTCTCCCAGAGAAATAAAATCTTATTTTTCCCAGGGAAGAAAAATAATAATTCTTCTGCTATATAGGATAACTCTGTCTGTGCATTAGAACAGGGATCTCCAAACTTGGCAAATTTAAGACCAGAGGACTTCAACTCCCAGAATTCCTCAGCCAGCTATTCTCTCTCTCTCTCTCTCTCTCTCTCTCTCTCTCTCTCTCTCTCTCTCTCTCTCTCCCTCCCTCTCTCCCCCCCTCTCTTGTGTGTGCACGTTTGTGTGCATGTATGAAGTTGGAAATTGGAGCACTTTATCTCCTCTTTACCCAGGGGTGAGGATTAACATTTTGCCACTGAATTTCAATGGACCCATTTCCATGTAGTCTGTGGACTCCCATTTCTGACTTGGGCAGTATTCTGAAAAGCCACAGCCTGAAGGCCAGACAGATTTAGCATCTCAGTGAGAGGCACACCAAATGGTTACATAATTTGACAGCAGACAATGACTTGGTCTTCTGCAGAACTTAACAGTTTTGCAATTGCGATATATTGCTGATGTCTGTGGCAAGGAAAGCTAGAACTAATTACATGGCTTCAGGAGAATGACAGACCTTGGTGCTATTATTTATTTATTTATTTATTTATTTATTTATTTATTTATTTATTTATGAGACTTATATACCGCTTATGTGTGTGTGTGTATATATATATATATATATATATCTATATATATATATATATATATATATATATATATATATATATATATATATTTACATTGCCCCCAACAATCTGGGTCCTCATTTTACCTACCCCGGAAGGATGGAAGGCTGAGTCAACCTTGAGCCGGTGAGATTTGAACCGCTGACCTGCTGAACACAGTCAGCTAAAGTGGCCTGCAGTACTGCACTCTAACTGCTGTGCCACCTCGGCTATTTTCTGGTAAAGAATCAAACTGCCTAAGAATTGTAGGTACTTGGCCCATCAACAATGATTAATAATAATAATAATAATAATAATAATAATAATAATAATAATAATAATAATAGTAATAATAATGTCGGAAGGGACCTTGGAGGTCATCTAGTCCAATCCCTTGCTCAGGCAGGAAACCCTACACCATTTCAGACAAATGGCTGTCCAGTCTCTTCTTAAAAACTTCCAGTGTTGGAGCATTCACTGCTTCTGGAGGCAGGTTATTCCACTGGTTAATTGTTCTAACTGTCAGGAAGTTTCTCCTTAGTTCTAGGTTGCTTCTCTCCTTGCTTAGTTTCCATCCGTTGCTTCTTGTCCTGCCTTCAGGCACCTTGGAAAATAGCTTGACTCCCTCTTCTTTGTGGCAGCCCCTGAGGTAGTGGAATACTGCTATCATGTCCCCCCTTGTCCTTCTCTTTGTTAAACTAGACATACCCAATTCCAGCAGCCGTTCCTTATATGTTTTAGCCTCCAGTCCCCTAATCATCTTTGTTGCTCTTCTCTGCACTCTTTCTAGAGTCTCAACATTGAGGGGCAACAAAGAGATAGCTTCAATCCCTGCTCATTTATTTGAGACTAAGTCTTACTGAAAGGAGCTGGGCTTATTATCAGAAGGCATGAATAGAACTAGGATGCATAAAAATACATATATTAATCCAGAGCCAGACAGAATAGAAAAAGAAATTGCTTGGTGCCATTATCAGCAAGATAACAGGGAGGAAAATTAAAAACTGATGCATATGAACAAATGGATCTGCTTTAGGGAAATTCAAATTATTTTGGCAATAACCAAGGAGACCCAGTCCCAGTACAATTCAAATTTGGTATCATGTCCCATTCCAAACTAACACAATCATTTGGCTGATGATCCTTTAAGTAGACAATTTGGGGCTGGTGTTGCAGAGACAACATTATTACTATTATTTTCATCACAATCCTGACATCCAAATGGTAGCTTTAAAGCACTCCCAACACTTCCACCTTGCATCTTTCTAATTTTCTCATGCATTTACAGTGACAATCCAGGTGCAGGGTATTCTTACCACAAAACTAACTTTGGACTTCCAGTCTCTGTCAAAAATGTATATATTTCCATTCGATGTTATTTGCAAGTCTGCAAAGATTTATGTATGAAGTGTAGGGAAAAAAAATATTTGAGAACTTTAGCGTTTTCAAAGAAGTGGAGACCCTGGAAGAAGCAACCTGAAATTAAGGAGAAACTTCCTAACAGTGAGGACAATTAACCAGTGGAACAGCTTGCCTCCAGAAATTGTGGGCGCTCCATCACTGGAGATCTTTAAGAAGAGGCTAGACTGAGATGGTCTGAGATGGTGTAGGTTCTCCTGCTCCTCCTCTGAGATGTCTGAGATGGTATAGGTTCTCCAGCGGGGGCTGGACTAGAAGACCTCCAAGGTCCCTTCCAGCTCTATTCTATTCTATTCTATTCTATTCTATTCTATTCTATTCTATTCTATTCTATTCTATTCTATTCTATTCTATTCTATTCTATTCTAATTCCTATTCCTATTCTATTTTCCAGTTGTACTTACATCAATTAGGTGTTTGACTTCGTGTTTCCTGAGATCACTGCTAATCTTGGCTGCGAGCAGCACACAAGCACCGGCACACAGTTTCCGGTTCTGTTTGTTGAGCTTGCCTTGAAGGACGAGCTTCTCAAAGTAGACATAAGCCATGGACACAGTAATTGGCTCCAGGTTGCACTCCATACTCAGGGTTCGCATTTCTCTCTTTAAACTGCAAGGGAGAAGAAAGTGAAAAAAAAGTTCATTTTTTCTAGGTGGATAAGAGAAACTTCAGAACTAAGTGAAATGTGTATGTTTTAAAGGTAAAGGCTTCCCCTGCCCAGTCGTGTCCAACTCTAGGGATGGTGCTCATCTCCTGTTTTTTGGCTGAGGGAGCACATATTGTCCAAAGGCATTTTCTGTTGTGTGGCCAGCATGACAATACGCTGAGGTGCACAGAACGTTGTTATCTTCGCACCAAAGTGGTACCTATTTATCTACTCGCATTTGCATGCTTTTGAACTGCTAGGTGGGCAGAAGCTGGGCCAGAAATGAGAGCTCACCCCGTCGTGCAGCGCTCGGGCCTTGAACCCAGGCTGACAGCTTCCCAGCTGACAACTTCAGCATCTTTGATCACTGAGCCATCGCGCCCACATATATGTTTTAGAACGGTCCTTTTCATAAAGAGGCAGAGAAAGGAGAGTTCTCTGATCTTTGGGGCTTCAGGAAGTAGCAATTGAACCCCGTATATATCAGGAGAGAGACTATGGGATCAATCAAAAGAACATGGCTAAGGGGTAACCCCCACAGAAAATCGTTCAATCAGAAGAAAGTCAGAAAAAGGAGCAATTATCTGACTTCTTTCCTATACATTAGAACTGAATTGTGCAATTTCTTGTAGAATCAGAAGTTGTTGTTAGTTGCGAAGTCGTGTCCGACCCATCGCGACCCCATGGACAACGTTCCTCCAGGCCTTCCTGTCCTCTACCATCTTCTGGAGTCCACTGAAGCTCACGCCTCCTGCTTCAGTGACTCCATCCAGCCACCTCATTCTCTGTCGTCCCCTTCTTCTATTATCCTCCATCTTTCCCAGCATTAGGCTCTTCTCCAGTGAGTCACTCATGCTGGCTCAGGAATTCTTGGAGTTGAAGTCCACGAGTCATAAAAGAGCCAAAGTTGCCTATCCCCAGTTTAGAGTATATCACAGCATATTTAGCAGCTAGAGATTCATAACAGAATGAAAAGCCCCAATTCCTACCATAATTAGCATAAAAAACAAGAAAATAGTAATTCCTCACCTCCTGACATGTTACACTACTACAGTTATTACCTATGACTATGTTGTCATAGACTATATTTTGGGACGGAGCACTGAATCAAGAACTTGTAAATAAAATATCTCATTAATAGTCAAATCTGCAATGTTATATGTACTTCCTCATGTTTATTAATACGTATGCAGGATTGTGCTGTCAATATTTACAGATAAAGCCACTCTGATATAAATCTGGATAGAAAGAAGCCTGTTCCAAAGACAGGACTGACACACAAAGTGATTTTCACATCTCCCAAACAGTTTTTTTTACCTTCTGATTTTGCTTAGCGTGAGCTTGATGTGAGGAAATTTTTCTTTAAACGTTTCATTCATATCCTTTTTAAGATCTGAGGGTTTTACGTATTCAATCACGGTGGTCTAAAATAAAAAAAAAAGCATTTATTTAGTAATCTGTACCGAAAAAGAGAATGTGAGACACAAAAAATAACTTGACGGCAGTATTCTATCTAACAGGGCAGGTTAATCTCTTCCTCAGAAATTCAGCGTGATCATGTTAATTTAATCATTTATTTCTCTAAATAAGCCCTTTTCCTTACAATGCTATTTGGTTTGTGTGGACTTGATTGGCGTTGTTTGAAAATGATCACTCAGAAACCAGACATGGATCGAAAATATTATCTGCATTCAGTTCAACACCAGAAAACTGCTTCGGATTATGTTCCTTTGTTTCCTAAAAGTGGGATACTAAGAACAGTAGGGTCCTTGGTGCTCTCTGAGCTTGGCTGTTTTCTTGCAGACCAGAGGGTGTCAAACTGGCAGCCCGCAGGCCAGATGCGTCACACACAGGCCATGCCCACCCCGGCTCCGCAAAGGGAAAAAAACCGTCGTGATATGTCATGTGACATGATCGAGTTTGACACCCATGCTGCAGACGTTTCAATACCAAACTAGTAAGATCATCAGTGCTAGAAGGGAGCGGGGTTTGCATGGATGATGTTACCTAGTTTGGTATTGAAATGCCTGCAAGTTCAGAGAGTATCAAGGACCCCACCTGAGCTACAAATATTTGTTTCTATCAATACTAAGAACAGTTTCTCTCTAGATGAGCTAACAAGTTGGGCTGATTCAGACCAGAATAAGGCAGGGGTCTTCAACCCTGGCTGGCTGAGGAATTCTGGGAGTTGAAGTCCACAAGTCTTAAAGTTGCCAAGGTTGAAGACCCCTGGAATAAGGGGTCTTGCAAGTGCCAAGCAATAAAATGCTTTATAGAACAACACCATTTTATATTGCATTCAGGAACTAATTGGTAGCTGGTTGCTACTTAAGATGAGTAAGGATCATATAGTCCTGTAATGTGTACTCCTAAGGCTGCTTGATGGTACATTCCTATGTTGCTTGATAATCTTTTGAAATGACAACTGACAAAAGGAAGATTGAAAGTCTAGTAGGATGTGAGCAAAGGTGTTAGCTGCAGCTAAAACTGTGCTCAGTTTCTCCCTAGCCCAGTGCTGTTCAACCTTGGCAGCTTTAAGATGCCTGGACTTCAACTCCCAGAATTCCCCAGCCAGCTTTGCTCTGGGATTTGAAGCCCATGCATCTTAAAGTTGCCAAAGTCGAGAAACACTGCCTTAGCCTATTTTCCATTAGTGTTTGGCTATTTTGTTGATTTTTTTTTTGTGTGCTTAATTTTGTAGCTGCTTGGAATTGCGCACGTGAAACAGGCAGCTATATAAATCTACTGAATCAATAAATGTTTAAAAATAAATCTAACATTAGACAGCAGTTTAGAACTGTGGGGTCCTTGGTGATCTCTGAGCTTGGTTGTTTTCTTGCAGATGTTTCATATATATCAAATTAGGTGCACTGATGATGTTACCTAGTTGGGTAATTAAACGTCTGTAAGAAAACCACCAAGCTCAGAAGGCGCCAAGGACACTACCCTGAGCTACAAATATTCTATCAAAAATGTAGAAGGCCTACATATTCTACACAGCACAGTAGAATTCAATGCTTTGTTTCAGCTGCACCCCATTAAATTGAGCTTTGCACCCTAATAACCCTTAGCTGGTATTAAGTTGTACTAACTTTGTGATGTTAACCATGTCCCGGGAACAGAGTCAAGTCCTCCCCTAACTAGGTCAATAGGCTTACAAGACTAATCGCTTTTAGGACAGGAGGTTTCCAAAGCCCTTTAATAATCATTTAATCCTGCAACACTTGGCACTTCAAACGTAATGCAGAGTGGTGAGTTTGTGCCAGTTTAAGGTTTTGCGAAGCGCAGCCTTAGCAGCAAATACAAGACGGGCAATAACAGGAGGTGCAGAGAAATTGCTCCAGCCTTTAGGAAATACTTGTTTGCTTGGCTATTTGAAATTCAGAAGCTGAATCTGAGCTCACTAGGAATTTGGGTCTTGCTAATGGAAGCCAAACCTGCTGGAGAGATCATTAGAAAAACATTATTGCTTATCATCTGGTATTTGAGCACAGCTGCTGAAACTCTTTGCATTTCTGTGTGCTTCAAAGAGAAAAAAATGTAAGTTGTGATAATATCTGCATTGCCCTGGAGGTCTATATAAACTCCATTTATTTGTGTAATGCCTGAAACTAGGCTTGCCTTAGGCCACTTGGTGCCTCCGGTTGAGATACAATTTGAATAACAAACTGCCTGATTTACTATTCAGTTACAGCAGGAGTGTCAAACTCAATTTCATTGAGGGCCGCATCAGCATTGTGGTTGCCCTGGGGGGAGGATGGCCAGGGTGGGTGCGGCCTACTGGGTGGGCGTGGATGGAATGGGTGTGGCCTACTGGGTGGGCGTGGTTTCGGCAGGCAGCGGGGTGCTCTCCTCACAGCGCCGAGAGGTTGAGCTGGCGGTGCAAAGCTCGCCAACTTTGCACCTTGCTGCCTGCTGAAACTGGGCAGGCTGGGGGCTAGGCAGCATTGTACTTCTCATCAGATTCGCGCCACCCAGCTCAGCTCTTGGCACTGTGAGGAAAGCATCCCGCTGCCTGCTGAAACCGGATAGGCTGGGAGCTGGGTGGCCTCACGTTTCTTTTTGGATTTCTGCCGCCCGGCTCAGTCTCTTGGTGCTGTGAGGAGAGCACCCCACTGCCTGCCGAAACCCCTCCCCCAGAGCCCATCAAGCCGGATATGTGTAGTAGGTGAGGGCCATTTGCTGGCCACTTTCAAGCAATGGTGCATTTCTTCATTCCTCACAAAGGGTGACACCTCCCCAGCATGCACCCAGGAGGCGGGGCCGACGCGGCAGGGGCTGGTTCCTCGCTGTTTCCAGACGGCCTTGTGGAGCTAAGACTGAATGCGTTTCAGCATAGATGGCCACTACAAAATTGTACATTGGCTCCCGACCGGCCTGGGCCAGGGCCAAGGTACCGGGGGTCGTTCCCTCACTGTTTCCAGGATGGCTTCACGGGCCACATGAAACCACTTTGCGTGCCACATCCGGCCCCCGGGCCTTGTGTTTGACATGTCTGAGTTACAGAGTCCCTACAAGCTTTCAGCTACGTATTGCTTTAGGAGAGAGATTCTGCAGTTTTGAGTTGCACATACTGTAGGCATAGATAGTCCTCGATTTACGACTTCTTATTGAGTCCAAGATTTCCCTTGTCAAACAAGATGAGTGAGTTTTGCCCCATTTTATGACCTTTCTTGCCACAGCTGTTAAGTGAATCATTGCAGTTATCCAGTTAGTAACGCGGTTGTTAAGTGAATCTGACTTCCCCATTTGACTTTGCTTGTCAGAGGGTCACAAAAAGGTGATCACATGACCCTGGGCCACTACAACCTTTGTAACTGTGAACAATGGCACTAGGTCACTTTTTTCAATGCTGTTGTAACTTGACTCGGTCGCTAAACGAATAGTTGTAAGTCGAGGACTACCAGTATATGAAAAACCCAGCGTTCCCAGGAATCTTTGGGTAATTGAAGGTTGTTTTCTCTGATCCTATTGAGCCTCCAGTTCTGGCAGTTTTTTGGAAATATCTAAGGAACATGATTGGCATAATCATTTGTTTAGTAACCGTTCCAAGTTACAACGGCACTGGGGGCGGGGAAATGGACTTATGACCAGTTCTCACACTTACGACTGCTGCAGCATCCCCACAGTCATGTGAACAAAATTCGGGTGCTTGGCTTTTGCTAATAGTCACAACATTCCCGGGGTCAGGTGATTTGCTACCTTCCCAGCCGGCTTCTGACAAGCAAAGTCAATGGGGCAAATCAGAATTGCATCACAACTGTACGCTTCATTTAACAATTGCAGTGATGTGCTTACCAAAATGTTTGTAAAGTGGGCCACAGCGCACTACTTAGCAACAGAAATGTTGGGCTCAGCTATGGTCCTACGTCCAAGACTACCTGTATTTAAAACGTAGACCACAGCACCTCTTCATCGGGACGAGCACAGTTGTTAGGTGGCTTGTGGGGAAAATTGATCCAATAGTCGGATTAGTTTTCCCCACGAGTCACAAGATCAGCTCCTGATCTCCCCCTGGCGATCTGGAATGATCTTAGAATTAGAAGCATGATTCACGTAGCAGATGAAAAACCAGTAGCAGAAAACAGAACACTGAAGTTTCAAATGGAAAAAAAAAGGCTTTTTATTACTAAGACCTCCACAGGAATGAGATTCCCTAAACCAGGGGTAGGCAACCCAAAACACTCAAAGAGCCACTTGAACCCGTTTCCCACCAAAAACAAAACACTGGGAGCCGCAAAACCCTTTTGATATCTAAAATGAAGATAACACTGCATATATCCTTTTTTACCTTTATTATAGGTGTGTGTATGTGTATGTGTGTGTGTGTATGTGTATGTGTATATGTGTATACACACACACACACACACACACACAGAGAGAGAGAGACACACACATATACACATTAAAAATAAAAGTAAAAATATGACTCTTGGGAATATCCATACTATTAAAACAATGATCACCAAGAGAATGCTTTAAGAGAATAAAATTACATACACACACAGGTAAAAAAAGGATATATGCAGTGTTATCTTCATTTTAGATGTCAAAAGGGTCTCTCTCCCTCCCTCTCTATCTGCCCTTGGTCTGCCACTCCTCTTCCCCCACTCTCTCTCTCTCTCTCTCTCTCTCTCTCTCTCTCTCTCTCTCTTTCCCCCCCCCCTCCTATCTGCTGCTCACCTGGCAAGCTTCAAGCTGTTGTCCAACAACCTCCGGGGTAGGCAACCTCGTCTCTTTTATGACTCATGGACTTCAACTCCCAGAATTCCTGAGTCAGCCTAGCTGGGCTAGCTAGCTCTCTCCTGCCCTTCCTGCTTCCTGCAGAGAGCAGCAAAGGGAGGAGCTCCACCCACTAAGCTTCTCAGCTCCTCGGAGAACACTGTGAGTGCACTGTCTTTTACACACACACACACACACACACACCCAGACACACACACAGAGAGAGAAGCAGGGAAGTGCAATTGCCTCTCTCTGTCTCTGTCTCTCTCTGCAACGGCAGAGGAGGCTGGGAGCCACAGGGGGAGGCTCAAAGAGCCGCATGCGGCTCTGGAGCCACAGGTTGCCGACCTGTGCCCTAAACTATTCTTTTCGCTTTCAAAGGCATCTAAATCAGCAGCCCTACAGGGGTAATTAACTCTGGAGGTGAAAGTCCACTGTGTGCCATTTCAGAATGAAACAAATCTCCTTTGGTTAACAATGGTTACTGAATTGCAGTTTGCTAAGGGAGGTGGTGCAGGAAAAAAAAAAAGGACTTATTTGAGTAAGATACTTTCTCTTTTATTTTACAGAAATGTTGGAGTTGGGGAAAACTTGAGTCAGGAAAATGACACTGGGGAAAAAAAAGACTGTGGGGCATATCACAATTCTATCTAGTTTCAAAATCAATATGATCTTGGATCCCAGAATGCTAAAACTGGAACACCAAGTTGCTACGGAGATGTGAAAAGAACCGAAAATCACGGGTAATGCTCAACTTACGACCGCAATTCTTGTTGCTAAGAAGGCAGTTGTTAAATGAGTCATGCCTTATTTTATGACCTTTTGGCCATACTTGTTAAGCAAACCACTGCAGGTGTTAAGTGAATCACATGGTTGTTAAGTGATTTTGGCTTCCCCATTGATTTTATTGGTCAGAGGGATAGAATCAAGATCACGTGAAGTTTTGGTCACCACGATGTAAAAAAGATGTTGAGACTCTAGAAAGAGTACAGAGAAGAGCAACAAAGATGATCAGGGGACTGGAAGCTAAAACATACAAGGAACAGTTGCTGGAATTGGGTATGTCTAGTTTAACGAAGAGAAAGACGAGGGGGGACATGATAGCAGTGCTCCAATCTCTCAGGGGCTGCCCCAAAGAAGAGGGAGTCAAGCTATTCTCCAAAGCACCAGAAGGCAGGACAAGAAGCAACGGATGGAAACTAATCAAGGAGAGAAGCAACCTAGAACTAAGGAGAAACTTCCTGACAGTTAGAACAATTAACCAGTGGAACAACCTGCCTCCAGAAGCAGTGAATGCTCCAACACTGGAAGTTTTTAAGAAGAGACCGGACAGCCATTTGTCCGAAATGGTATAGGGTTTCCTGCCTGAGCAGGGGGTTGGACTAGAAAGTGGTTCTTAACCTTTTTGAAAGAATCACCCCTTGAGCCAATGAGGAAGTTGTCATCGCCCCCCTCCTCCAACATAACCTCTCAATCACAACATAGGAAATAATTCTTCAATTTATGCAAACACTTTTTTTGTTTTCTTTAAAATTGTCATCTGGACATATCGATGCAAATAATTTATTTCCAGTCTTTTCCCCATATCTCAACTGTGTGAAAAATTTTGGTGCCACCCGTCACTTTATTCCCAAACTTCGTGATACATGTATTTCATTATTATCTTATTTATTCAAGACATTTAAATGTAATGACCACTGAAAACAAAATTCAATTGCAAGAAAGTGAAATGCCCCAAAAGAAAAACAGTAATGATTGAATTATAAGTGAAATTTAAGACGCAAAAAGAAATATAAAAAGGGCATAAGAACAAACTGCAATACAGGAACTAAGAATTTCAAAACAAAAACTCTGAAACTAAATTAAGATTTGAGGAAAGTATATATAGTCACGCACACTGTAAAAAGGATTAAAAAGACAGAAAGAAAACATAATATCGAACTGGAGTGCACGCTAAAAAAGTACAATACAAAGAGACACACAAAATGTTTTACAGAGTACAACAAAAATTCTAAAACGAAGCCGAAAACTCAAACTGGAATGTGAAATCCAATGCAAGCAAATACAACGATAAAAGCTCAGACAATTATTAACGAAAAAAATGTATATACACAAAAAGCAAAAAAAAAAAGAACATCAATGGCTATCCTATGCTTGGTGAGCTGATGCCAATTTCTTGATGTCTGGAACCATTTTTGTTAATCGCATTCTTAAATCACCGCGCTCAATTTACAATTCAATCCACTAATAGCGAGTGATCTGATGTTTTTGTACGACAGATATATAGCGATTCACTGTACGAAAAAGTCTCAAAAGTGTCCCCAAAATCTCTAGCTCCATCGCCCCCATATCGCCCCCTTTTCCTTTGTTCGCCCCCGCATTCCCCCTTTTCATTCCATCGCCCCCCTGAAAAATGAAATCACCCCCTGGGGGGCGAGATCGCCCAGGTTAAGAACCACTGGACTAGATGACCTCCAAGATGCCTTCCAACATCATCATCATCATTATTATTATTATATGATCACGTGATCCTGGTTACAAGGATCACTTTTTTCCACTGTTGTCATAGTTTCGAACGGTTGCCAAACGAATATTTGTAAGTCAAGGACTTACATTGCATAGAAAATGGCATAATAATCATTGATTCCCCCACAGTAATTTTTAACTAGTCAAGCGAAAGAGGACAGAATCTTCACTGCATGCATGTAAATAAAACACACAGGGAAATACATTACCAACGTTAGTGCTTAATTACTGTATTGTTAAGAATCTGCACAAAATCATCTTACCATGTATGATGCAAAGATCAGGACACGTTTGTGTTTCCCACACGGCCACTGTGGGTCATCGAGCAAATTGGGATTGTATTCTGCTAACTCTCCCACTTCATTTCCTGGAAGCAAAGAAGGAGTTGAAGATTAAAAGCTCACCAGGGTAATTTAGGAAAAGCATCTCCTGAATCTTTCTGAAGGGCAGTGTTTCTCAACCTTGACAATTTTAAGGCATGTGGACTTCAACTCTCAGAATTCCACAGCCAGCAATACTGGCTGTGGAATTCTGGGAGTTGAAGTCCACATGCCTTAAAATTGTCAAGGTTGAGAAACACTGCTGAAGGGTCTTTGCTGTCAAATCCAGACGAGGCTAAGAAAGGCTCAGTCCACAGGTTGCTCATTTTGCAAGGCGGGAACACACAACAGTGGTGCTCTGCCTACAGCTGGCAGGAAGGCCATTTTCTGCTACGTGACCAAAGAAGTGCATTTTCTGATTTGGGCCAGGTCAAATATTGCTGTTTTGGTTCACTTGCCTGCTTCCTTTCTGGGTTGGCAAGCTCATACACTTCAACAGCTTACTGTGTATCATAGCAGGGAGGAATGCAAACTCTCAGCTGGTCCCTGGTTACCGCCCAAAGTATTTTTAAAGGTTAATGAATGGAATAGTGAAACATGGATCTGTTGAATTTTTTTTTAACTTGGTAGAAATTGACAAGAAATCTACTTTCCCCTTATAGCCCTGGCACAATAAAAAAAGCCTCCTTCTTTCTTTCTTTCTTTCTTTCTTTCTTTCTTTCTTTCTTTCTTTCTTTCTTTCTTTCTTTCTTTCTTTCTTTCTTTCTTTTTTCCTTCCTTCCTTCCTTCCTTCCTTCCTTCCTTCTCTTCCTCCTTCCCTCCCTCCCTTCTGCCAGGAGAGAATCAATCAGATTCAACACAATCTGGACAGAACATCACGTTACTGTTGCCGCTAAAACAATGCAAGGAGTTAAATCTGGAAAAGAATACTTTAAGCTGGCTTTATTTTCAGTTTACCCATGGGAGAAAAGCAGCTTGAGATTGCAGTGCAGAAGCTCAAAATCTTCAAAAACCTTAGAAGATAACTACAGATAGCAAAACAACAACAAAAAACCCCCCAAAACAAAACAGAAAGGAGCTAAATAGGCCCGTAATTTGATCAAGCAAAGGCGTGTTTATATATGTTTGGTTTAGTTTAGTCTAGTGCAGGGGCAGGCAACCTTGGCTCTTTTATGACTCATGGACTTCAACTCCCAGAATTCCTGAGCCAGCCATGCTGAGGGAAAAGGGAGAGGTTTCCAAGCTGAGCCATGCTGGCTCAGGAATTCTGGGAGTTGAAGTCCACGAGTCATAAAAGAGCCAAGGTTGCCTACCCCTGGACTAGTGTTAAGGCACCAGGAGGCTGAGTTCCAGTCCCAATTTAAGCATAAAAACTGCTTGGTGACTTTGGGCTAATCACCAGGAGGCTGGGAGCTCTAGTCCCGTCTTAGGTATGAAATCCAGTTGGTGACTGTGTCCAAGTCACTTTTTCTCAGCCCAATCCACCTCAGAAGATTGTTGTGGAGAAAATAGGAGGAAAGAAGGCTAGGTATGCTTGCTAGTTTGACTTATTTATAAAAAATTAAAAAGGTAGAGTAAAATACACACACACACACACACACACACAGACCTCTCTCTCTCTCCTAATAAACCACATTTTAAAAAAAAAACCAAATAGTTCCTGAAGATCAATTTTTCTATAAAATATATAGGACTATTCTCATTTGGCTTTAATATATGTATTTTTAAAAGCTAGAAAAGTCATGCAAATGTCTGGGAAAAAGGACAGGAAAAAAGATGTACTGAGTCCATTTCAAATGTGCATAAATCATCTCTCCACTGACCCCTTCCTTTCTTCCTCCTCCAGTGACCCCCTGCAGCTCAGCGGTTCCTGCTGTTGTATGTTTTGTTACTCCCACAAAGCTACCGCATGCGTATCTGACAGCTCAGCGGTGTTGCCTCCCTCAATTAGTGGTGCTCTTGCCGTGGCTTGAGCAGCAGGTGCCTGGCTCTGAGCTTCCATCCTGCTGCTTTTTGCAGAGGTGAGCTGAGTCAGGACATGGCCAAGCCAAATTTTTCTTAAGGTCTCCCAGCGGTGGTTGAAAGGATTTGTCAAATCATCTTGACAAAAAAGGCCCAGCCGTGTGTGACCAGCGGCGGCTCGGTGATAAAGCAGCACGAAGAGGGCAAAATGAATTCCTTTTAGGAGCACTTAGGGCACCCGGAGATGCTCTCTTGATGGATCGCTGAGCTAGAAGGACCAAATGGGCTTTTAGCCAGGCCTCTCAAAGCCAACCTCCTGTTTGCTGCTCGTTTCTTCTTTGAAAAATAATTAACATTCTTTCTTTAGGACCTCTGATCCACATTTATGCAGCATTTCAAATTCTGAAGAAAAAAAAAGCTAGTGACAGTTTGGTCTAGAGCAGGGGTGGGCAACCTTGGCCCTTTTATGACTCGTGGACTTCAACTCCCAGAATTCCTGAGCCAGCCATGCTGAGGGAAAAGGGAGAGGTTTCCAAGCTGAGCCATGCTGGCTCAGGAATTCTGGGAGTTGAAGTCCATGAGTCATAAAAGAGCCAAGGTTGCCTACTCCTGGTCTAGAGGTTAAGACACCAGGCTAGGAGTCAGGAGTTCTAGTCATGCTTTAGGCATGAAAGCTGGCCAGGTGACTTTGGGCCAATCACCAGGAGACTGTGAGTTCTAGTCCTGCCTTAAGCATGAAAGCCAGGTGGGTGACTTCGAACCAATCAACAGGAGACTGTGAGTTCTAGTTCTGCCTCAGGAATGAAAGCTACGGTTATCTGGGTGACTTTGAGCCAGTCATTCCCACCCCAATTTGTTTCACGAGGTGATTGTTGTGAGGAAAATAGGAAAAGGAGAAATATTGTGTTTGCTGCCTTTAGATGTACAGGTAGTCCTCAACTTACAACAGTTCATTTAGTGACCGTTCAAAGTTACAATGGCACTGAAAAAAGTGACCCGACCGTTTTTCAGTTGCAATCTTTGCAGCCTCCCATGATCATGTGACCAAAATTCAGATGCTTGGCCACTGATTCATATTTATGACCATAGCTGTGTCCCAAGGTCATGTGACCGTCTGACAAGCAAAATTAATGGGGAAGCCAGATTCACTTAACAACTGAGTTACTAACTTATTAACTGCAGTGATTCACTTGACAACTGAGGCAAGAAAAGTCATAAAATGGAGGCAAAACTCACTTAACAAATGTCTCACTTAACAACAGAAATTGTGGGCTCAACTGTGGTTGTAAGTTGAGAACTACCTGTACTGGCCACCCTGTTTGAAAATCCTGGAAGTTGTTTGATGCCATAGTCCTGGTTGACATTTTTATAATTGAAACAGCAGTGTCAATGCACAAGAGAGAAGAATCAATCAGCCACAGGAAGTTTTTCAACTACTGCAGAACTAACAAAAAAAAAGGAAAAAATGCCCCAAGGGGTGGACAATGTCTCCCCAAAAATAACTCAATTGAAAAGTGGGTGCAGTAAATTATTGACTGAGTCTTGGGATGGGAGAAAGTGGAAAATTGGAGACAGAGCCTATAACAGGCTGGCATTCTAAACAGAAGCAATCTATCCTGCTATATTGTGTTGCAAGTCTTGCTTCTTTTTCGCCTATTTATCTCATCACCTAAAAGGAGAACTGGCTTGTTTTCAAATTTAAAAGATGGCACTCATTGAGTGATCACAGCTTGGCTTCCCAAAGCCAAAGTTGGATGGATGAAGCCTTCGCTCAAGCGTAGCAGTAAAATATTCAGAATTGCTATTTTAATGCCGTTGGTACTTTGCCCAGATTTTTATAAGAATATATTTACGTTTTTGGCTTTTTAAGGCATTGCTTCGACTTTCAGGAAATGTCTCATTTGTACCTTTTGCGTAACCATGCTTATGAGTTTTTTTTTTTTAAAAAAAAATCTATATTTAGTTGGTTTGAGATCTCTGGATGCAACCGCAGAAACCGATCTAGGAGTACACAGCCAGTATTAAATTTGATTAAATTGAGGGATTTTAAAAGAACATTTTGTAAACTTAATAATGCCTTTTAAAAAAATAACATATTGCTGAACTGTGGAAGTTGGAATCCAGATAGAGCCTATTTTCTACAAGACTCACAGCTTGCAAGGTCTCATGCCAATTCTCTGGATGTAAAGGGGAGATAGAAATACATTAAATAAACAACAGAAACTTATTTGGGTTTGAGCTGAGGGTCACAAAAGAGTAAGATGGTTGTGGGGATCTGTTCAAACCTCTCTGCCATGATTTAGTTATATGCGGCACCAAATTTATATCTGGCTGCTACTTTTAGCTGAACAGGATACCCGTAAGTGTAAAAAACAGTCATTTCTTACTTTTTCAGTGCTGTTGTAACTTCAAACTGTCACTAAACAAATGGTTGTAAGCTGAGGACCACTTGTATTCAATGCAGGAGATGATCAAGCTGAGCCCGAGGGAGAGGTCAAATGCGTCATAAGTCACGAGTCCCTGCGCAAGAGATCTAAGTCCAGCCCACTTGAATGCCTTTTTATCTCCCGCTCATTTCCCTTGACTATTAATTGGTCAGATTCTTATAGAGAGCTTAAGCTTGCAATAAATCTTGATACTCATTTGAATTGCCTAGCTCTCCTGATTTCCCCGGCGCTTGATTTTATCATTTCCAAGCTTTATTATAAATTTTCTTCTACGTACGTTGACGCAAAACAACCATTAGGTGACTTATTTTGGCTTAGTGTATGTGTGAACATAATCACTGTACTTTGTAAACCATGATTTCAATGAGAGTGAAGGTTCGTTCTGCGAGCTCATGGGTTGGTTTCCAAACGTTTCGTTACCAGGCTGGGTAACATCTTCAGCGAAGTTTAGGAGGGATGTCAGTGTCAGTGCTCTTCTGTTTATAAGGGCTTCAGGTGTGGGTGTGTCAAATGAGGGTCTTGTGATGGGTCAGCTGTGAGTCATCAGTGAGAGGCTTGTGATGGGTCTTGTGATGGGGAGGTTACATCAGGCCAGGGTCATTGGGAGGTGAACTGCTGGCGGGAGGGGGATTGTGTGGACTGGTTGAGGATCGATGCTGTCTCTGGTTGGTTGTGCGATTGATTTGGATTCTGGGGGGTTTGTAAGCTGGTTGAAGGTCAATGTGTCTGCTTGTGGAGTGCCAGGCTTCGATGAACTCATGAACATGATGGGTGTTAGTGTGGCCAATGATTTTTGTGTTGTTCCAATTGAACTGTGGTGCTGTTTGGTGTCGATTTGTAGGATTTGGGATCGTGGCGTTTGACTGCCAGCCAGTGTTCGTAGTGATTTTCCTGATTTCAGTCTTAACATTATGAATAAACAAGGTCTTATGGTTTGTCCACAAACCATGGTGGAAATTAACTACAGTACGGATTACCAGGATATGTGCAATTTCCACAGCTGAGCAGTTGCTAGGGATTGGAATGGGACAGCTGTGGCACCCTTTGTGACAATAGAAGCCTGGCCTTGACCTTCCTTTGATCTGACCATTGTAACCTTCAAAAATGGCCTGTTTCTTGGCTGATCTTTGTTTCATATTTACAGTTATATATTCCATAGATCAGTCTCAGCCTTGGCAGCTTGAAGAAGTATGGACTTCAACTCCCAAGATTCCTCACCAGTCGTGATGTCTGAAGAATCCTGGGAGTTGAAGTCCACACATCTTCAAGTTGCCAAGGCTGAGAAACACTGCTACTTATGGTTTTTTTTAACTGAAGTGAACTGCAGCATGTAAGCAAGCTTGGATGAATGTATTTCCACTTTTCCTGTTTTTCTCTGTTTCTATATTCTTTGCAAAGTTTTAAAACTCCCAAACGCGAGGTCTAGAATTCAGAAGAAATGATGTCTATTATCAAATGTGGAAGGCAACTGGTTAGGAGGAAATAATTGGATTACAAATTACAGTTGTGGTTTTTTACACATTGATTGGAAGCATTCAGGCAAATTAGATAAGTGGATGGCCTGGCAAATTTGCCTAGTCAGGCAGAGCACCTCATAAATTGGAGGTTGGGCTCTTTCACTCAGTAGGATAAAACCAGGGTTGCATGTTCTGAGCCTACAGAGCCAGTGAGTTCCAACTGCTCAGCCCTTCCAAAACTTACAATAAAGGTGTAATTTTAATGTAAAATAATATAAATGCCTGCTCAAGTCAAGGGTAGCTCTCAGTGACTTCGCAGACATAGTCCATGCAATTTTGTTGGACAAAACATAGAGATAACCTCACAATGCATTCTTCCAGATTGTTTACAGATGTCCTACTGGTCTCAGACCTCTATGAGCCAAACCCAACTTTGCTCAATTTCTGATCCCATAAAAGTCAATTGGGGGGTTGCCCTCTACTGAGGCTAAACGCTCTGGGAATAATCGTATTTTCTTTGAAAAAAGAAAAGATGACGCTGATATATAAAATACATGAAATAAACACCAGCATTTATTTATTTCTTAGATTTTTTTTATCCTTCCTTTATTACTTTATAAGTAACTCAAGGTGGTGAAGTTACCTAATACTTCTTCCTCCCATTTTCGCTGCCAAAACAATAACCTGGCAGAGATGGGCTGAGTAAGAGTCCACCCAGCTGGCTTTCATCCCTAAGGCAGGACTAGAACTCACCATCTCCTGGTGATTGTCCCAAAGTCATCCAGCTGGCCTTTATGCCTAAAGTGAGACTAGAACTCACTGTCTCCTGGTTTCTAGGCCAGCACCTTAACCACTAGGCTAGGGGTAAGCAACCTTGGCTCTTTTATGACTCGTGGACTTCAACTCCCAGAATTCCTGAGCTGGGAGTTCAAGTCCACGAGTCATAAAAGAGCCAAGATTGCCTACCCCTGCACTAGGCCAAACTGGCTCTCTTTTACATTTGACCTCATCCCACCCATATTTGTAGAGTCTTCTCTAGAACTCTATTCAATGCAGCTCAGGGGTAAAAAAAATCATCCCAAGATTACGCTGAATATAGAACAGCATCTATCCTTTGCTCCAGTGCCAATTATTATGTACAAAAATGTCCTATTAGTGCAATTTTTCTAATTAATTCTCAGGGTACAAACGACACCAAGAGGCATCATATTTTGCAAAATGTAGAATTCCCCCATTCGCTGCTTTGGAAAATGAAATGTTATCTTTTCACCCAATTGTTCCATTAAATCTACTGCTGGCAATATTCCATCTATCCTCTTAATTGCAATGCAACCACTGTTTGCTTTTTCTTTATTTAGAAGTTAATAAAAATACAGAAAGATGGAATACGCTTGTTCAAGGACTTACCCAGATCTGCTGTGGAAGGGATGGTTTTGGCTGCTGAAGGCTTGTACCTCGATCCTCCTACTGTTCGGGATGCAGTCGCTCGACATATGGAAACAGCACTGATGCCATCACTTTTGTGGCCCACAAGAGCGTTGGTTGGGTACAAGAAGTTTGCATAAGACACCACCTGAAAGAGAGTTCCACAATCGTCAGCAACAGACGCCCCATGATTTCAGCAACGGTCTACCTTCGGTTCCCAAGAAGTGTTTTTTCTTGGAACTGGAATTCCCTGGGAACAATCCTGCCAGTCGGAATTTCATTTCCCAATTTTTGTCGCCATGATATAAAAAAAGATGCTGAGACTCTAGAACGAGTGCAGAGAAGAGCAACAAAGATGATTAGGGGACTGGAGGCTAAACGATATGAAGAATGGTTGCAGGAATTGGGTATGTCTAATTTGATGAAGGACAAGGGGTGACATGATAGCAATGTGCCAATATCTAAGAGACTGCCACAAAGAAGAAGGGGTCAACCTATTCTCCAAAGCACCTCAAGGCAAAACGAAAAGCAATGGATGGAAACTAATCAAGGAGAGAACTAACCTAGAACAAAGGAGAAATTTCTGGACACTCAGAGCACTTAATCAGTGGAACAACCTATCTCCAGAAGATGTGGGTGCTCCAACACTGAAGATTTTAAAGAAGAAATTGGAAAACCATTTGTCTGAAATGGTATAGGGCAGGGGTAGGCAACCTTGGCCCTTTTATGACTCGTGGACTTCAACTCCCAGAATTTCTGAGCCAGCCATGCTGGTATAGGGTTTCCTGTTTAAGCAGGGAGTTGGACTAGAAGACCTCTAAGGTCCCTTCCAACTCTGTTATTCAACTTTAACTCCCCATTTGGAAAACACAAGCTCAAATTGTTGGAAGGTCATAACACATGAAAAATTAATCCAAATCTGGGAATCCAGAACTAACCAGTTTTAAGTTCAAACGAGCCACCCACAGGGGGTTTGCTAGGCATGTGGTTTCTGCATGGAGCGAGCGAGCGCCTTCAACATTTAACAGAGCAAGCATGACATGCACACTGCATAAGGAGAAGATTCAAAGGGAAGGAGTTGAGAGCAAATTAATTACAAATAGTTTCAGTACTTCTGAAAACATATTTCTTCCCAACTGATGTCTACAGAGATTCTCAACCATCCAGGTCCTGGTTGTTCCAAAGCTGCTTTTCCAAAAGGCAACTGGACCTTCTTGCTTTTTTCCTTGAAATATTTCACTTCTCATCCAAGAAGCTTCAGTTCTGACTGAATTACTTCAAGGAAAAAAAACAAAGTCCAGTTGCCTTTTGGAAAAGCAGCTTTGGGATATGGAAGCTGACTCCCGCTCCCCCCTCTACAAACGTCCACATTACAACTCAAATGGTTTGTTTCATTTCATGAGGTGTGTGTGTGTGTCTTACCTTGCCATCTGCACCTAGTTCCACGCCTTCCATTCCTAACACCATCTCTGTAGTGGCTGAAATTCCCCCTGACGGATGCCTCTGCTTCTGGCCCTCTATTCTCAGCTCACTATCCAAGGCAGAAGGAGAGCAAAACAGAAAATTCAAAGTTGCTTTCTTCTCATCCCCGCCCAAAGCAGCTCGGTCAGCAGTTAAAACAAGAAGCAAAAAAACATAAAACACCCGTACATATTGAAAAATTAAAAGGGCAATTCCCTTGTCTGAAAGTGTTTTTTTTTTAAAAAACATTAGAGGAAAAAAAATAGTTCAGTAAATAGTCAAGAGGACTTAGTTGGAAGTCATCCTATTTTTAGAAGAGTTTCGTGTAGTTGTATCCGCAGAGAAGGCTCAACAGTTAAAAGTTATTCCCACGATTCAAAAAGACTGAAAACGCAATACAGCCTTTGAACTGCAGCCTATGACTGGAGGATATACCATAATATAGGAAAAGGCGTAAGCTTGAAAAGCTATAAAATACACAAAGATCTGATCCGGCTATGGGAACCTCTTTGCTAGAAATAACATCTGTGAACTTTACTTTGTACTCATCCCCTTTCAAAACTACACATAAATAGGAAGTTTCCTGGCAATTGTTAACTCCTTTAAATTTATGCCCAGTGGGATATTATGGTCACACAGTGCTTAGAAAGAAAACATTCTGCCAGCTTTCCCTAGCCAGCTGTCCTTTGGATGTGATGCGATTGTAACTCTCGGAATTCCTTGCAAAAAGATGGGAAATGTGGGAAGGCTGTTATACATCAGAATTTCGAGCTTGAAAAATTAATCCAAAATTGGGAACCCGGAACTGACCAATTACCAAAACTACTTTTTTATCTCTTAAAGAGTGTATACGGGTAGTCCTTGTTTTATGACCATAATTGGGACTGGAATTTTCAGTTGGTAAGGGATGTGGTCAGTCAGCAAATCATTCCATAACCAGAGCTGATTTTATGACCATTTTTTTAACACCGCTATTAAGCGAATTACGTAGTTGTTAAGTGAATCACATGGCTGTTAACTGAAGCTGCCTTTCTCCAATGACTCTGTTTGTCAGAAGCGAGCACAGAAGACTACAAATTGCAATCACAAGACCCCCCCAGGACACTGCAACCACTGTAAATACACGCCAATTGCCTAGCGACTGCGGGGATACTGTATTGGTCATAAGTATGAGGAACAGTTGTAAGTCACTTTTTTTCAGTGGCATCATAATTTTGAACCATTGCTAAACAAGTGGTTGTAAGTCAGGGACCAACTGTAATTAATAACCCATGAGCTCATAACATATTAGACAAGCTTGCAATTGCATTATTCTACTGCCTTTCCCCTAAATTGTTAATCAGTAGCTAAATTATTTGGGGTATTCAATCTATATTTCCCATCCCCAGATAATTCATTTGGCTTTCATTAAAATGAAGCACTTTTGAATGGTTTCACTATTTCCCATCAAGCTAGAAAGAAGTTTCCCATATGTTATTTATAGCACGGGGACGTCTGTCATGAAAATATCCATTTCTTTCTTCACGGCACTAATCACAGGAACTCGAGTGATGAGTTGTTTTATTTTTGTGACAAGGCTAATTACATGTGATATACATCCAGCAAGAACCCGAAATATGTCGTGGGATTTCTGGAGGAAGGTTATTAAATGAACAGTCTGCTTATCAGCCTTCATTTAATTAATCTTTAATGTGTGATTCATTTCTTCTCAAATTCTGAAGTGTGTGGGCCAGGAATATAACTTACGGAGTGCAATATTGTTACGCAGATTATCAACAGTGCTTGAATGAACTGATGTGCATTCATGCTGGATGGATGATTCCCAAATGGCCATCATCTTATAAGTGGAAAAGAGCATCTGAACATTGACCTGTCCTGTTAGACTGGAACAACCAGGAACGGTTGCTGGAATTGGGTATGTCTAGTTTAATAAAGAGAAGGACAAGGGGGGATATGATAGCAGTGTTCCAATATCTCAGGGGCTACCACAAAGAAGAGAGAGTCAAGCTATTCTCCAAAGTGCCTGAAGGCAGGACAAGAAGCAATGGATGGAAACTAAGCAAGAAGAGAAGCAACCTAGAACTAAGGAGAAACTTCCTGACAGTTAGAACAATTAACCAGTGGAACAACCTGCCTCCAGAAGCGGTGAATGCTCCAACACTGGAAGTTTTTAAGACGAGACTGGACAGCCATTTGTCTGAAATGGTATAGAGCAGGGGTGTCAAACTCAATTTCATTGAAGGCCGCATCAGCATTGCGGTTGCCCTCGGGGAGGCGGGTGTGTGTGGCCAGGGTGGGTGCGGCCTACTGGGTGGGCGTGGATGGAGTGGGTGTGGCCCGGGTGGCCATGGCCAGCTCTACATCGTTCCATCAAGAGGGACTATGGGGGCCTGGGCAGGAGTGGGACAGATCTGAAGGTCTCTGGCAGACCGGGGCAAGCGCCAAGGCATGGTCCATTTCTTCATTCCTCACAAAGGGTGACACCTCCCCAGCATGCACCCAGGGGGAGGGGCCAACATAGCAGGGTCTGGTTCCTCGCTGTTTCCAGACAGCCTTGTGGAGCTAAGACTGAATGCGTTTCAGCATAGAGGGCCACCACAAAATTGTACATTGGCTCCCGGCTGGCCTGGGCCAGGGCCAAGGCAGCGGGGGCTGTTCCCTCACTGTTTCCAGGATGGCTTCACGGGCCACATGAAACCACTTCGCGGGCCGCATTCGGGCCCCGGGCCTTGTGTTTGACATGTCTAGTATAGGGTTTCCTGCCTGAGCAGGGGGTTGGACTAGATGACTTCCAAGGTCCCTTCCAACTTCTTCTTCTCCTTCTCCTTCTTCTTCTCATCATCATCATCATTATTAAATGTTTCAAAACTAGACTTCTATACAGCTTTATGTAAACTAAAATGCAAAAAGTTAACCATAGGAAATATACTAAATTTACTGATGTACAGTTATCCTGATTTAAAAGAACAGACTTGCCTTGTATATATTGGAACTTTTGACTATGCAGGTGGTCCTCAACTTACGATCAGTGGAACTGGATAATTCCTTGTTAAGCAGAGCGGTTAAGTGAGGCCAAAATTAGGACCATACCCAATTTTGACAACCATTTTTGTCATCGTTGTTAAGCAAGACATTGCATGTTTGTGATTTGTGACCTTCTCTGTTAATGTTGCTTTTCGGAAGAGGGTTGGGAATATCACAAATCACATAGCTGTAGAGGTGCTGCGATGTCATAAGTGCAAGGACCAGTCATGAATCACTTTTTTCAGCACTGCTGTGAGTGAATGGTTGCAAGTTGGGGAAATTGCACCTTCTATACCAGCTAAAATAGACCTTTTTTCTCTGCCCCGTCTCACTTTAGTATGTTAACTATTAACAGTATTTGACTAACTCTTTACATTCAAGTCAAACTTTCATTTAAATGTTATAACTCTGCTAAGAAAGTATTCAAAATGGATAATTTTGCCGATAAAGAGTTAAAGGGAGACTAATAAAGCTATTTCAAACTATTTAGCTCTCATCAGCTAGCCATACCCTTCTGAGATTCGAATCCAGGCCACCTACACGTTAGGCAGCTGTATTAACCTCTAGACCACGGGTTCTCCTCCCTTTTTGTCAGCTGTACCAGGGAGGAGAAATTAAGTGTTTTCCGGTGAAGCCGGTCTATCAGAACACGTGGTCTACCCAAATATGGGACGAAGCAATCTATTATTGCTTTTTGCCTTTGAACACCAATCTAGGAACTTTTACAGGCAGATGCTACTGCAACAAACTATTTTTGTGTTAAATTTAGATTTTGCCGACAAAGAGTTAAAGTGTTCTGATAGACCGTCTTCACTGGAAGACACTTATATACTGTATATATATATGGATAGGTAAATATATACTTTCTTTTTTTAATGTGGGCCAGTGTGCTCACAGTAAAAATGACAATAAAGGTTATCTTATCTTATCTTATCATCCTATCCTATCCTATCCAATCCTGGACCCGATCAATCTGAAAATAATGTACAAAGAATCAGCCTCATTCTAAAACAATCATCAATTTTATACAATCTGAAGCAAAACCATATTATGGCAAGGATGAACAGTATGATCTTATCCAACAGAGTTAAAAAAAAAAGGGGGGGGGGAAATGACTTCAGATAAGCTTAGAAAGATGACAACTTGATAGCTTGCCAGAGTTAAAGGTACTTGTAACAAAATTTGGAATTTCTCACCTGATCCTTAAGCTCTCTCCGTAAGGTAGGATAGAAAAAGCCACACAAAGGGTTCGTTTTGCGCAAATTAACACTATCCTGAAAAGACAGGGAAAGAATATTGTGAATTATAGTAGCATTTTTATTCCTAAATGAGCTGGATTGATAGCTCTTTTTTTTATTAAAATTTTTTACAAAAATTTACAACAAAACAACCCCAACCCCCCCTCCCCCTCCCACACTTCCCAGAGCTGAATACAGGGTTACAAATATGACAATCATAATCTAGATAACATTAACCAACTATATAAAAACCAAATCCATAATGCACTTTAACTCCCTTTCGATTGATAGCTCTTTTAACATGGGTGTTTATTAAATAGCTTTCTGTGAGCAATTACAAGCTCAGGTTTTAATTTTAAAAAATGAAGCTATTTCACATTTTCCCCAGTGCAAGGTTTAGAAAAATAACTTCTCCAGTTCCCAGTATAAGTCATCTGTAACTGTCTAGCTCTGCTGAATGGCCTTCAGCAAGGAAGACTTAGACCAGTGATGGCAAACCTTTTAGAGACTGCAACCCAAAACTCACTTATGCATCGTCGAGTGCCGGGGATGTGTGGCTCATTGGGTGGGCGTGGCTCATGGGGTGGGCGTGGCTGCCATGGTAATGGCAGACTGGGTGGGACTAAAAAGTTCAATCAATCAATTCCAACTTTGCAAGAAGTTTTTTCCCGTGAGAAGTTGAAATTGACTGATTGAATCTTTTTTTTTTTTTTTTGCACATGGCGGTGGAGGTCTAAAGCTAAAAGGTTTTATAAAACCCAGCTGACTGGGGCAATGACGCACGTGCCCACAGAGAGGGCTCTGAGTGCTGCCTCTGGCACCCATGCCATAGGTTCGCCACCACTGACTTAGACAATGTTGGTGAAACATTTAGTTGGCATGATGTTGTTCTAATGTTCATTTCCTAATTTTCCATGCTACAGAAGTTACTAGAAGGCTGGACTGTAGATACCTTATTCACTCCACTGGAAGAGAATCTGGAAAGTAAGACAATTCTCCCTTCCCAGAAAAAGTTGTCAAGGAAGAAAAAAAAATGGGGCAATAGTCATTGTTTCAACCAAGGTTTGTAACTTTAGCTTACTCCAGAAATTCTTGGAGATCTCTTTCCTACTAAATGGGTACATGTGTCACATTTCTGTGAGCACACCTGTATTGTGTGTGTGTGTGTATAGAGGTAGCACACAAAACCACGCACTCTCCGGTCCATTGGAAAACCTTTCTCCACAGAATCGGTCCCTGGTGACCAAAAGGTTGGGGAAATCTGACAGACAATTCCCTTGGGTGGCCTCAAGCTGGATGAGCTGAAGCTTCTGAACAGTCTTCAACGGCAGCCCCGTAACCTAACCTAGAGTCACATCCTGCCTACCTCTTCATTTTAAAAAGCTTACTTTATTTTTAAGAAGACATCTGCTTACACTTCAAGTGAAATATGGGGTTGGGGAGGGAGATTAGTCTTTGGTTAAGATTGAACAGACATTGCTTCTGGTTCCAATCCTGTACAATCCGTGACCTTCGGTTTAATTTCAAATGTTTTCTACAAGAAAATGATGGAGCTTCTGGCAAGACAATTGGGTCCAAATTGAGAGCCATTTTGGTCTAATGCAGTGGTGGCAAACCTATGGCACGTGTGCCAGAGGCAGCACTCATAGCCCTCTCTGTGGGCACGCGCGCCATTGCCCCAGCCCTGCCTCTCCAGCAGTCCCCTCATCACCAGCAGCCCCCCCAGAGGAGAGTCACCCCCAAGTGGGCCTGCGCAGAGCAGCACAGCCAAGGACAGTGATGGCGAACCTTTTAGAGACCGAGTGCCCAAACTGCAATCCAAAACTCACTTACGCATCGATGGATATGGCCTATTGGGTGGGTGTGGCCCATTGGGTGGGCGTGGCTGCGGTGGTAACAGCAGACTGGGTGGGACAAAAAAGTTCAATCAATCAATTCCAACTTTGCAAGATCTTTTTTTTTCTCCGCGAGAAGTTGAAATTGACTGATTGAACCTTTTTTTTTTTTTTGCACACGGTGGCGGAGGCCTAAAGCGAAAAGGTTTTATAAAATCCAGCTGAAGGCCTAGGACTGGGGCGACGGCGCACATGCCCACAGAGAGGGCTCTGAGTGCTGCCTCTGGCACCCGTGCCATAGGTTCACCACCACTGGCCAAGGACATGGCAGCCGGGCAGTGGGGACAAGACTCCGCCCTTGCACCCCATCATGTGCAGTTGATGCTGCGGGCACGGGTGGAGGGCATGGCCGCCATGGCGCTGCTGGGCCGTCTGGGTAATATGCTGCAGTGGGCCATGGAGGCGGTCAGTGGCAGGGCAGGGGACGGGCGGGATGGGGGCGGGCGGGGAGATGGGTGGTGCGGGGCCAGTGTTTGGACACTCAGTCTCTAAAAGGTTCGCCATCACTGGTCTAATGGTTAAGGCACCAGGCTAGAAACAGGAGACTGTGAGTTCTACTCCCGCCTTAGGCATGAAAGCCTGGAGGTGATTTTGAGTCAATCATCAGGAGAACTGTAAGTTCAAGTCCTGCCTTAGGCAAGAAAGCCAGATAGATGATTTTGGGCCAATTATCAGGAGACTGTGAGTTCTAGTCCCACCTAAGGCATGAAATCTGGCTGAGCAACTTTTCGCCATTTGTACTCTCAGCCCAACCCACTTCACAAGATTGTTGTTGTGGAGAAAATAGGAGGAAGAAGGTGGATATACATTCACCACCTTGAGTTATTTCTCTAAATAATAAAGGCAGAAAATTAAATTAAATTAAATTAATAAAATAAAAGCCATGGTCAGAGAAAGCTAGTAGGATGCACCCAGAAGGACTACCCTCCCACTCTTTCAGCCATTTTGTTCCCCCAATAATCTGTGAATCAAAATTTGCACGGCTTTGCGCAGAGATTTGTTTTGATGAAAGTTAAAAGGTCACCTGCTGTTCCGCGTGTCGTATTGCCTCATATTCTTGATGAAATGTACTTTCTTCAAGCCTTTGTGTCGCGGAGACCCGGATATGTGCTTCGTTCTACATTTCGAGAGAAAAAAATGCGCAAATATCTGTGATAAATAAAAACCCCTCAGGGATAACAAAAGAACTGCAGATGTCATAGCTGGATCGAGCATGCATGCTTAGGTTGGGTTTTTTTTATTTTTTTGGCTTGATATGAGGGTGGTGGGAAGAAGGACTTGCAAAGCATGCAATGGAAGGTTAATGCTGCTTTTGACAAGTACCTGCGCGCACTGGCACATTCCACTATGTCTTCTAAAAACTCTAGAGAGCAGCGCTGGGAGATAAAACGCCTTCTGCAAAAATATGCACAACAGCACGAAGAGCGAATCGTATTAGTTCATGGCCTCCAAGGACTGCAAATGCTCAAGCTAAGAGCATCCCTATACAGGTAGTCCTCGACTTACAACCACTCGTTTAGGGACCGTTCGAAGTTACAATGGCACTGAAAAAAGCGACTTAGGGCCGTTTTTCACAATGAACGGCCGTTGTAGCAGCCCTGTGGTCACATGATCAAAATCTGGCCACTGACTCGTATTTATGTCCTGGGGTCACGTGATCACCTTTTTGCAACCTTCCGGCAAGCCAAGTCAATGGGGAAGTCGGATTCAACCTTGTTACTAACTTAACAACTGCAGTGATTCACTTAACAACTGTGGCAAAGTAGGTTGTAAAATGGGGCAAAATCCACTTGCTTAGGGACTGACACTTGTTTACCATCTGTCTTGCTTAGCAATGGAAATTTTGGGTTCAATTTTGGCCGTAAATCAAGGACCACCTGTATGGTAATTTTCCCACAAGAAATCTAGAATTTTGGACTTTCAGAGAAGCCTATGTACCACAGCCTGTGGAGTCCCTTGCAACAAACTCTAAAAATCAGATGCAGCCACAAAGTACTATATCGTGGGAGATATTTTGGGGAGCAGATTGATCACGGAGTTCTCCTCTTGGGAACAGACAGTGAATCCAATATACTCAACAACATACCTCATAAAAAACAGAATAATCTTTTGAGGAATTTTCCCACAAATTTTCTTTAAATAGCATAATAGGACTCACAGCATGAAAACTACTGATTGAGAACAGTCTGTTAAGAACAAAGCTTATTATTCCATTTCCATTTATGAGTGGCCTTTAACTGTTTAGGAAATCTCTCTGTTTTTTTTTCTCCTCCTGGGACTTTATGCAGATATCAAGTTTGTATATTTTTAATCACTATTAGCCACAGCATTTCTTTGCCCTAGCTTTTCATGTGGAAATAACAGTGTTTAAGGTCATGCTTCAATGGTTAGTAGTACTTGCCAGAAGAGAAGAAAGGAAATTATTTATAGACTATTGATTTTTTTAAAAAAAGTTGTTGCTAGGAGTCCAGGCGTAAGTCAAAGACAAAGGATTTCCAATCAGTTCATCATAAATGGGTATTAGAAAGTAGTTGGAAGTACAATTGTTCTAAAATGTAAATAAGACTATGTTCTTGCCTTATCAATACTGCTGGCAAACAAAACTGTTATCCTTCCTGGCCCAACACTGATTTTCTCAAAAAATATATTGATCTTTTTAAAAAAAGAACCATTGACCTGACAGTTTGTTTTAAAATTGGTTTAAGAATATATCAGAGCACATTGACAATAATCATCTCGATTTCTGGTTAACAGTGATGATTGCTTTTGTTTTGCTAATAGAATATGGCAGTGGGGCCAACAGACTGGATAAGTTAATTACAATTCATTAGATTACACAGTCTTACTGTATTTGTATACTTATTGAGCAAATGGAATTTTTTTTTAAACCCAGTTTTCAGGGGTAGGCCACCTCGGCTCTTTTATGACTCGTGGACTTCAACTCCCAGAATTCCTGAGCCAGTATGGCTCAGCTTGGAAACCTCTCCCTTTCCCCTCAGCATGGTTGGCTCAGGAATTCTGGGAGTTGAAATCCACAAGTCATAAAAGAGCCAAGGTTGCCTACCCCTGGTCTAGTGGGTAAGGCATCAGGCTAGAAAGAAAGGGACCGTGTGTTCAAGTTCTGTCTTAGCCATGAAAGTCAGCTAGGTGACTTGGTCCAGTCAGTTTCTCCCAGCCCAGCTCACCTCACAGGGTTGTTGTTGTGCAAAAAATAGGAAGAGCATTTGCCGCCTTAAGTTATTTCTAAAAATAATAAAATCAGGAAATCAATCAATCAATCAATCTTCTATAAGTGATAGATGCCCATTCAAGGGATTTGATATAGAGCAAACTATGAAGAAAAGTGATTTTGCAGTAGAATTTGTCAGATAAAATTATTATTCTATTCTGTCTCCTCAGGTAATGTCTAATGCAGTGTTTCTCAACCTTGACAATTTTAAGACATGTGGACTTCAACTCCCAGAATTCCACAGCCAGCATTGCTGGCTGTGGAATTCTGGGAGTTGAAGTCCACATGCCTTAAAATTGTCAAGGTTGAGAAACACTGGTCTAATGGGATTATATCCTCGGCGCTCAAAACGTGGGACATGTCAAGAATGTCCCTCTCTTCTCTAATATTTAATTTTGGTATGTTTAATAAGACAAGTGGATGATACACAAGGCAGGTGGGGAGTAGAAACTGAATAAAAGTTGCAGTTAAATACAGATGATGTTGGGAACAAGAAATACTAGGCAAAATTTTGAAATACTTGAAGCATAGTCATTTAATTCCTACAATAATAGATTATTTGGAGATAATTTATACTGATTATATCATAGCCTTTTAAAGATCTTAATCAAAGATCTTTTACTTAAATATGTAGAAATGATACACCATTATGCATTATTCCGTTTGCTAACAAGATAACATGTTAGACACCTTTGGGCAGTATTGAATAAGAAATTAAAATTCAGTTCTCATGAAAAATTGTATGCTCGATTCTAATTACTGTAGGCAATTTATATAAGAAAGGTAGTACAGTATTATTTTTTGCTATAATAGAAAAGTAGAAAATTGTTAGAATGTAAGGGAGATGGACTGCTTCAAAGGCAATCAATCAATAAAGCAACATTGTATGCTAATACTATATTATTTCATTTTAAAGTATTGTTTTTCTTTATTTCTTTTAGTTATTGTTTTTTTTACTGGGTCATCTGGAATGGCATTAAGTTTTATTTATATTTGTTATTATTATTTGTATTTGGTATAATATTCAATAAAAAGTAATGATTGTCCCAGGAGAGCTAGTATTAAGAATGCCCCTGAGAATGGCAACATTTAAAATAACCCTGCTCAATTCTAGATTTGGAGGAGATGGAGGAGAGAAGGTGTACCCCAAACTCAAAACACCCTCCCTCTACAATTCCCACAAACAACAACAGCCACCAAAACCAGCTACCTAGACCAGGGGTAGGCAACCTTGGCTCTTTTATGACTCGTGGACTTCAACTCCCAGAATCCCTGAGCCAGCCATGCTGAGGGGAAAAGGAGAGGTTTCCAAGCTGAGCCATGCTGGCTCAGGAATTCTGGGAGTTGAAGTCCATGAGTCATAAAAGAGTCAAGGTTGCCTACCCCTGACCTAGATGAAAGTTTGAACTAGCTTCTAAGCACTATCTATTTTCTGTGCATGGAAAAGCTTGGCTGATAGAAAAGCACTGTCAATTTTAATACTAAAATATAATCAAAATCATAGAATTATGATCTATCTCAGATAGTATTAACAATCCCCCAAATCCTTGATTGCATCTGTCAAAACCCTTCCCAAAATTATCACCATGACTGACTTCAACCAGAAACACATATTACTTTGAAGAAGCAGGATAGGGACAGTATTGGTGTCTTTCAACTCTGGTGTTAAAGACTCCTAGAATATCATGCACAACCAAGAGGACAAACCCATTTAATCTCAAAGGTGCTTTTTCAAGAGGCAACTGGACTGTCTTGTTTTTCTTTGAAGACGTTTTGCTTCTCATCCAAGAAGCTTCTTCAGCTTTGGCTGGCTGAGGAATTCTGGGAGTTGAAGTCCACAAGTCTTAAAGTTGCCAAGTTTGAAGACCCCCGCCCTACTTACACCCATTTGTTTAGTGACTATTCAAAGTTACAGTGACACTGAAAAAAAAGCAACATGACAGTTTTTCACACTTATAGCCATTGCAGCATCCCCATGGTTATGTGATCAAAATCAACTGCAGTGATTCACTTAACAACTGTGGCAAGAAAGTTCTTAAAATGGGGCAAGACTCACTTAACAACTGTCTCGCTTAGCAACAGAAATTTTGGGCTTAATTTTGGTCGTTAAGTCAAGGACTACCTGTACTATGATTCTCTGTGTAGTAAACTTAAGAAATACCAGGTCCGAGAAGCAGGTTTGCTAGTTGGTGTGTGTGTGCATGAACACACACACACACACACACACATACACACACATTGATATATCGTTGAAGCAATGACAGGTTCCATCCAGTCTTTATAAGAATACTCTTTAGAAGGCAGGGGTAGAAAGAAAAAAGAACTGGCAAGAAGAGATATAGATTAATTAAATCCCAGGTAATGTTACCAATAAATCATGGTCATGGTTGAACACTTCTGGCAACTGAAACATTTAAAAAAAAACTGGGATTATATGTCAAGGCATGGAAAACCGTATCAGTAAAGGAAGATTTCATTCATCAAATTTAATGGCATATTGTGCATTCCGTATAAATGTCAGCCTTCATGAAAAATAATTCTTTAGCAGCAGAAGATGAATATCTGCAGGAGTTAGCTGGCCAACAGCTCCTATAATCAAATAAGAGCTTCAGATATTTTTTAAAATAAGATTTATAACCTAAGCTGGGATTATTAAGAGGAATGGTAACAGATGAATGATCTTTGTTAGCCTTCACTTCATTACGGCCAGCAGAAAAGAGTGAGGGCAAAAATCCTATGAGGTATGTAGCTAAAGTGTTAAAGTTCACAGAGAAAATACAAGACTCAAAGCTAAACAGTCTTCCTTTTTTTTTTTTATTGTGGTGGCTATAAGTCTCAGAAATAGAAAAGATTTGCTGGCTCACCTTTTTAGGAAAATTGTGATCATACATTGAGGGCTACTTGTATTTTGCCACTTAAAATATTTGTATATTTTACCAAATGGTAAAACATTGCAACGCACAGTGCCATTTCTGGAGAATTGGTCTGAAAGCTGCATGAAACCCACAGGCAGCCCACGGACTGCGCAGTTTTGAATGCAGCACAGCTGCATTTTTCAACTTGGACAATTTTAAGATGGACTTCAACTCTCAGAATTCCCCAGCTGGGGGAAGCTGAAGTCCACACATCTTAAAATTAGAACATAGAATAACAGAGTTAGTTGGAAGGGACCTTCCATGTCTTCTAGTCCAATCCCTGCGGGAGACCCTATACCATTTCAGACAAATGGCTGTCCAGTCTCTTCTTGAAACCCTCCAGTGTTGGAGCACCCACAACCTCTGGAGGCAAACTGTTCCACTGGTTGATTGTTCTCACCCTTAGGGAATTTCTCTTTAGTTCTAGGCTGCTTCTCTCCTTGATTAGTTTCCATCCATTGCTTCTTGTCTTGCCTTCTGGTGCTTTGGAAAATAAGTTGAACCCCTCCCCTCATCTTTGTGATAGTCCCTCAAATATTGGAACAGTGCTGTTTTTCAAACTGTCTTCCAGTCTGAAAAACACTGCAAGGTCCTCAGTTACAATCTCATCAAGAGCACCAATTTTCTGCTGTGTTTCCTTGCATGCCCCTAAATACGTCCGTGTAGCTAGCTGATTGCACCCTAGATCAGAGGTCCCCAACCTTTTGGGTACCAGGGACTGGTTCCGTGGAGAAAAGGTTTTCCGCAGACCAGAGAGTACATGGGTTTGTGTGCTGCCTGCATCTCGCGGATGGGGCTTTGCTTGTTTGTGCGGACCGGTTGCAGGCGTGCCATGGCCTGGACCGGGGGGGGGGGGGGGTTGGGGACTCTTGCTCTAGATAACAGCTTCTGATTTAAAAGGCAAACTCTATTCCTTTGCTGATGGCTCGATCTGATGGCTAGTCAGAGAGACTTGGAGGAAAAAAATAGCTAGGACTTTGCTCTGGACAGCTTAGTCATTCTATCTTTCCAACGTTTTACCCAGAGGATTAAAAATGGTAGAAGCTGAAGCAGCCAAGGTCGTGGGAACCTTCTGGCTAAATTGCTGGAGGTCACGGGGACAACACAACCACAGAAAACTAGAGGAGATTTTAACTTCAAAAGCTGGAACAAGCTGTACTTTCTCAAGGACACCATCCCTGCACTGTCATTCTTCTGCAGCTTATTTTGGAGGCAATCACTTAATCTCTCTGATAGGAGCAAAATCAGATGTCAACAACTCACAACTGGTTTTGGTTTTGAGTGAGCAATCTAGCTTCTGTTGTAATAAGTCTACCCTTCTTTCCCAAATCAGGGGGATCCAGCCTTGACAACTTTAGCAGAAGACCTGTGGACTTCAACTCCCAGAATTCTGGGAGTTGAAGACCACAAGTCTTGAAATTGCCAAGGTTGGACACCCCTGCCCAAAATATTGCCTTTCAGATGCCTTGAGATTACAACTCCCAGAATCTACAAGGAACATGACTGGAAAATACTTCCAATGCATATTGGTTCTTTTTATTCAATTAATATTTTAACTTTCAATGCCTAATGTTTTAATTTTCTATCCTTTTAATTGAAAGAGAAGAAGACATAATTATGTTCTCTTGCATTTAAAAATTCAGTTTACCCCTGGAATTTTTTTATTCAGTTCCAGCAGTCACCAATAGCAGAGAACCCTCGACAGCATTTTTTTAAACAAACAACAATACTCTTTTCATGTTGTGAGAGGCAGGAGTGTTTATGCTGATTGATGGTATTGTAAGCTGACCAGAGTTGCTTGATAAGTGAGATAGGCAGCATATACATTTAATAAATAAACATGCACATGTGTGTGTATATACATACAAATACATAGGAAATACCAGGCAAGGAAAGACCGTGTTAGTCTAAAGCAGTGGTTCTCAACCTTTCTAATGCCGCAACCCCATAATACAGTTCCCCATGTTGTGGTGACCCCCAACCATTTATACATCACCAGGTGCCAGGGGCGTGGCTAAAGAAAAGGGGGAAAAAATGGCGGACAGCCTTGTTTGGCGACCCCCGTGAAATGGTCGTTCGACCCCAAATGAGGTCCCGACCCACAGGTTGAGAACCACTGGTCTAAAGAGCAGTAAACCCAAAGGGACCGGTGTCAACACACAACTTGTGGTCCACTCATTTGCTTCAGCAAAAATTGACCTATTGACTGATACAGAGTGGGCCTGTTCGCACAAGTTAACAAACCACGATGTTTGTTCATATAGTAGGTATGCTCAAACAAAGCACATTACATAGGTCTGATTTGTGCAACATGTAAAAGAATAGCCTGGCTGCCCCAAACACATTGAGCCACAACTTATACAATATATGCAGCAGCTGCAACAAAGGCAAAAACTATCCAAGCCAAAGCAACTACAAATAGCTGATGATTTATAACTGATCATTTAGCAACCATTTGAAGTCAAAACATCCCCCAGAAGTCCTTACAAGCCAGTTTCAAAGTTCTGATAACCACAACCCCTACAGTCACTTTAACTGCTTGGCAACTGGCTCACTTTTACAGCTGTTTTGCAGTTCTTGGCAAAAAAATGCCCATTGGATAAAATGGATTCACTTAAACATAGCACTGTTCACTTTGTGACTGTTAGGGTTAACTTAATGACTCCTGCAAAATAAGGTAGTAAAATTGGGCACAATGATATGGTGACCCACTTAACAACTGCAATGAATTATGACCATAGTTCTGGGCTCAATGAAGGTCGTAAATTGAGGACTACCTGCAATTGTTCTCCTCTATTCTGCCCTGATCACACCCCAGTTGTTGGATTCCTGTGCCCAAGTCAGGCACAGGGCTACATTTCAAAAAGGGCAACAGCAAATCAAAGTTCAGAGGAGAACTATCAAGATGGCAAGGGATCTAGAAACCCAACCTCTTATGGGGAATCATTGAAGGATCTGGGTTGGTTTTGCCCACAGAAAAAACAACTGAGGGGAAGCATGACAATAATCTTCAAATATATGAAGGAGTGTCAGACAGAAAAGTGAGTAAAATAGTAGTTTAAAACTACAAGGAATAAGCTTCAGGTTAGACATCCCCCAAATTTTCTTGGCTGTCATATAAACAAGCAAGTTTTTTTTACTGGACATTTGGATGGTTGGATGTTCACTATCAATGATATTTAATGGATCCTGCACTAAGCAGGTGGTTGGACTAGATGACCTCTACTGACTCTATGATTCTGATATTCCGGTAGGCCAAGTAGGATGTACCTGACAAAATGGCTATAGTGAAGCAGTTCTTGGCCCACACAGTTAAGCACTGTTCAAAGAGATTCCAGCAACCGGAAAGTCACTTGGTGGATCAATCAAGGGGATCTGCTAACTAGGGTGATCAGTTTTTCCTACACTTACTGTAAAAAGCTTGGTCCAAGAAGGCAACACGTGGCAAAGTTTACCATACACAGGTTCAAGTCTCACTGCAATACATCTTTGAAGAAAGAGGCAAAGCCAGTATTTTTCCCCAAATGTAATATGAACTGGATGGGTCCTGTCAACCTCCCCATCTCTAAAGATTTTTTTAAATCCATGCTTGTGAGCGGGTAAACATGCACAGCTGAAAACAGTCTGCAGATCTCTTTTCTCCAAACTACCTTGATAGCTGAGTCACTTAAACTGTGTCAGCACCTAATTAGACAAGTTATTTTTACTCTAGGATTTGCCTCGTAAGAAATCACTGGCAGATTTTCCATGTATTCTCCATCATAGGCTGTACAGCCTAGAGTGGCTCGAGATGAACACATTTGGGCAACGATTCAAAGTCCTGCCAGCCTAGCCCAGTCCAGTCTTCTGAAATACATCTGAGGAAAGTTCTTTAGGCTGTGGATTATGGGAGAAAAACTGAGAGCCAGTTTGGTCTAGTGTAGGGGTAGGCAACCTCGGCTTTTATAACTCATGGACTTCAACTCCCAGAATTCCTGAGTCAGCTACACTGACTCAGGAATTCTGGGAGTTGAAGTCCATGAGTCATAAAAGAGCCAAGGTTGCCTACCCCTGGTCTAGTGGTTAAGGCATCAGGCTAGAAATAGGGAGATTATGTGTTCTGCCTTAGGCATGAAAGCCGGTCAGATGACTTTGGTCCAATCACCAGGAGACTGAGAATTCTAGACCTGCCTTACGTATGAAAGCCAACTGGGTGACTTTGGGCCTATCACCAGGAGACTGAGAATTCTAGTCCCGCTTTAGGCATGAAAGCAGTTGGGTGCCTTAAGGCCAGTCTCTCTCTCTCTCTCTCTCTCTCTCTCTCTCTCTCTCTCTCTCTCTCTCTCTCTCTCTCTCAGCCCAACTTACCTCACAGGATTGTTGTTGTGGGGAAAATAGGAGGAAAGAGTATTAGATAATGTTCACTGCCTTGAGTTGTTTATAAAAATAATAAAAGTGGAATATAAATATATGAATAAATAAAATGAAGCGTGCCTGGGCAAGTTTGATTGTGCCAGCAAGATAGGAATTATATGTCTTTGGAACAGCGTCCCTTCATCTCAGCCTGAGGAAATTTCACCTCAGAAGACCAGATCTGTGGTGTGATGTTTTATTAACATGGCTTAGTATCTCTTCTTCCTCCCCAAGGGTGCAGCTTGGATGCTGCAGGCACAAAGATCAAACAAAACAAACTTGGGCAAACTTCCATGCTTTTCTCACATTTCGGAGGTTTTCTAACCCTTTTTTCTAAGCCTTCATCTGGACTGATTTTGTAAATCCTGCCCGTTTCCTTGGTGCAGAAATTAATTAAAACTGGCTACACTGCAGAGTATACGGCCCTCACTTCTTCACACCTTTTGTTAGACTTACTTTTTGAGACAAGAAAGAAAAGAATGAAAAGATGCACCACCTAAGGATACTCTTTTCAGTGAATTGGGGAGGACATAGAGGAAAAACTAAAAATAATTTTTAAAAAACCTTTTAGACCAAGGCGCAGTAGCAGTTCATAGGAGTTCACAGAAAACCAAGCTCATGCATTTTATTTTCAAGTCCCTGTGCTTGAAATCAGGTTTTTAAAAAGAATTTAAGGAAGAAAATTGTGTTGGTGGAGACACACGCAGCCTCTGATAATCATATACTATATACCTGGCCGAACAAGGACTCTCAGATTTCATTCCTCTTTTATTTAAATCTATCCCTCCTGAGTATATTGCCAGCATTCAAACCACCCACAACGTGCAGCCTTATTAGATACTATGAAAACAATTCAAAGACCAGTATGAGTAAGCTAACTGCAGTGCTGAATTTGAACACCCTGGGGGTTCTTTCAAGGCAAGATGCAAATCTTATTTTTTATTACTTTTGCCAGTACCACCTTTTTACACCCAGAATATATTGGCAAGGTAATTCTGGTGATAATTAGGACCCTACTGCAGCCTAGAACAGCCATTTAAAAAATGGGGGGGGGGGAACAGAAGACCTATGGGAACAATCAATCAGTGGAACGGCTTGTCTCCAGAAGTTGTGGGTGCTCCATCACTAGAGGTTTTTTAGAGGAGACTGGACAGCCATTTGTTCGGAATGGTGTGGGTCTCCTGCTTCAGCAGGGGGTTGGACTAGATTCTAGAAGATCTCCAAGGTCCCTTCCAATTCTGTAATTCTGTATTCTGATACTTGTCTTAATAAAGTTGTGAATATACAGTATTCTTCGTCTCACATTCAAAGTAATTCATCTCTCTTTCTAAAATAGTTTTGCCCAACAGGATATCCCAGTGGTGGTGAACCTATGGTGGACGTGGCCTGCGCGTGATACATCTGGCCCATGGGCCGCCAGTTTGACACCCCTGCTCTATAGTATCTACAGCACCCCAAAACTGATGCACCAAGTTAGTGAAACCTGATCTAAAAAAGTTAAGAATAATAGGCATTGGACCTGCTATTAAAAAAACAAAACCCACAGAAAAATCTCCTAAACAATAAAGGAATAAAGTAAACTATGCCCCAGAGAAGATCTGCAGCCCCTGAAAGATCAGAGTGTTTGTAATGGTTAACATGGCAAAAGAGAGACATGATTAAATATGAGGGCTATGCATTAAATACCAATCAAGAATCCTTTGGCTGAGATGAGTGGCGAATGAATGAATGAATGAGGTTTGGAGAAAATGCTTAAAAAACAAAACACCACTCTGTTGCTTGCAAAAAGAGTAATCTTTTTTGCAGATTTTTCTGTGAGCCAAGGTGAATGTGCTTTAAGAGTCACACTGTGAGTTGGCTTATCAAATTTATTTTTTCACTCAGGCTTCCACAATAGCCTGAAATACATCAGGGAGTTTAATGATTGTCAGAGAGGTGCTGTCCCCACCCAGGGTCCAAACCACTATTTCCAAATCATATTCAAAATGTGTACAACCTTATGTTAATATATAGGGAGTAATCAAATAGATTATACTGAAGAGTGTTTAATGTTAATTACACTTAAATGAAACAGAGTGAAATATGGTTTAAGTCCTGCTACACCCAGTTTTTCCTCCTGCTCTCACCTGCTTGTTCAGAACAGCTCCAAGGCATGTTATATCACCACTCAAAAAATAATAATAAAAGTTTGCAAGCCAGCAATTGAGGAACTGGCAGCTGAACCAGCTTGGAAAGGATATTTCATAACCAAAGAACTATTAGAGAAAAAAAATATTTATCAAATCTGGCAGGGGTGTGGGGGAAAAATTGCTCCTTGGCACTGCAGACTTTAGGATCTACAATTTTATAAATGTATGGTAGGTATATTTTAAATCCATTTTTCTCAATCTCAGCAACTTGAAGATATGAGGACATCAATTCCCAGAATCCCCCATGTTGGCTAGAAAATTCTGGCAGTTGATTTCTACACATCTTCAAATTGCTGAGGCTGAGAAGCACTGCTTTAAATTATCACTTCCTTGAAAGCATCCTTCCTTTATTTCCGCACAGAAGAACTTGAAAATATGGTGTAAAATTCAGGGCTCCAGGCTATTTCTAAAACCTCTTCCTAACAGAAAGAGTTGCATTTAAGGAATCACATTAAGTGTTCCAGATAAGCAGAGCTGATATTTTACATGCTGATCAGGAGACAAGACTCATGCCTTGAGTCTATAAAATCCCTCCTACTCACATGAAGGTACAAAATGTGCTTCCCACGACTGTTGTATATTGTTCAGAAATACCACCTAATTGTAAAGCACACAGGATAAGGCACAAAAAAATGTGGGTTGACAGAATTGACAATGCGTTATTTAGAAGAAGAAACACGGGCCACCAATTCACTAAGATTCCCTATGCTCCAAAACTGCAAAAAAGCATTTTCTGCTGATATATTATTGTCTAAACTGCTGATGGTTGGGTCCATATGTCCTATTATATTTTGTGCCAAAATTCCAAGATGGAATATATTTGATGCCTAATTCTATTAGGCCCCCAAGCAGAGCTAAACACAGCTTTCCCCTGTCAAATATTAAAAATAAACTCAAGAGAAATAACATTCAAGAATATAGGCATGCTCAGTATTTTCCAAATTAAGGAATCTTAAAAGGTGCCAAAGTTGGAGGTTAAGCAACTACAGAACGTGGAAAACTCCTTCTCTGCAGCAACCCAAATATAATTTATTCTTCTGAGAGGATCCTGGGATTACTCAATAGAAATCCAAAGGCTGCTTTATACCCCTTGGCATAAAAACCCGGCAGAGTGTATGAGCTTGTCGTAGTTTTGCGTTTCGAAACATGTACATAAAATAGTTCATAGGCCTGTACAAACTGCTCATATGCAAAGCAGTCAAAGGTTATTCTCATTTCACAGTTCTCTCACAATATTGCAAGCCAGACTTGTTAAATATGTGTCTCTCTTTTAGCATTTTCAAGAGATGCTAGTCCTAGCTACAATCTGCCTACTTGTTATCCTCCAGGGAAAATGTAGTAGACAATAATTTTATAGGAAGATAAAAGTGCCTTGTATCTCAAGGAACAGAAATATTATCTTTTTCAGTATGCTGTTATATGATGGCTTGTTTCAATTTCTCAGAGCAAAGATAACAAGCCCTTTTAATATGCTGTTCTTTGGGAGGGCTGATTTTTTCCCAACACTTTAGGAAGCCTATCTCCAAATTATGAGTTTATTGCACCTTTTTATAATTGGGTACTTCTATTAAAAATGTCAACATGTCTTTTAGATTCTCAAAAGGCTGAAGTGTTACGTTCCACATATTAAAGAAATCTATCTTCGCCTCTTATTTAATAAACAACTTGAACAAATTTCATAAGAGCCCTATCAGGGATTAATTCTTACTTCTGCAGAGATGAGACTTTAATGTGCTTTTTCTCATCTGATGTTGAAGGAAGATATTTGCTGATGCTCTTCTCTCCCAAAGGGACTCATGTACAAATGATACTCTCTTTTAAGTTATTTTGCATCCTGCTTCTTCACTGCCAAGAAAACTGCGGTGATTTATCCAGACTGTTACCAGGAATCAACGTGGACTTGAAAGCACACAACAAATAATTAAAAAAAAAAAAATCCACTGCAGACTATTAGTTAGAACAGTGGTTCTCAACCTTTCTAATGCCGTGACCCCATAATACAGTTCCCCATGTTGTGGTGACCCCCAACCACTTATACATCACCGGGTGCCAGGGGCGTGGCCAAAGAAAAGGGGGAAAAAATGGCGGACAGCCTTGTTTGGCGACCCCCGTGAAATGGTCGTTCGACCCCAAATGGGGTCCCGACCCACAGGTTGAGAACCACTGAGTTAGAACAAGCTATATTATTTATTTATTTCCCGGTTTTATTATTTTAATAAATAACTTAAGGAGGTGAATATGCCCAATATTCCTTCCCGTTTCCCCATAACCACGAGGTGAGGTGGACTGAAAGAAAGTGACTGGCCCAAAGTCACCCAGCCAGCTTTCATACCTAAGGCAGGACTAGAACTCACTATCTCCTAGTGATTGGTTCAAAAAAACCAAGTTGGCGTTCATATGTAAGGCAAGACTAGAATTCACCATCTCCTGGTGACTGGCCCAAAGTCAGCCAGCTGGCTTTCATGCCTAAGGCAGGGCTAGAACTCACCGTCTCCTGGTGATTGGACCAAAGTACCCAGCTGGTTTTCATGTCTAGGGTGGGACTAGAACTCACAGTCTCCCAGTTTCTAACCTGATGCCTTAACTACTAGATTAAATTGGCTCTAGGTTTTTTCCTCAAAGTTTTCACTCTTTTCCACCCCCTGCCCCCCCCCAAACAGGTAGACTTCCAAGGCACCAAGATGGAGAAGACTGACTGTACATCACATGTTTAGAGTCTACATTTAGCTGGCTTCACCTTGTCTCTAACAGGAAAGTTAAATCTCAGTTTAACTGTAACCTCTCTTTGCTTGAAGGCACTGACTTCCAGTCTCCTGCCATCAGCACCTCCTTAATGAGATACTAATTAACCTGCACAAATCTTCTATTCACATCCCTGGAGCTCAGCACTCCATTGCTGATCGTGGAGAATAAGAAATAGCTTGGCATTTGCTGCTTAGCTATTTATTACGCACAACAAAAGCCGGAACAAATGGCCTGCAGTAACATACAAAGTGAAACGAACTGAGATTTGTGGTCATCCCTACCTCCCGTAACTTTTTCCTGGAGGACTAATGATTGCTTAAGTAAAGCTTTCCAGAGGAATCCATGCTACTAAGCCTGTGTGATGTCAGTGCTACTTAACCAAAAGTGGACCATTGCAGACAATGGTTAACGGTTCTTACTTAACTACATATGACTAATTTTCTCAGTTTTAGACAACCACAATAGAGCTAGCGTGCTGGGAAAATACCATCAACATTTATCCTTCCATTCAGTTCTCCAGAACCTAAGAAGATGATTGGGATGCTTATCTTATACCTCTGCCGTTTTCTTTTAATCATACAGCTCAGTATAATTTTCTACCAACAAGGACTGGGATAGTGAAGTGTTAATATCACTTTACAATGCCTTGGTAAGGCCACACTGGAATACTGCATCCAGTTTTGGTCACCGTGATGTAAAAAAGATGTTGAGACTCTAGAAAGAGTACAAAGAAGAGTAACAAAGATGATTAGGGGACTGGAGGCTAAAGCATATAAGGAACAGTTGCTGGAATTGGGTATGTCTAGTTTAATGAAGAGAAGGACGAGGGGGGACATGATAGCAGTGTTTCAATATCTCAGGGGCTGCCCCAAAGAAGAGGGAGTCAAGCTATTTTCCAAAGCGCCTGAAGGCAGGACAAGAAGCAATGGGTGGAAACTAATCAAGGAGAAAAGCAACCTACAGTAGAACAGTGGTGGCGAACCTATGGCACAGGTGCCAGAGGTGGCACTCAGAGCCCTCTCTGTGGGCACTCGCGCCGTCGCCCCAGTCCTAGGCCTTCAGCTGGATTTTATAAAATCTTTTCGCTTTAGGCCTCCGCCGCCGTGTGCAAAAAAAAAAAAGGTTCAATCAGTCAATTTCAACTTCTCGTAGGAAAAAAAAGATCTTGCAAATTTGGAATTGATTGATTGAACTTTTTAGTCCCACCCAGTCTGCCGTTACCACCATAGCCACGCCCAGCCAATGGGCCACACCCACCCGGCACCCGACGATGCATAAGTGGGTTTTGGCTTGCAGTTTGGGCACTCAGTCTCTAAAAGGTTTGCCATCACTGACCTAGAACCAAAGAGAAACTTCCTGACAGTTAGAACAATTAACCAGTGGAACAACCTGCCTCCAGAAGCGGTGAATGCTCCAACACTGGAAGTTTTTAAGAAGAGACTGGACAGCCATTTGTCCAAAATGGTATAGGGTTTCCTGCCTGAGCAGGGGGTTGGACTAGATGACCTCCAAGGTCCCTTCCAACTTTATTATTATTATTATTATTATTAGTAGTAGTAGTAGTAGTAGTAGTAGTAGTAATAGTAGTAGTAGTAGTAGTACTTGTGAGCTACATGTTGGCCACTGGCACAGATGAGATGGAAAGATATATTCTATTTGTTACAACTAGCCAGTATCACTATTTCAACAGTAGTCTCTTTTCTCCTCTCAGCTGATCTATGATCTTGGGGGAGGGAAGAGAACCAGGCAGGGTTTCCTCAAGCTGCACAGAAGGTAGCCAATCATGAAAACAAACCTGGATTCCTTCCAGAAAAAAAAGCACAACGTCAGCTATAGATCAATAAAGGCTGCCATCGGAGGCTGCGATGGTGACAACAGGTAATCCAAGAGCCCTGGAGAGGAATAGGAAGATGACTCTGGGGAGGATGGGAAGAACGATCGGGCTGAAACAAGGATCTGGGTCTTCTCCATAGGCATTTAAGGTGAATATATCCAAAGGGAAAGATGGTCAAACATTCTACAAGTCACTGTAAAATGACTTATCAAGGCCCCAAAAGTCAACTTGGCGACAGCCTTGAACATTACCGCATCAGCATAGCAATTGTAGGTAATCCTCAACTTACATTTCATTTAGTGACCATTCAAAGTTACAATGGCACTGAAAATAGCAACATGACCGTTTTTAACACTTATGACTGCTGCAGCATCCCCGTGGGTCACGTGATCAGAATTCAGATGCTTGGCAACTGACTCGTATTTATGATGGCTGCAGTGTCCCGGAGTCCATGTGATCCCCTTTTGCAATTCTCTGACAAGCAAAGTCAATGGGGAAGCCAGATTTATTTAACAACAGTGTTACTAACAATTGCAGTGATTCACTTAACAACGGTGGCAAGAAAGGTAGTAAAATGGGGCAAACCTCACTTAACAACTCACTTAGCAACATAAATTTTGGGCTCCATTGTGGTTGTAAGCTGAGGGCTACCTATATATTGGAAACCTTGTCTGTAAATTGGGAGGCTCAAGATGATGACTCAAAGAAGTAATAAAACAGAACTCAGAACTGGTCCCTGGTGGACACCTGTTATAAGAAGAAATTCTTGAGGAAGTAATCTGCCATGTAATTTTGCAAAAAATAAAACAAAAACAAAGCAAAAGAAGGATTTGACCTAATAAGGTACACAGCCAATGATGCCAGGAAACATAACCTAGATGGCAATATCTGATAGTCAAATAGTGGCATCTAGTCCAGAACTGATTTCAATGGGACTTGGCTACCAAAACAACATTGAGGAATGGAGGAACTATCAGCCAATCACTTGGGAACCAAGAAAGGTTTCTTCAACAAAGGATGAAGAAGGATGAAGAAGAGAATCTAGAAGGACAACAGTGGTTAAAGGACAGTTCATCAGCTGATGATACAGAACAGAAATAAACAGCAGAAAGTAAAAAAAGAGCAAGAAGGATGAGCAGAGGGTATAATATGAAGGATGGAATTACATATTGTTGAACCTCTTATCTGAAACAGGAATAAATTCAAATGCAGAGGGAGTAGAAGACAAAGAAGATAAATGACAACTAGCTGAAGGAAAAGAAGAAACAATATTCATAATTTGTAATAGACAACTTGAAGCAGTAGGTGTGAATTTAAATGGACTCCAGGAGATGGTAGAGGACAGGAAGACCTGGAGGAACATTGTCCATGGGGTCGCGACGGGTCGGACACGACTTCGCAATTAACAACAACAACAATAGACAACTTGCATAGGACAGCAATAGCAGTTAGCAGTTATAGCACTTCATAGTGCTTTACAGCCCTCTCTAAGCAGTTTACAGTCAGCACCTTGCCCCCAATAATCTGGGTCCTCATTTTACCGACCTCAGAAGGATGGAAGGCTGAGTCAATCTTGAGCTGGTGAGCTCTGAAGGAATCGAATTCCTGACAGGGTGAGCAGAGTTAGCATGCAATACCTGATTCTAACCACTGCGCCACTATGACTCATTTGTGGTGAGGATGTGGTGGATTGGGCTCTCCTTGTGTCAATAAGCCCTCCACTACAACTCTTCCCATGATTGCTGGAAAGAGCAGACCCAAGAATGCTGGCCCAAGGACAATTTACTCCAGAGGAAGTCCTGTCTGTTATTACTCTACTCAGGAGAAGGCCAATGAATGGAAGGATGCGTTTTCTAAGATTGCCCTTTCTTGAGAATGAGCCTCCCTGATTCATTAACAATTCAGGTTTTGTTAGGTATATCAAGTCAAGGAACCAAGGGAGCTGAAAGGCTCAAGAAGAAAGAAGATCAAAGAAGTAGGAAGTATTTATTTCCGATGAGGTTGATTTCAGCCAATTGTTCCCTTGGCTAAGGATCTCTCGTAACACATAGAGTAGGGGTCTTCAAACTTGACCCTTTTATGACTTGTGGACTTCAACTCCCAGAATTCCTCAGCCAGCATGCCTGGCTAAGGAATCTGGGAGTTGAGGTCCACAAGTCATAAAAGGGCCAAGTTTGAAGACCCCCCTGACATAGAGAACAACGTCCCATTGAATAGCTCACCACCCTTAAAATAAAATCCATAAGCTGAGCTTGCTGTATAATTCCATGATCTCCAACCTGGATTTCTATAGGTAAAGGCTTCTTTTCTTCACCTGACTTCTATGAAAATTGCTCTGATGACAAAAGCAAAACAGAGCTAGCCCTTCCCTCTTTAAAACCCCCTCTCCTAAGGAGCCCCATCCAGCAGGGCCAAGAAGAAGGGCCTTCTCTGTGGTGGCTCCCTCCCTGTGGAACATCATCCCTGCAAAGATAAGATTGGTCCCCACTTTGACACTCTTTTGCAAACCCTGAAGATGTAGTTTTGCCATTGGGCCTGGGGAACCTCAGAAAGATACGGAGCCCATTGTGGCGCCTTTGATTATTGTCGCCAAGAAGGTAGGGAGTTATTGCTTTTTTTATTGTTCTTGTATTGGGCTTTTATCCTTTTAAGACAACCGGAGTAACTGAGAGTGGGCTGGGTGGCCATATAAATTTTCTTAAATAAAATAAACTACCTAAGAGGGGGAAATCCTGCTTAGTTTGGCTGTTCAGTTTCTGATTCTTCTGTTTTCCTGCTCCTTTGATTGACAGGTTAGCCAGTTTCTTCTGTAAGGTACGGTGGAGAAAACAGATACTTGCCCAATTTAGCTCACAGGTACAGAGTAAAGTCAACTTGAATTTGGCTGACAAGTTCATGCAGGCTTTTTGGCAACAATAGGGAAGTGATGTTCATCGCCTAGTTTGGATTTTTTTTTTTTTTTTTTAATTCCCAGTCTACCCTACAGCCCTGGTGATGTCCCATCCAAGTATTAAGCAGGCTATATTAAACTTAGCTTTTAGGGCTAGACAAGGTTACAGAAGATTTAGTCTAAAGAGGGTGGCTAAACAGTCACTCAACTGTCAAATCTGCCTTGTTTAGGAAAGTGAAGTGGAATCCTTTATCCTTAGAAGAATAAGGCAGAAGAAAGACGATCCATTTTTCCACTAAATTCCAACTACGGTTAAAATCAACTCTCTGCAAAGCTTTCTAAATTTTTTGGACAATTAAAATTTGAAGATTTGGGGGAACGCCCCTTTTCCAACAGGGAAGTGCTTCTCTGTATGCATCCATGCGACTTCTTTTTAATTTTTTTTTATTCCACCTTTATTTATTATTATTTTTTATAAATAATTCAAGGTCTTAAAAGTTACCAAGGCTGGACACCCCGGTTCTCAGTACTCTGAAAGAAGATCCAATCCATTTGGAGAGAATTAAAACGAATTAAATTGTTTTAAATTTTTAATTAAATGGTTCTAATTAAATTAAATTGTGCCTGAGGATGTACTCCAGTACTAATCTGAAAGCTTGGAAGACTAAACCTCTGGGTCCCGGTGAATGACACTTATTGGATCCTGCAACATTATCCTGGGACACACACGTATATTTGCCTTCCTTTGTGTGAATTAAAACAGGAAGGCTGTTTGTCACACTTGGCCGGAGATAGCAAAACATCACACAGGATAAGAAAAATCTTTCAGAAATGTATTATTATTTTTTCTCAAATCCTTTGGGAAAGAAAAGCTCTAGCAGATACCTTTGTTCAGCAAAAAGCAAGGAAAAACACATAATCCCTGCAGGGCTCTTAATTATGGGAGTGGAAGTCCAATGCTCTGTTAGAGGCACCTGATTTCAAAAGCTGTCTTATAAATTTCTAGCTTCCACAGGTAATAATAAATTGTACCTGACAGATAAGAAAAAAGTCTCAACAACAAAGACAAGCCTGAATGTTAAAGAGGTCAGGCAGAGGACAATCCAGAGAGAGAGGGAGAGGGGGAAGGAAAAAGAGGGAGGGAGGGAGGGAGGGAGAGAGAGAGAGAGAGAGAGAGAGAGAGAGAGAGAGAGAGAGAGAGAGAGAGAGAGCTGGCTGAGGAGTTCTGGGAGTTGAAGTCCTCATGTCTTACAGTTGCCAAATTTGGAGACCCCTGTTCTAATGCACACACAGAGTTATCCTATATAGCAGTGGTGGCGAACCTATGGCACGGGTGCCATCAGCGGCACTCGGAGCCCTCTGAGCACACATGCCTTTACCCCAGCCTTGCCTCCCCCTGCGACTCCCTCCTCTCCAGCAGCCCCCCTGAAGGAGACTCGCCCTTGAGTGTGGCCCACGCGGAGCAGCGCAGCCAAGGACATGGCAGCCAGGCAGCGTAGACAAGACTCTGCCCTCATGCCCCATCATGCAGTTGATGCTGCAGGGCGTGGGCAGAGGGTGTGGCCGCCATAGTGCTGCTGGGCTGTCTGAGTGATCTGTGGCGGGCCCTGGAGGCAGTGAGTGGTCCTGTGGGCAGGCGGGGCGGGGGATGGGGGCCAGAGTGGGAGTGGGGCGGGGGGGCGGGGCCAGTTTTTGGGCACTCATCTCTAAAAGGTTCGCCATCACTGCTATACAGCAAAAGAATTATTATTTTTCTTCCCTGGGAAAAATAAGATTTTCTTTGTCTGGACAACTCCTTTACATCACACATAAAATATTTATTAGCCGGACCAAGGCAAACCGAACAGAGCAACTAGAACAAAAGCAAAATATCTACGGTAAACTGTTTTGGCCTTGATACTTATCTACCAGGAATGCTTAAGTCCAATTTGAAAGCAAACACCCCTATTCATGACTTAGCATTTGACAAGAATAAACATCCACATAGAGAACTATGAACAGTAACCAAAAGGGAAAAAAAGTATGGTAAACTGCCCAAATATTTAAAATACTCACTGTTTTTTTTTAAAAAAGCAAGAGATGAAGAAAGAATCACATTGATTTAAAACATCAACTTTTGAAATAATCCAAAATGCCCAGCAAGTTTAGAGAGATCCATTCTTGATTTAAACTCAAATCTTGGCAACTTGAAGATGTGTGGACTTCCAACACTTAATGTACCTGTCAAGATGATTTGCCTAATCACTAAATTCACTCAATGTATTCATATAATGCACTGTATCATAAACCAAATGGGGTTGGGTCCATATAACAAGTTATATTATCAAAACACCAACACCAACCTCCTCAAAAAACACCTTAACCAAAGTTAACAATAACCAAGCTTAACATATTTTGCAAATGCATATGAATTGTCTCACTGTCTCCCAATGTAGTCAACTTCCAGAAGTGCCGGCTTCAATCCCAGAATTCTGGAATTGAATTAGCTGAGGAATTCTGGGAGTTGAAGTCCACACATACAGAAGTCGGCTAGGTGGGGAAAACCTGTTTTAGATCTTCATTCAATCTGATTAAACATGCTGCAACTTTACCATCAGCTTAAATCTCAAGTACCTGGAGATTCTTTATAAATAGTGGGTCAACCACTAGGATTATTTGCTTTAAAATTAAATACACACCCGTGCCTCAGCCATAGACACACCCGTGCCACAGACACAGTAATAGCAAATGTCAACAGACAATTAGCAACATCCTCAGGTTTTTATAGTTTCAGAAACTGAGAGAGGGTATTATTTCCAAATACATGTTATTTATTTAGTGAGAAATTCATTTTGGTTTCTCCTTTTTGAGATTAAATGAAGCTGTAGGTCACTTGATCACAAGTTATAGATAATTTCTTTGACTTCATTTTCATTCCATTTTTTTTCACTTTGTGGCTCCTTATGTCAAAAGATGGATTTTACTGGAGCAATACACAGTAGAATTAAAAAAGAAATCACTCAGGGCAGATGGGTAGTATAGAAATTATGTATGTATGTATGTATGTATGTATGTATGTATGTATGTATGTATTTAAAACTGCTTTTGAGCATGTGGGATCAGGAAAAGATACCCTTCTTTTAAGGAGCTATATTCATATTTTCATGCATTTGAAGCACTTTTCTAAATTATCTCAGAAATATTTCCACAGTCTAAGAAAAGGTAGCTTTAGGCAGTATCTAGTTGAATTGGTGCACTGAAGGAGGGATATAAATGTAATAAATAAACTATGTGTGGAAAAATATACTAGATATTCTTACTATGACCTGGAAGGAAATGTATGTACAAATTGCAAATAGGAGGAATTAAAACACTATTTCAAGCTACAATGCTTGTGTCCACACAACACAGTCCCAGATCAGTAATAAAACTAGCAACTGTACTTGTCTATGGAGATTCTCAATCACCCAGGCCATGGTTATCCCAAAGGTGCTTTTTCCAAATGGCAACTGGACATAATAATAATAATAATAATAATAATAATAATAATAATAATAAGCAACAATGGTGAAGATCTGCAAAAAATATCATAGCAACAATGGTGCATTGGAAGATCTGCAAAAAATATCATTTGCCTGTAAGCAAAAACTAGTGGGATCATAAAATAGAGAAAGTCATAGAAAATGATAAAATTAAACTGCGCTGGGACTTCAGAATTCAAACAGACAAGCACCTGCAACATAACACCCCAAGCTTAACAATTGTCGATAAGAAAAACAAAAAAGTCTGGATAGTGGACGTGGCAGTGCCTGGAGACAGCAGAATAGAAGAGAAAGAACTGGAGAAGATAACAAAATACAAAGACCTACAAATAGAAATAGACAGACTGTGGCAAAAGCAAGCAAGGGTAGTACCAATAGTCATAGGCTCCTTGGGTGCAGTCCCAAAACAACTGGAGCACCACTTGAACACAATTGGCATTGACAAATTCGCTATTAGTCAATTGCAAAAGGCGGCCTTATTAGGAACTGCTTCCATCCTGCGACGATATCTGTAATACCATCAAACAGCCACATCTGCCTATCCCAGGTCCTGGGTAAGGACTCGATAGGTAGACAAAATGCCAAATCCAGTCTGAACATCTGGCTGACTGTGCGATGATCCATAATAATAATAATAATAATAAAGTTAGAAGGGACCTTGGAGGTCATCTAGTCCAATCCCCAACTCAGGCAGGAAACCTTGGTCTTTTTTTCCTTTGGTCTTTTTTTCCTTTGAAAATATTTCACATCTCATCCAAGAAGTTTCTTCACTTCAGTTCGGAACTGAAGAAATCTCTTGGATGAAAAAGTGAAATATTTCAAAGTTAAAAACAAAAAACACAAAAAAGTCCAGTTGCCTTTTGGAAAAAGCACATTTGGGACAACAACTGTACTTGTGTGACATAATCAACTTAGGTATTTTGTAGCTCAGTTTATTATATTTAACTTGCTTATGGTCTCATGCATTATGCAAACCTAGAAAATGGTCTAATTCAAAAACTAGGTTATATGAATGCTGCAACAGGGTCCTATGACTTGGTCAAGACCAGCCAACTAGCTTTACGGATTTGAAGATTGCAACAAATGCCCAAAATAGCACATTTCTGAAAAATCACTTGGCCCAGAGTCTAGGTGCTCAGTGAATCTTTTATGTTTACCTTCTTCACAGCATCTCTGCCAATTTTAGGCTTATTCATAGATTCCCGGTAAAAAACATGGAACAACTCATAAAAGTCTCCCTTAGAGTAGAGCATGAAATGAACATATGAACATATTTTCTTGGCAACACTACAGAAACGGTTTGCTTTTGACTTCTTCCAAGATATATTTTTTTTCAATTTCTCAATCTATTCTACATATTGATCTAGTCTACAGATTGATTTACAGTTTGCTTTGCAGTCGTTCTTAACAATGTCACATCCAGATAGGTCTCAGCCTGCTCAGCTTTTGAAGATCAGTCAAAGCTTATCTGTTGGCTTAATCAATGTGCCCACCCTAAAGGTCACACACACACACACACACACACACACAAAATCTTTGATGGTCTCTCACACACACACACACAAATCTATGATGGTGGGGGTAGGAATTTTGCATGGAGATGGATTTTTTTCTTAAACTTTCCAAAGAAAGCGTTCTTATTTTTTGAGCTTAAGCCTAAGAACGCTATTCACTTATTCACAACAGCAAAAATCTGCTGAGCCCAGAAGAAGCGGCCGATCAGCTGGAATGTTGCAGCATCTCCAGGGTCTTGTGATTTACATTCAGATGCTTGGCAACTGATTCATATTTATGATGGTCACAGTGTCCCAGGGTCATGTGAAGTGACCAAAACCTGCTGCAACCACCCAGCAGACAGGAGGGGGGGGGGGATAAAAACCAAACATCCCCCCACCCCACCCCTGCTGCCAATCCTCAACAGAAATGCTCACAACAATGGAAACCTCAGACAGGAGGAAGAGCGCCACCAGGTGGGCAGGCAGGTGTCTTGCTCGGCTGCTCGGGGGCACTTTTTTCAGTGCCATTGTAACTTCGAACAGTCACTAAGCGAATTGTTGTAAGTTGAGGACTATCTGTACTTCATCACTTTTTTCTTTTCTTTTTTTTTTTTTGGGTCATCAAGTTTTTGACACCTTGCTAGGCGACTGGTGGTACTCGGATATTGCCATATCCTAAAAGTGGTACAATGGGTGAAAAGGTTGAAAAGCCCTGTCCTAAATCCAGAAAATGCAAACAACACACACGAATACCCTTTAAAATGTAGGGCCCAATCACTGAATGGGGTCTGGGGAGGGGGTCACAAAAGGACATTGGCCAGCCAGCTGCAATCTCAGGGCTACCTTTTTTTTGCACTTCTGGTCAAGGGCATCAGGTGGAAACATCTTGGGAGGCGTTTCCCAACTTTCCTTCTCCTTTAGGGAATAATGAGAAGACCCCTGGCTTTGGGCTGACTTTCCTTTCCTGGATCTTCCTATCCAGGATAAAGCTATGTAGGTTTCCTTTGATTGCATACAGACGTAGCTTTGCACGCTCCCTTGAGAGAGGGCACCCTTTTGCGCTGCAAGCCGACACAAAAGTTTGCTCAGCCTAAATCCAGAGGTCCCCGGAGCACCGCATACAGACGTGATCTTGGCTCACCCGCCTGCCTTACATTACGCTACCTTGCCCCAAGCCTCCTTCCGCTGGGATGGTGGCCACTGGGCAAGTACAGTCAGCCCATCCTAAAGCGGTGAGTGGGGTGCAACCCCACGCACTCGGCAGGGGGGAAAGTTGCAAAAGACAAGGACGTGCCCCAATACCCCTTCCTCGCGGCTGGCCAGAAAACAAGGCATTCAGACGAGAGGCAGAGAGAGAAAAGAAGGGGGGGGCGTTTCCCCAATCCAGAAGACTCAGCAGGGAGGGGGCTAATGCCCACCAGCAGATCGGCTGGATAAGAAAGTGGTATCAGCTTGCAGACCATCAAAAACAGACGGCACAAAGCTCTTCCCCCCCCCCCGTGGAAAAAGGAGACCCGGGAGCAAGGGGGAGAGAGAGAGAGAGACCCTCACCTTTGCCTCGGCACCTCCACAGGTAGTCCTCCTCCTCCTCCTCCAACAGGGGCGCCCTGGTTGGGGCTCAGCAGTCCGGGGGGAGCGATGCCCGTCCTGGGGGCCCCCACCAACACCCCTGCCAGGGCGGCCGGGCTAACGGCGGCGGCAGGCACCGGGCAGAGCGGGCTGCCCAGCAGCAGCTGGGGGAGGAGGGCAGCGGCCGCGCCCAGCCCTCGGGAAGGGTCCAGCTCAGTCTTGAGGGGCAGCGGGAACCCCGGCGGGGGCCCGTGGGGGGGCGGCGGCAGCAGGAGGCGGGGCGCGGGCTCCGCCGACGCCGCTCCCCCTGCCTCTTCCTCCGGCCGCGGGGGCGGCGGCGGGGGCGGCTGCTGAGGCTCCCCCGGGGCCGTCGAGGCGAGTAGGGCGGACTGCCCCTGCGACGGCTTGCCGGGCGCCGGGCACGGCGGCCGCCCGTCCAGGGAGATGTTGTTGAGGAAGAAGAGGGCGGCCTGCCTCCGCCGCGCGTCGCCGCCCCGCTTGCGAGCCCCGGCCGCCGCCGCCAGCCCAGCCGCTGCCTCCGGAGGCTCCTCTTGGGGCGGCCGGCTAGTCGGGGAGCCGCACGCAGTCGCAGCCATTCTCCCCAGCCGCCACTACCGCCAGTCGCAGCGGCGGGGAAGCCGTCGGCCCGCCGGCCGCCCGCCCCCAGGTCGGGCGGGTGGAGCGGACTCGCGCTTCCCCCTTTGGCCGCTCGGCCCGGCTAGGGGAGGTGGCTCAGGTGCGCCTGGCCAGCTATTGGCCACGTCGCGGCGGTATGTAAATACAGTCGCCCTTCGCCGCCTCTCATTGGCGCGCCGTCCGTCCTATTGTCACTGGCCGCTCTATTTTCCCCTCCTCCTTCTCGCCCCAGCCCTCCACCCTGGAGCTCTTTCCTTCTTCCTTTCTCTTTACGCGTCTTCACGCGGTCCTAAAGGCCGCCGGGTTCAAAGGCCGGGAACGTTATCTGAGGGGGGGAAAAAAACCCAAGAAAAGTTCAGTTGCCTTTTGGAAAAACCACCTTTGGAACAACCACGACCTGGATGTCTGAGAATCTCTAAAGACATTTGGCGGAAATGCAAGGAAAGCATCTTTTAGAGCAGTATTTCTCAAACTTGGGGGTTGCTGGTGTGTCTACTTAAGAGTCATTACATAGATGGAGATGGGCAGCTATGCAAATTGAATAAATAATAATAACAACAACAACAACAACAATAATAATAATAATAATAATAATAATAATAATAATAATAATAATAATAAAGTTGGAAGGGACCTTGGAGGTCATCTAGTCCAACCCACTGCTCAGGCAGGAAACCCTATACCATTTCGGACAAATGGCTGTCCAGTCTCTTCTTAAAAACTTCCAGTGTTGGAGCATTCACCACTTCTGGAGGCAGGTTGTTCCACTGGTTAATTGTTCTAACTGTCAGGAAGTTTCTCCTTAGTTCCAGGTTGCTTCTCTCCTTGATTAGTTTCCATCCGTTGCTTCTTGTCCTGCCTTCAGGCGTCTTGGAGAATAACTTGACTCCCTCTTCTTTGTGGCAGCCCCTGAGATACTGGAACACTGCTATCATGTCCCCCCTTGTCCTTCTCTTCATTAAACTAGACATACCCAATTCCAGCAGCCGTTGACTTGAAAAGGCAAAGAAGAAACAGATTATAGTCAAATAGAGCTTTGGACAACACACCCAGTGTTTTTCAAACTTGGCATTTTTGAGTTGTGTGGACTTCAATTTCCAGAATCCCCCAGCCAGCATGGGGAATTCTGGGAGTTGAGGTCCATGCATCTTGAAGTTGACAAGTTTGAAAAACATTGGTGAATATATCAATAGTCTTCTTGGGGGAGCTGGTTATATATAGGGTTTGCAAATCTCACTTTTTAATAGAATTATGTTATTCAAACCATATACGTGACCAGGTGAAGGAAGTTCAGGGTAGTTTGACATTTAGCCCTCTTTTTTCTAGTATTGACTGACTTATAGGTTAATTCAACAGACTTATCTTTCCATTGAGTCAATTAGCAAACATGAAAGGGTTTGAAATCCAACTTTATTGATTGGAGTTCCACACTTTTATTTTCTAATAAAGAGCTGGTTTAAGGAGATTCTCTAGTATTCATCTCTTGTTATCTGGTTTTTTGTTTTTTTTTTGAAGTTACCTTCAGTAGCCCTAGAATAGATAAAATATGTAATACTAGTCCTGGAAGGAAAGAAGGAATAACCTGATTTTCAGAAAATTTGCTTCCAGGATGTTTCTAATAATAGGACAAATCTGAGGAAATAAATACTTATTAACCTAGGAGGGATATATATTCTAAGCAGTATGTTATTTCTTATGTTTCGTTGCTCTTGCTTTTTCTCCTTTTTATTTTTTCTTTGTTTTTCTTTTTTTCTTCTCTCTTTTTACTCTTTTATCTATTCCTTAAGAAATGTAAAAACGTGAGATGGCTTATATGGGAAAAACAGAATTAAATCTGTCAATATAAATGTAACCAATTGTTGAGAAAACCTTTATTAGTAAAAATATTTAGAATTTGGTGGGAGAAACAAACTAAAATAAGGATAGTAACAGGACTGATGATAAGGCAACTCAAATGACTGAAAAAAAAAGAAATATTATACTAATATGATGATTATTTTTAAAGAATATTGGAAAAAGAATATTGTCATTTATTAAAACAATAAGAATGGTATTAATTGTTATTTATTAAAACAATAAGAATGGTATTAATGTTTGCCAAAAAAGATGTTCTGGGGAAAGAGGAAATCAATTAAAATTAATAGATGGAATACAGATTATAGAAATCAATTGTTAAGGAGTGTTTTCACAAATGTAACTCAGACAACACACTGTTTACCAATTATTGAGTGACTTATGCTTGTTAAAAAAAATAATAAAATATATTTTAAAAAAGGATACATCTGATGGCAAACCTCACAGGATTTGCTTGCGTAGCTGTTCAAAGTTGTGCTAACTTTTTGTTTAATGCCAATAACTGAATTTTCAAGTTAAAATTAACACTTAAAGCTACTAAATTTGAGAAATACTGGTTTAGAGAGAGCAAGTGAGTGAGTTTGTGGCAATTTGTTGTCTCCTGGAGACTGCCTGGATTAGTCCCTGCAAGATTTTTGAACCTGTTTTGCCCTTGCCTTCTTCTTAGGGCTGAAAGAGAATGACTGGCTTAAGACAGAAGATCATTAGACCTATATAAGTCAGAGTGTTTCCGGGATGGCAGCAGAGAGGTATAGAAAATTCTGTTTGCAACCATCTTGTTATGATATAATGGGGGTTCCATCTTGAGTTTCTTTAGCTGATGGGTCTTTCAAAGCTTAACAGAGCTGATTTTGGCAAATCCTTGGATGGGTGACTTGAGACATTTCAGAATTCTAAATAAGAAATGGCAAATAACTTTGGTGTTATTGTCGAACTGACAACGTAATGTCCATAAAGTCACTAGGTGTTAAGATCTATGCTTGAGAGATTGTTACAGTTTTGTTGATATTTATTCCTGCAATGGGTGCTGGAACTGGAACATTTATCTTGGTTAATTTTTAATCCTAACCCTAAATATTATGTCATACAGTATTTGGATCCACCAAGTCTAGAGGCTAAAATGAGAACTTGAGCATCCAAATAGTCATCTAAGAAATCTTTTTTTTTAACCAATGCAAAGCTATCAATACTTTGACATGGGTAGTTTCATTATGATGGCATTCCCTTTTTAATTATTATTACTGTCATTTTATTTCATCTGATGTTTTGCACTGCTCAAGAATATTTTGAGACAATGGGGTTTTTAACTACATAAAAAAGTAAAATAAAAGCTGTGGTGCCTTTGCTTTTCCTGCTGTTTCATTTTTCTTTAGATGCTTCCAGAAGCTAATTTCCAAATAAATCCTTCAACCCACCTGCTCCATTGGGAATGTCTGGCTTCTAAAGCTTCTGATTTGAAAAGAAAATTGAATATTGATTTTACGATTTATGAAATGGTTTTGGGTTTTAATCTTTGTGTGCCACTCCGGGTCACCTTGGTGAAATAGGCAACTATATCAATTGTTTAAACAATTAAACAAAGGGATGAATGAATAAAAAAAGAAGTATTTTGCACACATATAGTCCTCATTTTCAAAACAGTAAGCATTTAAAGCAGGTTTCCTGACTGAACCCTGTGTTCCACATTATAGAAAACATTTTAAAAAGCATAGACTAAATGACTAATAAATTAAAATCTCTAGTACCAAATATTTACTAAATAGCAGACCATCATTTGTTTTTTCAATGTGCCTATAGGAATTCCTTTCTTATTTTTTTCACCTTCACATTGGGAAAAAGGCCTATCTATTGGATTTTTTCTTGCAGAGTACTATTAAGGCCATTGCAGGATCTCTGTCCCCCCAAAATTGTGAGGTACAGCCCTAGTAGGCAAATTGTTCATTGACTTGTCTATGGAGATTCTTAGTCCCAAAGGCGCTTATTCAAAAGATAGCTGGACTTTGTTTTTCCTTGAAAACAGGAAATCTCAAATCTTGCTTGTAGAATTTCCAGCCGTGGGTTAGTCCTTGATGGCATTCACACAATACACTTAACCTTAAGGGGACTGAATTTCTTATTTTCTAACTTGACTCAATACTGGTCAAGTCAACGCCGAGGCTGACATTGGAGCCAGTAGCTGACCCAAAATTTGGCAGATCAGATTGTGCAAACCTTGGCTGAATTTAAGGAAGGCTCTGATGCTTCTTCTGAATGCTGCTTCATTGCTGCAAATTTAGTGCTGGTATTTGAACCAGGCTGCAGCAGACAATGATAGCAGCCCCAGCAGAAAAGAGCAGCTGCATTGAAGGTTATTTGCAAAATCTGAAGAAATGTCTTTGCTTTTGCTTTGAGTGTAATTGGATGGAGTCATGGATTGCAAACTTAATATTATGGTTTTTTTTTTTTCTTTGCTGATGGCTGGACCTTCTAATCAGAGAGCATTAAATGTGCTAGTGAAAAAGGGTGTTTTTTCTGGACATGCTATCTGCAAGTCCCAGCTGCTTATCATTCTTAGGGTTTTAGTAACTAGCCATGATAATCTAGACAGGAATTTTGCTTCCTATGGTATCTCACCCTGGATGTTAAATTAGCATAGAATCACTGGGGGGGGGGGACTATTTCCATGTAGCCCTTGCTATTGTAAAGGGACTCTCTTTTTATTTCATACTCGTTCACACAACAAACTAAACCTTAAACTCAGGTTTAAAAAGGACATTTTTCTTTAAATTGAGCTTGAATCTTGGTGACGTTAGAGTAATTTTTTGCAACCTCAACTATTTTAAGATGTGTGGACTTCAACTCCCAGAATTCCTTAAGCAACTATGCTGACTGGGGAATTCTGGCAGTTGAAGTCCACAACTCTTCACATTGTGAAGTTGAGAAACACTTCTTTACAGATACCATAAACCTCTTGGTAATAGTACAGCAATGTTTGCCCCTGCCTTTTTCCAGGAGATAGATAGATTCTTAGTTTATTGCAGATTCCTAGTTTAGCATCTATTCTTGGTGGTCTCCCATCCATGTATGAATGAGATCCAACTCTGCTTGGTTTTCAAGTTCTTACAAAGTCAGCTGGGTGCTACCATGATTCCATCTGATTTGCATTACAGCTTAGTTTCCTTATTTATTCAGTCAGCCAGTCATTTTATGTCTGTCCTTGACTGGCAAAACAAATATTTGAAAGAAAAAGAGTCTAATTGAACTAGTTGAATATCAATACAGCCTATACAGCACAGAAATTGACTAGAATAAAACAAGCTATATAATCATGTAACATTACAAGTACTATTGTAAATTTAATTTGGAGCATGGAAATTAATATAGTGAAGCAATTAGAATAAGGCAATTAAGTAATTTAGAATAATAGAATGGGGAAATTGCCAGTCTAAAGTATAGAACCATTATAATGCCAAAATCCCTGGAAAAAGGGTAACAGCTCTCTTATTTAACTTCATTTTATTTTTTTAAATCTATTTTGTAGGCCTTTTATTGTGTATTTTTTTTTTTGTATATTTTTACTAGGTGTTTTATTTTATGAATTGCCCAAAGACCTTTGGGACTGCAGCAGTTTCTAAATTTGGGTAATAAATAAATAAAATGTGACATGTTGTGCTGCCTGAACTGCATTATGATTTAAAGCAGTGTTTTTCAAACTTGGCAACTTTAAGATGGCTGGCTAGAGAATTCTGGGAGTTGAAGTCCACCCATCTTAAAGTTGTGAAGTTTAAAACAATGGCCTGGTCTCGCTATAGGCCTTTGCACCTTGGCCTAGTTTTCTATCACTACCTGTTAAATTATAGGTAGTCCTTAGCTTATGACCACAACTGAGCCCAACATTTTCATTGCTAATGTGAAGTGAGTTTTGTGAAGTGAGTTTTGTCCCATTTTACGGCCTTTCTTACCACAGTTGTTAAGTGAATCACTGCAGTTGTTAAGTTAGTAACATGGTTGGTAAATGAATCTGGCTTCCCCAATTGACTTTGCTTGTCAGAAAGTTGCAAAAGGTGATCACATGATCCCCCGGGACACTGCAACCGTCATAAATAAGAGAAGGACGAGGGGGGACATGATAGCAGTGTTCCAATATCTCAGGGGCTGCCACAAAGTCAAGCTATTCTCCAAGGCGCCTGAAGGCAGGACAAGAAGCAACGGATGGAAACTGATCAAGGAGAGAAGCAACCTAGAACTAAGGAGAAACTTCCTGACAGTGAGAACAATTAACAATTAACCAGTGGAACAACCTGCCTCCAGAAGCTGTGAATGATCCAACACTTGAAGTCTTTAAGGAGAGATTGGACAGCCATTTGTCTGAAATGGTATAGGGTTTCCTGCCTGAGCAGGGGGTTGGACTAGATGACTTCCAAGGTCCCTTCCAACATTATTGTTATTGTTATTATTATCATTATTATTATCATCATCATTATTATTAGTGCCAGTTGCCAAGCACCTGAATGTTGATCATGTGACCACAGGGATGCTGCAGTGGTTGTGTGAAAAACGGTCACAAGCCATTTTTTTCAACGCCATTGCAACTTTAAACAGTCAATAAACGAATCGTTAGAAGTCGAGGACTACCTATTCAAACCCTCCAATTCCATTTTAGCCCAATCCGGCCTGTTGTGTGAACACAATCTCTGCATCTCCTACCAAAAAATGGCACAGACTCAAGGATAACTTTTGACGAGATTTTTGTTCTATTGCTGATCCTAATATCAAAAGTTCAGATCTCCTTTCATCTAGCAGATGAGCTCTGTGACTCATCAAAACACAGAATTTGGAGTCATGGTGCGTAACTCCGTAGCAATCTTAAGCCAATGTGCAGCTGCTTTTTTTCTTTCTTTCTTTTTTGCTGTCAAGCAAATTTGATGCCAAATGAAAACACAACATTTTGGGGCAATGCGATAAAACTTCATCAACGCAGACTTGATGACGTTGGCAATTTCATCATCACATAAAGGGCATTGTTTGTATCACCTGCTTATAACTAAAATTGCCACAAATGCTCTCCAATTCAATTGCTGATTAGGAATAAGGGACACTTTTAACATCTTGTTGTTAAACTGGATTTTGATTGTACAGTCATCCCACTGAGTATGACAGCTTCGGCCCCTCCAGCTAGTCCCTTCATCTGGTCCTAATTGAAAAGATTGTGGGTATGTATGGATGAGACTCTGTGTGTGTGTGTGTGTGTGTGTGTGTGTGTGTGTGTGAGAGAGAGAGAGAGAGAGAGAGAGAGAGAGAGAGAGAGAGAGAGAGAGAGAGAGAGAGAGAGAGACAGCTGATTGTGGAATTCTGGGAGTTGAAGTCCACAAGTCTTAAAGTTGCCAAGTTTGAAGATCCCTGCTATAGGGTCTCTTGCTGGAGCAGGGGATTGATGTAGAAGACCACCAAAGCCCCTTCCAACCATGATTCTTTGTTTTGTCAGCTCTATCTGAAAAAAACAGAAACAGAAAGCAAGATCCACATGCCTAAACAGGCCGTGAGTGTTTTAGTGAGTGACCATAAGCCAAACATGGAAGTGTGTGTAACAAGGTCACAACGAGAAGAGCCTTTGGCAAGCTTGATCAGCTGTGACTTCCAGGGTCAGAATATGCACAAGACCTTTGTCACCTCCAGACTAGATTGTGCAATTCACCCTACACATGGCTGTCCATAAAGAAGACCTGGAAGATATAACTGGTAGAGAATATAACTGCCTCTTTGCCAGCTGGTCTTAACTGGACTAACTACGTTGTGGGAGCTGCACTGGTTAGCCGACAGGTTCTTGGCCCAATTCAAGATCGTTATCTATATAGGTAATCTTCAACTTATGACCAGTTGCTTAGCAGCCATTCAAAGTTACAACGGACCGCAAAAATGGGACTTAAGATCCAATTTCAAAGTTCTGAGTTCTGCTTCTCCCCCTGTGGTCATGTGACCAAACATCAGGTGCTGAGCTGCCTTTGCAGCCATTTACAAGGCCCCGCAGTTGTGACTGTAAAAACTGTCCTTAGAGAACAATGGATTCGCTTAACAACCATGGCATTTGGAAATTGGAAGCCAGTCTTCTTGAAAGCAGCTCCTTCAGCTTGCCGGCTGGCAATAGATTGGCCCCCATCTGATTAGCAATAGCACTTAGACTTATATACCGCTTCTTGGTGTTTTACCGTTCTCTCTAAATGGTTTACAGAATCAGCATATTGACCCCAACAATTGGGGTCCTCATTTTACCAACTTCGGAAGGATGGAAGGCTGAGTCAACTCTGAGCCCGTCAGGATCGAACTCCTGGCTGTGGGCAGAGTTAGCCGGCAATATTGCATTCTCCCCACTGCGCCACCACGACTCTTCTGACATCTCTGTTAACATCCAGGTTAAAGCTCTCCTCTAAAGGTTTGGTGTGGAAAATCTAAATTAGGTTGACAACAGTGTGGGATTTTGAATTTATGTTTTTTAATTGATGCTTTGTAATTAACTTCTTACACGGTCAGTTGCCTAGAGTCTAGGGAGTAAGGCCCCACACCAATGAGGTTATATGACAGTATAAATAAATAAAGATGCCAGGCAATGAGGATTTGTGCAGGAGGTTGTAAAAACAAGGTGGTGCCCACAGCGGTGTGATCGAAAGTCCATCTGTTATTTAATGTGTGTTGAAACCTGTGGATTTTCAGTCACATGGTTGCAGCCATCAATTTCACTTGGATGACCATACACTGCAAATATCCTTACCTCCAAAAATGGCTTGCAGTTTTCTTCTGATATTAACTAGTTGAATATCGTAAGCCGAGGACTATCTGCAAATGATTGAATCATGCAGACCAGGAACAATGATGCATTCAACTAATAAAATGGGCACACATTCATACCGAATGACAGAAAGAAGAATATTCTCTGATGATACGTTTTGGAGAAAAAAGGACAAGGTCCAATTATTATAGCTTTCAGGAGTGGAGAAGAAGAAGGGAGGATACATAGTCTGTATGGAAACCCAGCTTTAGAAATTCAAGGTCTTTTGCTTCTAACCTCTCAGGAATGCCAAGAGGAGAGCATTGCCAAATAACATAATGGTGATCTTGTGCATCTGATAGGTTTAGCTGAGCCAATGTTGCTAAACTCTCATTTTCATTAGGAAAGCGTGGGAAATACTTATTGTACATACTCAGGAGACAATTGCATTGTCAGAATCCAATTATATTTCATCTTTAATTATCAAACATAGAAACTCCCAATTCTGCCTTCTCTGGATTCTGCCATAAGAGGGAGAAAAGGGGGAGAGCAAAGGGGCTTTATGGCCCTCACTTCCTTCAGCACACTTCAAAGGACTGAATGTGTGTTTATTGTGGCCTCTAAGCTTTAACATATCAAAGAAGAGTAATTGCCTTTCATGTAGTTATCTGAAGTCTCCATCCAGACGGAAGAAGAAAGGGGATGGAATTGTGATACTTGAAACTATCACTGGAAGGGGGGTTGATTGGGTGGGACTACTGGGGAACCCCTTAAAACCTTGAATGGGAGAGCTTGAACCCCAAGTCCTGTCTAGCATGCCTGCAACCATTTTCTCTTAATAAAGGATTCCTGTTGGAAGAATTATTCCAAGAGTTCTGTCTTCTTAAGATGCAAAGTGGGGTGGGTCCTTACATTAGACAGGACTTGCAAAATTAATCCACCTGGAAGGAAGACCCTTGCCGGGGGATTTTGCAAAAATTTACCATGTCAGACAATGGAGCAAGAGAGGGGGAAAACTCCCTGGAAAGAGAGCCGCTGACCCAGTTGGAACCTTGCCAGATGTTGGGATCCGAGAGGCCAGATTCCTCAGGAGAAGAAGTGGTGGAGACACAGGACCACAAGCCTCGCTGGTCAATGGGCGTTGGAAAGAAAAGTGAGTGGGGAAAGGAATCAAGAAAGGTGACCCTGAGACGGGGGACCAAGCAACCAGAATGGAAGCAGGAGATGGAGAAATCCCTGCACGCAAGTGAAGAGGGAGGAAGCTGGGCACCGTACTCAGACTGGATCCTAGAGAAAGCTATTGACCTGATGAAGAGAACTCTCAGCTCCCTAGGAGAGGAGAATACTGAACCCTACGGCTGCCCCAGTTCCTGGAGCCGCAAAGGGAGAGACACCGAGGGGGACGTGGAACCTGCAACCCCAGGGACATCTACTGATCCAGGAGCTCCCACCCCCTACCGGACCACAGATGGCAATCTGGACGGAAGGCACTACCACCCACAACAGAGGCACCGATCCATTCCAAGACGTCCACCGTTGGAAGTGAAATTCAAAGGGGAGCCAACACGCTTGGGGTTTTTCCTAACCCAAGTCCTCAGCTACATGGAGGAATATGGGCAGGATATTCCCAGCGACAAAGCCCGCATCCGGATCGTGCAATCTGCCCTGGATGGACCAGCTGCGGATTGGGTAGTGAACTTGCATGACTCCAATGCCCCAGAACTCAGTAACTTCAACCGTTTCATGTCCTCTTTGAGAAGACGATTTGAAGACCCCCTGGCTGATCGCAAAGCCCGTGAAAGAATAACAACGATGAGGCAGGGCAAACGCCCAGTGGCTGAGTATACACAAGAATTCCGGGCCATTGCCAGCAAACTGAATTGGCCAGAAGACATCCTCCTTGGCCATTTCAAAGACGGACTAAACTATGATCTATATGATGCTTGCCTGCCCCGAGGGGACCCACATCGACTTGAGGAATGGTACGTCTTGGCAGAGGAAGCAGAGATCGACATATTGAAGAGGCACCGCCGAGGAAAACAATGGAGCCGCCCCCCGCCTGAGCTGACACACCAACCGGTGAAATCATCGGATACAGCCAAGAAGCAAATGAGATGTTTCAAGTGCGGAAGAGAAGGGCATCGAGCTGTAGAATGCCGCTCAAAGGGCCCCCAGCACAACCCAGACAGATCCCCAATCAACAAACCCGGAAAGTATTCAGCTAAGCCAAAAGAAACGGCCATGAGAATGATGGAAATTGCAGAAACCCCCACCTCTGCTCACCAAGGGGAAAGGACTCCAGCCTACACCACAGGGCCGGTGGATGCCTCAGATGACAGCTCGGAGGGCGAACCCCTGGTAAGTGGATGCATCACACCCATCTTCAAAACAGTGACTATATTAATCCCCCCCATGCCCGAAGCTGTGAAGGTGAAAGCCTTAATAGACTCTGGCTGTACCCGCTGCCTCATTAGCCCAACACTAGTGGGGAATCTGGGCATCCCATCCAGGAGACTGGAACAACCAATCTCATTTGGCCAGCTAGATGGATCCATAGCAGGGGGGGTGCCAGCTACCCTAGCCACTCTGCCAATACACCTCTCCCTGGGCAACCATGAAGAGGACTTAACGTTTGTGGTGACCCCAGGTATGGAATGCCCAATGATTCTAGGGATGGAATGGTTGAAAAAATGGAACCCCTGGGTAAATTGGAGGACGACAGAAATCAAATTCCCGAAGGGGGACCCTATGGACTTAAAACCCCAAGGGAGGCTACCAGAATCAAGAATAGAAAAAGCATCCATAGGAGAGGAAAAAAGATTAACAGAAATACCAGAGGAATATAGGGACCTTGCTGAAGTCTTCAGTGAGGAGAGGGCGAATGAGCTTCCCCCCCACCGACCCACAGACTGTACCATTGAATTCAAGCCTGGGGCAAAACTCCCGAAGCCCAGATTATACTCCATGAGCCCAAAGGAGAAGGAGGAAATGGAAAGATTTATAAAAAAAAACCTGGAGAGAGGTTTCATTGAGCCAGCCAAGCCTAAAGTGGCTGCCCCGGTCCTTTTTAGAGAGAAGAAGGATGGCTCTTTACGTTTATGCGTGGATTATAGGGCCCTGAATACAATCAGTGAAAGCAACCTATACCCGCTGCCCCTCATGAAAGACATGCTGTCACACCTATCGAAAGGGAAAATTTTTTCTAAACTAGACTTAAGGGAAGCTTACTATCGAGTAAGAATCAAGGAAGGGGACGAATGGAAGACTGCATTTAACTGCCCCATGGGGTGCTATCAATTCAAAGTCTTGCCATTTGGATTACAAGGGGGCCCTGCAGTCTTTATGCAATTAATCAATGACGTTCTAAGGGAGCACCTGTTTAAGGGGGTCCTTGTTTACTTGGACGACATTCTTATCTTTACCGAAACAAAAGAAGAACACGTCAAACTTGTCAGAGCGGTTTTAAAGAAGCTGCGAGCCGCTCACCTATATGCCAAACTCTCAAAATGCGAATTCCACCAGGAAAGGATAGACTACCTAGGCTATCGCATATCCCCACAGGGCATTGAAATGGACCCAGAGAAGGTCAGAGCAGTATTAGAATGGGCACCACCCCGCACAAGAAAGCAACTACAAAGTTTCCTGGGCTTTGCAAATTTTTACCGCCAATTCATCCCCTCATTTGCACAGATAGCCTTGCCCCTCACTAACTTACTAAAAACGAAGGGAACATCCTCAGTAAAACCTAGCCAGCCACTAACATGGACAATGGAGTGCCAAGCAGCGTTTGAGAGACTAAAGAGACTTTTTTCTGCCGAACCAGTACTAAGGCACCCAGACATGGACAAACCCTTCATAATACAGGCAGATGCAAGTGATGTGGCAGTGGGGGCTGTGCTATTACAAGAAAATGATGATGCAGTATTGCAACCCTGTGCATATACATCTAAGAAACTCACGGAAACAGAACAGCGCTGGCCCGTATGGGAGAAGGAGGCTTATGGGATACGTTGGGCATTACTCACGTGGCGACAGTTCCTGGAAGGCAACAAAATCCCCTTCCAGGTATGGACTGATCACAAAAATTTAGAAGCCCTGAAAACTTCCAGGAAACTCAATCCCAAACAAGCCCGCTGGTCCCAGCATTTTCATCAATTCCAATTTAAGCTCAAACATTTACCAGGAAGAAAGAACTTCCTGGCAGATGCACTATCTCGCATGCCCCAATATAACAGCGCACGAACCACAGACTCTAGACCAATAATGGCAGAATCACAACTGGCAGCGCCAGTAACCACAAGAACCCAAGCCAAAATAAAACCACAACTGGACAGCCAAACTGGGATTGAATTCAGAAAAAGTTTGGAAACAGATGATTGGTTCCAGAAAAACAAACATGTGTGCACAATGAGAGACGGATTGCCTTGGGTAGGGGAAAAGTTATATATACCAACAACTCAAAGACTAACTTTCATGCAACTTTGCCATGACACAAAATCAGCAGGGCATTTTGGATTTGTAAAAACTTTACACTTAATTAAACGGCAATTTTGGTGGCCATCAATAAAAAAGGACATAGAAAGTTATGTTGCCAGCTGCCCAACCTGTGCATCAGCAAAGAGGTTGCAAGGGAAATCGCCAGGGCTGTTACAACCAGTGGCAAGTCCCTCAGCCCCCTGGAGGGAAATAGCCATGGATTTTATAGTGGAATTGCCTGAAAGCAATGGGAATACTGTTATCTGGACAGTCACGGACCTATTTTCCAAACAGGTGCACTTTATCCCTTGCCAAAAAATTCCCACTGCAAAGGCCTTAGCAAAACTTTTCATCCAGCACATTTACAGATTGCACGGGGCACCCCAACGCATCATCTCTGATAGGGGAGTGCAATTTACGTCTGCATTTTGGAAGGAATTTTTATCCCTCTTAGGGACCACTCAGGGATTGACATCTAGCCACCACCCTCAAGGAGATGGACAAGCGGAACGCTGCCAGTCGGTACTTGAGCAATATTTGAGATGTTTTTTAAATTTCCAACAGAGTGATTGGACGGACTTACTTCCTTTTGCAGAAGTTGCCTACAATAATGCAGTCCACTCCAGCACAGGCTACACTCCTTTTCAAATAGCCAACGGCCAAAGTTTCAACCCTATGCCAGAGTTAACCCCAAAAGAACCAACGATCCCTTCACTGAAAGAATGGATGGAAAACCTACAAAACACCTGGCCAATAGTCAGAAAATCACTAGATGAAGCTAGGCGGGCATACAAAGCACAAGCCGATAAAAAAAGGGTTGAGCCTACACCATTCATTATAGGAGAAATGGTGTACTTATCTACAAAATACCTAAAGTCCCTACAGCCCTGTAAAAAACTTGGACCAAAATATATAGGACCTTTTCCAATTAAAAGGATCATAAATCCAGTAACAGTAGAATTAGAATTACCCAAAAACCTCAGGCAAATACACCCAATTTTTCATTGCAGCTTGCTGAAAAGAGAGCATCAGTCACCTCTACGGCCAAAAATCCCCCCCCCACCACCTCCAATCATGGTGGAGGGGGAACAACACTTCGAAATAAAAGAGATCCTTGACTCTAGGAGATATCGTGGAACAACTCAGTACCTAGTTGCCTGGAAACACCTCCCTGCCTCACAAAATGAGTGGGTCCATAAACGTCACGTCAGAGCCCCGAAGCTATTGAAGAAGTTTCACACAGAGTATCCTAACAAGCCTAACTAAATTTTTTACTTGTGTTTTCTTTCAGGTGGATCTCTCTTATTGTTAAGAGGGGCCGGATGTCAGAATCCAATTATATTTCATCTTTAATTATCAAACATAGAAACTCCCAATTCTGCCTTCTCTGGATTCTGCCATAAGAGGGAGAAAAGGGGGAGAGCAAAGGGGCTTTATGGCCCTCACTTCCTTCAGCACACTTCAAAGGACTGAATGTATGTTTATTGTGGCCTCTAAGCGTTAACATATCAAAGAAGAGTAATTGCCTTTCATGTAGTTATCTGAAGTCTCCATCCAGACGGAAGAAGAAAGGGGATGGAATTGTGATACTTGAAACTATCACTGGAAGGGGGGTTGATTGGGTGGGACTACTGGGGAACCCCTTAAAACCTTGAATGGGAGAGCTTGAACCCCAAGTCCTGTCTAGCATGCCTGCGACCATTTTCTCTTAATAAAGGATTCCTGTTGGAAGAATTATTCCAAGAGTTCTGTCTTCTTAAGATGCAAAGTGGGGTGGGTCCTTACATGCATCAACACTGTTCATTAATTTGCTTTAATGGTACGGACACTTGCATTTACATGTAGTCCTCGACTTACGACCACAATTGAACCCAAACTTTCTGTTGTTAAGTGAGACAATTGTTAAGTGAGTTTTGCCCCATCTTACAACCTGATTAGGGGACTGGAGGCTAAAACATATAAGGAATGGTTGCAGGAATTGGGTATATCTAGTTTAATGAAGAGAAGGACTAGGGGTGACATGATAGCAGTGTTCCAATATCTCAGGGGCTGCCACAAAGAAGAGGGAGTCAAGCTATTCTCCAAAGCATCTGAAGGCAGGACAAGAAGCAATGGATGGAAACTAACTAAAGGGAGAAGCAACCTAGAACTAAGGAGAAACCTCCTGACAGTTAGAACAATTAACCAGTGGAACAACCTGTTTCCAGAAGCGGTGAATGCTCCAGCACTGGAGGTTTTTAAGAAGAGACTGGACAGCCATTTGTCTGAAATGGTATAGGGTTTCCTGCCTGAGCAGGACTGCTTCTTCTTCTTCTTCTTCTTCTTCTTCTTCTTCTTCTTCTTCTTCTTCTTCTTCTTCTTCTTCTTCTTCTTCTTCTTCTTCTTCTTCTTCTTCTTCTTCTTCTTCTTCTTCTTCTTCTTCTTCTTCTTCTTCTTCTTTCTTCTTCTTCTTCTTCTTCTTCTTCTTCTTCTTCTTCTTCTTCTTCTTCTTCTTCTTCTTCTTCTTCTCTCTTCTCCTTCTCCTTCTCCTTCTCCTTCTCCTCCCTCTCCCCCTCCCCCTCCCCCTCCCCCTCCCCCTCCCCCTCTTCCTCCTCCTCCTCCTCCTCTTCTTCTTCTTCTTCCTCCTCCTCCTCCTCCTCCTCCTCCTCCTCCTCCTCCTCCTCCCCTTCCTCTTCTCCTTCTCCTCCTTCTCCTTCTTCTCCTCCTCCTCCTCATTATTATTATTATTATTATTATTATTATTATTATTGATCATCGCACAGTCAGCCAGATGTTCAGGCTGGATTTGGCATTTTTGTCTACCCATCAAGTCCTTACCAAGAATCTGGGATAGGCAGATGTGGATGGTATTACAGATATCATTGCAGGATGGAAGCAATTCCTAGTAAGGCCACCTTTTGCAATCGACTAATGGCGAATTTGTCAATGCCATTATTATTATTATTATTATTATTATTATTATTATTATTATTATTAACCTAGTTGGGTAATGAAAGGTCTGCAAGAAAACCACCAAGCTAAAGATGGAACCAAGGACCCCGCCATTCAACTCTGAGTTACAAATATTCTCTTCATTTGGTATAACCATCAAATCTCTGGAATTTATAGTCCTCACTGGTGCCTAAGAGGAAACTCTGCTTTCTGAATTGGAGATCAAAACCAACAGACCATTTCTTGTTAGCAGGTAAATGCCAAGGATCAGCCAGAACACATAACTGAGTTTTGAGATTTGGGAAAAATCAGATCCTCTGGAGATCATCCATGAATCCACACTGAGTAGGATCCTCTTCCAAGCAATGATTGTTAATCAATTTCCCGGGACAGCTACATAGAGAAAGCACATCTTCTCCAAGTCCAGTAGGTGGCAGTCGAGGATCAGCAGAGCCTTAGGTTTTCTCTTATGGCATTAATCACCATGGATTTTGCCCTGGAGATGTCCTTAAGGCAAACTCAAGCAGAGATTATGGTGGCTTTTATACCGGATGAATTAAACAAGAGTCCAAAAATAAGAATTCTGGACAACAGTAATATATTCCTGGAGTTCAGTAACAATTTGGATGTGTCATACTGTTTTCTTGGCAACCGTTCAGAAGCAGTTTGTCACTGTCTGCTTCTAGGATGGAATAATAGGATTTATTATTGGTGGTCTCCCATCCAAGTACTGACCAGATTTGATTTTGCTTAGCTTTCTAGAGATTAGCCATGGCTAGCTGATTGCTCCACCTAATGAGACATGGGGCAAAAGACACCACCATTAACTGGTAAGTAGTCAGAACCTTTTTACTACAAGACCCCAAAGCTCTTGGAAGGCTTTGGAAGGATTCAGCCACATTTCCCCTACTATCTACCTGACTTTTTTCTGAGATGCCTACCATTTTGCCTGAAGAAGAGACCTTGGAAGCAGAATCATGTGCCTTTCTTTTGTAAAATATAATTATTGCTGCTGGACTAGGATAGGGGTCTGCAACCTTAAACACTCAAAGAGCCACTTGGACCCTTTTCCCAGAGAAAATAAAACACTGGGAGCTGTAAAACTTGTGCGCACACGCGCCCGTACACATGAGAGGTGGGAAGCTTGGTTGGAGATTTTAATTAAAAAGAAATAGAGGCTGCTGTGCATGAGTTCTCTCTCTCTCTTTCTTTCTCTTTCCTCTCTCTCTCTTTTTCCTCTCTCTTTCTCTTTTTCTCTTTCCTCTCCCTCTCTCTTTCTCTCTCTCTTTCCTCTCTCTCCCTCTCTTTCTCTCCCTCTCTTTCTCCCTCTCTCTCCTCTCCCTCTGCCTTTCTCTCTCAAATGGCAGAGGAGGCTGGGAGCCGCAGGAGAAGACTCAAAGAGCCATATGCGGCTCCATAGCCGCGGGTTGTTGACCCATGGACTAGGATGTTAGACGAAGGATGCTGGGAAGGGATGCCCCAACAATCTTGAAGGGCAGAAGAATTGGAAAAACTGCTTGTTGGTGATCATATGACCCTGGGATGCTGCAGTCATCGTAAACACAAGTTGTGTGTGAAGCACTCACCCACATTTTGATCAGATGACCTTGGAGATCCTGTGACAGTCATAAATGCGAGGACTGATTATAAGTCACTTTTTTCAGTGCCGTTATAACTTCAGTTGCTAAACGAATAATTGTAAATCAAGGACTACCTGAAATAAATTTGAAATGTGACTTGATCGCAAACTGTGCTTCAGGAAAGAACATCAGAGCAAGCTGTGATAAGGCAAGCATGCTCAGGAATGAGCGATAATATTTTAATGCTCAGAAACTTTTGCAAATCTGAAATGATCAGGGAATAAAAGTTTAATTGAAGATAAGGAAACAAAAACAGTGCGAACCTTTCTGACGATTAATCAGGGAACTGTTATTACATGTGTTAAGCAGAAAACTATAAATATATAGTAGAGTTAAACTTCGTGATGGTATTTCCCTTGGGAATTTAATTGCCAAACCTCTATCATGCATATCAGCATGATTTGAATGGAGGAGCTGAAAGGAATACTTTTCAGAAGATGAGAGAAGAAATGTAACATCTGCAATAAAATGGGACATTTCATTACATAGAGGAAAGAAAATAGGACACATTTTATTACATAAAGAAAGCAGACTTGAAATCACAGACAACAAAGAAAGATAATGAGATGGAGTTGCAAAAACAAAGGTGCAGACCAAGGACTAATATCTATGTTACTAAATAATTGCTTATTTGAAATTGGACATGATTGTGAAAGAAAAAAAACAAATAGCTTCAGGTTAACGTATCTGCAATAAGGACATGCCTTGATGAATCTTATCAAGGAAAAATTGATTTAGTAAATGAAATGTAAAGAGATCTATGTGGAAAAACAGTATTAAATTGAAATGCCTGGTGAATCATTATGAAAGCAGAAATATAGTACAGGTAGTCCTCGAGTTACAGCCAAAATTGAGCCCACAATTTCTGTTGTTAAATGAGACATTTGTTAAGTGAGTTTTGCCCCATTTTATGACCTTTCTTGCTACAGTTGTTATGTGAATCACTTCAGTTGTTAAGTCAGTAACCTGTTGTTAATTGAATTTGGCCTCTCCATCCACTTTGCTTGTCAGAAGGTTACAAAAGGGGATCATATGACCCTGGGACACAGCAACCATCATAAATATGAGCCAGTCTGAATTTTGAACACATGACCATGGGGATGTTGCAAAAGTCATAAGTGTGAAAAACGGTCATAAGTCACTTTTTTCAGTACCGTTGTAACTTCGAACAGTCACTAAATGAATGTAAGTAGAGGACTACCTGTATTACAATAATAATATTTTGTAGCTGAATTGGATCCTAATGATATAGGTCTCTGCTATTGTCAAAGTATTGATTTAACAGCTAACCAGCTTATGTAATGTAAGATGTAAAGTAATGATGGGAATGACTCAGCAGGGTCTGTATCTCTTTGAGAGCCTTTGTATAAAGGGAAGGCTCTGCTGATGTGTTCTCTCTCTCTTCCGTTTCCTGCTGTAACTGTGGTTTGTTGGATCCTGCTGTATTAGCAAGTGTATGTATATTGTTCCTGGTGTATGATATTGTAGTTAGTGTAAGATAAGCCACCATTTAATACAAACCACTGTTTACTGTGTTTTACTCCTGGGTTATCTCAGCGCAGTAAGATTGTGCATGCTCTGACAGCTATCTCATGCAACAAGCTGTAAAACTAGGCTTAAAAATGGCATCATTAGAAAAACAGAATGACTGTAATTTGCAGGAACTTATGAATCCTTATGCATGTAACAGGAAGTATGGATAATAATAATCCTGCAAAATTGCCAGAAGATTTGGTCACAGAGATGAATCTGCCATTAAAATGACTGAGTTTTGTCCCTGCTAGAAACAAAAGGGATCAAAATACACTTGTTGCTTAAAGGAAAAAGGAAACCTTCCCCAGTCATTCAGGACTTTTTTTTCCCTTTCAAATATTTGTAGTCCCATGCCAGTCAAACTAAGGGTGAGAAAATTTATGTACCATTCATAGGCTGTCACTCAAAAGTATATTTGGACATACTTCTGAAACATTTAAGGAATTCAAACTGTTGGGTGCTTGTGTAAAAACAGGTTCAACTTGAAAAAACAAGGAAATTAAGCTCTGATCATGGAGGAGAATATTGTCACTGGGAATTTGAGAAATATTTGGCAATGAAGATCTAAAATATGAAAAAACCCACACTGTTATAGCCGTGAACAAAATAGGTTTCTGAAAAAAAAGAAAGTCTGCTAAGATCAAAAGATCTTTGTTATTGCAAGATTCCCAGGCTATTTTTGAGGAAAAGCAGTTACTCGTTTTCAAAATTATTTGCCTATATAAAGTGAAGATAAAACCCTACATGGGGGCAGCCATGATCTGTTGCACCTAAAGGTATTTTGATGCAAAGCTTTTCCGTATCCCGGCAGTCCCCGTTTCATTTAGCAACCATTCAAAGTTACAGCAGCGTAAAAAAAAAAAAGCTTTATGACCAATGCTAACATTTGTGAGTGTCACAGTGTCCTGCAGTCATGTGATTTGGGCACTTCCCAATTGGCTTACAACAAGCAAAGTTAATAGAGAAGAGAGAAGTGAAGTTATGTGAAGTTTCACTTAACAACTGAATGGGAAATGAGATCCTAAGCCTGTCACAGTCAGGTATTTTTCTGCTTTATAAACCACAGCACTTAGTGATGGAGTTGCTGGTCCCAATTATAGTCTCTAAGCGAGGACTACAGGTGGTCCTCGAATTAGGATCATATTGAGCCCAAAATTTCTGTTGCTAAGCAGGACAGTTGTTAAGTGAGTTGCACCCCATTTTATGACCTTTCTGCCGCACTTGTTAAGTGAATCACTGCAGTTGTTAAGTGAATCATGTGGTTGTTAGATGAATCTGGCTTCCCCATTGACTTTGCTGGTTGGAAAGTTACACATGGTAATCACATGACACCGGGACATAAATACATGTCAGTTGCCAAGCACCTGAATTCTGATCACATGACCACAGTGTTGAAAGAAAAATCTTCATTAGAGTCCAGTCCAAGCCGGGAATAATCAAAATGGAGACTGCTTTACAAAGAAGGTTGCAGTTTATTGAAGAGGAGAGCCGGAAAGATGGCTCTGGGAAAAAAACTGACCACATGTAGTAGGGAGTGGTGGGCTTTTATACCTTCTTGAGCTTCTGTTTGGAGTTGTTCCTGTGGCATCAACTTTGACCTGAGTGTGCCTTTCTGGTATTCTGATAGTGGTGGGTTAATCCTATTATGTCCTAAAGGTCATATCTGGCTTCCCTGGGGCTGTGGCTGATGACTGTTGGATTTTTGGCATCAGGGATTGTTGATTCTAGGGATCTTCGTCTTTTTTAATCCAAACTTCGTGGCTCCAATCTTTCTGACAAGATTATCACATCTGCATTTCTGCAGACTTGGTTTCTGTTTGGGACAGAGAGACTTGGAGGGTGGGGGTTGTTTCTTCCTTTAAGATCCTTTGGAGAAATATATTCTGCCTTTTTAATATTCCCCAAAATATTTCTTTCTCTGAATTCTTCCCACAACAGAAATGCTGTAGCCTCGCATGAAAAAAGTCACTTTTTTTCCAGTGCTGTTGCAACGTCGCACAGACACTAAATGAATTGTTGTAAGTCGAGGACTATCTCTACCTGTATCTCAAGTTCCTTCTCTGGGCTGTAAAAGAGCAATTGGTCCAAGAGCACCGACCTGGCTTCGCCTCCAAGAAGGACTAGAACTCACAAGCTCCCAGTTTTTAGCCTGGTGCCTTCATCACTACATCAAACTCTCTCTTGGCCTGAACTAGAAGCGGTTTTAAAGCTCACCGCCAGCTTTCTGAATTATGCCAGAAGCAAATTGCCAACGGGCATATATTTTCAGCATCAGTGCAACATGGGCTCTGAGTTCTTCCAGAGACCAGTTTGCAGAATGCGTGCAACTGGTCGTAAGTCGAGGACTACTCAACCGGTCGTAAGTCGAGGACTACTCAACTGGTGCAGCACCGTTTGCAGAATGGGACTTTTGGTGGGCTCAGCAGGGCAGAGACAGCCTGGACAATTCCTATTGGCTTTTGAAAGCCAATAGAATTAGACTCTATTCAAGAGAGTCTATTCTGTTGGCTTTCAAAAGCCAATAGAATAAAAGGGAGTAACACAGCTAAGGAAAAGGGGAAAAAAATGGCGAACTGCGTTGTTTGGCGACCCCCGTGAAATGGTCGTTCGACCCCAAATGGGGTCCTGACCCACAGGTTGAGAACCACTGTTCTAAAGTGTAGCAAGAGGCTTATAGAGCTCCTATTTAATGGTCCTATGGCACAGCTATGGCATTACTCTGGGCAGAAATACAGCTACTATTTGACAATATTCTAATACCCATATATAATTCAAAACCATGTGCTCACTGGGGAGGGAGAGGGAAATCTGAGGGGGGAGGATTTACACTTTAAATTTACTTCTAGAGCCTGCACACATATTCCCTCCCTCCCTCTCTTTCTCTCTCACACACAAACACATGTCAAAGTAACTGGCATAAGAGGGATTTGCTTCCGATGCTCAGCTGCCAACCATTCTCTTGGGAATAATTAAATTATTGAAATAAAGTAATAAAAGCATCTGCAGCCATTTGCATGCCTGAATATTTACCCTCTAAATATATATATTTTTAAGAAAAATTCAAAGATGCGACATCATGTCTGTATTTGCCTATTTGCAAACACTGTGATTAACCTGCTTGCCTATTTTCCTATCCCTGGCTGATTCAAGTGCCTTGTTGATCTTCTCTGGAAATTTAGTATAGATTGAGAAGGACATCTAGCTCTTTGGAACCTGCATGAGAATATGATAGTGTCAATTATGCCGGAGGACAAAAATGACATAATCTTCTAAAGTCTTGTAAGCTGCTGTGGGAAAGTTGGCTAGTATTTACCTAATGTGAGCCCAAATGTTCCTTTAGCCCAGGGGTCTTCAAACTTGGCAACTTTAAGACTTGTGGACTTCAACTCCCAGAATTCCTCAGCCAGCATGCCTAGCTGTCTGGCTGAGGAATTCTGGGAGTTGAAGTCCACAAGTCTTAAAGTTGCCAAGTTTGAAGACCCTTGCTTTAGCCCAAGGATGGGCAACAATGTCCCCTTTATGTCCTGTGGACTTCAACTCCCAGAATTCCTGAGCCATCACGGCTGAAGACCGTATTATTCAGATGGCGATCCCTGATGAAACGCTTTCATTGCCTATCAAAATTAACCCTGGAGCTCTGTTAATTCCTACAGGAAATGCCTATTACGAGTCTGCTTATCTTATCTTCTTGAATGTAGAATTCTAGCAAATTATTTGGCCAAACAATAATGACGTAACACTTCAGATTGTGCAGAAATTTAATCAACACAGCATTGATGAACAAGTACTTGGCAATGTTTTAGGTGGTTTTGGCTCTGGGGTGCTCAGCATATCAAATTCATTTCTTTCTTTTTTATTCATGTACAAAGTCTTTATTATTGCCGTGCACCCTGTGAAGAAAGCACTAGATTGGCAGGATTATACAGGTAGTCCCCGATTTATAACCCTTCATTTAGTGACCATTTGAAGTTACAACGGCGCTGAAAAAAGTGACTTAGGACTGTTTTCCTCACTTATGACCGTTGCAGCATCCCCATGGTCACGTGATCAAAATTCAGAGATTTGGCAACTAGTTCATATTTATGACAGGTGCAGGGTCTGCTGGTCATCTGATGATCCCCTTTTGTGACCTCCTGGCAAGCAAAGTCAGTGGGGAAGCCAGATTCACTTAACAAGCGTGTCACTAACTTCACAGCTGCAGCAATTCACTTACCAGCCATGCAAGCAAGGGGGCAAAATTCACTTAACGAATGTCTTGCTTAGCAGCAGAAATCTGGGGCTCCATTGTAGTTGAGGACTGCCTTTACTCTTACTACCAGTATGATCAGAGAAGTGATTCTTAAAATTATCCTACAACGCCTGGCTTGAGAGGTCCTACTTCTCACGATCTCGGTTGTAATTCCAGAATAACTGCATATGTAGGTTGGTGCAACGTGGAGGGCTGTTTAACTTGAGCAGCTGGAATATCTAAAATTCTTTGGTGGCCGTCGTAGGATTCTTGATAGAAACCGGAAAAGTTTGACTGCAGTTTAGTCTACAAAGCAGGTCCAAGGGAGAATGTTTTTAAGCTATGTCTCCTCGTGCTCCTCCTGTCTGAAAGCAGGATTGTGGTTTGCTGTTTCCTTCGTATCTTGTGGGCCAGGCAGGATGTGGGTGGCTGCCTCACTCTCCCGTCCTCGTACTGACGTCTTGCAGGCTGTGGAGAAGAAATGGAATGAATGGAGCATTAGAACAGAGTGCATTCTGGGATATTAATCTTCTCTCTAAAAATTACTAATACAAATAGTCCTCTATTTACCACCATAATTGGGACCAGAAAGCCAGTCATAAGTTGTTACAGTCATAAATCAAGGCACCTGTTGCGTCCTTGGCGGGAAAACAGACACGAGAAACAGCTGGAGTTCTCAGGTTCTTTTATTCAGCGTTCAGCTTACAGGAAGATGGCTTCAGCTCAGCCCAAACGCCTCACAGCCTCTTATATAGGCAACTCCCGGGTAAATGGGTTACTTTTCCCGCGCCAGCACCCGCGCATGCGCACGGCGCTGGCGACAGCCTGTCTGGTCCCTGGCAGCTTTGCACCTGCCCGGGACTGCCTGCAAACGCCCGAGCCGTTTGCAAGGCTCGGGACATAACACCCCTTTCCCCCGGGCTAAAACTACTATCAACCTACAACATTTATTTTACACGACAATTTGCTCCCCAGTGTTCCCACTGTTTACTGGCTTTTGTCTTGCCAACAATGTTATGTAATCTTCTAGGTACTTAGGAGATTTCTTTGCTCTCTGTGACCTTCTTAGCTCTGGGTTACTGGCATAAGTCCCCTGACTGGAGGGAGGCGTGAGCCTGTTCTCTCTACTGTGCCCTGGTGTCTTCCAAGGACTGTGCCCCGATGCCTGGCCTGCTTGCTTGCCCACCGGGCTCGTCAGGCCAGGGCTTCTGTTGCTTTGGGACCTGGTTGTCCTACCTAGCTGTAGCCCCTCAGGCCCCTTGAAGTGATAGCCACTGCTGGGCGTCTCTGTAGAACCCCCTAGGTCAGTCCAAGACCTGTCAGGAGGCTGTCTATTCCCTGAACCCCATTCTGTTTTTGGGCTCGTGTGGGTTTCTGTACTCTCCCAAAACTCAGGTGTCCCCTGATTTGTGCTAGGGGTGTTGTAGTCGGGACTTGGTTCCTCGACTAGCTCTGTGTATGTTTGACCCCCTGTAGGATTTGGGGTAAGGTCAGGCCAACCTTGGGCATTGTGTGCCAGCTCTCTTGCGGGGAATGATTTGTTTGGATGCCCCCGGGTATCCTCCGTTGCTGGAGTGCTGTGTGCTGTGTGTGGAAAGTGAGTATGCCCCCGGGGTAACTCCCTGGCTGGAGTAGGCGTGAGTGCCTGTTGTGTGGGTAAGCTCCAAGACTTCCTTTTCGGAGCAATTGCAGACTCTTGGGACGAGCCGTTTGTGGCTCCCTCAGTGGCGATGGGCAGTAGCTCTTGCCCTTCCCTTTGCTCCAAAGGGTCCCCCTCCCCCCCTGGAAAAGACCCAGGAGTTTCAGCAGAAAAGTCCCGCCTAGAGCGGAGTTGGTCGTTGTGCCGACGCAGGACACGACCGTTGTCCAGGGCAACCTCGTAGGAGAGAGGACCTGTGATCCTGGACACAGAAGCGGGGACCCATGTATGACCAGGCCCGTAATTGCGAGCCCAAACCGGGGCACCCACAAGTAGTTGTCTAGGTGCCCTAGGATGTGAGTTAGATGAAGGCAGTCTGTCCGGATGCAACCGGTCAAGTCTCGTAGTAAGTTGGCGCCCCCAACGAAGTTCAGCTGGACTTCTCCCTGTAGAAGTGGACGGTGTGGTGCGATAAGAAAGGAGAAAGTCAGCCAACCTGTGATGCCAGTCCCCGTAGGTGAGTCTCTTCAAGGCGTCCTTTGCGATGCGCAACATGCGTTCAGCCATACCGTTGGTGGATGGGTGAAAAGGCGCAGATGTGGCATGACGAATCAGGTTTGCCTGTAAGAAAGCTTGGAATTCGGAGGAGGTGATTTGAGGGCCGTTGTCAGACACAATGACATCTGGCAGCCCGTGTGCAGCAAAAATCCCCCTCAGTACCTGAATAGTCTTTGCAGTGGTGGTGGACGAGACAGGCACAACCTCACGCCATTTTGAATGGCTGTCAACAAGGACCAAGAAGAACTGGCCCTGAAAGGGCCCAGCGTAGTCAATGTGCACCCTAGACCATGGGGACTGTGTTTCCTCCCATTTATGCACAGGAGCTTGGGGCATCTCTGGGCGAGATCGTTGGCACATGTGGCATGCGTGTACCTTAGCCTCAATATCTTTATCTAAAGCAGGCCACCACAATTGGCTGCGTGCAAGAGCCTTCATGCGAACAATGCCAGGATGACCCTCGTGGAGGGATTCTAAGACCCTAGTCCTCATTGAGGTGGGAATGACAACTCTGTTTCCCCAAAGCAAACAACCCTGAGAAAGGGACAATTCGTTCCTTTTGGACCAGAAACTCTGACACTCAGGACTAGGGCAGTGCTCAGGCCACCCGGACAGGACCCAGGAGCGGACACGTGAAAGTGTGTGATCTGTACCGGTTTCAGCGGTAACATCCCTGGCACTACGAGGGAGCTCGGGCAAGGCTTGGATTGATAGAATGTTGACAGCTGGCGCGGGGTCAGCTTCTACTACTGGCAGAGGCAACCTACTGAGGCCATCAGCATGGCCCATTTCTTTCCCAGGCTTGTGGAGTAATGAAAAATCATATGCAGACAAAAAATAGACCACCTAAGCATTCTAGGGGAAATGATGTGGGGAGTCTGCTTACGTGTGGTAAACAGTCCCAGCAGAGGCTTATGGTCAGTGAAGACCGTGAAATGCCTGCCATATAGAAAATCGTGGAATTTTTTAATTCAAGCAAAAACAGCCAGAGCCTCCCTGTCTATCTGAGCGTAGTTGCGCTCGGCAGAAGACAATGTTCTGGAGTAGTATGCAATAGGAACCTGAGTTCCATCAGACCGGAGGTGACTCAGGACAGCTCCGACCCCGTAGGGGGATGCATCACAAGCGATGCACACAGGGAGAGACTCGTTGAAATGTGCAAGAACACTGTTAGAAGTGAGCAAGGCCTTGACTTCTTTAAAGCAATCCTCATGTGCTTGTGACCACAGCCACACAGCTTGTTTGTCTAGTAGCCTGTGAAGAGGCTCAGCTACACTAGCTTTATGTGGAAGAAAAGAATTTTAGAAATTCAGGAGGCCTAAGAAGGCCTGAAGTTCGGCCTTAGACTTTGGCCTGGGTGCTTCTAAAATAGCAGTTAGTTTGGATTCAGCAGGATGAATCCCAGCAGCATCAATTTTGAATCCCAGAAATTCAGTAGAAGGCACCCCAATCTTGCATTTGTCTTTTCTGAGCTTAAGGACTGATTTCCTGAATCTTAACAGGACAGCCCTAAGCCTTTCAGCTAGAATGTGTGTGGAGTCTCCTGCAATCAAGACATCGTCAAAGTAGGGGCAGACCCCTGGTATACCTCGTAGTGTGTTTTCCATTACGCTTTGGGAAATCCCAGGAGCGACATTCACTCCAAACTGCAGCCTTTTTACCTTAAAGGCTCCCCTGTGGGTCACAATAGTCTGAGCTATGGCAGCATCATTATCAACAGGCAGCTGTTGATATGCTTGAGCTAGGTCAAGCTTTGCAAAAACACGCCCCCCCTTGAGAGAGGCCAGGATGTGACTGACCACAGGAACAGGATAGGCATGTTGCTGCAATGCCTTATTGAGTGTGCATTTGTAATCAGCACAAATGCGAATGTCCCCATTTGCCTTTAGAGGCGTGACAATGGGGGTCTCCCATGGGCTGGAATCAACAGGTTCTAGGATTCCTTGTTGGATTAGTTTGTCTAATTCAGTGTCAATCTTACTTTTAAAGCAAAAGGGACCCTTCTTGCTTTAATCCTAATGGGAGTGACAGTGGGGTCTAGCTTTAAGGACACAGGTGGTCCTTTGAATGTGCCCAGCTGGGGGCTGAAAACATCTGCAAAGTCCTTGCAGACTTCCTGTAGGTCGAGTGTTTGTAAGCTGTTGAGTCCTGTGACGTGTATCCCCAGGGCCTCAAACCAATCGAGTCCTATGAGACTCGTTCGTTCACCCCCTACTACTAATAAGTCTAGTGGACCTTCAAACTCTTGTATTGCACGTTAAGGGTGGCCTCCCCCTTAACACACACTCTTGAGTTCTGAAAATCAGTTAATACAATATCAGAAGGCCTTAACTTGGCCTTAGTCCCACTACTGGAACAAATCTTCCTAAATGTATGCAATGAAATGATGGAAAGGGCAGACCCTGTGTCTAGTTCCATAGATAATGGAACCCCTTGTAGCTTCACGTTGAGTGACAGCTTTTTCTTCATGGGCTTGTGTGTGCCTGTCCTACAGATGTTTCTACGCGAAGCGCAAAAACCTACCCTATTCTGGCTGGGGACTCTGGTACCCTTCAGGCGTTCTTCTTGGGGTTGTGCCTTTCGTCGGCCCAGACACACAGCTGCAATGTGCCCTTGTTTGCCGCATGCCCGGCAGGTAGCGGAGCGGAACTTGGAGTCGGTTCTCCTGTGGCGACCTCCACAGCCGATGCACTTGAGCGGAGCTGAAGAGCTTTCCTTCTGATTTTCTCCCTTCGCGGGGTGTAGACGGTCGACTTCTTCGTCCGGATCCTCCTCGGAGTTTCGTCGGACGTCTTCTTTGTGCACGGACGCACCCTCTGCACTGCTTCTGATCGGCCGCATGTTCTTGACGGCGCCGCCTGCTGCTTCTTCCGCGGTGGCTTCCCTTAAAGCGTCTTGGAAGGATAATTCGTCCTTAGCGAAAAGTCTCTGTTGTAGCTCTCGATGCCTCAACCCGCACACGAATCGGTCCCTCAGTCGTTCCTCGAGGTCCTTGAACTCGCAGGGCTTGGCGGCCTTCCGTAACGCGGCGATGTACTCCTTGGCTGACTCCCCGGACCGTTGATCCCTCTGCTCGAAGGTGTGGCGCCATGAGATAACGGACACCTTGGGGTGGAAGTGGTCCTTCAGCAGCTTCTTCAGGTCTGCGTAGCTTACAGACTCTACTGGAACAGGTGCTGCAAGGTTTTCTGCGATTTCGAAGGCGTCTTGGCCGCAAGCGCAAAGCAGGGTGGCAGCCTTCAAGCTATCTTCCCTCACTTGGTTTGCCTTGAAGTAGTTCTCCATTCTGGATACGTAGGACTCCCACCGCTCTGGATGTGAGACGTCGAATTCCGCAAGCCTTCCGATTTTCGCCATCTTCGGATCTTCAGGAGACGGGTCTATCAGCCAGCCTACCCCCGAATGCGCACTGGATTGGCGGGCAGCTGCTGAGTCAACACCGTTCCTCTTCCGCCGCTCAGGACTCCTTGGGTAAGCTTACACTTTTTCCTTTCCAGGTAGTGCAAGGCATCCCACCTTCGTCGCCAGTGTTGCGTCCTTGGCGGGAAAACAGACACGAGAAACAGCTGGAGTTCTCAGGTTCTTTTATTCAGCGTTCAGCTTACAGGAAGATGGCTTCAGCTCAGCCCAAACGCCTCACAGCCTCTTATATAGGCAACTCCCGGGTAAATGGGTTACTTTTCCCGCGCCAGCACCCGCGCATGCGCGCGGCGCTGGCGACAGCCTGTCTGGTCCCGGGCAGCTTTGCACCTGCCCGGGACTGCCTGCAAACGCCCGAGCCGTTTGCAAGGCTCGGGACATAACAGCACCCATATGACCGGACCTCTTTTTTTTATATTTGTTGCATCAGTCATTACGTGAATCATGGGGTTATAAGTGAACAGTGCAGTTGTTAAGCAAGCCCATTCTTCCAAATGGGTGTTCTTTTGCTGGAAATTGCTCCCCAAAACCCCCCAATAACCCTGGAAACCAGCAAAAAAGAAATGCTACAAATTGTGGTTGTGTGACTGCGCGACACCACAACTGGTCATAAAGAAGAGCTGGTAACCAAGCACTTGAAATACAGTCATGTAACTGTGGGAGATGGGGTAGGGCAGGGGAAGGCAACCTTGGCTCTTTTATGACTCGTGGACTTCAATTCCCAGAATTCCTGAGGTAGCCATGCTGAGGGGAAAGGGAGAGGTTTCCAAGCTGAGCCATGCTGGCTCAGGAATTCTGGGAGTTGAAGTCCATGAGTCATAAAAGAGCCAAGGTTGCCTACCCCTGGGGTAGGGTGACATTTCATGAAGGCCGGTAGTATTTTACAAGCTGCAAAACACCAGTTCCAAGGTCACTGTAACTCCAAACGGTTGTAAAACAACCGGCCGTATATTGAGGACTACTTGGAATGGATAAAACACAGTCAAATGTAGTGTGCTTTACTACCTGAAACTTGAAAAAGAATAAAAAAACCCTTTTGGAGTTGCCAACCGTGGGGTCTCTAGGTTGATCTGGCGGGACTGCAGAGTGGGCCGGCTTGAGCAAGCAGTGGATGTGGCCAGGATAAAGTGGGTAGGGCTACCCATCTTCCTGCAGTTCCCTTTCCCCAATTTCTGCCACTTTCCTTTTTCTGTCTCTTTCTCTGGCCCTTAATTTCTCTCTCTATTCCACTTAAAAAGAAGGTCCTCCAAGTGCTGAAGAAGCGTGGTGGCGCAGTGGTTAGAATGCAGTACTACAGGCTATTTCTGCTGACTGCTGGCTGCCAGCAGTTCGGCAGTTTGATCCTGACCGGCTCAAGGTTGACTCAGCCTTCCATCCTTCCGAGGTCGAAAAAATGATAGCTGGGGGCAATAGGCTAACTCTTTAAACCACTTAGAGAGGGCTTTAGAGCACTGTGAAGCGGTATATAAGTCTAAGTCAGTGGGTCGGGACCCCATTTGGGGTCGAACGACCATTTCATGGGGGTCGCCAAACAACGCAGTCCGCCATTTTTTCCCCTCTTTTCCTTAGCTGTGCTACTCCCTTTTATTCTATTGGCTTTTGAAAGCCAATAGAATAGACTCTCTTGAATAGAGTCTAATTCTATTGGCTTTCAAAAGCCAATAGGAATTGTCCAGGCTGTCTCTGCCCTGCTGAGCCTGCCAAAAGTCCCATTCTGCAAACGGTGCTGCACCAGTTGAGTAGTCCTCGACTTACGACCGGTTGAGTAGTCCTTGACTTATGACCGGTTGGGGGTCGTGGCATTAAAAAGGTTGAGAACCACTGGTCTAAGTGCTATTGCTATTGTTGAATGAAGCAGGATGCTGATATGGAGGACATCACTAGAGGGCTTGGGCCAAAACTGACCATCTTTTTTAAAGGAGTGATCAAGATTAGAGGAAACCCTAAACTCTACTTCACCCAATAAACAAAATAAGCCGATGGGAGCCTTTGTCTTTTTAGAATCTTTTTTTTTTTTTAAAGAGAGACAGAGCTACAAATAATAGCCTGCTGACAATATTCAGCAGTGGGGCTCTTGGTGCTCTCTGAACTTGGTGGTTTTCTTGCAGACATTTCATTACCCAACTAGGTAATCTCATCAGAATTAGAAGGGGGTGGGGTTTGTTCTGTTTATATACAGTAGTTTGCAGTATCAGTGTTACTGAACTTCCATGATTAGGCTGTTATTTACTGATAGCTTGCTTGCCTACCAAGTTCCTTAATTGGGATATTATTTATTTTTCGATCTAGTTGGTCTAGTATTAACCCAGAGCAAACCCAACTCCCTTCTATTACTGATGCAGTTACCTAGTTGGGTAAGGAAATGTCTACAAGAAAACAAGCAAGCTCAGAGAACACCAGTGACCCCATAGTTCAACCCTGAGCTGTACATATTCTCTCTTATAAGTTCAGCAGTGTGATCCAGGTCAGATCCAGGCTTGCTCCAGTCTTCTTCTCTGCTGCCTGTCTAACATCTTCCCAGCCCAAGCTTTGTGAGGGCTGAACAAGAAAAAAACGCTAATATTTTCCGTCCAGATTAATCAGAGCCTGTCGGAAAGGCACGGTGGCCCTTGTCAAACATGTCCCATTTTTAAACCCTGCAACCACCGTATCTCTCTGTTAGTTGGTCAACTCGGTTCTCTCCTAACTTTTGACTGGGCAAACAGAACGAAGGGAGCAGCTTGGGACGCGAAGTGTTTAAATGGTTATCAGGCCAGAGGGTTTTTGTGCCCAGCCTTATCAATGTCCTGCTCAGTCACACCTGTAGGAAATACCTGTACAACATCGTCCATTGTGTGCAGCTTACCCCTTCTGTGGATCTTCGTTTGTAGAATAAACACCGTTTGTGTGAAAACGCTTTTGGGCAAAGTCAATAGTTCTTTCAGGGAACCTGGGCGTGCTTTGTCAATCAAGACTCCTTAGAAAAGGCCAAGTAAACAAGCGGGACTGTGTACGTACCACACTTACTCAAGCTGAAGTTTTTCCTCTTTCCCTCTCCCAGCTGGAGGCTGGATCACCATTTAGAGAAAAGCCCACCCCGTGCTAAAACACTGGAGTCTCTGCTCCGTGTCTTATCGCAGCACAATTGTATAACTTGGGTTAAATATTTACACAGCATGGAATCCAGGATGGAAGGAACAACAGACCATAATTCCTTTGGCGGTTTTCTTCTTGAATCAACCCCATCAGTAATTTGTCAGAGCCCAGAGTAGACTGTTAGAAAAGAGCCCCACAGGAAGTAAACACAAAGGCATGGAAACCTGTCTATATAGTCCTCCATTTACAACATTTCATTTAGTGACTGTTGGAAGTTACAACAGCACTGGGAAAAAAAGTGACTTATGACCACTTTTCATCCTTTCAACCATTGCAGCATCCCCAGTGTTATGTCCTGAGCCTGTGCAAGCAGGCTCAGGGCATTGCAAGCGGTCCCGGGCAGGTGCAAGTTGCCCGGGACCAGACAGGCTGTCGCTAGTACTTGTGCGCATGCGCAAGTGCTGGCGCGCCAAAAGTTGCAGATTGACCCGGGAATGGCCTATATAAGAGGCCAGGAGTTTTGGGCGTTGTCGGTGTCTTCCAACTGTAAGCTGAACTAAGAATAAAGAAGTCTTGAGAACTACAACTGCTTCTCGTGTCTTGCCATTTCGCGAAGGACGCAAGACCCAGGTGACGGGATTTACATTCAGATGCTTGACAACTGACTCCCATTTATGACGGTTGCAGTGTCTGGCAATCACGTAATCTCCTTTTGCGACCTTCTGATAAGCAAAGTCAATGGGGGAGCCAGATTCACTTAACAGTCAGGTTACTAATTTAAGAACTGCAGTGTTTCACTTAACAAACGTGGTGAGAAAGTTTGTAAAAGGGGGCAGAACTCAGTTAACCAATTTCTCACCTAGTGACATGAATCTGGGGCTCAGTTGTAGTCATACGTTGAGGACTGCCTCCTGTAGTTGACAATAAGGATGGAGTTTGAAAATGGGAGGAAGTCCATCGACAGAGATCTAATTCCACGTACTGGAAGTCAGAGGGAAATACACTAAGTCTAAAAGCGTGAAGGTCTAAAAAGAGAAATGGGAAACCGATTGTGGCTGGGTAAGATCAAGTTTTCCAGGTCTCTTGAAAGCTTCCAGGTTACAGGAGGAGGAGAAGAATGGATATTGCAATCATAATTTTACTGGAATGAGCAGGATGAAAATGTTGCCCTTTTGCCGGGAAGTTGTAAACACACTTAAGACTCCTTCCTCCTCCTATTTTCTCCACAACAACCTTGTGAGGTGGACCGGGCTGGCTTTCATGCCTAAAGAGTAGAACTCATGATCTCCTGATAATTGGCCAAAGTCACCCAGATGGCTTTCATGAGTAAGGCAGGATTAGACTTCCCAGTCTCCTGTGATTGGCCTAAAGCAAGGGTAGGCAACCTTGGTTCTTTTATGACTCGTGGACTTCAACTCCCAGAATTCCAGAGCCAGCCATGCTGAGGGGAAAGGGAGAGGTTTCCATGCTGAGCCATGCCGGCTCAGGAATTCTGGGAGTTGAAGTCCATGAGTCATAAAAGAGCCAAGGTTGCCTACCCCTGGCCTAAAGTCACCCAGCCAGCTTTCATGCCTAAGGCGGGTTTAGACTTCCCAGACTCCTGTGATTGGCCTAAAGTCACCCAGCCAGCTTTCATGCCTAAGGCGGGATTAAATTTTCCAGTCTCCTGTGATTGGCCCAAAGTCGCCCAGCTGGCTTTCATGCCTATGGTAGGATTAGAACTCAGGTCTAGTTTCTAAGCCAGCACTTTAATCCTTGATTATATTTATGGATTATCTTATGCGCAAATCAGGGCAATGTATGACATTTTGGGATGCAAAATCTGAAATAGTTGGAAAGGAAGATTTTTCTACCTTTTGTTGACGAATCGTGGCCCCTTTTCCGTTTCCTCTGCAAATTCTGAATGTTCTCAGTAACATAGCAGTATTCTTCTTTTACCAAAGTTCTTGAGAGAGCTTTTTCTTCACGAGTACCAACCATCTATATAAATCAGAGAAATGGATAAAGACAGGTTTAAGATGCATGAAGAAAAACGTCAGGTAATTTAGAGCAGGGGTTTTCAACCTTGGCAACTTTAAGACTTGTGGACTTCAACTCCCAGAATTCCTCAGCCAACCAAGCTGGCTGAGGAATTCTGGAGTTGAAGTCCACAAGTCTTAAAGTTGCCACGGCTGGGGACCTCTGATTTAGGGAATCTGTCTTCTTTTCCAGTTACATTGAAAATACTGTTCGGTTTTTCACCACTCTCAAATGGTCAAATCAGGTCTGGTTATATTCCCATGACCACAAGGACATGTGCTTTTAGCTACAGCCATAAGACAAGCGGTTCATATTGTGGTTTGAATCAGGGGGTCACTTAGTGAAGACTTGGGGACTTCAATTCCCAGAAATCCACAGCCAGTTTTAAGGTTGCCCACAAGTTTTAAGGTTGCCAAGTTTGGAGGCCCCTGGCTTAAATAATAAGCCTAATGAGACAAGAAGCAATTACAAAATTCTCAGACCCGTAGTGAGGAAGCTGAAGATCTCCAGAAGTTCCTGAACTACAGCACAGGTAGTCCTTGACTTAAGACTCCAAGCGGCTACTAAACGAATGGTTGTAAAGTTGAAGACTACCCATATTCTTCTCAGCCACCCATATCAACAGTGCCAATAGGAAAGGTTGTTTGGAATTGTAGTTCAGCAAAATCCAGAAGACCCAATTTCCCCATCTTGTCTGATGATGTCATATCCCATCTTTGAAAGACAGGATGACTTCGACCCCTTCAAAACATGGGAACGGACCTCACTCTCAGATACGATGGTCCCATCAGAATCATCCTGCAGTGAGTCAGAATCGCCATTATCTGAAAGAGACAAAGGCATGTAAGGAGATCAACGTCTGTCACAAGGTCTAGAAACGCCATTTTTTCCCTCTCTTTTTGTGAGTAGAGAAATGTAGGGCAGAAAAGAGTTTTCCCCCTTTAAGGGCTCAGAAAACAGAGAACCACGTGGTTTTCTAATCGCCAGGATTAGGGATAATTCATACAGTATTGCATAAGTATTTGTGGGTCCATTGCTCAGTTGTGTGTTTGACTTCTGCTTTATTTGTAGAAGGTGCCGTGTTCCAGTTTTAGAACATAGAATAATAGAGTTGGAAGGAACCTCAGAGGTCTTCTAGTCCAACCCCCTGAGAATAGAATAGAATAGAAACAGAATAGAATAGAATAGAATAGAATAGAACAGAATAGAGCTGGAAGGAACCTTGAAGGTCTTCTAATCCAGCCCCCTGCTCAAGCAGGAGAACCTATACCATCTCAGACAAGTGACTGTTTAGTCTCTTCTTCAAAATCTCCAGTGATGGAGCACCCATGATTTCTGGAGGCAAGCTGTTCCACTGGTTAATTGTCCTCACTGTCAGAAAGTTTCTTCTTAATTCCAGGTTGCTCCTCTCTTTGATCAGTTTCCAACCAATGTTTCTCGTCCTTCCCTCTGGTGCTTTGGTGAACAACCTGGCCCCCTCTGCCTTGTGGCAGCCCCTCAGATACTGGAACACTGCTATCATGCCTCCCCTATTTCTTCTTTGGTTGTCCACTCTCTTTTTAAAAGCTTCCATGATGGGGTACCCCAACCTTTGAAGGCAAGCTATTCCCTTGATTGATTTTGGTACTGAGGGAGGCAATGCTTGAGCTCTATAGACTCTGGGGAGCTGTTCCAAGTCAAAATGTTGACCTGGACACAGGATTTGATAAGGTGGGGCTCATTCAGGACTGTATAAAGTTGGATGAGCGCCAAAAATTTCTAGTCATTCTTGATGAAAGGCTCAAAGTTCCATAGTTGAGCACAAAAGGCCAACTGTCTAATAGACTCCACGTTTACTTAAACTCCGAGGTGTTTGTTTAACAAGATTTGTGGTACACGTAATCTTGGATGTAAGCCTTCCCTTGTAAGAGAAATGAAATTACTGGTTGAGCAACTTTAAGCATTTCCTGGGACGATGACAAGGGCTCTTTGGAAGCTACATATGACAGCGGGTGAGAAAATGAAGGATCTCAAGTTTCGTATTCTAGCGATTTGTCCATCCTGAGAAATGTCCCTGGCTCAAGAATGGGTAACATATCTTACCCTTCTAGAACCCCAACATGCATTGAGATTACTGCTCTAGAACCAGTGGTTGATCAAACCATTTTCAAGTTTTAATTAATTGATATCTGATGTATCTGAAGTGTACAGTGATCCTTGACTTAGGACCACCTTTGAGACCAGCATTTCCGTGGCTAAGCAAGGAAGCCGTTAAATGACTTGCACCCGGTTTTTACCATGGTCGTTAAGCAAGTCACTGCTGTTGTTAAATGAATCATGTGGTCATTAAACATATCCCAATTGTCTTTGCTTGTTAGAAGCCATCTGGGGAGGTCATGTTTATGAAGTGTATATTGGAGGTGGTTACCCTTTGAGAGCTGAATGCAACAAAATTTCATTTTAATGCAAGCTGACTAGTGTACATTTAAAGTGACAATAGAGTTATTATTCTATTCTATTCTATTCTATTCTATTCTATTCTATTCTATTCTATTCTATTCTATTCTATTCTATTCTATTCTATTCTGTTCTGTTCTGTTCTATCCTATCCTAACCTAATCTATCCTAACCTATCCTATCATTATTCTATTATGTTCTGTCCTGTCCTGTCCTATCCTATCATTTCCATTCCATTCCATTCCATTCCATTCCATTCCATTATAATTCTATTCTGTTCTGTTCTATTCTATTCTACCCCACTCTACCCTACCCTACCCAACCCTACCCTACCTTATCCTATCCTATCCTATCCTATCCTATCCTATCCTATCCTATCCTATCCTATCCTATCCTATCCTATCCTATCCTATAAATGGTGATTACATGACCTTGGTACACTGCAACTATCATAAATATATGCTGGTTGCCAAATGCCCAAATTCTGATTATGTGTCCATGGGATGCTCCAACAGTCGTAAGTATGAGGATCAGTCATAACTCACTTTTTTCAGTGCCCTTGTAACTTTGAACAGTTACTAAATGAATGGTTATAAATTGTGATTGCTTGTTCCTGTTTGAACTTCTCAAAGCTTGTTCCTCTTTGAACTTCTCAAAAGGTTGGTACCTCTGCCCTATGCCATTTCAGACAAATGGCTGTCCAGTCTCTTATATACAGTATGTTCCAATCTCCCAGAAAGTGCAAAATATGGTTCTGTTTTTACCTGGCTGCTCAGGGTCTTGACTCTCCCCTCGAAAAGGCATCTTGACTTCTTGGACAGCAGTGGAATCATGTGAAGTTGTCTTGGACATGGCAGCTTCTTGTGGCAAAGATATCTGCAGAGGCCACAGAGTTTAAGAGAGAGAAAAGTTACAGCCTTACAAAGTCTTGTAACGTTCACAATGACTATGCTAGAGGACAGAACATGGAATAATAGGACTGGAAGGGATCTTGGAGGTCTTCTAGTCCAACCTCCTGCTCAAGCAGGAGACCCTGTTCCATGCCGGACAAATGGCTGGCCAGTCCCTTCTTGAAAACCTCCAGTGATGGAGCACCCACAACTTCTGGAGGTAAGTGGTTCCAATGATTAATCGTTCTCATTGACAGAAATTTTTTCCTTAACTCTAGGTTGCTTCTCTCTTTAATTATTGTATTCAGGTGAGTGAAAGACGTACCATCTGCATTTGTACCACAGGCCAACTTTGGCTAGTTGGTACAGTAAGCCCTCAATTTAACAGAACTTGGCTTAGCAGACTTCAAATACAATGGACAAAATGTACATCTGGGTTGCATCCCCAAAGCTGAGACTTCTCTCCTACTTGGGGAATGTATAGAACAGGGGTCTTCAAACATCGCTCTTTTATGACTTGTGGACTTCAACTCCCAGAATTCCTCGGCCAGGCATGCTGGCCGAGGAATTCTGGGAGCTGAAATCCACAAGTCATAAAAGGGCCAAGTTTGAAGACCCCTGGTATAGAATGTATAGGCCTTGGAGAAGGTTTGTGAAGAATGAAGGACGATCAGCACCCAGGGAAAGAAAGAAAAAATGAAGGGGAAAAGCTTTAAGCAACATTTAGTTTTGCTGGGTATTTTAATGGAAACACTTTGTCATTGTTTATTTCATTGTTCTATTATTTTACTTCCGTTCTCTTTACACTCTTTTGATTTTTCTTCTTTTTTATTATTGTAAGCCTCCTAGAGTAGCCCCCTGGAAAGGTAGGCGGTAAATAAATTTAACAAATCAAAATAACGAATAAAAATAATGGAGAACCCTTCCCCAGAACACTCTATTAAACTGAGGTGTCACTCTACCTTATTTCCTTTGTCGTGACTTCATTCACAAGGTAAACTCAGATCTTAGTCTATTTTTCAACATATTGAATGAAACTCAAAATTCAGTTAATTCAGTATTAACTGAAGTCGATTCTCAGGGACCATCAAGACTTTAGTGTAGCATAATGGCCTCCTAATCAAACCTTAGTTAGGCCAACGCTATTAACAGGCAAGTGTAATTGTAAGCCATTATAAGTGGCCTCAAAATACAGGTAGTCCTCAACTTATGGCCACATTTAAGGCCAAAATTGATGTCGCTAAGTGAGTTGTGCCCCATTTTATGAGCTTTTGACATGGTTGTTAAGCGAATTGTGTAGTTCTTAAGTGAATCTGACTCTCCCCATTGACTTTGTTTGTAGGAAGCCAGCTGGGTGGGTTACAAATAGTGATCACATGACCCCAATACAGTGCAACGGTCATAAATATGAGTCAGTTGCCAAGCACCCGAATTTTGATTACATGACTAATGAGTTACTGCAATGGTCATATGTGTAAAAACCGGTCATAAGTCCTTTTTTTCAGTGCCGTTGTAACTTCGAACGGTCACTAAACAAATCGTTATAAGTCAAGGACTAGCATTATGTGTGAATTCTGTGTTTCCCCGAAAATAAGACCCAGATGGAAAATAAACCCTAGCATGACTTTTCAGGATGCTCGTAATAGAAGTCCCACCCCAAAAATAAGCCCCAGTTAAGACTGTCAGTCAGACGGACGCATTTAGTTCCGTATTTTCCCCAAAATAAGACCTACCTGAAAAATAAGCCCTAATGCGTCTTTTGGAGCAAAAATTAATATAAGATCCAGGAAAACACAGTAGCTGAATACACAGAGGAAATGGTTGGGGCAGAAATAGCTGCAGAAAAGACATAGAGATGGAAAATATATTTCTTACCGGAGAAACTGCTCTAATTTCCTTGGCTCCAGCCGTGAACTGTCCCAGTTGTTGGCTCCTGTAATGCTGCTTCTGGATTATACCAAGCCAGCTGGATAAAGTGGTTTTCGGAACAACAGACTCTTCATTCTCATCTCTGCCTGGACTTCGCCTTTCACGTTTCACTGAGCACTGATGCCAGTTGGTGCCACTTTCTCTACCCCTTCCGTAATCCGATAAATCCAGAGGCATTTCGGCGGAATTGTCCTGCCCAGATGTGGTTTTCTCTCCTTGATCCAGGTTTTCTCTATTGACCTGGAACAGCTGCTCCAGTGTATCGTCCATCAAATCTTTGGGGCTGGCTCTTTCCTTTTTTCCTTCTTTGCCAACACTTGGCAGCGTGGAAGGGCTCTGGCACCAAGATTGATCTGAACTGTCCTCTCTTCTTCCTTTCCCTTCGTGCTGCGGCTGCATCAACAAACAGCGGAGTCTCTCTGAGCTGCTAAGAAGCTGGAGCCTGTTTTCCAGATGACGATCCTTCATGTACAGCACAGCGCCAGGGAGTTCCAAGATGGTAGCTTGGTCGTCCCACTCATCCTGGGGCTTCACTCGGCTGCCTGCTTCCTTAGCCAGGAATAGATGGTGAGGGAAATCGCCCTCTTTGCCGGTGGGGTTATTCCGGAGGCCAAGATGATGCAGGGCTAAACTTTGGTTGAAGAGGTAGAGCTGTTCTTTTTTGGTGGTAAACCTCAGGTTCTCACAAGAAGAGGGGGAGGCCCGGCAGTCTGACTTGTTGGGTCTTAGAAATCTAAAAGAATCAGCACCGTCAGCGCTTGGAAAACGGACTGCCAAGATTTCATCGTTGTAAGCAGCTCCGGTTCTTCCGTAGGGGACCTAGCACAGGTAGTCCTTGACTTACGACCATAATGAGCCGAGGTGGCGCAGCAGTTAGAGTGCAGTACTGCAGGCCACTTTAGCTGACTGTGTTCAGCAGGTCAGCGGTTCAAATCTCACCGGCTCAAGGTTGACTCAGCCTTCCATCCTTCCGGGGTAGGTAAAATGAGGACCCAGATTGTTGGGGGCAATGTAAATATATATATATACATTGCTTCCTGGTGTACACCGCTTAGAGAGTGCTTGCACTTAAAGCGGTATATAAGTCTCATAAATAAAATAAATAAATAAATAAATAATCGGGACCAGAATTTCCGTGGCTAAGCAAGGCAGTTGTTAAATGAGTTGCATCCGATTTTCTAACCCTGTCTGACGTTAAACGGATCGCTGAGGCTGTTCAGTGAAAAGCGCGCAATCCTGCCCCCCCCCCATTGATTTTGGGAAGGTCGCAGATGGCGATCATGTGACCCTGGGATGCTGCAACTCTCCTAAATACATGCCGGTTGCCAAATGCCCCAATTTTGATCCTGTGGCCATGGGGATGCTGTGAAGGTCGTAAGTCATATTTTTCAGGGCTGCTGCAACTTTGAATGGTCGCTACATGAACAGTTGCAAGTCAAGGACTACTTACACTTTTCATTGATAAAGCTAATCGGAAGAATTTCCTGCCCCGTGGAGGGCAAGCACAGTAGCTCCCTCCCAATTTATAAAAGCTGCCTGACTTTTTTCAGGGGTCTCTCTCTGAGCCAGAGAAAAAGATGTCACTATTTTAAGAGTCAGTCTAAATTTAAAGAGTCAACTTCTTTAGCAATAGGGCAGCATTTCCCTGGCTTGCCTGAAGCTGAGATGGTGGCTTTAAAGAGGGACGGAGGCCTTGCACAGATCCAAAGCACTTAAGAGAATAACAGAGTTGGAAGGGACTTTGGAGATCTTCTAGTCCAACCCCCTGCTCAATACCACCCTATACCATTTCAGACAAATGGTTATCCAATCTCTTCTTAAAAACCTCCAGTGATGAAAGCACCCACAACTTCCAGAGGCAGGTTGTTCCACTGACTGTCAGGAAATTTCTCCTTAACTCTAGGCCAGTGGTTCTCAACCTTTTTAATGCTGCGACCCCAACCAGTCGTACGTCGAGGACTACTCAACTAGTCGTAAGTCGAGGACTACTCAATTGGTGCAGCACCGTTTGCAGAATGGGACTTTTGGCGGGCTCAGCAGGGCAGAGACAGCCTGGACAATTCCTATTGGCTTTTGAAAGCCAATAGAATTAGACTCTATTCAAGAGAGTCTATTCTATTGGCTTTCAAAAGCCAATAGAATAAAAGGGAGTAGCACAGCTAAGGAAAAGGGGGAAAAAATGGCGGATTGCGTTGTTTGGCGACCCCTGTGAAATGGTTGTTCGACCCCAAATGGGATCCCAACCCTCAGGTTGAGAACCACTGCTCTAGGCTGCTTCTCTCCTTAATTAGTTTCCATCTGTTACTTCTTGTCCTGCCTTCAGGTGCTTTGGAGAATAGGTTGACCCCCTCTTCTTTGGGGCAGCCCCTGAGATATTGGAACCCTGCTATCATGTCACCCTTAATCCTTTTCATTAAACTAAACATGCCCAATTCTAGAACCGTTCCTTGTAAGTTTTAGCCTCCAGTCCCCTGATCATCTTTGTTGCTCTTCTCTGCACTCTTTCTGGAGTCTCAACATTTTTTTTATATCGGGGCGACCAAAACTGGATGCAGCATTCCAAGTCTGGTGTTACCAAGGTATTATAAAATGGTATTAAGATTTTGCGTGATCTTGATTCTATGCCTCTGTTAACGCATACTTCTCTTTTTTAAACCATGCACAGCCCTAGTGTAAATTACACACACACGCATACACACCCAAACACACATGGCCAACCCCAGTTTAGCCCCTACTAATCTAATTCTTTTCTAAAGTCTAAATTTTCGAAATGTCTAAAAAATTGGAGGGATAACCGCTTACGCTTCAAAGCTGGGACTTTGGTCGCACTGAGGAGATGGTGGTCTTTTGCTTGGAAGGGGCGGGGATCCACTTTCTGGGTAATCTCTTTCTTGAGAGGAGGTTCGGGATCCTGTTCTCATCAGCTCAATGGCTCCTTGCAATTGGTTGACTTTCTTCGGAGAGCTCTAAAAAACAGAGAAGGGAGAGAGGGATAGGCAAGGACAATAAAACTTCAATTTTTGGGCCTGATAGAAGATTGTAGATCAGGTTTGAATTATAGTATCCTCGGTGCTCTCTGAGCTTGGTTGTTTCCTTGCAGACATTTCATTGCCCTAGTACAGTGGTTCTCAACCTGTGGGTCGGGACCCCATTTGGGGTCGAACGACCATTTCACGGGGGTCACTAAACAACGCAGTCCGCCATTTTTTCCCCCTTTTCCTTAGCTGTGCTACTCCCTTTTATTCTATTGGCTTTTGAAAGCCAATAGAATAGACTCTCTTGAATAGAGTCTAATTCTATTGGCTTTCAAAAGCCAATAGGAATTGTCCAGGCTGTCTCTGCCCTGCTGAGCCCGCCAAAAGTCCCATTCTGCAAACGGTGCTGCACCAGTTGAGTAGTCCTCGACTTACGACCGGTTGAGTAATCCTCAACTTACGACCGGTTGGGGGTCGCGGCATTAAAAAGGTTGAGAACCACTGCCCTAGTAGGTAACCTCATCAGTGCTAGAAGGGAGTGGGGTTTGCTCTGTTTATATATAGTAGTTTGCCTGTTAATGTTATTGGGAGTGTTCTTGGTGGTTTCTTGATTAGGCTGCTATTTACTGATAGATTGCTTGTCTACCAAGCTCCTGGATGGGGGTATTCTTTACTCATTGATCTAGTTCTGTGGTGGCGAACCTATGGCACGTGTGCCACAGGTGGCACGCAGAGCCCTCTCTGTGGCACATGCGCTGTTGCCCCAATCCTAGGCCTTCAGCTGGGTTTTAGAAAACCTTTTCGCTTTAGGCCTCCACCGGCGTGTGCAAAAAAAAAAAAAAAAAGTTTCAATCAATCAATCAATTTCAACTTCTCACGGGGAAAAAAAAAAGATCTCGCAAAGTTGGAATTTATTGATTGAACTTTTTAGTCCCACCCAGTCTGCCGTTACCACTGCAGCCATGCCCACCTAATAGGCCACACCCACCCAATGGGCCACGCTCACCCAATGGGTCACACCCATCCAATGGGCCACGCTCACCCGGCATCCGACGATAAATAAGTGGGTTTGGGGTTGCAGTTTGGGCACTCCGTCTCTAAAAGGTTTGCCATCACTGATCTAGTTGGTCTAGTATTAATTTAAAGTAAACCCCGCTCCCTTCTAGCTCTGATGATGTTACCTAGTTTGGTTATGAAATGTATGCAAGAAGATGAACAAGCTGAGAGAGCACCAAGGACCCCATACTTTAACGGACTTTAGAAGCAATGAACCAAGTCTGAATTTAAAATAGAAATGTACATAACATTAATTCCCTCTTAAAATCATGTGGTTTTTATGTAAGTCATATATATAGGTTGTCACTTGAAGAACTCTGATGGACAGGGTCCAGGAAGAGAGCCTTCCTTGCCCTTCCCCCACCCTTTGGAACACCCTCCCCCCAGAGATGAGACAGTTCGCAACTCACATGGCCTTCCGAAAAGCCGTCAGAACACGGGTCTGTAAACTGGCATGGGGGGGTCAGAGGAGCTGGGCAGCTGTGGGGCTGGTTAGTCCCCTGAGAGTCCTCCCTTCCCCTTTTAAATAATTTTAGCAGCGTTTAATCATCCTTATCTCCTTCTAAATTTTTAATCACTGTTTTTATAATTTATCCCTTTACTGTACTCTACCCAGAGTCCCACTCTGAGGGAGATGGATGGTTCAAAAACATGATAGATAAATGATTATGATAGATGGATAGATGGATGGATGGATGGATGGATGGATGGATGGATGGATGGATAGATGGATGGATGGATGGATGGATGGATGGATAGATAGATAGATAGATAGATAGATAGATAGATATAAATAGATAAACTGAGACACAGATGATGGATGGATGAAGATAAATAGATGATAGATGGATGGATGGATGGATAGAGATAGATGATCATGATAGATTAGAGCAGACATGTCAAAATCATGACGTCACATGATGTCGCGCAACGTTATCGGAGCTTTTTCGCCATTGCTGGCAATGGGGTGGGTGTAGTTTCCCGATGATGCATCTGGCCCGTAGGCTGGCAGTTTGACACCCCTGGATTAGATGGATGGATAGATAGAGATGATAGATGATAGATAGATAGATAGATAGATAGAGAGAGAGAGAGAGACAGATGAATGAATAGAGATAGATAGAAACAGATAAATGATAGATAGATAGATAGATAGATAGATAGATAGATAGATAGATAGATAGATAGATAAGATACAAACAGAATAATAATAGATAGATGATAGACAGACAGACAGACAGACAGACAGGAGAATGAACAGAGATAGACATAGATTAGCTAGATATATGACATATGGATAAATGGATAGATAGAAATAGATAGATAGATAGATAGATAGAAATAGAGAGACAGAGAGACAGACAGATTGATAACCATTTCCTTCTTCCCTATGAGATATGACAAGGGTTACTTTTTCATCTCCTCCCTACAGGTTTTTTTCTTGGAGGCTGAGAATGAAAATGGTTTCATTAGTTGAATTTGGGTGTCCCCCTGGCATGTTTGCCTGTTGGGGTGAATTTAACCCTGGGAGTGCCTGCATCTGGTTTGGGTTAAAAATAACCCTCTGGGATTACAGTAGTTGACTAGGTCAGTTAATTAACCCAGTTTTGCTGTCCCTATAATACGTTATCTCCCAAGTGATCCAATTAGGTAAGTTATAAGAACAGAGCCATTAAATTAGAAAAGTCCAAGGAGACCAGCTCATCACACATATAAATAGATCACTTTGAAGGCTGCAGTCAGAAGAATTTGGCAAGCCAAATTCTCCAGCTTGTATAAAACAGGAACATTAAACATAATTGCTTATGAAACATAAGGTTAATAATTTGGCAGATAGTCAACATTTTTTTACACAGAAGCCCGTGACTTGATTTCTTTTCTCTCTTCATTTAGGTCAGGGGTGTCCAACCTTGGCGACTTTAAGACTTGTGGACTTCAACTCTCATGCTGACTAGGGAATTCTGGAAGTTGGACTTCCAGACTTAAGTGCCACAGGACTTAAAGTTGGACACCCCTGATCTAGGCTGTTTCCAGCTAATAATTTAGATTTTCATCTTCAGGAGACCTTTTAGCCCAAAGTCAAGAAATGGAGGTAGTGACAGATTTTATTTTTCTGGCCTCAAAGATCACCTCAGATGGGGACTGCAGCCAAGAAATTAAAAGACGCTTGCTCCTGGGAAGGAAAGCTATGGCAAATCTAGACAGCATTCTAAAAAACAGAGACATCACCATGTCAACAAAAGTGAATATAGTCCAGGCCATGATTTTCCCAGTTGCAATGTATGGCTGTGAAAGTTGGACCATAAGAATGGCTGAGCGCAAAAGAATTGAGGCCTTTGAACTATGGTGCTGGAGAAGACTCCTGCGAGTCCTTTGGACTGCAAGGCGTTCAAACCGGTCAGTCCTAGAAGAGATCAACCCTGTCTGCTCTTTAGAAGGCCAGATCCTGAAGTTGAAACTCAAGTACTTTGGCCACCTAATGAGAAGGAAGGATTCATTGGAGAAGAGCCTAATGCTGGGAAAGATGGAGGGCAGTAGAAGAAGGGGACGACAGAGAATGAGATGGCTGGATGGAGTCCCTGAAGCAGGAGGTGTGAGCTTAAATGGACTCCAGAAGATGGTAGAGGAAGGCCTGGAGGAACGTTGTCCATGGGGTCGCGATGGGTCGGACACGACTTCGCAATTAACAACAACAAGAATTGAATGTGAGGAAGGAAGACAAAAAGAAAAAAGAAAAGAATAAAGAAAAAAGACAAGGGTCAGACAGGGAATTGTTTACCATATCAAGAGCATGGTCCCCCCGGAGAAGGATGTTAGGAGAGATTCTGCTTTCTGGAGAAAATCTGTGTTCAGGAGACTGATCTGTAACAAGAAAGGACCACAAACACTTACTTCAGACAACGTAGTGCTGCAAATGGAGACTTTTCTCTTCTTAAACTGCAAACCATTCTTCCCAACACGGATCTCTCTGGATCCACTGACAATCCAGCTCCTAAAATTGCTAACCAACATGACCACCCATAAGATATACTGGAAATTCTGGGAGTTTTAGTCCCAATCCACTGGGAAGGCACTAAGTACAATGGATCCATTTGGCTCAGTACCAGTAATCCTCGACTTACAACCACAATCGGGATTTGAATTTGAGCCCTGCCTGATTTTTCATGATCTTTTTTTTGCCACAGTTGTTAAGCGAATCACTGCAGTTGTTACGCAATTCATGTGGTTGTTAAGCAAATCCAGCTTCTCCTGTTGGCTTTGTTTGTTGGAAGCCAGCTGGGAAGGTCGCAAACGGAGAGCACGTGAGCCTTGGACACTGCAACCGCCGCAAGTACAAGCCAGTTGCCAAACACCCAAATCTGGCATGTTGTAAGTCACCCAGAGTCACGTGTCTGCCAGACAGGTGGCATATACGTTCAATTAATAAAATAATAAAATCGAAATAAATAATACATTTGAACAACTAAATAAATACATTGTCATCATGTGACCATGGGAATGCTGTGATCGTTTTAAGCGTGAAGGCCAGCCGTAAGTAACTTTTTTCGGTGCCCTTGTAACTTCAAATGGTCACTAAATGAATGGTTGTAAGTCAAGGACTACCTGTACCACTGATTCTGATTGAGAGCAACAGGGCATGGTTTTTGGCAAAAAAAAATTTCCCAGGATTTCCTGAAGAAGTGACTTAAATCTGGGCTCTCTGACATGTAAAGCAGGGAAATAGAACAGAACAAAACAGAACAAGAATAGAATAGAATAGAATAAAATAGAATAGAATAGAATAGAATAGGACTGGAATGGAATGGAATGGAATGGAATAGAATAGAATAGAATAGAATAGAATAGAATAGAATAGAATAGAATAGAATAGGACTGGAATGGAATAATAATGGAATTGAATAGAACGGAAGGGAACAGAACAACAGAACAGAATAGAACAGAATCGAATAATAATGGAATGGAATGGAATGGAATGGAATGGAATAGAATAGAATAGAATAGAATAGAATAGAATAGAATAGAATAGAATAGAATAGAATAGAATAGAATAGGACTGGAATGGAATAATAATGGAATGGAATAGAAGGGAAGGGAAGGGAACAGAACAACAGAACAGAACAGAACAGAATAGAACAGAATAGAATAATAATAGAATGGAATGGAATGGAATGGAATAGAGTAGAATGGAATGGAATGGAATAGAATAGAATAGAATAGAATAGAATAATAATGGAATGCAATAGAATAATAGTGGAATGGAATAGAAGGGAAAGGAAGGGAAGGGAAAGGAAGGGAACAGAATAGAACAGAACAGAATAGAATAATGGACTGGACTGGACTGGAATAGAATAGAATAGAATAGAATAGAAAACAGAGTTGGAAGGGACCTTGGAGGTCTTCTAGTCCAACCCCTGCTCACGCAGGAAACCCTATACCATTTCAAACAAATGGTTGTCCAATCCAATATCCTAAGGTAGTGTCTCTCTTCTGCTGGATGTTCTACTAGGCTCCAGATCTAGAACTGACTGAAGAGCAAACTGGGTCCAGTTTGCAGGAGAACCTGCCTCCTTCCAGTGTCTCGTGATATTCGTCTTCTGTTTCTGGGCTCAGGTTTCCCCCTGCACTCAGTTTCCTGCTTCGGCTGGAGAGGATGGACAAAGACAAGTCTGGGGTGAAGTTTCCTTCTCTGGGCTGCCCTTTGAAAGCCTTCGGCCTGTCCCTGTTGCCGCACAGAGGAAACAAAGATGAAAACAAAGATGAGACGAGAGAGGGTTTCAAGGCATCCGTCTGGATATCTCGCGTGGTTTTGATAACCGCTCTGGAAATAAAATAAAAATAAACCAGAAGCCAGGCGTCTTTGGCACCGGACCACTTGAGAACACCACACCGTAAAATATCCCAGATCAAATATGAGGATTTTGCTTTTATCCTGGTTTATTCATGCCACATTTATGTCTCTTGCAAGTGGTGGCATCGAGTGCAGCAAAGCATTTTATGGAGATGTGTTGGTTGAGCGGGGACCCATGATGTCAGAGAGAAAACTTGAAGAGTCTGGTATTTTTATTATTGTCACATGACTGAGCCAACTTTATAACAGTGGTCAAGTTGGCTCAGTCGTAAGTACGTGCAGGTAGTCCTCAACTTACAATTCTTTTGGTGATCATTTGTAGTTACAACGGCACTGAACAAAGTGACTTATGACTATTTTTCATGTTACCACCATTGCAGCATCCCATGGTCATGTGATCAAAATTCAGAGGCTTAGCAACTGGCATGTATTTATGACAGTTTCAGTGTCCCAGGGTCACGTGATCACCTTGTGCAACCTTCTGACAAGCAAAATCAATGGGGAAGCTAGATTCACTTAACAACCGTGTCACTAACTTAACAACTGGAATGATTCACTTAACAACTGTGGCAAGGAAGTTGTAAAAGGGGGCAAAACTCACTTAACGAATGTCTCACTTAGCAACCAAAACGTTGAGCTCAAGTGCGATCATATGTGTAGGACTATGGTTACGTCTTTGGCTTGTATGTTATCTCAATTTAATTCTAAGTGGTTTACAAACCCTATTTTCATTAATCAGGTTAAAAAGGCCCTACGCCAAGAATAAAAAATGCAATGCAAATATAGCGCAGGTAGTCCCCAACTTGCCACAATTGAGCCCAAAATTTATGTTGTTAAGTGAGAAATTTGGTAAGTGAGTTTTAACCCGTTTTGTGATTTTTCCTGCCATGTTTGTTAAGCACATCACTGTAGTTGTTAAATTAGTAACAGAGTTGTTAAGTGAATCTGACTTCCCCATTGACTTTGCTTGTCAGAAGGTCACAAAAGGGGGTCACATGATTCAAAGACATTGCAACCGTCCTAAATGTGAATCAGGGCACAGATGGTAGTCACATGACTATGGGATGCTATGACCTTGTGGGATTTGCCCTACAACAGCAACTGAGACTACCATAACTACTGTTGTAAAGTTGTCTCAGTCATGTGACATTAGGCTTTATGACCCCAATGCTTAGCGATACAGTAGTAGTCCTTGACCATTTTAGTGACCGTTCAAAGTTACAAAGGGACTGAAAAAAGTGATTAATGCCCATTTTTCACACTTATGACCATTGTAGCATGGTCACATGATCAAAATTCAGAGGCTTGGCAACTGCCTTGTATTTATGATGGTTGCAGGGTCACGATCCCATCTCAAGACAGGTGATTGTCCAGTCTCTTCTTAAACACCTCCAGGGATGGAGCGCCCACGATTTCTGGAGGCAAGCTGTTCCACTGGCTAATTCTCCTCACTGTCAGAAAGTTTCTCCCTAATTCCAAGTTGCTTCTCTTTTTGATCAGTTTCCAACCATTGTTTCTCGTCCTGCCCTCTTGTGCTTTGGTGAATAACGTGACCCCCTCTGCCTTGTGGCAGCCCCTCAGATACTGGAACACTGCTATCATGTCTACCCTATTTCTTCTTTTCTTTAGACTAGCCAAACCCAAGTCCCGCAGCCGTTCTTCGAATGTTTTGGTCTCCAGGCCTTGGAACATTGTAGTTGCTCTTCTCTGAATTTTTTCCAAACTCTCCACATCTTTTTTGTGATATGGTGTCCAAAATTGGCTGCAGTATTCCAGGTGTGGCCTTATTAGGGCTGATCTTACTTTGGTTTTACCCTTGAAAGGCCTTTGACAGGTTAACTGTTTTCTCACTATAGCCTCACCTAGAGCAGAGAGGACTGCGATCAAGTTCAGGACAAAACAAGCATGGTAATCAGGAAGGAACACTTTCTTCACTGCCAGATTTGCATTTCGAGAGGTTTCCTCATGCTAAATTTAAATACAGCAATAGTGCCATCTGCTGACAGTTGAAGTCACTTTCTAGATCTAGAACATAGAATGAAGGTAGTCCTTGACTTACAACAGGGGTCGGCCATCTTGGCTCTTTTATGACTCGTGGACTTCAACTCCCAGAATTCCTGAGCCAGCATGGGGGAACTACGGCCCCCTCATGACTCGTGGACTTCAACAACTCCCAGAATTCCTGAGCCAGCATGAGGGAACTACGGCCCCTTCATGACTGGTGGACTTCAACTCCCAGAATTCCTGAGCCAGCATGGGGGAACTATGGCCCCCTCATGACTCATGGAATTCAATTCCCAGAATTCCTGAGCCAGCACGGGGGAACTATGGCCCCCTCATGACTCGTGGACTTCAACTCCCAGAATTCCTGCGCCAACATGGCTCAGCTTGGAAACCTCTCTCTTTCCCCTCAGCATGGCTGGCTCAGGAATTCTGGGAGTTGAAGTCCACCAGTCATAAAAGAGCCAAGGTTGCTTACCCCTGACTTATGACAACCATTGAGCCCAAAATTTCTGTTGTTAAGGGAGACATTGGTTAAGAGAGTTTTGTCTTGTGTTGTGACATTTCTCATCACAGTTGTTAAGTGAATCACTGCAGTTGTTCAGTTAGTAAGCTGGTTGTGAAGTGAATCCGGTTTCCCTATTGACTTTGCTGGTCAGATGGTCCCAAAAGATGATTACATGATCCCGGGACACTGTGACCGTCATAAATATGAACCAGTTACCAAGCATCCAGAGTTTTGATCACATGATCATGGGGATGCTGCAAAGATTGTAACTGTGAAAAATAGTCATAAATCACTTTTTTCAGTGCCGTTGTAACTTTGAATGGTCACTAAGCGAACTGTTGTAAGTCAAGGACTATCTGTAATAGGGTTGGAAGGGACCTTGGAGGTCTTCTACTTCAGCTCCCTGCTCAAGCAGGAAACTCTATACCAGGGGTAGGCAACCGTGGCTCTTTTATGACTCGTGGACTTCAACTCCCAGAATTCCTGAGCCAGCCATGCTGAGGGAAAAGGGAGAGGCTTCCAAGCTGAGCCATGCTGGCTCAGGAATTCTGGGAGTTGAAGTCCACGAGTCATAAAAGAGCCAAGGTTGCCTACCCCTGCTCTATACCATTGTGGACAAAAGGCTATCCAGTCTCTTCTTGAAAACTTTCAGTGATGGAGCACCCACAACTTCTGGAGGCAAGTTGTTCCACTGATTAATTGTTCTCACTGTCAGGAAATTTCTCCTTAGTTCTAGGTTGGTTCTCTCCTTGATTAGTTTCCATCCATTACTTCTTCTCCTGCCCTGAGATGCTTTGGAGAGCAGGTCATCCTTCTCTGTGACAGCCACTCAATATTAGAAGATTGCTATCATATCAACCCTCATCCTTCTCTTTGTAGACACACCTAATTCCCACAAACAATTTAGCCTCCAGATCCCTTATCTTCTTTGTTGCTCTTCTCTGCAGTCTTCCTAGGGTTTCAGCATTTTTTTTTATATTTATAGTATATTTATGGCTGGGAAGCCATAAATTATCACCAATGCCTTGGAATGTCAACAGCATTAAATAAATGAATGCTGAAGTCATCTTTGGAGAAGACCCATGAAATCTTCTCGGATAGTTTATATATCACGGTTATACTGCCAGCCATTCTGGCTTCCCAGAACTAAAACAAACTTTATTGTAAAAAAGCCAAAGGAGATAATGAAAAACTTGAGCAACTTTCAAGGACAAGGACCAAAATGGCAAGTTTAGGATAGAGATAAGCTGAGGGGTCCTTGGTGCTCTCTGAGCTTGCTTGTTTTCTTGCAGACGTTTCATTACCCAAACTAGGCATAGCACTGATGATGTTACCTAGTTTGGGTAATAAAACGTCTGCAAGAAAACAGGCTAGCTCAGAGAGCACCTCATGTCAACCCTGAGCTACAAAAATCCCCCCCCACATGAATTTTGCCCGTGTGATTGTGGGGATGCTGTGATCGGCGTGTGAGAATTGTCATTTTTTTCCAAGTCATTTGACTTGACATTGTTAAATCAAGTCATTTTTACAGTGAAGGGTCCTGTGCACTGTCTGAGCATTGTTGTTTTCCTGTGGACGTTTCATTATTCAAACTAGATGTAGTACTGCTATAGCACTGATGATGTTACCTAGTTAGGGTAATGAAACGTCTGCAAGAAAACAAGCAAGCTCAGAGAGCACCAAGGACCCCACAGTCGTTGTCGTCTTCGTCCTCCTCCTCCTCCTCCTCCTCCTCACAAACACCCTCCCTTGTGGTACTGATGATGTTACCTAGTTGGGCAATGAAATGTCTGCAAGAAAACAACCAAGCTCAGAGAGCACCAAAGACCCCCACAGTCCTCCTCCTCCTCCTCCTCCTCCTCCTCCTCCTCCTCCTCCTCCTCCTCCTCCTCCTCCTCCTCCTTCTCACAAACACCCTCCCTTTTGGTATTGATGATGTTACCTAGTTGGGCAATGAAACGTCTGCAAGAAAACAACCAAGCTCAGAGAGCACCAAGGACCCCATAGTCGCCGTCCTCCTCCTCCTCCTCCCAAACACCCTCCCTTCTAGCACTGATGATATTACCTAGTTGGGTAATGAAACATCTGCAAGAAAACTGCCAAGCTCAGAGATCACCAAGGTCCCCACAGTCCTTCTCCTCCTCACAAACACCCTCCCTTCTGGCACTGATGATATTACCTAGTTAGGGTAATGAAACATCCGCAAGAAAACAAGCAAGCTTAGAGAGCACCAAGGGGCCTTCATTTCAACCCTCAGCTGCAAATATTCTCCTTCATTGGCATTTTTACAATGCTCTTGCAACTTGGAACAGTTGTTAATCGAATGGTTGTAAGTAGAGAACTACCTATACTTAACCCATTTTCCAGATAGTTAACAGAAAAGCCAAACACTAGTGCTAAACACTCACTTGAACACCTGCATTAGACAATCTCTCAGAAAATTAGATACAGGTAGTCATCGACTTAAATCCATAGCTGAGCCCAAAATTTCCATTGCTAAGCAAGATAAGTGTTAAGCCAGTTTTGCCCCCATTTTATGGCCTTTCTTGACTAGTTGTTAGGTGAATCACTGCAGTGGTTAAGTTAGTAACATGGTTGTTAAGTGAATCTGGCTTCCCCGTTGACTTTGCTGGTCAGAGGTGATCACGTGACCCTGGGACACTGCAACTGTCATAAGTACATGCCAGTTGCTAAGTGTCTGAATTTTGATCATGTGACTCTAGGGAGGCTGCAATGGTAGTCAGTGTGAAAAATGGTTCAAGTCCCTTTTTTCAGTGTTGTTGTAACTTCGAGTGGTCACTAAACAACGGGTTGTAGGCTGAGGACTGCGTATGTCAAGATGTAGAATCCTTTCTGATCCACTAGATTTCTTCAGGGCAGACGTTTGAGTACTCTGTTTTGGAGCCTTTAGGCAAGTTCTCATTTGCAGGCTAAAATATATGGTCCAACTACAGGTTTTTCTATTTGTGGGAGGACTTATCCTCTTTCTGAACAGAACCAGGACATTTTCTTCTCCAGTAATGGAACATGAAGCCTACCAGAAGCTCCTGAGATCCTTCAGATCCATCTTGCTTTGAACTTCTCAGTGTGCAGAGCTGAAATCTAATTGGCCAAGGAACCTTAGACGTTTCTCCGACCTTCTCAAGACATATCACCTTTCTGGGAGAAAAGCCTACTGGGATAGCCCACCTTTGCTAGGAAGACATCAGCCATATTGGTTTGTCTTACAAGTATCCCAAACACCAAGAGATAAAGTTAGGAAAGCTTACTCTGGGCCACATAACCTCTTCAGCTCTTCTTTCAGGCTCTTGTTTTCTTCTCTCAGCTTATTCATTTCATTAGCTGGAATGGGGAAAAAGGAGGAAAATATTGAATTAGATCAACTTTCCCTGGCCCAAAACTTCTGACAGGGAGAACAACCAACCAGTGGAATAGTTTGCCTGCAGAAGTTGTGAATGCTCCAACACTGGAAGCTTTCAAGAAGAGACTGGACAGCCATCTGTCAGAAATGGTCTAGGGCAGGGGTAGGCAACCTTGGCTCTTTTATGACTCGTGGACTTCAACTCCCAGAATTCCTGAGCCAGCCACGCTGAGGGGACAAGGAGAGGTTTCTAAGCTGAGCCACGCTGGCTCAGGAATTCTGGGAGTTGAAGTCCATGAGTCATAAAAGAGGCAAGGTTGCCTACTGCTGGTATAGGGTCTCTTGCTTAAGCAGGGGGTTGGACTAGATGATCTATATGGTCCCTTCCAATTCTGTTATTTTATTCTATAGCTTATGGCTGAGATGGTGTCAAGGTTATATCAGACGAGAACATATATGTCACAGGCCCAGGGCTACCAGGTATCTGAACAGTCAGAGGAAGTCATGGACAATTGGACAGAAGGACGCACCAACTGTCTAACATTCTTTGCATCTGTCACAAAACTTACAATGAAAAATTACCAACCCTCCCCCCTATAAATCTACAAGTGTAATACAAGAAATGGTATTTTTCATCATCAGCAAAAGTGGTTTCTGATACTATACATATTGTAGGATCCAATCTGGGTCAGTCACCAGGATCAGAAGTTAGTCTTCTGAGCTTTCGGACTTGTTTTGGAGCCCCTCCTGGTGAGAGAGAAGTTTCCCTGAGGATGGAGTCCGAAAGCTCAGAAGACTAAACCCCTGGTCCCGGTGACTGACCTAGACTGGATCCTGCAACATTATCCCAGGACACGTCTATTTGCCTTCATTTGTGACGACAGGAAGTCCTTGACGTACGACCACAATTGAGTGCAAAATTTCTGTTGCTTAGGGAGACCCTTGTTACATGAGTTTTCTTGCCATGATTGTTAAGTGAATCACTGCAGTTGTTAAGTTAGAAACAGAGTTGTAAAGTCAATCTGGCCTCCCCATTGAGTTTAGTTGTCAGAACATTGAGAACAACTAACCAGTGGGATAAATTGCCTCCGGAAGTTGTGCGTGCCCCATCACTGGAGGCTTTTAAGAAGGACTGGACAGCCATTTGTCTGAAAAAATATAGGGTCTCTTAAACAAGGGGTTGGACTAGAAGTCCTCCAAGGTCCCTTCCAACTCTGTTATTCTATGTGCAGATCACAAAAGGTGATCACATGATCCCGGAACACTGCAACCGTCATAAATATGAGCCAGTTACCATGCATGTGAATTTTGTTCATATGGCCATGGGGACGCTGTAATGGTTGTTAGTGTGAAAAAATGGTCATCAGTCATGTTGTAACTTCAAACGGTCATTAAATGAACGGTTGTAAGTTAAGGACTACCTTTACCCATATTGTATACAAGTCTGCAAAAAGTCTTCAAAAATTTTCAACCGGAGAATCTTCCGTGTTTCTATTCAATCTAATCTAGGTATTTATTTGTTGAACTTACTGAGGATGAAGATGTGTTGAAGAGTTTGAAAATGGGCCTTCATGAACTCATGTTGCTTCTTCTTTGCAAGTTCCTGAGTCACTTGGCATCTGTCGCACAGCCCAGCTCGCAACCTTCAAAGTAATAAAAATAGCAGTGTGACATTTTTAGAGCACCAAAACCAGTTGGGAGCAGACATTCCAAACCAACCCCACTGTCAGTACTTCAAGCTAGACCAGACTTGGAAACCAAATTCATAAAAGCTAATACTACTTTTATTATAAGGTTCCAGTAATAGAATCTTGCAAGTCTGAATGTGCTTCCCTCCTCCCTCTGTTTATTTTTGGTGAAAATTGGGGAGGGTCTCATCTACGACACTTTCTCGAATTACATTTCTGCCTCGAACTCAAATTTCTGTTCTCCGACCTACTAGACCAGGGATAGGCAACCTTGGCTCTTTTACGACTTGTGGACTTCAACTCCCAGAATTCCTGAGCCAGCCATGCTGAGGGGAAAGGGAGAGGTTTCCAAGCTGAGCCATGCTGGCTCAGGAATTCTGGGAGCTGAAGTCCATGAGTCCTGAAGGGGCCAAGGTTGTCTACCCCTGTTCTAGACACTGGCTCTTCCTCTTGTTCCTCAAGGTTATTTCTTTCAGCCCACTTTGGGGTTCATACTTTTTCAGAATTATTATTTATTTGGCCATAACTTATAAAAAAATGGTTAGGAGACTGGAGGCAAAAAACCTTATGAAGAATGGTGGCAGGAATTAGATATGTCTACTCTAACAAAGAGAAGGACTATGGGTGAGATGAGAGCAGTCTTCCAACATTTGAAGGGCTGTCACAGAAAAGAAGAGATCAACTTATTCTCCAATGTACCTGAGAGAAGGACAAGAAGTAGCAGGTGAAAGTTTATCAAAGAGAGGTCCAATTTAGAACTAAGGAGAAACTTCCTAACAGTGAGAACAATTAATTAGTGGAACAACTTGACCCCCAAAAGTGTGGATGCTTCATCACTGGAGGTTTTCAAGAAGAGACTGGGCAGTCATTTGTCCGGAATGTTATAGAGTCTCCTGCTTGAACAGAGGGTTGGACACAAGAAGACCTCCAAGATCTCTTCCAACTCTGTTGTTCTGTATTCCCCTTTTCTATTTCTAATGTACATTTTCTCATCAGGATGTAATGCTTGAAAGTCAAGTTCTGCTAGAACAGAAATTGTATCAAACGGGCACAGTTTTCAATAGCTACCTCATATCCCCAATTAGTAGTGGAGATTTTTTAATGTACATAAGTGTTGAGGTTCCGGCTAATGAAACATTCCAAAGAACTTCCAGGCATTTATTTTCCTAAAAGTCTTTTATTGTTACAAAATGTTGGCACAGGCACAGTGGAGGGATGCTAGGATCTAAGTTCTCTTCCTCTGAGCAGTTAAATTATCAGCATGTTCCCTCCCTAAATTAGCTGTCATATCTCACATTATCCAATTAGTGTGAAGATGGGCTTTACCCCCAACGCCCCTTCTGCTCTTTATTAACCCCATATTTACCAGACAATTCTGCATATTGTCAAAAGCAAGAATATACAATATTTGCAGCATTGACATTAAGTACATATGTGCATGCAAATAGAATAGAATAGAATAGAATAACAAAGTTGAAAGGGATCTTGGAGGTCTTCTAGTCCAAACTCCTGCTTAGGCAGGAAGCCCTATACCATTTCAGACAAATGGCTGTCCAATCTCTTCTTAAAAACTTCCATCGCTTCTGGAGGCAGGTTGTTCCAATTATTAATTGTTCTAACTGTCAGGAAATTTTCTCCTTAGTTCTAGGTTGCTTCTCTCTTTGGTTAGTTTCCATCCATTACTTCTTGTCCTGCCTTCAGATGCTTTGGAGAATAGCTTGACTCCTTCTTCTTTGTGACAGCCCCTGAGATATTGGGGCTTGTCCTTCTCTTCGTTGAACTAGACATACCCAATTCCAGCAACTGCTCCTTATACGTTTTATCCTCCAGTCCCCTAATCATCTTTGTTGCTCTTCTCTGCATTCTTTCTAGAATCTCAGCATCTTTTTTACATTGTGCATTGTTATTATGATGATGATCCTATGTTAAATATTATACATGTGATATGAATAATTGGGCTTACACAAATTTGCCAAATCTGGTTACCAGTTAACCTTAACTTTTATGAAAGAGAGGTTCAGCCAAGTGATTGCGGCCCCCATCATGATACTTTTGAACCCCCCCTCCTCTCCAGATGCCCCACTTGGGATAGGATAAAGCTGTTTACCTGTTTTCCAAAACTCTCACATTTTCTTTAAGTGCCTTTTGCTGTTCACGCAGTTGGTGGTTTTTGGTAAAGAGCTCTTCAATTCTTTGGTTGTCACTAAGTCAAGGGGGAGGAACAGGGAGGAAGATGAGAAGACCCTTATTCCCAGGTCTCAAAATGCATCTCTGCCCTTTCTCTTTCTCTTTCTCTTTCTCTTTCTCTTTCTCTTTCTCTCTCTCCAACTTCAAGGAGAACTAAAGTAATAGGAGCTGATAGGACAGTGATGGCGAACCCTTTAGAGACCGAGTGCCCAAACTGTAACCCAAAACCCACTTATTTATCACCGGGTGCTGGATGGGTGTGGCCCACTGGGTGGGCGTGGCTGTGGTGGTCATGGCAGATTGGGTGGGTGTGGCCAAGGTAGGCGTGATCACCTCAATGTAGCTTGTGGGGAGGGATACCTGTGGAGGCTGGGCAGGGTTGGGGGAGATCCAGGGGGTCTCTGGCAGGTGGGGTGGTGGGCAGGAGGCTTGTCATGCGGGGTGAGGCAAGGCAAGGTGAGGCAGGGCGGGGTGCCATTGTCACAGGGCAAGGTGAGGCAGGGGCCGGGGTGGCTGCTGCTTGACACCATCGGCCCCTGCACACAGAGCCCAGCGAGCACATGGGTGCTGGGATGCATCCAGCCATGTGGGACCTCGGCGAGTTAGTGGGCTGCTGGTTGAAGAAGGATGGTTGCCATTTCTGGGGCATGGCGAGCATGCCCACAGAGAGGGCTCTGTGATAGGACAATTAAGACTCGATAAAGCAGGGGTCTTCAAACTTGGCCCTTTTATGACTTGTGGACTTCAACTCCCAAAATTCCTCAGCCAGGCACATGTGCCTGGCTGAGGAATTTTGGGAGTTGAAGTCCACAAGTCATAAAAGGGCTAAGTTTGAAAACCCCTGAGATAAAGTACAGGAGTCCTCAACCTATGACCACAATTGGTAAGAATTTCTGTCGCTAAACCAGGAGGAGGCTGTTCAGCGCGTCGCACCAATTCAATGATCATTTTTGCTTGTTGGTTAAAATTGTTAAGCAAATCGCTGCAGTTGTTAAGCGAGTCATGCCACCGTTAAGCAAATCCAGCTTCCCCCCCCCCTTGACTTTGTTTGATGGAAGCTGGCTGGGAAGGCAACAAATGGTGATCACACAATTCTGGGACATTGCAACTCTCGTAAATTCATGCTGGTCTCCAAGTACTCAAATTTTTTAATCACGTGTCCTCTGAGGATGGTGTGACGGTCACTAGTGCTAGGATCAGTTGCAAGTCCATTTTTTCAGTGCCATTGTAACATCCAACAGTCACCAAACAAATGGTTGTAAATCATGAATTATCTGTACTTAGGAAACAGAAATTGTTCGCCCATCAGGCTAAACCAGGGGTAGGCAACCTTGCCTCTTTTATGACTTGTGGACTTCAACTCCCAGAATTCCTGAGTCAGTCATGCTGAGGGGAAAGGGAGAGTTTCCAAGCTGAGCCATGCTGGCTCTGGAATTCTGGGAGTTGAAGTCCACGAGTCATAAAAGAGCCAACGTTGCCTACCCCTGGGCTAAACAAAATGTGGCTTCATTCTGGCTTGACAAAGCCACTGTGCTTTGTGAGCAGTAATTTATGCCTTAGTGTGGACCAACCAGCCAATAGTAGTTTATTCATCAAACCATTATTCAAAACTCAGTTTGTCCAGATGTTTCCCCTCTATAGATGCTAAACAAAGATTTTGATTCCAGCATTAGCCCCAAAGCTCTTAAGATGATAGGGATGGATCTTAAACTTTATTTTCTATTTTAATTTATTCTGTCTTGTTCTAAAGAACATAAGTCCACGAACCCATGCCCAACAGAATGGCATTTGTTACACACTCACCGACATTTCTCATTGGTTAGTTCGTTCAGTTTGGTTTGCAGGCCTGGAAGAGTTCAGAAACAATCTGTGATCTTTGCTGCTGGATGTACAACATTACAATTCAATCTGGTCAATTAAAGATCTAATGATTGGCTATCACAGAACACATTCAATTTGGTTGATGGAAACCATGATTGGTTCCTTGTGGCTTAACCAACCGCATGAATCCAAACCATTTAGTTAGATTACAATTCCATCGACAGATACGCCTTGACGTATAACCACAATTGAGCCCCAAATTTATGTTGTTAAGTGAGATAATTGTTTATGTGAGTTTTGCCACATTTACAATCTTTCTTTCCATAGTTGATCACTGCAGTTTTTAAATTGGTAACACAGTTGTTAAATGAATCTGGCTTCCCCAGTGACTTTATTTGTCAAAAGGTCGCAAAAGGGGATCACATGACCCCCTGGGACACTGCAAACGTCATAAATGTGAGTCAGTTGTCAAGCATCCAAATGTAGATCACCTGACCATGGGGATGCAGCAAGGGTTATAAGTGTGAAAAATGGTCACAAGTCACTTTTTCAGTGCCATTGTAACGGTCACTAAATGAACTTTTGTAAGTTGAGGACTACCTGTGTAGAAATGTGTGTGTATACTGTATATAGGTATGTACATTTATGTATATCTGGTGATGGCGAACCTTTTAGAGATCAAGTGCCCAAACTGCAACCCAAAACCCACTTATGCATTGTCGGGTGCTGGGTGGGTGTGGCCAATTGGGTGAATGTGGCCCATTGGGTGGGCGTGGCTGCGATGGTAACGGCAGACTGGGTGGGACTAAAAAGTTCAATCAATCAATTCCAACTTTGCAAGTTCTTTTTTTTCCCCCGCAAGAAGTTGAAATTGACTGATTGATTGAACCTTTTTTTTTTTTACACAGCGGCAGAGGCCTAAAGCGAAAAGGTTTTATAAAACCCAGCTGAAGGCCTAGGACTGGGACGACGGCGCACGTGCCCACAGAGAGGGCTCTGAGTGCTGCCTCTGGCACCTGTGCCATAGGTTCACCACCACTGTGATAGATGATAGAGCAGGTTTAAACTGAAATCATTCTACAGTATATATGTAAACATTAAATCAGGTAGCAAGCAAGCAAATCTGCACAACCTATCAAGATTGAAAGCTGGCATGTCAGTCTTAACTGTATTTGCAATTGACAACTCAAAGAGTGGCTGAGTTCACAAAGAGCTAACTCTACACAATCAGCAATCCTTCCACTTTTCATCCATTTTTTCACCTGATTCTTACATTTTAAACATCTCTGCCACAAATCTATTCATCCAACTAACCAGACAGTGTGTAAGCCCTATTTTACACACACACACACACATACACACACACACACACACACACAAACACACACTACTTACCTTGGACTTCTTTCTCGTGTGTTTCCTTGAGTCTGTTCAAGATTTCCGCAAAATTTTCAGTGGCCATGTTCCTTGTATCATTACATGGATGGGTCCGAGGTGGGGAGAAAGTAATTGGATTGGATGGTTTCAGATCAGTTTTCTCCCTCTCTCCAGTGTTCAGCTTGTGGCCTAAGAGGGAAGAATTAGAGATGAAAAAAGAAAAAAAAATCCTTTCTGAATAGTTCTGATGTTGCTATTTCCTAGTCAAAAGATGCATGATACGATGCTTTTTTTGGGAGCTCAGAATTCATTGAGACTTGATGTCATGATTCCGACAGATGAAACTCTTCAAAGAACTTTTAGGCATTGTTTACCTTAAAGAATCTTTATTTGAATAGCATAGCATCGGCACTAACATAATTGAAGCCAAAAACTGAGTTCCCCTCCCCTGAGCACATAGTATCAAAGCACAATTCCCTCCTCCAATTAACAGTCATAAATCACATTCTCCAATTAGTTTGAAATGAAGGCCTCCCCTCCAGTTCTCCAACCCAGCCAATTCTTATCATCTCTTATTTCAGTAACCTTGGTTCACACACTAGGTTCAGTATTGTTATGTCTAGCTAAACTCTCATGCACATTCCTCCCCCCAGCATCATCTAATTTTAACTCTAAGAGTAAAACATAAGAAGAAAACGTTGTCAAAGCAAAAACATCCAATGTTAGCAGCATTGACATTTGACAATCTATAATAATAATAATAAAGTTGGAAGGTACCTTGGAGGTCATCTAGTCCAACCCCCTGCTCAGGCAGGAAACCCTATACCATTTCAGTCAGGCTGATAGGTCTGTAATTTCCTGGGTCCATTTTTTTTCCTTTTTTTTGAAGATGGGAACTATATCAGCTTTTTTCCAGTCCTCCGATAGTTCCCCAATGCTCCAGCATCTTTGAAAAATATAGTTCAATGGTTCTGAGATCACAACTGCCAGTTCCTTGAGAACCCTGGGGTGTAATCCATCTAGTCCTGGTGATTTGAACTCGTCTAGGCTGGACAGGTGCTCACTTACCGTTTTCTTGCCTATCTTAACTTGCGTTTCTATTCTGTTTTTTATGGCACTATTTTTGGTAGGTTGGTCTGTTTTTTCCCTTTGTGTAAAGACAGATGCAAAAAATGAGTTAAATAGTTCTGCTTTCTCCCTGTTGCTTGTCACCTTCTTGCCACTTTCACCCACTAATGGACCATAGGAAGACTAATGGGTCTTCCCAGTGCTTTTTTTCTAAAAAAAAAAAAAAAAAAAAAAAGGTACCGGAACTCACACACGTCATACAACCCGCCTTGCTTACCCTACAAGGTTCCATCCCAAAAAGGTGCTGGAACTCCGTTCTGGGCGTTCTGTGAGAAAAAAAGCCCTGGGTCTTCCTAGTAGAGATATTCCTTATCTAAATTTCTTGACTCCTTCTCTTGCTTCCTTGCTTTCTGGTAGGGAGAGTCAGAAATGATGATCATCTGACTGTGGCAGAGCAACCACAGCAGCATGGCGACACTGAAGCACCACCATTTTACCTAATTTCAATCCCACGAGAGTCATGAGTTCTGGATTTTGAACACATTCTGCAAGTTAGACTACTTGAGGTAGGTTGACTCATAAATGGCCGCCCTGTAATCCACCATTTCGCCCAATTGAAGGTTACAAATAGACACATAGGAGAGCTTTACTAGCACAGGTAATTACTTCTGCTGACTTAAGATCACAATTGTGCCCAAAATTTCCCTTGCTAAGCAAGACAGTTTTAAGTAAGTTTTGCCCATTTTATGACCTTTCCTGACACAAGTTGTTAAGTGAACCACTAGTTGTTAAGTTGATAACGCAGGTTGTTCTGCTGATTAATTGTTCTAACTGTCAGGAAATGTCTCCTTTGTTTATCAGAAGGTCACAAAAGGTCATCACATGACCCTGGCACATGGTAACTGTCATAACTACCAAGTTGCCAAATGTCCAAATGTTGATCACTTGACCGCGGAGATGCTTCAACTGTCATAAGTGTAAAAAAAACTGTTAGAAGTCATTTTTTTCCTAGCATCATTGTAACTTTGAATGGTCAGTAAATGATAGATTGTAAGTCAAGGACTACCTGTATATAAACATTAGTTGCCTAGCATGGCTGACTCGGGAATTCTGGGAGTTGAAGTCCATGAGTCATAAAAGAGCCGAGGTTGCCTACCCCTGCCATAGACGGTCAAAAACCTAGGTATTTATTAACTTTTTTCGTTAATATATTTTTATTACTGGGTTGGGAGAAAGGAAGCTGATGTTTGGATGGTGATCTTATCCTTTTGGGAGATGGGATTGATCATTCATGCATTTTAGAAAGTGAAAATCCAATTGCTTAAAATTAGACAAAATCAAATGCTTTTTTTGGTGTAATTAAAGCATTCAAAGAACTACTCCAAAATTCTGATTTTTAGACACAATAGTTGACAGGCGCAAAAGACCAGTCCACACATGAAGGGCTGATTAAACTGATTTATTGATGAATAGTCTATGCATAGGAATCTTCTCAACTAATGGTTAGCAGCTGCTTGTGGCTATGTAGGGATTCTAGGCTGATACCTCTTTTAACTCTGCCTTCTGGTTCTGCCACTCCTTTTCTTACAATAGTCTAGCCATTGTCTTGGAAATGAATATTGGACAGTTTGAACAGTTTGTAAAGTGGTTTAACAACTTTAATAAGACAGTATTTGATAATATGGTCGACTCTACAAGCAGTTTTCTGGGTGTAATATAAATAATGGTTTCTCTGTGGGTATGCTTTTGCTTAGTTTATAGAATATTTTATGTCCAACCTTTATGTTTTAAGGAAAATAAGTTAATAAAAGGAAATAAAACATGACATATCTGATCCACAGAGTGAAACATAAAATATGCCTATAAAGCATATTGCCTGGTTCCCCTGGAGGATTACTGTGATTCACCATAGGTGAGTACTTTATAGCACTTTTTCAAAGGCCCAAATAAATTGTAGGAAGCTGAAGGAAGAAAATAGATTAGGTATGTCCTAAATTACCTACTCGTCATGGGTAATTACTGCATTTGCACAGATTTCCTTTAGCTACCAGTCTTAATTTATCGTGACCATTGAATAGTGTCTCATTTCCCCAAGGGGTTTCCAAAAGTTTTATTGCACAAGTCTGAAGCTTTGCCAGCTCCGTTCAGGACCCGTGACAGAGTCTGATGGGAAAAGCTTTCAGGAAGATAAATCTTTCCAGGAAGCTCAAATTGCATTAATACGTACCTGTGGTTGGAATGCAGGCTTAGTAACTCCACTAATAAAGGAAGTTAAAAAGAAATCTGTGGGTTTATTTAAATTGGAAAAAAACCTCCTTTGGTTGCTAATCCCTGACTTCAGAAAGAGATAGTATATAACAGTGATGGTGAACCTTTTAGAGACTGAGTGCCCAAACTGCAACCCAAAACCCACTTATGCATCGTCGAGTGCTGGGTGGGTGTGGCCTATTGGCTGGGTGTGGCCCATTGGGTGGGCGTGGCCAATTGGGTGGGCATGGCTGCAGTGGTAAAGGCAGACTGGGTGGGACTAAAAAGTTCAATCAATCAATTCCAACTTTGCAAGATCTTTTCTTTTCCCTGGGAGAAGTTGAAATTGACTGATTGAACCTTTTTTTTTTTTTTTTGCACATGGCAGTGGAGGCCTAAAGCGAAAAGGTTTTATAAAACCCAGCTGAAGGCCTAGGACAGGGGCGACGACACGCGTGCCCACAGAGAGGGCTCTGAGTGCCGCTTCTGGCACCCGTGCCATAGGTTCGCCACCACTGGTATATAATATTACGGAGAGAAGTTGCTGGATAAAATACACAGACATGTTAGAGTGCAGAGAAGAGCATCAAAGATGATTAGGGCAGGGCTTTTCAACCTTTTCACAGATTGTACCACTTTTAGGACATGACAATATTTGAGTACCACCAGTGCTTAGCAAGGTGTCAAAAACTTGATTAAAAAAAAGGGGGGGGGGATTTTCGGTTTTACTGATTAGATTCATTTGTTGTTGTAGAAATGGGTAGTTTATAATATTATGGAAAAGTAAAAAGTTGAGGTTCAATTTTAATGCTTCCTTCTACTGCATCAGAGGAAGTCTGCTCTTTTTCCTTTCTCCCCCTCACTTTTCCCCTTTTTTCCTCCCCACTGTGTCCTACTATTTGCTTTTGTATTTTATTCTATACTCTAATAAAATATTACAAACTGTAGAAAAAAAGAAAAAAAGTACCAGTTTTAAAAATGTCTTCTTTGGCTGTTCCTTTTGCTGAACCACTTTCCCTTTGCACTGACAAATGTATGATGAATTTATCCATGTTTATTAATATGCACCACTACCAGCTAGTTCAGGGGTCTTCAATCCTGGCACTTTTAAGACTGGAGGCTAAAACATATAAAGCAGTGGTTCTCAACCTTTTTAATACCGCGACCCCAACCGGTTGCAAGTCGAGGACTACTCAACTGGTATAGCACCGTTTGCAGAATGGGACTTTTGGCGGGCTCAGCAGGGCAGAGGCAGCCTGGACGATTCCTACTGGCTTTTGAAATTAGACTCTGTTCAAGAGAGTCTATTCTATTGGCTTTCAAAAGCCAATAGAATAAAAGGGAGTAGCACAGCTAAAGAAAAGGGGGAAAAACGGCGGACTGCCTTGTTTGGCGACCCCCGTGCAATGGTCGTTCGACCCCAAATGGGGTCCCGACCCACAGGTTGAGAACCACTGATAGAAAGAATGGTTGCAGGAATTGGGTATGTCCAGTTTAATGAAAAGAAGGGTGGTGGGTGACATGAAAGTAGTGCTCCAATATTTGAGGGGATCAATCTATTTTCCAAAGCACTGGAAGGCAAGACAAGGAACAATGGATGGAAACTAATCAAGGAGACAAGGTACCTGGAACGAAGGAGAAATTTCCTAACAGTAAGAACAATTAACCAGTGGAACAGCTTGCCTCCAGAAGTTGGGATGCTTCATCACTGGAGGCTTTTAAAAAGAGACTGGGCAACTATTTATCTGAAATGATACAGCGTCTTCTGCTTGAGCAGGAGTTGGATTAGAAGACTCCAAGGTCCCTTCCAACTCTATTATGCTGTTATAGTCATAGTTGAGCCTAACTAAGAGACTTGCACAGAACATCATAGTGCAATTTTTTTTTTTTTTTTTGGCAGCTAGACTTGATGGCTACAGAGGAAAGACTGCTCTTGTTTGCTGGGGAACATTCCTACAGACAGACAGAAAGCACCACATTTTCAAAGCATGTCAATATGTCTGGAGGACGTGTTGAAAGAAAAGTCTTCATCGTGGTTCATCCAAGCTGGGAATAAACATGGCAACTGCTTTGGGAAGAAGGTTGTAGTTTATTGAAGAGGAGAGCCAGGAAGAAGGTTCTGGCAGCAAGAGAAGTGAATAAAGGGCCTAGCACATGTAGGGAATAGGTTTTTTACACCCTCTGGAGCCTTTTGTTTGGAGTTATTTCCTGTTCCTGTTTTAAGGCTATTTCCTGTGTCATGTATTCTGACCTGAGTTTGGGTGTGCCCTTTGGCCTTTATGAGTTAATCCTACCATGTCCTGTCCCAGGTGGGGTATACAGATTTTAGGTCTTTGTCTTCCTAATCTCCTAGCTCCAACTTTCCTGATGGTTTACATCTGCATTTGTACAGAGCTGGTTTCTGCTTGGGGGAGGCAGATTTGGGGCTATTAAGAAAAACTGGGCATGCTTTTCTGTCTCTTTAAGATCCTTTGAGAAAATATATTTTTCTGTCCTTTTTAATATTTCCTTCTCTGGGGGGCTGACTTCCCACAGACATCTGTTCCTCAAAATATGAAAGTAGCTATAGGCAGTGGTGGGATTCAGCCAATTCGCACCACTTCGGCCGAACCGGTAGCTAATTTTTTGTTGCTCAGGTCCAGAACGGACTTCTGGAAGCGGCATCCACACAGAGAACCAGTTGTTCACCTATTTGAATCCCACCACTGGCTACAGATAGTCCTTGAGTGATGACCACAATTGGGCCCCAAATTTCCATTGCTAAGGGAGACATTTGTCAAGTCAGTTTTGCTCCCTTTTACGTCCTTTCTTGCCATGGTGGTTAAATGAAACACTATAGTTGCTAAGTTAGGAACAGGGTCATTAAATGAATCTAGCTTCTCCATTGATTTGCTCGTCAGAAGGTCGCAAAAGGGGATCCCATGATCCCGGGACATGGCAACCATCATAAATATGAGTCAGTTGCTAAGTGTCTGAATTTTGATCATGTGACCCTGGGGATGCTGCAAGGGTTGTAAGTGTGAAAAACAATCATCAGTCATTTTTTTTCAATGCAGTTGTAATTTCAAACAGTTCCTAAACCAGGGGTAGGCAACCTTGGCTCTTTTATGACTCGAGGACTTCAACTCCCAGAATTCCTGAGCCAGCATGGCTCAGCTTGGAAACCTCTCCTTTTTCCCTCAGCATGGCTGGCTCAGGAATTCTGGGAGTTGAAGTCCTCGAGTCATAAAAGAGCCAAGGTTCCCCACCCCTGTCCTAAACAAATGGTGGTAAGTCGACTACCTATGTGTCCTTTGGAAAATCACGTGTGCTGCTTTGAATGTAGCCTCTGATTTTTTTATGTGGCTGTTTGTACTCTTCAACTGGGACTGCCAGAAAAACCAAACAGCTGTTGGTTTTTCTGACAACTGGTTAAATAACCAGAAACAATCTTCAGAAGAGCTGTGCAAAGCTTAAGGATGCAGCTGCTTTAATGCTTGGAGGAGAGATGCTTTCATGGGCTAGCACACTTTGCATGGCCCCGCTTTCCAATGCTATTAATAAACCTGTCAGGGGAGTTTAGTAAAGAAACAGGCAAGGGAAGAAACAAAAAAGGTCACCAGTTAAGTCAGAAGGGGTTGGCCAGAGATCTGGGTTGTAGGACACTCTTCTTCTGTCTGTTCTAGATCATTTCATGCTTCTTTTTTTAAATTGCCAAATGTCTAAATAGCTACTTATATACGGCTTTTGGAGCAAAAAAGCAACATTTTGAAGCAAAAGCAAGAAATTTAAAGCCAGTTTGTTCAATCAGGGTTAAAGCAAGGTATAATTTCATAAAGTTCTGGAGCCCCTTTACGAACTTTTGCTTATATCTGGACCGAAACATTAATGATTTATGGATTTGCAAATGGATAAAGGATGGACTATTGGAAGAACAGATGCATGCATACACTCTTATGGGTTGGAAGAAATATTCAGTTTGCCTGTACTTGTGATGAAGGTCAGAAGTCGCTTCTTTAATTATTGCTTTTTTTCTTTCATTTCTTTCTCTCTTCCTTCTTTCCTTCCACTTTCTATTCATTTACTCTTCATTTTCCCTCACTCTCCTGGAATTTAATTTATATTATCGTTTATTATTTGTAAAACTTTATATAATAATATTAAGATAGAAAGAAAAGGAAAGGAAAGGGAAGGAAGGAAGGAAGGAAGGAAGGGAAGGAGGAAGGGAGGGAGGGAAGAAAGTATATTTGTCTGAAATAGTGTAAAGTTTCCTGCTTTCCAATCTGTGCTTCTCTGGAAGTTTACAAAAGGGACCTCTGCCAAACTTAGTTGACCAGTGCAAGGAAGCAGCATTGTCTAGATCAGTGGTTCTCAACCTTTCTAATGCTGGCAGTCAGACTATTCTGTAGGCTTTCCTAGCTCAAACTACATGGCTACAAAAAATAGGAAGGTTAGAAAGCATCTTGGAAAACATCTAGACCAGTGGTTCTCAACCTTTCTAATGCCGCGACCCCATAATACAGTTCCCCATGTTGTGGTGACCCCCAACCACTTATATATCACTGGGTGCCAGGGGCATGGCCAAAGAAAAGGGGGGGGGAAATAGCGGACAGCCTTGTTTGGCGACCCCCGTGAAATGGTCGTTCGACCCCAAATGGGGTCCCGACCCATAGGTTGAGAACCACTGGTCTAGATCTAATTGTAGCACAAGTGGAATAATGTCTAACATCAGCTTCTAATAAGCCATCCACACCCCACATCTTTCCTGCAAATCCCCAGGCATCCAGAGCAATCTCCACCAGATTCTTTATGAAGTATCTTCACTCTGCAAGGCCTGAGACTTAAATCAGAATTTCCAAGGGATTGCAAATCTGTTTCTTCAATCTGACTTCTCGGCTCACATTACCCTCTTGCTCCATCCGGCTTAAATCAAACTTGGCATAGGCCATTAAGGTCAAAGTAGGACAGTTTCGAGCTGAAAGCTAGCCCAGGAATGCTGGTGGAAATACAGTACTGTTTCTAATCGGACACATGGCACCTGTTCCAGAATCATAAACCAGCCTGTGACTGCAAGTGATGGTATTCTTGGCTTTCCAATTTCCATTCAGCCTGAGCCTGTGAGCCTGGCTGAATTGTTACCCCAGGATGATGTCGTGAAAGCTCTCAAACTTGATTGCAGTTACTATGCATACTGTCTCACTCTGAATATTTTGAATAAAAAAGTGCTTAGCAACTGTTCAAATCTGCATTAACAGAGGGATAGAATCAAGATCATGTGAAGTGTTAGTACCACATTACAATGCCTAAGGCCACACTTGGAATACTGCATCCAGCTTTGGTCGCCACGATGTAAAAAAGATGTTGAGACTCTAGAACAGTGGTTCTCAACCTGTGGGTCGGGACCCCATTTGGGGTCAAATGACCATTTCACGGGGGTTGCCAAACAAGGCTGTCCGCCATTTTTTCCCCTTTTCTTTGGCCACGCCCCTGGCACCCGGTGATGTATAAGTGGTTGGGGGTCACCACAACATGGGGAACTGTATTATGGGGTCACGGCATTAGAAAGATTGAGAACCACTGCTCTAGAAAGAGTACCGAGAAGAGCAACAAAGATGATTAGGGGACTGGAGGCTAAAGCATATAAGGAACAGTTGCTGGAATTGGGTATGTCTAGTTTAATGAAGGGAAGGACGAGGGGGGACATGATAGCAGTGTTCCAATATCTCAGGGGTTGCTACAAAGAAGAGGGAGTCAAGCTATTCTCCAGAACACCCCAAAGCAAAACAAGAAACAATGGTCGGAAACTAATCAAGAAGAGAACCAATCTAGAACTAAGGAGAAATTTCCCGACAGAACAATTAATCAGACTAGGGCAGCGGTTCTCAACCTGTGGGTCGCAACCCCATTTGGGGTCGAATGACCATTTCACGGGGGTCGCCAAACAACGCGATCCGGCATTTTTTTGTCAGCTGGTGGCACTGCGCATGCACGCTGCACATGGGGTGGCACCGCACATGTGCGACGTGCATGGGGACACCGCCACGCATGCCCGCAGCGCACCGGGACACCGCCACGCATGCACGCCGCACACGGGGGCACCGCCATGCATGCGCGCCGCGTCCTTATGACCGGGGTCGCCAGAAAAAAAAGGTTGAGAACCACTGGACTAGGGGATCTCCAAACATGGCAACTTTAAGACTTGTGGATTTTAACTCCTGGAATTCCCCAAAACTTGGCTGGCTGGGGAATTCCAGGAGCTGAAGTCCTCAAGTCTTAAAGTTGCCAAATTTGAAGAACCCTGGTATAGAACAGCCTTTCTCAGCTTTTTGCTCGCAGGGGTGGGCAACCTTGGCTCTTTTATGACTTGTGCACTTCAACTCCCAGAATTCCTGAGCCAGCCATGCTGAGGGGAAAGGGAGAGGTTTCCAAGCTGAGCCATGCTGGCTCAGGAATTCTGGGAGTTGAAGTCCACGAGTCATAAAGCGGCCTAGGCCTAGACCAGAGTTAGGCAACCTCAGCTCTTTTATGACTCGTGGACTTCAACTCCCAGAATTCCTGAGCCAGCCATGCTGAGAAGAAAGGGAGAGGTTTCCATGCTGAGCCATGCTGGCTCAGGAATTCTGGGAATTGAAGTCCACGAGTCATAAAAGAGCCAAGGTTGCCTACCCCTGCTCTAGAGGAATCGGCGCATAAAAATGGCAAAAACAAAACAAAGAAAATACAATCCTCCCAATTCATAACTCCATTCACGTCTAATCTACACAATTCATGTTTTACAACCTTTAAAACAGCTGAGTCACGGCTCATAAACATTTCCACTACTGTGAACAGTAGCATTGCAGAGTGAGTGAATCCAGCTTCCGCAACTGAGGTTCCTTTTGTTGGAAATTGGCAAGGTTGCAGATTTTGAACATCACAGGATGCTGTAACTGGTTGCAACTGATCAATGTGAGCCAGTTGCCAAGTGTCCGAATTGCGATCACAAGCCTGTGGGGGGAGGGGTGCTGTGATAGTCATAAGTGTGAGGACAATTATAAATCACTTTTTCTGAGATTGTCGTAACTTTGAATCTTCATTAAGCGAACAGCCGTAAGTCGAGGATTACCTATCTAGCTTTACAATAAAAGCAGTACAGGTGGACCTCGACTTACAACAGTTCATTTAGTGACTGTCCAAAATTACAAGGTCGCCAGAAAAAAGTGACTTACGACCATTTTTCACACTTACGACTGCTACAGCACCCCCCTGGTCACAGGATCAAAATTCAGACAGTCGGTAATTGACTCCAATTTGTGATGGTTGCAGTGTCCTGGGATCAAGTTGATCCCCTTTTGCGACCTTCTAACAAGCCAAGTCAATGGGGGAACTCTGATTCACTTTACAACCATGTTACTAACTTAACAACCACAGTGATTTACTTACGGTGGCAAGAACGATGGCAAGTAAGGTTGTAAACTGGGACAAAACTCACTTAACAACAGTCTCACCTAGCAACAGAAATTATAGGCTTAATTGTGGTTGTACATTGAGGACTACCTGTAATGGGTGGAAGATTGTTAAAGAAAACCAACCTAGAATTAAGGAGAAATTTCCTAACAGTGCAAACAATTCAATGGAACGACCTGCCTCCAGAAGATTTTCAAGAAGAAGAGACTGGACAACCATTTGTCTGGAATGGTATAATGCAGGGGTAGGCAACCTTGGCTCTTTTATGACTCGTGGACTTCAACTCCCAGAATTCCTGAGCCAGCCATGCTGAGGGAAAAGGGAGAGGTTTCCAAGCTGAGCCACGCTGGCTCAGGAATTCTGGGAGTTGAAGTCCATGAGTCATAAAAGAGTCAAGGTTGCACTGTCTCCTGGGGTTGCACTGGAAGACCTTCAAGTTCCCTTCCAATTTTATTTTTCTATGTTCTAAGGCAGAGGTCTCCAAACATTCTTGGTTGACGGACCGGAGGGAAAGGGAGGGGGAAGCATTTTACGTGTGTGCCCACAGACACACAAACAGGGCCCTGAGCACACGCGATGCAAATGGGGCAATGCTAGTGCCTGCGTGACACTCGCTAGCACCGCCCTATTTTTACCACATGGCACCCCATTTTTGCCACACGGTGCCCCATTTGTGTAGTGGTGGCGGCGCTAGTGTGAGTTTGTACGACAGTCCGCTGGCCAGCAGGTCACGGCCCGGTAGTGGGCCACAGCCTACAGATTGGGGACCCCTGTTTTAAGGAATTAAGTGAAAGCAACTCCGTTTCCCAAGACAAAATCTCTAGATTCATTCCCAGCGGTAAGATACCGGGGCGGTGAAACCGGCTGGACTTTTCTCTAACCAGGAAAGAAAGAACAGAACAGCACTTGCCCTGATTAATCCAGTTCTCCAACAATGCAAAGAGAGGTTCTATGAACTCCAGTGTTTCTGGTTCTACAGCTCACACCATCCTGGGACGATGAATCACAGCTCCACTCGCAAGGTAATAACCTGGTTGTTAAGTGAATCTGGCTTCCCCATTGGCTTCGCTCGTCAGAAGGTTGTAAAAGGGGATCACGTGTCCCTGGGACACTGCAACCGTCATAAATATGAACCAGTTCGAATTTTGATCATGTGACCGCGGGGATGCGGTGAGAGGGGAAAACAGTCGTAAGTCACTTTTTTTCAGTGTGTTGTAACTTTGAAAGGTCACTAAATGAATGGTTGTAAGTCGAGGATGCTGAATGCAATCTGCCACTAATCCAGGGGTAGGCAACCTTGGCTCTTTTATGACTCGTGGACTTCAACTCCCAGAATTCCTGAGCCAGCCATGCTGAGGGGAAAGGGAGAAGTTTCCAAGCTGGCTCAGGAATTCTGGGAGTTGAAGTCCACGAGTCATAAAAGAGCCAAGGTTGCCTACCCCTGCACTAATCCATCTCTGGCCAGCTGCAAGCAGACACATATTTCATCAATAAGAGGATATAAGAACCGTGGTGGCATGGTGGTTAGAATACAGTATTACAGGCTAATTCTGCTCACAGCCAGGAGTTTATGTCAAGGTTCCGACTGACAAACCCACCATCAAGACTATCCAATCTCTTAAGGCAAAACTTTATTGAGTACATCATTTTGGTACAAAAGAAGCAAAACCAGCTCTGGCTATTTCCCGCGTAATCTACTATAGTTAAAATATAGAATTCTCCCTTCCCCTCTTAGTGCAGGTCATATGGTCCAATCAAGTGCCAATATATTGTTGTGAGACAGTGTCTCTCTGTGTTTGCAAACATCTGCTGAAACGTCCTTGGTTCACAAGGGCTGACTTCTGGATGTCTGGAACCTGCATTCCATTTCTCCCTCCCCTCTCCCCTAATGCGTTGGGAAGCTGAGAAGCAATAATGCTGGCAACATTATACACACATTTCGAGCTTGACAGTTCGATTCTGACCGGCTCAAGGTTGACTCAGCCTTCCATCCTTGCGAGGTCAGTGAAACAAGGGCCCAGATTGTTGGGGGCAATATGCTGACTGTGTAAACTGCTTAGAGAGGGCTGCAAAGCGGTATATAAGTCTAAGTGCTATTGCTATTGCTAAAGGCATCTTTTAGCATCAACTCACCAAGCAAGTAAAACAGACACGAACTGATCCTGGTTCCCCACCCCACCACAGCTATTGCTGCGCACTGCCTTTAGCACTAGAATAATTTTGGCCTTTGCGATATCCGAGAATGCATGTTGGGGCAAAGTTGCATGGCCGGTCTTAAGCTCAAAGTAAACACATTTCAACAAAACCCAATACCTCTTCCTCTCGCAAGCATTCATCCGGTGTTAACACACTGCTGGTGGAATAACCGGTTGTGTTTGAATCTGAAATTAAGGTCCAGTAAACCCCAAGAGGTTGGCACGAGAGTCCTAATTCAAGGTTGCATTAGGGTTACAGATAGTCCTCAACTTACAACAGATCATTTAGTGACCAAAGTTAAACGCCACTGAAAAAAATGGCCCTTTTTCACACTTACAACCGTTGCAGCATCCCCATGCTCACGTGGACCAAATTGGAACGCTTGGCCACTGACTCATATTTGTGACGGTTGCAGTGTCCCGGGGTCCTGTGATCAGCTTTTGTGACCTTCTGACCAGCAAAGTCAATGGGGAGGCCAGATTCACTTAACAACCCTTGTTACTAATTTAACACCTGCAATGATTCACTTATAACAACTGTGGCACAAGAAAGGGCGTGAAATTCACTTAGCAAATGTTTCATTTAGCAACAGAAAGGTTGGGCTCAGGTCTTAAGTCGAGGACTCCCTGTACAATAAGAATGGGGCTTTCTGTTGACACTAAGCGCGTGACTGGTGCATACCGTCATCTTGAAATGAAACATAATTCATCTGGCTATTATGAGCATAATAGCTAATCCACTTCCCTAATCAGAGGAAGAACACATCTGAATAACCCTGGGGCCAAATGACAAGAAGCTGTTGGCATTGTCTCTAGTCGTGGATTGTATTTATTACATCTTTAATCCCACCTTTATTACTTTATAAGGAACTCAAGGCAGTGAACATATCCAAATATTTCTTCTTCCTCTTATTTTCCTCAACAACCTTGTGAGATGGGTTGGGCTGAGACTGAGTGACAATAATAATAATAATAATAATAATAATAATAATAATAATAATAATAATAATAATAATAATAATAAAGAACTGGAGAAGATAACAAAATACAAAGACCTACAAATAGAAATAGAAAGACTGTGGCAAAAGCAAGCAAGGGTAGTACCAATAGTCATAGGCTCCTTGGGTGCAATCCCAAAACAACTGGAGCACCACTTGAACACCATTGGCATTGACAAATTCGCTATTAGTCAATTGCAAAAGGCGGCCTTACTAGGAACTGCTTCCATCCTGCGACGATATCTGTAATACCATCAAACATCCACATCTGCCTATCCCAGGTCCTGGGTAAGGACTCGATAGGTAGACAAAATGCCAAATCCAGTCTGAACATCTGGCTGACTGTGTGATGATCAATAATAATAATAATAATAATAATAATAATAATAATAATAAAGTTGGAAGGGACTTTGGAGGTCATCTAGTCCAACCCCCTGCTCAGGCAGGAAACCCTATATCAGTGGTGGCGAACCTATGGCATGGGTGCCAGAGGTGGCACTCGGAGCCCTCTCTGTGGACACACATGCTGTTGCCCTAGCCTTGCCTCCCCCCGTGACCCCCTCACCAGTAGCCCTCCTGGAGAAGAGTCACCCCCATGCAGAGCAGTCAGCCAAGGACATGGCAGCCAGGCAGTGTAGACAAGACTCTGCCCTCATGCCCCATCGCGCACAGTTGATGCTGTGGGGTACGGGCAGAGGGCGTGGCTGCCATGGCGCTGCTGGGTGATCTGCAGCGGGCCCTGGAGGTGATGAGTGTCCCTGCGGGCAGGTGGGGTGGGGGCGGGGTGGGGGCGGGGCAAGGGCGGGGCCAGTTTTTGGGCACTCGGTCTCTAAAAGGTTCCCCACCCCTGCCCTATACCATTTCAGACAAATGGCCGTCCAGTCTCTTCTTAAAAACTTCCAGTGTTGGAACATTCACTGCTTCTGGAGGCAGGTTGTTCCACTGGTTAATTGTTCTATCTGTCAGGAAGTTTCTCCTTAGTTCCAGGTTGCTTCTCTCCTTGATTAGTTTCCATCCATTGCTTCTTGTTCTGCCTTCAGGTGCTTTGGAAAATAGCTTAATTCCTTCTTCCTTCCTTCTGGAGGCAGGTTGTTCCACTGGCCCAAAGTCACCCAGCTGGCTTTATTTCTCAAACTTACCTCCTTTCCTTTCCTTTCCTTTCCTTTCCTTTCCTTTCCTTTCCTTTCCTTTCCTTTCCTTTCCTTTCCTCTCCTTTCCTCTCCTCTCCTCTCCTCCCCCTCCCCTCCCCTCTCCTCCCCCTCGCCCTTTCTCTTTTCATTTTCCCTTCCCCTTCCCCCTCCCCTCTGCTCCCCTCCCCTGCTTGGAATTGTCTATATCAGTGGTTCTCAACCTTTTTAATGCCGCGACCCCCAACCGGACGTAAGTCAAGGACTACTCAACCGGTTGTAAGTCGAGGACTACTCAACTGGTGCAGCACCGTTTGCAGAATGGGACTTTTGGTGGGCTCAGCAGGGCAGAGACAGCCTGGACAATTCCTATTGGCTTTTGAAAGCCAATAGAATTAGACTCTATTCAAGAGAGTCTATTCTATTGGCTTTCAAAAGCCAATAGAATAAAAGGGAGTAGCACAGCTAAGGAAAAGGGGAAAAAAATGGTGGACTGCGTTGTTTGGCGACCCCCTGAAATGGTCGTTCAACCCCAAATGGGGTCCCGACCCACAAGTTGAGAACCACTGGCCTATATCCTCATATGCAGTTTTAATAGTTTCTAGCTCCTAGGACTTGAATTATTAGATTTTCATCAGACTTTGACTGTGAATTTAATTGTAGATTACCCATATAATACTACTTGGATCAGTAAATACATTGCACCGATACATTATGACATCCTAAGGTTCTTGGAAAAAAACTAGGAAGCAAGGGAAGGCCAACACTAGCTAAAGAACTGTGATTTCAAATGAACTGTGGTGGCGCAGTGGGTAGAATGCAGTATTGCAGGCTGACTCTGCTCACTGCCAGGAGTTTGATCCTGACGGGCTCAAAGTTGACTCAGCCTTCCGTCTTTCCCAAGTCGGTAAAATGGGGACCAAGATTGTTGGGGGCAATATGCTGACTCTGTAAGCTACTTAACGAATGATGTAAAGAATTATGAAGTGGTATATAAGTCTATGTGCTATTGCTATTGAGAACAAATAATAATAACAACAATAATAGAGTTATCTTGGACTTTACAATTCAAGCAGACAAGCACCTGTCAGATAACTCCCCAGACTTAACAACTGTTGATAGGAAAGACAATAAAGTCGGAATAGTGGACGTGGCAGTACTTGGAGACAGCAGAACAGAAGGGAAAGAACAGGAGAAGATAACAAAACACAGCACAAGGACCTGCAAATAAAAACAGAACGACTGACAAAAGAAAGCAAAGGTAGTACCAACAGTAATAGGCGCTTTGGGTGCACTACTAAAACATCTGGAGCACCAATACCATTGGCAATTGCAAAAGGAAGCTTTACTCAGAACAGCTTATCCCCTGTGACAATATCTCTAACACCATCAAACATCCACACCTGCCTCTCCTAGGTTCTTGGGGAGGACTGGAGAGGTGGATCAAAATGCCAATTCCAGTCTGAACACCAGGCTGACTGTGAGATCAACCGTAATAATAATTTATTAAAAGGGCATGCCGCCTGACTTCCAGCAACTCAGGGCAGTTTAGAATGAATGCCATTTGTCCAAAATGGTATAGGGCAGTGATGGTGAACCTTTTAGAGACCGAGTGTCCCAAAACTGGCCCTGCCCCTGCTCCACACCCCTGCTCTGCCCCCCCATTCCCTGCCCTGCCTGCCCACAGGACTATTCACTGCCTCCAGGGACCGCTGCAGATCACCCAGGCAGCCCAGCAGCGCTATGGCGACCACACCCTTTGCCCGTGCCCTGCAGCATCAACTGCATGATGGGGTGTGAGGGCAGAGTCTTGTCTACGCTGCCTGGCTGCCATGTCCTTGGCTGCTCTGCTCTGTGTGGGCCACTCTCCTTCAGGGGGCGACTCTCCTTCAGGGGGGCTGCTGGAGAGGAGGGGGTCACAGGGGGAGGCAAGGCTGGGGCAACGGCAAGTGTGCCCACAGAGAGAGCTCCGAGTGCCGCCTCTGGCACCCATGCCATAGGCTCGCCACCACTGGTATAGGGTTTCGTGCCTGAGCAGGGGGTTGGACTAGATGACCTCCAAGGTCCCTTCCAACTTTATTATTATTATTATTAATGTGACATAAAAAAAGTCTAACTTCCAGAGGTATCCTTTTCTTAATGTCTTTTGAGTATTTTTGTCATTACATAAAGACCTTCTCATTTTACCCACTGTTACACTACAGGGAGTCCTCGACTTACAGCAGTTCATTTGAAGTTACAACGGTACTGAAAAACATGACTTAATTACTATTTTTCACATGACTGTTGCAGCATCCCCCTCAGTCATGTGATCCAAATTCAGACCTTTGGCAACTGACTCGTGCTTACGACGGTTGCAGTGTCCTGAAGTCATGTGGTCACCTTTTTTGTGACTTTCTGTAGAGCAAAGTCAACAGGGAAGCCAGAAACCGTGGTACTAACTTATCAACTGCAGCGATTCACTTAACAAATATGGCAAGAAAGGTCGTAAAATGGGGCAAAACTTAACAAATATCTCACTTAGCAGCATAGAGTTGGGGCTTAACTGTGGTCGTAAGTCAAGGACTACCTGTAATGTGCCCTTCATGGTTTTGTGGAGGGTCGTCTTCTTGTAGTTGTGGTCATTGTTGCTGTTGTTGTTTTGCAGGTTAGGACTGCTTTTGTCTTGCCTGTCGTCCAGACAATTTGTGTACAGGGTAAGCTTCTCTTGAACTGGGTTCACTTCTGATGAGGTCATGGAAAAGCTTTCTTAGTGATTGTGCCAACAATGTAGACGTGGCTCACCATTGATCCCTTCTGGAATGTGGTTTTGACTTCTCCATCTCGCCAGCAGTCCTGGAATTATGTGGCAGTCTCCAATCCATGTACTAATCCTAGGGAACCCCGCTTAAGTTTTTGGAAATCTGTCAAACTTGACTAGGTGCCCCAATCAATCAGAATAAAGCTGGAAGGGACCTTGGAGGTCTTCTACTGCAACCCTCTGCTAAGCAGAAGACCCTATGCCAGACATGTCAAACACAAGGCCCAGGGCTGGATGCAGCCCGCAAAGTGATTTCATGTGGCCCGCGAAGCCATCCTGGAAACAGTGAGGGAACGGCCCCCGCTGCCTTGGCCCTGACCCAGGCCGGACGGGAGCCAATGTACAATTTTGTGGTGGCCATCTATGCTGAAACACATTCAGTCTTAGCTCCACAAGGCCGTCCAGAAACAGCGAGGAACCAGCCCCTGCCACATCGGCCCTGCCCCCTGGGTGCATGCTGGGGAGGTGTCACCCTTTGTGAGGAATGAAGAAATGCACCATCGCCTGGAAGTGGCCAGCAAATGGTCCTCGCCTACTTCACCTATCTGGCTTGATGGGCTCTGGGGGAGGGGTTTCGGCAGGCTCTTCCAGTGGACCATGGCTTGGCGTTTGCCCTGGTCCCACCCCCTTCTGCCAGAGACCCTCAGATCTGTCCCACTCCTGCCCAGGCCCCCACAGGCACCCTTGACGCAAACGATGTAGAGCTGGCCATGCCCACCCAGTAGGCCACACCCACTCCAGCCATGCCCATCCAGTAGGCCCCGCCCAGGCTGGCCACAGCTACCCGCCCCCCCTGAGGACAACCACAGTGCTGATGTGGCCCTCAATGAAATTGAGTTTGACACCCCTGCCCTATGCCATTTCAGACAGGTGACTGTCCAGTCTCTTAAAAACTGTCCAGTGATGAAGCACCCACAACTTCTGATGGCAAACTGTCCCACCGGTTAATTGTTCTCACCGTTAGGAAGTTTCTCCTTAATTCCAGGTTGCTTCTCTCTTTGATTAGTTTCCATCCATTGTTTCTTGTTCTGCCCTTTGTGCTTCGGAAAATAAGTTGACCTCCTTCCTCTTTGTGGTAACCTCTCAGCCCCAGTTGGGACAATTTGCATTATACCAATAAAAGAGAATATTTGTAGCTCAGGGTTGTTTTCTTGCGGACGTTTCATTACCAAACTAGGTAACATCATCCGTGCATAGTTTGGTAATGAAACATCGGCAAGGAAAGCATCAAGCTCAGAGAACACCAAGGACTCTGATTTGCATTATGGGATGACTATCTATGGGGGAGGGGGTCATTGAACAAATGAAAACTGCAAAAGTCAGCACAACAATGACTTGAGCCGAGGTGGCGCAGCAGTTAGAGTGTAGTACTGTAGGCCACTTTAGCTGACTGTGTTCAGCAGGTCAGCGGTTCAAATCTCACTGGCTCAAGGTTGACTCAGGCTTCCATCCTTCCGGGGTAGGTAAAATGAGGACCCAGATTGTTGGGGGCAATGTAAATATATATATATATACATTGCTTACTGATGTACACCGCTTAGAGAGTGCTTGCACTTAAAGCGGTATATAAGTCTCATAAATAAATAAATAATAAACAAGCCTGCATTGAGCTGGGCTAAAGCAATTTTTCCTATTAATCTTGCACACTTCTCTTCCGCAGAGATGAAAAATAGCAAGCTATAGTGCCCTTTAGCTAGTAGGGTTATCATCAGTTAAAGAAATATTGTTCGGGGTCTCTCTGACTTCTCCACCCTGATAATCTCAGATGGATGTCAAGGTTTTGCAGCAGTCATCCAAGTAGGGGGACCCACAGCATGTGGCTAAGGAAAGTTAAGACAGTGGCTATGGGATATGATCAAAGCTCTGCCTGGTTTTGTTTAGACATCACACCCATGATCTACGTGAAAATGGGCAGAGCTTCGGAGATACCTTCCTGATCAACATCTGGAGCTTTTTGGCCCACGACTGAAGACACTCCTACATCTTGGTTTGCCTTAAACTGACATCTGGCAAATATACTTTGATTGGAGTTTCATACCACCTTAGTGAAAAAATTGGTTGAAGATAGAATGCGGACACCTGCACGGGAAATGCATTGGACAGAAACCAATCAAAGAGAGGAGCAACCTAGAACTTATGAGAAATTTCCTGACAGTGAACCATGAATCAGTGGAACGACTTGCCTCCAGAAGTTGTGGGTGCTCCATTTGTCTGAAATGGTATATGGTTTCCTGCTTGAGCAGGGGGTTGGACTAGAAGATCTCTAAGGTCCCTTCTGTTATTCTCTTACCTCCAATCTAAAGGACAGAGCCTGAGTCAATTGGTTTCCCCCAAATACAAAGTCTACAGGTAGTCCTCAATTTACAACAGTTCATTTAGTGACCGTTCAAAGTTACAACGGCACTGAAAAAAGTGAGTTAGTTTTCCACACTTATGACCATTGCAGCCTCCCTATAGTCACATGATCAAAATTTAGACGCTTGGCAACGGGCTCAAGTGAAGAATCACTTAATATCTGAGTCACTGAGTCACTGAGCAACTGAACAACTGCAGCGATTCACTTAACAACTGTGGCAAGAAAAGCTGCAAAATAGAGCAAAATTCACTTAACAAATTACTCACTTAGCAACAGACATTTTGGGTTCTGTTGTGGTCATAAATCAAGGACTACCTGTACTGTATTACATTTATGCAACACAATCTGACTACTGGATTAGCTCACTCCCTGATGTTTGAAATAAAACCCATAAAATGGGTAGAGGTTGAACTCACAAGTTGCCTGATCAAAGTTAAGAGTGATCTTACTATGTGGCACAAAGGCCTAACTCATATAGCCCCAGAGTCTATGGTGCTATATTAATTTTTGACCCCAACTTGTACTGTTTTGAGAATCAACTTATTATTTAAAGTCAGATGCTTTTATTTCCCTTAATCTATTTCTTAAGAGAATAGAAAGCCAAGCTGTTCTCCAGCACACATAGGGATTGAGTGGGTAGAAAGCTGTAAAAGGATGCTTTCGTTTGAAATTAGTAGTGGGACATTCAGGAAAGATGTCCACCCTCCAGATATATTGAGAAGACAATCCTAGACAGGTGGCTGCTTAGATCACCCTATGCACTGCCCAGCTTTTATCAATCAGAATAGAGCTGGAAGGGACCTTGGTGGTCATCTAGTCCAACTGCCTGCTCATGCAGGAGACCCTATACCATTTGAGACAAGTGGCTGTCCAGTCTCTTCCAGTGATGAAGCACCCACCACTTCATCAAGCTGTTCCTCGGGTTAATTGTTCTCACTGTTAGGAAGTTTCTCCTTAATTCCAGGTGGCTTCTCTCCTTGATTAGTTTCCACCCATTGTTTCAGCCAGATCATCAATAACCATTCATGATTACTAGTGAAAATGGACAGGGCTCAAAAGGTTTCTGAACTGCTCCTATAAAAGTGTGCGCAAGTTAAGGCATTCAGATATCTCTCCAAACTCCTGAATATGAAAAAAGAAAAAAAAAAAGTTCTCACTTCAAGGAACCACTTCCCAGGGTACCCACTGCACATATTTTTCCAAGGTATATTTTTACAATAAGGTCCCAAAACTTCTTCTCTACAAACCATATGCTAAAGGCAGCCCCTGTTCAATACCGGAAGCAATCTGGGTTAAAAATCATCCCTCAACCAGTAGCAGTACTCACGTCCAATGGGTGCATCCTTTCCACAATCTTCTCTCTTTTCCCCCCAGTCCTCTCTCTTTTTTCTCAGTTGCTCTCCGTTTCGTTTTCTTCTGCCTCCTGGATTTGTGCAGCTTTGTCCTTCTTTGAAGTCATGCTAGGAAATGCAGCAGAGATAGCAAGGAGGAGAAGTGTGGGTAGATCTGCACAGACAATAAGCCATTTTTTTTTCTTTTTCGCATTTCGGTCCGACCTGCTCTTCCAGTTTGCATTTCTTTAACCCAGCAGCTGAAAGGAGGTTCAGCGGAGCTGAGGCTGCCAAACCAGTCTCGCTATAATACAAAGAAGTGGTCAGACAAGTCCTTCACAAAGTCCACATAGAGATTTGATTGTTTTCCCATAATTATAGCTCAGTGTTGTTGATCAAAGACGCTCACCTTAACAAAACAATTGCTACTTCCTCTCCCCCCCCCCAGCTCCTTGCTCCCCTTCAGTCATTGAACAGCATCAGAAGCATGGTTTCCTTTGACAATTTCAATTTATATATATATAAATTTATATGTAGGTCTTTGGTTATTCGGGTTTTCTCCTGCGTAAAATTGGAAGTGTCTTGGTGACGTTTCGATGAAGTCCCATTCGTCATCTTCAGGCTGGTGCTTTCGGCTTCGTGCTTCTAGGAGCAATGAATAAATTTATATAAACACCAGCCTGAAGATGACGAATGGGACTTCGTCGAAACGTCGCCAAGGCACTTCCAATTTTACGCGGGAGAAAACCTGAACAACCAAAGACCTACATACAAACACCCGCGAAAACTTCAGAAAACATATATATATATATATATTATATATATATATATATATATATATATATATATATATATATATATATATATCTGGCTGATGAGAGCTAAGGAGCTTGAAATAGCTATACCAGACCAGCTTCCCTTTAACTCTTTGTTAGTAATCCAAATTTAACACACACACACACACACACACACACACACACAGCATAACGTTGGCCTATTCAGTTGGACTACTTCCTCAATTTTTCATATTTAGGAAATAATTCTAAATGAGCACTGCAGGAAAGTTGTTTGATGCTTAGCATTGCCAATTGTCAGTTTTTCTTTCATTATTTTGAGGCCCCCCTTTCCCCCCGGCCACAGATTTGGAGAAGAAAAATTCTCAAGCAATAAAACCACCCCTAAACGAAACAAAACTTCTTTTACAAATACAGGTGGTCCTCGACTTACGACAGTTTGTTTAGTGATCGTTCAAAGTTACCAGGGCACTGAGAAAAGTGACTTCTGATTGTTTTTCATGCTTACGACCAGGTTACTAACTTAAGATTTGCAGTGATTCACTTAACGAACGTGGCAAAAAAGGCCATAAAATGGGGGAAATCTCACTTAACAAATGTCTCACTTGGCCACAGAAATTTTTGGCTCAGTTGTGGGAGTAAGTCGAGGAGTATAAAAAAACTCATTGAAAACCAACCTTCCTTCCTTCCTTCCTTCCTTCCTTCCTTCCTTCCTTCCTTCCTTCCTTCCTTCCTTCCTTCCTTCCTTCCTTCCTTCCCTCTCCCTGTCCCATCTCCTTCCTTCCTTCCTCCCCATCCCATCTCCTTCCTTCCTTCCCTCTCCCTGTCCCATCTCCTTCCTTCCTTCCTTCCTTCCTTCCTTCCTTCCTTCCTTCCTTCCTTCCTTCCTTCCTTCCTTCCTTCCTTCCTTCCTTCCTTCCTTCTCCCTCCCTCCCTCCCTCCCTCCCTCCCTCCCTCCCTCTATCTCCTTCCTTCCTACATAGTGACCATCAATGAGGTGACTTTCCCTGACATAACTTCATCTTTCACCTCCAGAGCCTTTCGGAAGACCTTCAGGCAAGGGGAGAGGGGTCTGAATGTCCTCTATTGTCTTTTGTTGTTGAAGTAAATGGCCCGGTAAATAGGAGACGGTGAGAAAACACCAGCTAGTTTCACTCCCTTGAATGAAAAGTATTGATTTCTCTGAGGGTTTCAAACAGTGAGACATACTTTGGATCATGCCCTCAGGGCAATGGCTCCTATTCTTTCACCTCAGACACATCTTGTTCATAAACTGCCTTTAAAAAAAGAAAGAAAAAAAGAATGACAGTATTCTTCTCTTCAGGAAGGATAGTTAAGAGTTTTGGCAGTTTGACCTTCACTGGCTTTGTTTGTTTTGAAAAATCTCAGCAATAAAGCCACATCAAAGTGGCTGTGGCATCGGGCCTGGTAGCCAATGTCTAGTCTATGTGGATTCCTGTTTGGTTGGGATCGTTCTGGAAAGGAGTGCCAGACTCTACAAGGCAGACCAAACCAGAAAATCAACTCCTTTGGAAGACCAGAACTGTACTTTAGGGAAGTAGCCTGGCTATAATAATAAAATCTTGCAAGAGTGATGGTGCTCAATCTCCCCTCCCTCTTATATCCCACTGAGCCAGGGAGGTTTTGTCTGAATCACCTCCAAACATTATGTCTATGGAAATTCTCAGTCATCCAGGTCAGTGGTTTTTAACCTTTTTGAACGAATCGCCCCCTTGAGCCAATGAGGAAGTTGTCATCGCCCCCCTCCCCCAACATAACCTCTCAATCACAACTTAGGAAATAATTCTTCAATTTATGCAAACATTTGTTTTGTTTTCTTTAAAATTGTCATCAGGACATATCGATGCAAATAATTTATTTCCAGTCTTTTTCCCATATCTCAACTGGGTGAAAATTTTGGTGCCACCCGTCACTTTGTTCCCAAACTTCGTGATACATGTATTTCATTATTATCTTAGTTATTCAAGACTCTTAAATGTAATGACCATTGAAAACAAAATTCAATTGCGAGAAAGTGAAATGCCCGAAAAGAAAAACAGTAATATTTAATGATTGAATTACAAGTGAAATTTAAGACGCAAAAAGAAATATAAAAAGGGTAGAGGCTGCTGCGCAACGCACATGAAGATAAGCGATGCATATTCACATATGTACGGCGTTCTGTACTGAAGCTAGCTGGAGGAACATTTGAAAACACAATTCAATCCACTAATAGCGAGCGATCTGATGTTTTTGTATGACAGATATACAGCGATTCACTGTACGAAAAAGTCTCAAAAGTGTCCTCAAAACCTCTTGCTCCATCGCCCCCATATCACCCCCTTTTTATTCCTTCACCCCCACGTCGCCCCTTTTTGTTCCATCGCCCCCCTGAAATGAAATCGCCCCCTGGGGGGTGATATCACCCAGGTTAAGAACCACTGATCCAGGTTATGGTTGTCCCATAGATGTGAAGAAAAGTCTTCATCATGGTTCAGTCCAAGCCGGGGATAAACAATATAGCGACTGCTTTAGAAAGAAGGTTACAGTTTATTGAAAAGGAGAACCAGACAGGAGGATGGCTGGCAGAAAAGGAACTAGCATATGTAGGGAATGGGTTTTTATACCCTCTGGAGCCTTTTGTTTGGAGTTATTTCCTGTTCCTGTTTTGAGGCTATTTCCTGTGTCATGTATTCTGACCTGAATCTGGGTGTGCCCTTTGGCCTTTGTGAGTTAATCCTAAAATGTCCTATCTCAGGTGGGGTATGCAGATTTTAGGTCTTTGTCTTCTTAATGTTCCAGCTGGGGACCTGCAACCTTCCTGGATTATTTACATCTGCATTTGTACAGAGCTGGCCTCTGCTTGGGGGAGGGAGACCAAGGGCTATTAGGAAAACTGGGCATACTTTCCTGCCTCTTCCAGATCCTTTGAGGAAATATATTTCCTGCCCTTTTAATATTTCCTTCTCTGGGGGGGCTGACTTCCCACAGGTGCTTTTTCAAAAGGCAACTGGACTTTGTTTTTCCTTGAAGACGTTTCGCTTCTCATCTAAGAAGGTTCTTCTTAAGAGCTGAAGAAGCTTCTTAGATGAGAAACGAAACATCTTCAAGAAAAAACGAAGTCCGGCTGCCTTTTGAAAAAGCACCTTTGGGAATCCGAAGACGATCTTAAAAGAACATTTCAGCTCTCTTTTTGGGGGGAGTGGTTCTTGCATATTTCTGTCAAGATCATCTCCCTTACTGTCTACAAGGAGTAGCGAATTGTGGGGCCCTGGGTGCTCTCTGCATTTGGAGGGGGTTTTTTTTGCAGATGTTTCGTTGCCAAACCAGGGAACGTCATCAGTGCTCCACTGATGATGTACCTAGTTTAGTAATGAAATGTCTGTAAGAAACCCACCAAGCTCAGAGAGCATCAAGGACTCCAAGGAGCTGAAGGGGCTGTAAATATTTTCTTCTATGAGTACAGAGTTCTCACAAAGAGGAGAAATAGATATAGAATTGACAGATGGGGAAAAGAGACAAAGAATGGACCTTGGTGGTGGATGAAATATCAACCAGTGCTATGACAGTGTTCTCTCTCTCTCTGTCTCTCTCTGTGTCTCCCTCCTTCCCTCCCTCCCCCCCTCTCTCTCACACACACACATAGATGTATCACTTTCCTTTGATTATTTAAGGTATGGAGCACATTCTCCCAGATACTTGCCTGACTTGCAGAATGAGTGATCAAAGTAGATTACATGTTAACTCCCATAATGTTTGGCTGGCATTTTGAGACTTGCCTGTCCTTGCCCTCTTTCTTCACTGGGTAAAAAACAAAATAAAAAACCCAGTTCTTTTCACTTGATACCAAACTATAAAATTTTGCACTCCTTTTAGAATTCTGAACACAATCGCAGAACAGATGTGTGACCCGTTGCTAAAGGAAATTCGGGAGACAGTAGACAGTTTTGAGGGCACAGGGGAATCTGCAGGGTTTGGCTGAGATGGAGGCCATTGAAGCTCTGCCTGCTTTTTAAGGTGCAGCCATCCATCTTGACTTTTTTGGGCCATGCCTTGCACTTCCCCTGCGTTAGAAAGGCAAGCCTCAATGAGATGACAGAATTCCAAACTCAGGTTTAAAACATGACATAATATATTAGAGTTATTGATCATGTCCCAAAGGTGCTTTTTCCCTTGTTTTTCCTTGAAGACTTTTCTCTTCAGATCCAAGAAGCTTCTTCAGTTCTGGCTGAACGGTGGAGAATGGAAAGATTTATATTCCTTGCAGTCATCTCATCATCTGGATGACTGAGGGTCTCCATAGACGGTTTCTGATCATATTGCCAATTACAGTTATAGATAGCTCTCAACCTACAACCGTTCGTTTAGTGGCCTTTTTTGCAGTTACGATAGCACTGAAAAAGTGACTTAGGACCAGTTGCACTTACAACTCTCACAGCATCCCTGTGGTCATGTGATCAAATTTTGGATGCTTGGCAACCAGCATGTGTCCCAGAGTCATGTGATCATCATTTGACTATGGAGATTCTCAGTGATCCGGGTCATGGTTGTCCCAAAGATTCTCTTTCATGAGGCAACTGGACTGGGAAGGGAAGGATTTATACTCCTTGCAGAAAGCTGGTCATTTGCATTCTTTTAGAGCAGTGGTGGCGAACCTATGGCATGGGTGCCAGAGGTAGCACTCAGAGCCCTCTCTGTGGGCATGCGTGCTGTCGCCCCAGTCCTAGGCCTTCAGCTGGGTTTTATAAAGCCTTTTTGCTTTAGGACTCCGCCGCCATGTAAAAAAACAAAAGGTTCAATCAATCAGTCAATTTCAACTTCTCCAGGGGAAAATAAAATATCTTGCAAAGTTGGAATTGATTGATTGAACTTTTTAATCCCACCCAGTCTGCTGTTACCACCGCAGCCATGCCCACCCAATGGGCCACACCCACCTGACACCCGACGATGCATAAGTGGGTTTTGGGTTGCAGTTTGGGCACTCAGCCTCTAAAATGTTCGGCATCACTGTTTTAGAGAGTCGTTGAGGCCACCTGGAAGTGTATCTATGTTGTCAGGATCACCTGAGGAGTGCAAATGGGTGTGGAGCTTTCTTGGAACTGTTGTGGCTACAACACCAGATCTGTAAATTGGGGGAACAAAACAACAACTTCATAAACGCATGGTGCAACATAGGAGAGCAAAGCCATCAGGACAAGAGTCAGCAGTCCATCTGCATTTAAAAGACAAAGGCCGCTCTTTGGAAGACAGAAAAGTCCACATTCTGGACAGAGAGGACCACTGGTTTGAAAGAGGGATCGAAGAGGCCATCTATGTCAAAACTGAACAGCCCTCTCTCAACAGAGGGGGAGGGATACGACATCATCTATCTCCAGTCTACAACAGAGTCCTTTCAGCAGTTCCAAGAAGGCTCCACATCCATTTGCACAACTCGGGTGACCCTGAGGACAGAGGTGGCCTCAGTGACTCTCTAAAAGAATGCAAATGACCAGCTGTCTGCAAGGAGTATAAATCCTTCCATTCCCCACCATCCAGTCAGAGCTGAAGAAGCTTCTTGGAGCAGAAGCGAAACGTCTTCAAGAAAAATAAGGAAGTCCAGTTGCCTTGTGAAAAAGCACCTTTGGGTGATCATCATTTGCAACTTTCCCAGCTGGCTTTAGACAAGTGAACTCAATGGGGGAAAAGCCAAATTTACGGTAGAAACAGAAACATAGAAAACAGACAGCAGAAAAAGACTTAGTGGTTCAGCTCTGCCCTTTGAATTTATTTGCTTTTTGTTTTCTTTGTAATTGATTCGTCTATTATTTTTATATTTTATTAATTTCTATCTTTAATTTCTGCCGGATGATGGACATGTGCTTACCCCAAGCCTGTTTATACTCAGTTACTGATGATTTGCTTAGCAACAATGTGATGCTGCAGTAACGTGCTTAACAACCTTGGCAAAAAAACAAAACAAAACCACCAACCCCTCCCCCCCATAAAATTGAGTGTGACTCACAAAATAACTGCTTTGCTTATCAACAGAAATTTTTGGTCCCAATAAGCCAAGGATTAACGTGTACAGTTCAGACTTGATAAAAACTTGTAGAGAAATTTCATGGGGAAAAACAGAAGTCTGGTTAAGCGCGATAGGAGTTTGATATATTTTTTTTCCTCGTTCCAGTTGCTGAAGAACTATGCAGCTCTCCTATAATTGTTCTCTCCAGCAGTCCAAACAAACAGACAAAGTGGCATTTTGCAACTGGGTTCTTCTGCGATGCTGGTTTAACTGGAACAACCAGAGTTCCCCAGCCAGCATGCCAGCATGTTGAAGCCAGTATGCTGGAGTCCACCCACTTTAAAGTTGCCAAACTTGAGAAACCCTTTCCATGAAAATGGCTTAGGATTCCCAGATCCAGAAATCCCCAGAAATCCAGCGGACGGTTAGATAGGAGTAAAAAAATAAAAATAAAATAAAATAAAATTCCTTGCAGCCATTGAGAGGTCATCTGGATTTTTCCACCGTAGATAAGGAACTCTTGATGTGCTTAAATGGGCACAATCTAAAGTATTGGCACTCACTGTTATTTATTTTTTAATCAGAACCAATTGGGTGCGGTTGTGAAAGGCTCTAGGCAAGAAACCAGGAGACTGTGAGTTATAGTCAGTGGTGGGATTCAGCCAGTTTGCACCAGTTCGGTAGAACTGGTTGCTAATTTTTTTGTTGCCCAGGCCCAGAATGGACTTCCAGAAGTGGCATCCACGCAGAGAAGCAGTTGTTCACTTATTTGAATCCCACCTGCTATCCCACTACTATAGTGCCTGCTTTGGGCAACAGCCTCCTGCTCCTCGAGATCTGAACGGCCCCCAACTCTGTTGTCCTTCTGGAAGGATGCAAGAACTTGGGGTCCCCCCCCCCCAGGAATTAAGGCTGGGTTGCAAAGCAGAGCCTGATAAAGATCAACCTGTGATCGAGGATAACCTCTGAGGTTCCTCAGTTTGGGCCTTTTGCATTGATGATGTATTTTTGTTCTTTTTATCTAAGGTGACCAACTTTTTTACAATGAAAAGGAGGACACAAATAAATTCAAGAAAAAAATATCGTAAATAAAAGAAACATTTTATTCATTGCAACAATAATACAGACAACTTGCATGTGCAAAGTTTGCCAGCCGGGTGTTTTGGCGCGCTCAGCAGCAATTCCTATTGGCTTTCGAAAGCCAATAGCGGGAGTAGCACAGCTCATGCAAAAGTTGAAAAAAAAAAACATCAAAAAAAGGTGCCGGAACTCCGTTCTGAGTGTTCTATGAGGGAAAAAAAAAAGCCCTGCAGATTAGTCTTCAAATATCGAAAAGGAGGACATGAAGAAGGACACTTTTTGAGGGAGGACAGAACTTACAAAAGGAGGACTGTCCTCCCTAATGGAGGACAGTTGGTCACCTTATTTTATCATTTTGCCTTGTGAGATAGGCCAGAGTTCATTTGCTTAAGATAGATATCCTGGTGTATTTCCTAAATAAATCAATGAACAAGCCAATGGACAGACAGACCAACTCTGTGGTCATCCCCTGTCTGTCCCTCTCTTTGCTTGGAGAGATTCTTCTAGGAAAGCTGAGCGCCGAAGAAGTGATGTTTTTGAATTGTGATGTTGGAGAAGACTCTTGAGAATCCCTTAGATTGGAAGGAGATCCGATCAGTCAATCCTATAGGAAATCAACCCTGGCTGTTCTTTGCTAGGTAGGCTATAAATCACATATGGATATAAAAATGAGATTTATGCTCTCCTAGTAGGCAGTCCAGACAAGAAGCATAATAACTGAGTACTAACTTTATTGTAAAGTTACATTAACAGAATCTGACAAGGCTGAAAAACCTTTCTCCCTTCCTCTTCTTTTACTTTTAGGAAAACTAGGGAGGGACTTTTCTAGAATGTTTCTCATGCTGTCTCTTTCTTTGTGGGCTAAGATATCTTTTATAGGCTGGTTGTCCTTTTTGTGACTCTCCCTCCCAAGGTCATTCACACATATCATTACACAATCTGAGTTTTAAAAATATCTTAAAATTCTAACCTTGACAAGATACAGTACATCCTGTAGTTGATATGTTTGTGGTCATCTGTAAGACAATGGCTTTAATGTAAAGGAATAAGTAACATACTGAGCCAACGTACAAGACAAAGATTTCATGTACATTGCCCTGGGTCATATGTTGAGATAAGAGGCTATAGAAATCAAATCAAATCAAATCAAATCAAGGATTCTTTGTTCTCCCCATGGGTGCTGCTGGTTATGCTCATTTCATACTTGGCTGAAATGATGAACATATTATTTGACTGGTGCCAATCATCCAGAAGATCAAGGAGATATTCAGAGAACTCAAACTACTCATGCATTGGTGCCGGTCAGAGTTTGCCAGGAATACATAATCAAAAAGTTAAAATCTAGTTGGAAAAATTTGTAAGTTGAGGTAGCTGGAAACTGTGGCTATTGTTGAAGAGAGGGGTAAACATTTAAAACCTGTTGCTATTGTTTAATAAATGGGGGCAATAGGGACATCTGGAAATAGATTATTATTATTATTATTACTACTATTATTATTATTATTATTATACTTTAGATTATTTATCCCACATTTATTATTTTTATAAGTAACTTAAGATAGCAAACAAGCCTAGCACTCCTCCCTTCTTTTATTTTCTGCACAATAACATTGTAAGGTGAGTTGGGTTGATGGAGAATGACTCAGCCAGCTTTCAGGTCTAAAGCTGGGACTAGAACTCAGAATCTCCTGGGGATTGGCTCAAAGTCACCCAGCCGACTTTCAGGTCTAAAGCTGGGACTAGAACTCACAGTCTCCTGGTAAGTGTAATAGTAGTAAAGTTGGAAGGGACCTTGGAGGTCATCTAGTCCAACCCCCTGCTCAGGCAGGAAACCCTACACCATTTCGGACAAATGGCTGTCCAGTCTCTTCTTAAAAACTTCCACTGTTGGAGCATTCACCGCTTCTGGAGGCAGGCTGTTCCACTGATTAATTGTTCTCACTGTCAGGAAGTTTCTCCTTAGTTCTAGGTTGCTTCTCTCCTTGATGAGTTTCCACCCGTTGCTTCTTGTCCTGCCTTCAGGTGCTTGGAAAATAGCTTAATTCCCTCTTCTTTATGGCAGCCCCTGAGATATTGGAATACTGCTATCATGTCCCCCCTTGTCCTTCTCTTCGTTAAACTAGACATACCCAATTCTAGCAACCGTTCCTTATATGTTTTAGCCTCCAGTACCCTAATCATCTTTGTTGCTCTTCTCTGTACTCTTTCTAGAGTCTCAACATCTTTTTTACATCGTGGTGACCAAAACTGGATGCAGTATTCCAAGTGTGGCCTTACCAAGGCATTGAAGAGTGGTATTAATACTTCGCGTGATCTTGATTATATCCCTCTGTTAATGCAGCCTAGTACTGTGTTGGCCTTTTTGGCAGCTGCCGCACACTGCTGGCTCATATTTAACTGATTGTCTACTAGGACTCCGAGGTCCCTCTCACAGTTACTACTATTGAGCATGGTGCCACCTATGCTGTACTTGTGCATTTGGTTTTACTTGCCTAAATGTAGAACCTTGCTTTTTTCACCATTGAATTTCATTTTGTTAGTTAGTGCCCAGTGTTCAAGTCTGTCCAGATCCTTCTGTATCTTAAGCCTGTCTTCTGGAGTATTGCTATTCCTGCCAGCTTGGTGTCATCTGCAAATTTGATGAGTTCCCCATCTATCCCTTCATCCAAATCGTTGATGAAGATGTTGAAGCGTACTGGGCCCAGAACAGAGCCCTGTTTCAGGTCTAAAGCTAGGACTAGAACTCACAGTCTCCCGGTGATTGGCTCAAAGTCACCTAGACGACTTTCAGGTCTAAAGCTAGGACTAGACCTCACAGTCTCCCGGTGATTGGCTCAAAGTCACCCGGCTGACTTTCAGGTCTAAAGCTGGGACTAGAACTCACAGTCTCCCGGTGATTGGCTCAAAGTCACCCGGCTGACTTTCAGGTCTAAAGGTGGGACTAGAACTCACAGTCTCCTGATGATTGGCTCAAAGTCACTCGGGTGACTTTCAGGTCTAAAGCTAGGACTAGACCTCACAGTCTCCTGATGATTGGCTCAAAGTCACTCGGCTGACTTTCAGGTCTAAAGCTGGGACTAGAACTCACAGACTCCTGGTGATTGGCCCAAAGTCACCCACCCTGTCCTGAAGGCAGGACAAGAAGCAACGGGTGGAAACTCATCAAGGAGAGAAGCAACCTAGAACTAAGGAGAAACTTCCTGACAGTGAGAACAATTAATCAGTGGAACAGCTTGCATCCAGAAGCAGTAAATGCTCCAACACTGGAAGTTTTTAAGAAGAGACTGGACAGCCATTTGTCCGAAATGGTGTAGGGTTTCCTGCCCGAGCAGGGGGTTGGACTAGATGACCTCCAAGGTCCCTTCCAACTTTACTACTATTACTTTCCTGGTTTCTAGCCTGATGACTTAACTACTAGAGAAACCCTTAATAAAACCAATAAACCAAACCACTAGAAAAAGATTAGAGAAAAGATAAGCTGTTGTTAGACATAGTGGACTTGGAGTTAAGGACCTCCTGAGTGGCTTGGGTTGTCCCAAAAAGTAAAAAAGAATAGAAACTCAAGAGAATATAGAAGATATAAAAGCGGGTGAGATGTGGGTGTGAGGGATCGACAGGGATGGCTGCAACTACGCAACTGGCATCCTGCTCCTTTTTAACATGCATCACAAGTGTGATGCTTGTGAAAAAGAAGCAGGGTGTCGACTGCAATCACCATCTTGATTTTTGAGTCCTCTCTGCAGATGCCTCTAGAAGGGGAGAGATGGATGAAGAAGGGGTCCAGTTTGAAAATGATGGCATGGCTAGGAAAAAAGGAAGGAGGAGAGAGAGCAGGATGTCCCCAACCAGCCATAATGACACCCAAACGATGAAGTGTGGATTGTGACATTGCAACAAAGTGCTTTTTTGCAGAGCTACAACACTGCCAGATCTAAAGCATGGAGCTTGCATTGTGACATTATGGTACACATTGCATTGCTTGCCCATAACTGCCCCCAGAGGAATCCTTGCTAGAGAGACATCTGTCAACGCTGCAAATATTGTATATTCTTGCTTTTGACAATATGCAGAATTGTCTGGTAATTATGGGGTTAATACAGAGCAGAAGGGGGGTTGGGGGTAAAGCCCGGGAAAGAAAGAGGAAGATAACATTTGGATGAATTGGATAATGTGAGATATGACGGCTAATTTAGGGAGGGAACATGCTGATAATTTAACTGTTCAGAGGAAGAGAACTTAGATCCTAGCATCCCTCTGTTGTGCCTGTGCCGACATTTTGTAACAATAAAAGACTTTTGGGAAAATAATGCCTGGAAGTTCTTTGAAATGTTTCATTAGCCGGAACCATAACAACGTGCTAGGATGCAATGAAACACCCAACAAACCGAAAGATAACCCTTAACACATGCTTTTGTTTACTTTACAGGATCTGTCCTTCTTGTAAGGGGGGGCCCGGATGTCAATACTGCAAATATTGTACATTCTTGCTTTTGACAATATGCAGAATTGTCTGGTAATTATGGGGTTAATACAGAGCAGAAGGGGGGTTGGGGGTAAAGCCCGGGAAAGAAAGAGGAAGAAAACATTTGACCTTCACACTAATTGGATAATGTGAGATATGACGGCTAATTTAGGGAGGGAACATGCTGCTCAGAGGAAGAGAACTTAGATCCTAGCATCCCTCCGTTGTGCCTGTGCCGACATTTTGTAACAATAAAAGACTTTTGGGAAAATAACGCCTGGAAGTTCTTTAAAATGTTTCATTAGCCGGAACTATTAACAACATCCTTAAACATGGGTCCCCATGGAGGAGGTCCATGTACAAAAGGATGGAACTTCCATCACATGATTGTGTTTGGGGAAAAATGCACTCGCAGCAAACTGCCGTGCTTTCCCCCCCACAAACCTCATAACCTTTTGATACCCTTTGTCCCAATGAAGCAGCCAGAAGGTGATCCCCTTTTGACTTAATGCCTCACCTACCTAAATAGATAATATGCTTAAGTTACTTCCTATCTCTTCCTGCCTTTGTCAGTTCTTTCTCCTTTTGATCTACTGTATTTGTTCTTTACCTGGTCTTTGATCAGGTAATATGTTATAGAAAATAGTTGCTTATATGAAGGAATTTTCCAATGAAGAAACTTTATGTCAGCATCTAATGGTTAAACTTATGAATGTAAAATGTCAGCATTTAATGGTAAAGCCTATGTATGTAAAAAGTATATAAAAACCAATAAACACCCAGAGATTCTCAAGCTGTCTCAAGCTGTGACAAGCAGCTCTGCAGCAGCTTCAAATCTCCGCTCAAGACATGCCTGAGTCTTTTTCTTATAATTGTGGCCACCATCTTGATGTTATTCTCCAAAGCACCTGAAGGCAGGACAAGAAGCAACCGATGGAAACTAATCAAGGAGAGAAGCATCCTAGAACTAAGGAGAAATGTCATAGTTAGAATTAATCTGTGGAAAGACTGGCCTCCAGAAGTTGTGGGTGTTCAAACAGTGGAGGTTTTTTAACAAGAGATTGGACAACCATTTGTCTGAAATAGTATAGGACTTTCTGCTTGAATGGGGGGGAGCTGGACTAGAAGACCTTCAAGGTCCCTTCCAACTCTGTTATTCTGCTATTCAACCCTGTTTCTCAGCTCTTAAAATTCCACCAGCAATACTGTACAACTTTAGAATATGCCACAAGGGCTAAGATCACTTGTTATTTTTGCATTTCATTTCATATTACTTGTCTTTCCAGCCTCTTGCAATAAATTTTATTCAAATCTCACAGATTTAAGGTCCAAGTTTATTTTAAACCCAACAAATTCTGAGTTTAAATTCTGCTCCAGCCAGTTTCAACTCTGCTCTTCTTGCATGCATGATTTAAAAAAAAAACACCCCAGGATGAATTTCTGCAACTTTTTTTTAATGTCAGTGCTGGGAATTGGGCCTGTGTTCACGCTAGCCACAAGCTGCATTTCTATACATCCTGGATGAATTATTGAAGTGGAATTCCCAGTTGTTTTTGCAATGGGCCGATATAAATCTCTTGATGTATTTCATTGTCCGCATCAGCCAGTTATACAGGATGGAGCAGCCATCTTTCTGACTACTTCCTTATTTAAGTAGCAGGTTGGTAAACAGTTCATATTCCTACCTGGTTGCTCCTTCTCTTGTGAATGTGTTTGTAGCCTTGCCTATAAAAAGTTTCTAGAAAAAAAGAAGAGGAATAGAATAGAGCTGGAAGGGACTTTGGAGGTCTTCTAGTCCAGCCCCCTGCTCAAGCAGGAGACCTATATCATTTCAGACAAATGGCTGTCCAGTCTCTTCTTAAAAACCTCCAGTGATGAAGCACCTTCAATATCTGAAGGCAAACTGTTCCACTGGTTAATTGTTCTCACTGTTAGGAAGTTTCTCCTTAATTCCAGGTTGCTTCTCTCTTTGATTAGTTTCCATCCATTGTTTCTTGTCCTGCCCTCTATGTGACCCCCTCTTCTTTGTGGCAGCCCCTCAGAGAATGGAATACTGTTATCATGTCACCCCTATTTCTTCTTTTTTAAGACTAGCTCCGTGGTGGCGAACCTATGGCACGTGTGCCACAGGCGGCACATGGAGCCGTCTCTGGTGGCACGCGAGCCATTGCTGGGCCGAGCTGTTCCCTCCTCCTCTCCGTGCATGCGCAGCTCTCCGCGCATGCGCAGTCTGGGAATAGGCAAGAGGCTATAAAAGGAGCAACGTTCGACGGAAGCAGCATTTGCTTCAGACAGCGAGAGAGCGAGCACAAGTCTGAACGGACAGCGAGCGAGCACGACCTGACAGCCCGGTGGCCATGCCCACTCAATGGCCATGCCCACCCGGCACCTGGTGATGCATAAGTGGGTTTTGGGTTGCAGTTTGGGCACTCGGTCTCTAAAAGGTTTGCCACCACTAGTCACTAGCTAAACCCAAATCCTGCAGCTGTTCTTCATGTGTTTTTGTCTCCAGACCTTTGATCATGGAAGAGTAGATGTAGATTTCCTGGCTGTTTCTAGAACTAGGGCCGTTTCTGATTTTCATTCATTGTTTTCCCCAAATGAAGCTTCTTCTCTATCATTCCTTTCCTGAGAAGTTTTTTTTTAATTAACTCTGGACTATCTATCCTGATTGGAAGTTCTCTTCATCTATGAAAGAGGTTTTTCTTTCATTTCAGTTGGTCCTTGACTTATGACCAAAATTGAGCCCAACATTTCTGTTGCTAAGTGAGACGTTTGTTAAGCAAGTTTTGCCCCATTTTACGACCTTTCTTCCCACCATCGTTAAGGGAATCATTGCAGTTGTTAAGTTAGTAACATGGTTGTTAAGCGAATCTCACTTCCCCATTGACTCTGTTTGTCAGAAGGTCCCAAAAGATGATCACATGACCCTGCGACACCGCAACTCTTATATGTAGGAACCAGTGGTCCCGCGTCTGAATTTTGATCACATGACCCTGGGGATGCTGCAACAGTGAATTTTGATCACATGACCCTGAGGATGCTGAAAATAGCCTAGCTCAGGGCCAGGCTATTTGCGAGACTGCCTACTACCTCATAGTTCCCTACGTCTGGTTAGATCCCACAGGCTGGGCCTCCTTCAGGCCCCGTTGGCCAAGCAGTGCCATTTGGCGGGGCCATGGAGGAGGGCCTTCTCTGTGATGGCGCCCACGCTTTGGAATCAGTTCCCCCCAGAGATTAGGACTGCTCCCACCCTGTTGGTCTTCCATAAGCTACTTAAGACCTGGCTTTTCCGGCAGGCCTGGGGTTTATAAAACCTAACCCCTGGATGATTGTCTTGTACTGTTGTTTTGTTATGTTTTGTGTGTTTTTTATTGTTAGCCACCCAGAGTCCTTCGGGAGTGGGGCGGCTTATAAATTTTAAAAATAAAATAATAATAAATAAAAAATAAATAAATAATAATAAATAACAGTGAAAAATGGTCATGTCACTTTTTTCAGTGCTGTTGTGACTTTGTACGGTCACTAAACAAAGTGTTGTAAGATGAGGACCACCTATACAATAACTCTATTGTTGCTGAATGCAGAAATTTAGCACCCAGTGTGGTGATTGTTGGTGACAGATAGGCTGGCTTGGTCACTCAGCCATGAGACACTGGTGAAGGGGGCACAGCAGTGCCTGCATTTTCTGCATCGCATAAGAAAAGCACATCTTCCTTCCCCTGTCCTGACCACTTTCTACAGAAGGACAATCAAGAGCATCCTGTCATACAGCATCACAGTCTGGTTTAGGAGCATCCCTGCTTCAGACAGGAAGGCGGTGCAGAGAGTGGTGAGGATAGCAGAAAAGATCATTGGCAGTTCCCTCCCTTCCATCCAGGACATGGCACATAAGTGTTGCTTGAGCGGGGTCCGCAAGATTGTCTGAGACACTACACACCCACTTCACAACCTGTTTTCCTTGTTACCTTCTGGGAGGAGACTTTGTGGTATCCAAAGCAGAACATCCAGATTCAGCCCCGGTTTTCTTCCATACAGTATCAACCTTCTGATCTCTCAAGCTTCCTCTTTCCGCTATGTCAGTGGTTCTCAACCTGTGGGTCGGGACCCCATTTGGGGTCGAACGACCATTTCACGGGGGTCGCCAAACAAGGCTGTCTGCCATTTCCCCCCCCCCTTTTCTTTGGCCACACCCCTGGCACCCGGTGATGTATAAGTGGTTGGGGGTCACCACAACATGGGGAACTGTATTATGGGGTCGCAGCATTAGAAAGGTTGAGAACCACTGCGCTATGTATTCAAGATGGACAATGATTAATATTTATATGTAAGGGTGTAGGTACACACGTCTGTATATAGCATGTTTATATGTGTGTTATGTATGTGTACACTTTGGAAAGCAGGTGACACAATTTCATTTTTAATGAAATTAAAAATAAGAAAGGCTGAGCGCAAAGGAATTGAGGCCTTTGAACTATGGTGCTGGAGAAGACTCCTGCGAGTCCCTGGACTGCAAGGCGATCAAACTGGTCAGTCCTAGAAGAGATCAACCCCGATTGCTCTTTAGAAGGCCAGATCCTGAAGTTGAAACTCAAGTACTTTGGCCACTTAATGAGAAGAAAGGACTCACTGGAGAAGAGCCTAATGCTGGGAAAGATTGAGGGCAACAGAAGAATGGGACGACAGAGAATGAGGTGGCTGGATGGAGTCACTGAAGCAGTAGGCATGAGCTTAAAGGGACTCCAGAAGATGGTAGAGGACAGGAAGGCCTGGAGGAATGTTGCCCATGGGGTGGGTCAGACACGACTTCGCAACTATCAACAAGTGTGCCCACAGTAAAAATAAAAATAAAAATTACAATAAAGGTTATCTGTGCATTAGTGTTCACTAGAGGGCGCCCTTTTGCTTCGAAGCCGAGAGGTGGAACTGCACCTATCGGCTGATTGATCCCGCGCACCTCAGGCAGAAGAACTGTAGCAAAAGACACTAAAAGACCAGTTCAAAATTGTGTAGCTGGAGGAGTGTTCAAAAATTAAAAAGAGAAACATTGTCTGCCTGTGGATCCTCCCTACCCCCTGTGGTTGAGAGTGAGAAGGTTCCGGGATGTAATCCCTTACGAAACGCAGAGCAACAGTTCGTTTGACGGAAATTGTACCTGTTGGGAAGCTGAAATGAACGCACCCTTGTTTCCACCCTTTGTGTCAACTGCCGAGGCAGTAAGACCTGCTAGGTCAGCAAATACAGGTCCTAAACCTGTATTTACCAAGCCAGAACACAGGAAACTGGCCGCTGATACCCCCCAATCAGCCCACCTGATCTAATTTTAGGATTCTCGGCAGCCGGGTCCAAGAGTTCAGACTGGAATTTGTTTCCACCCAGAGTGAGGTTGTTAGGAATAGAATTAGGCTTCTTATTTTTGCCTGCAAAAATCCTACACTAAAAAAGGAGTTGGTGAACTGGAAAGAATTTAAAGAACCTGTTCTCCTTAACTTATGACTACCCTTGGTATCAGAATTTTCACTGTTCAGCAAGGTGGTTGTTAAATGAGACATGCCCTCTCTGACGAGCCCCTTTTGGCCATGGTTGTTAAACAAATCAGTGCATTTGTTAAGTGAATCATGCAGTTGTTTAGCCAAACTGGCTCCCCCACCCCCTGATTTTGCTTGTCATAGGGCAGCTGAAAAAGTCTGGGATGCTGCAGCAGTCGTAAATACATGCCAGTTGCCAAGCCCCTGAATTTTGATCATGTGACCATGGGACTGCTGTGGTAATTTTGTACCGTTGCTAAATGAATGCTTGTAAGCTGAGGACTGCCTGGGTTCACTTTTCCTGGGAATGTTCTCCTTTTTCCAGCCAGCCTGAAAAGAAGAACTTTATCATGTGTAAAATGTTTGTTTGTTCACGTCAGAAGCATCCTAATTAAAACCTAATTATGTCATACTCTATATGACATACAATTTAATTTTATGAGATACTGGAACACTGCTATCATGTCCTCCCTCATCCTTCTCTTCATTAAACTAGACATACCCAATTCCAGCAGCTGTTCCTTATATGCTTTAGCCTCCAGTCCCCTGATCATCTTTGTTGCTCTTCTCTGCATTCTTTCTAGAGTCTCAGCATCTTTTTCACATTGTAGTGACCAAAACTGGATGCAGTATTCCAAGTGTGGCCTTACCAAGACATTATAACTTAATGTACCACCAAGCACACTGCAGTAAAATGCAGAGTGATAGGCTGGTCCAAGGACTAAACCATGTGCTGTGAATATATATATATATATATATATATATATATATATATATATATATATATATATATATATATATATTTACTTCTTTTCATCCTCAAGTCAGCATTACTATCTGCAAGGCAAAATGGTTGAACAGAGCCACCTACAGACGGAGGCTTGTAACAAACGACTGAAGTATTGGCGGAACCAGACAATTCTGCGGATGTACCTTGAATCAAAAGAAGAATTAAACTCTTTGTTTGCAAAACCATCCATTTAGGCTAGTTGGGAAGTTAAAATATGTCTCTTTGATTAGGGGCCCTAGCTGGTTTCAAAAGCAAAACTCTACAAATATTGAGCAATTTTGTCTTGCACATTTTCTCAGAAAGTTAACTCCTTGGCAAGATCCAGAATGATTCAGCACGTATAAAGACTAGCCGTGTGTGTGTGTGTCCTTTGTTGATCCATGGATATGAATGGCAAGTATCTCACTGAAGATGACTAAGTTCATTGTCTTTTTGCCTGTCCATCCATCCATCCATCCATCCATCCATCCATCCATCCATCCCTCTCTCTTTCTCCCTCCCTTCCTCCCTCCCTCCCTCCATCCATCCAAGGGATGCACCACTCTGGAGGTGGCCATCGAATTAAGAGGCATCTTTCAATTATTCAATGTAATTCAGTGTAAATTATCATCAATGTTATTTACAAGGACCTATGGCCACAATTGAGCCCAAAATTTCCATTGCTAAGTGAGACATTTGTTATGTAAATTTTGCCCCATTTTACAACCTTTCTTGCCACCGTTGTTAAGAGAATCACTGCACTTGTTAAGTTAATGACACAGTTGTTAAGTGAATCTGGCTTTCCCCATTGACTTTGATAGATAGATAACCTTTATTGTCATTTTTTTACTGCAAGCATAATGGCATTAAAATTTAGTTGCTTGCCCTCAAGGTGTACACATAATAATAATAACAATAACAACAACAACAACAACAATAATAATAATAATAAAGTTGGAAGGGACCTTGGAGGTCATCTAGTCCAACCCCCTGCTCAGGCAGGAGACCCTATACTATTTTGGACAAATGGCTGTCCAGTCTCTTCTTAAAAACTTCCTGTGTTGGAGCATTCACCACTTCTGGAGGCAGGTTGTTCCACTGGTTAGTTGTTCTAACTGTCAGGAGTTTCTCCTTAGTTCTAGGTTGCTTCAGTTCTCTCCTTGGTTAGTTTCCATCCGTTGCTCCTTGTCCTGCCTTCAGGCACTTTGGAGAATAGCTTGACTCCCTCTTCTTTGGGGCAGCCCCTGAGATATTGGAATACTGCTACTATGTCCCCCCTCGTCCTTCTCTTCGTTAAACTACATAACAGAAGGTCGGCTCCAGGACACAGCAACTGTCATAAACATGAGTCAGTTGCCAAATGTCTGAATTTTGTTCATGTGACCAGGGAGATGCTGCAATGGTCTTAAGTTTGAAAACGGTCATAAATAACCTTTTTTTTTAGTGCCACTGTAACTTCAAACAGTCACTAAATGAACTGTTGTAAGTTGAGGACTACCTGTATTGTTTTATTGTTTTAGTGATGACTGGTTTTTAAGCCACCCAAAGTCGCTTCTAGATAACAGAATCGGAAGGGACCTTGAGGGTCTTCTAGATGAGGCAGGCAGCCCTCAAATCAAATCAATCAATCCAAATAAATCCAGCCATCCAGCCTCCCTTTTATCCCACTGGAACAAACACGGAATGTATTTGCCTGCAACATTTGGCATTAACCTTTTTTGGTTTCTCATCATTATTTATGGTTCGGCTGTAACTTACTGCTCACCCATCCTTGAACCAACCTGCTGCTGATTCCCTTGTGAAGACTCCCTTCCCAGTTACTGCCAGTCTCTGTCTTCTCTCCAAGATATTTGGGTGATGAAGCCTAAAAGGTTATATACATACTTGGTCTGGCTTGGAAGGCAGTCATAATAAAGGGGAAATGGCTACTTTATCAGAAGGTGGTCTGGCCATGGTCTTGTCAGGGCTAAGTGAAAGTAGTCAAGGCCTTTAAACCAGTGGTTCTCAACCTGTGGGTTGGGACCCATTTGGGGTCGAACAACCATTTCACGGGGGTCGCCAAACAAGCAGTCTGCCATTCCCCCCCCCCTTTTCCTTAGCTGTGCTACTCCCTTTTATAGAGAGAATAGACTCTCTTGAATAGAGTCTAATTCTATTGGCTTTCAAAAGCCAATAGGAATTGTCCAGGCTGTCTCTGCCCTGCTGAGCCCGCCAAAAGTCCCATTCTGCAAATGGTGCTGCACCAGTTGAGTAGTCCTCAACTTACGACCGGTTGAGTAGTCCTCGACTTACAATCGGTTGGAGGTTGCAACATTAAAAAGGTTGAGAACCACTGCTTTAAACCAAGTGTTTCACCATGTCACAGCCGTTGGAGGAAAAATATGCCTTAATCAGGCATTGTCCTAGGAAATAAGACTGAGGAAGGAATAACAGCGTTTGATGGTACCTTGGAGTCTTCTAGACTGATCCAGAAGATCAGTCTCTTTTCAAAAACCTCCAGTGATGGAGCACCCACAACTTCTGGAGGCAGGTCGTTCCACTGGTTAATTGTTCTAACTGTCAGGAAATTTCTCCTTAATTCTAGGTTGCTTCTCTCCTTGATTAGTTTCCATCCGTTGCTTCTTGTCCTGCCTTCAGGCGTTTTTGGAGAGTAGGTTGACCCCCTCTTCTTTGGGGCAGCCCCTGAGATACTGGAACACCGCTACCATATCCCCCCTCATCCTTCTCTTCATTAAACTAGACATACCCAATTCCTGCAACCGTTCTTCATACGTTTTAGTCCCTCTTTCCAGAGTCTTTGTTTCAATGGGAGAAGAGTGCTACTCTGAAATTAGTTGATAGTTGGGTTTCTTTGGGACAGGAGTTCATCATTCTTCTGGGAGGATGCTCAAGAGTGCTTCAGCAGTTTTCTGAAGGATACCTGTGTTCAAAGTCATCCCAGGCAATGAATGGGCAGGGGGACCTGCACCATTAAGCAGTGGAGACAAAGAATGAGTTATCTGTCTGTCAACCCGTCTGTCTCATCATTTTATCTTGCAACTCTACCCATCACTCCTGGTCAGCTGCTATTCAGGCTGATGTAGGGCTCCAGATCAAGATAGATATAGAAGGGAAACCTATTTTGAAAGTAATGATGATGGTCTTAGAAGACAGAGAATATAAGGGAGGGGGTTTGCCAACACCAATCTAATGTGTCCAACAGGAGCTAAACTAATCCAACCTCCTCAGAGACCACTGACTGCAACACTGACAGAATGATTGAAGTGCATCAAATTGTATCCATAGGAAAACCTGCAATGAAATAAGAGGAGAAACCCTATTGTAACACCGCTACAAACTAAGGATGAATACAACTTAGGATGTGGACTTGAGATTTAGAGGAAGGCAATGTCATGAGGATGCAGTAAACAATCAAGGCTCATGGAACCGTTTATTAGACAGTACGTACTGGAGGGGGCCTCCTCCAAAGGAATAGTGGGAGACACACTCCTGCAGACAAAGAGAGGCAGCTACATTTATACATTTCAGAAAAGAAGGGAAAAATATGTAGGCATAGGAAATGGTGCATGAGCTTCATGCTTGGAATTGCCTGTATCCTCATACACAACTTTAATAGTTCCTAGTTCCTGGGATTTGAATTATTAGATTTTCATCAGACTTTGACTGTGAATTTAATTGTAGATTACCCATATAATACTACGTGGATCGGTAAATACACTGCACCAATACATTTCGACATCCTAAGGTTCTTGGAAAAAAAGTAGGAAGCAAGTGAAGGCCAACACATTAGCTACAGAACTGTTGACTTCACATGAGCTGTGGTGGTTAGAATGCAGTATTGCAGGCTGACTCTGCTCACTGCCAGGAGTTCGATCCTGACCGGCTCAAGGTTGACTCAGCCTTCCATCCTTCCGAGGTTGGTAAAATGAGGACCCAGATTGTTGAGGGCAATATGCTGACTCTGTAAACTGCTCAGAGAGGGCACTATGAAGCGGTATATAAGTCTAAATGCTATTGCTATGAATACATAGAAATATAGATTCATAGAGCTGGAAGGGATCTTGGAGGCATTCTAGTCCAACCCCCTTCCCAGGGCAAGAGTCCTGATTCCATCCCAGACAAATGGTTGTCCAATGTTTTCTTGAAACTCTCCAGTGATGAAGCATCTAAAGGTCTGAGAGGTAAGTGGATCCATTGATTAATTCTTCTCAGTGTCAAGAAATTCCCATCCTTATTTCCAGGTTGGGTCTTTCTTAATGAGCTTCTACCATTGCTTCTAATCCTACCCTCAGGTCTGGAGAATAACATATTCATAAGTAATAATGTAATAGGCCTCAGGCTACTTCCTGCTCTTCTGGTAGCTACAGAGAACTATTTTCTTAGAAACATTTGCATCGTGAGATTCAGAGCTTAATATGGGGAGATTCTGATAAAACGTGTGAGGCTTTGTGAGCTGCAAGGCCACATTCCTGATGTCCTAATTGTCTACAGTCCCATTCATTTGAAAACTGATTTTGCCCACAATATGTTTGGGCCGTAAACAGAATCAAGTAAGAAAAGTTCTCTACTTGCAGACAGCTTTCCAATTTGCAGAATTCCCTCCTTGATGCACTAATATTATATCCTATACCCATTGGGTTAAACACTCATAAGAGCTATGGTGCAATACAGATAGATCTCGGCTTACAACAGTTCATTTAGTGACCGTTGAAAGTTACGACGACACTGGAAAATGTGACTTATGACCATTTTTTCACACTTACACCATTGCAGCATTTCCATGGTCATGCGATCAAAATTCAGAGGCTTGGAAACTGGTGCATACTTCATATGACCATTGCTGTGCCCCAAGGTCATGTGATCCCCTGCTATGACCTTCTGACAAGCAAAGTCAATGGGGAAACCAAGTTGACTTAACAACTGGGTGTCTAACTTCTCAACTGCAGTGATTCACTTAACAACTGTTGCCAGAAAGGTTGTAAAATGGGGCAGAACTCACTTTACAAATGTCTCACTTAACAACAGAAATTCAGGGCTCAATTGTGGTTGTAAATTGAGGACTACCTGAATTGCAGGCTAATTCTGCCAACTGCCAGCAGTTTGATCCGGACCAGATCAAGGTTGACTCAGCCTTCCATCCTTCCAAGGTCAGAAAAATGAGAACCCAGATTGTTGGGGGTAAGATGCTGACTCTGTAAACTACTTAGAGAGGGCTGTAAAAGCACTGTGAAGCAGCATATAAGTCTAAGTGCTATTGATATTGATATTGCTATTCCATTCCATTCCACTGGTGGTGCAGTGGTTAGAATGCAGTATTGCAGGCTAACTCTGCCGACTGCCAGGAGTTCGATCCTGACCGGTTCAACGTTGACTCAGCTTTCTAGCCTTCTGAGGTCGATAAAATGAGGACCCAGATTGCTGGGGGCAATAGGCTGACTCTGTAAACCTCTTAGAGAGGGCTCTAAGGCACTGTGAAGCGGCATATAAGTTTAAGTGCTATTGCTATTCTGTTCTGTTCTGTTCTATTCTTTTGCCATGGAGGCACAGTGGTTAGAATGCAGTATTGCAGGCTGACTCTGTCCACAACCTGGAGTTCAATCCTGACTGACTCAACCTTCCATCCTTCCGAGATTAGTAAAATGAGGACCCAGATTGTTGGGGGCAATAAGCTGACTCTGTAACCACTTAGAGAGGGCTTGAAAACACTGTAAAGCAGTATATAAGTGCTATTGCTATTACTATTGTTATCACCCTAGCAAGCTGAGGTGGCGCAGCAGTTAGAGTGCAGTACTGCAGGCCACTTTAGCTGACTGTGTTCAGCAGGTCAGCGGTTCAAATCTCACCGGCTCAAGGTTGACTCAGCCTTCCATCCTTCCGGGGTAGGTAAAATGAGGACCCAGATTGTTGGGGGCAATGTAAATATATATATACATTGCTTACTGGTGTACACCGCTTAGAGAGTGCTTGCACTTAAAGCGGTATATAAGTCTCATAAATAAATAAATAAATAAGCCATCTTTCCACTGGAAGGATCAGCAAAGGGGCTATGAATACCTACACATAATATAGCTTTCAAAGCCGCCAGATGCTTTTTTGAATGGAGGCAGCTGCTTTAAGTCTTCAAGAAGAGGCCAACGGTACCACCAAAATGCTTTGTGGAGCACCCCCTTGCTAATGCGTTGCACCTCCCCTTAATCGGATGATCTTTTCTGTTCTGAACTTCCTGGTGGAAATTGTAAAAAAGGGAGCCTAATCTTTCCTTGAAAAGGTTTCCTTTGTTCCCAGAACTCTGTTTTCTTTTTTCCTTTGCAAGTAGCAAAATTCAAGCGGATAACCTTGGGGCAGCCTTCCCCCGTCTGTTCATAGTTAGTCTTTCTTATCTATCGGTAAACGTTGCCCATGCCTGTAATTCTGAAAATGAATGAATATGTAAACAGAAATTTCAAGGTGAATAAGTTAACCACTGCCTACTTGGCGAACACCAATTTTGAATTCCTTGGTTGGGTTTAATGGGCAGCTTTTCAGAAAATCATAAGATTTATTTCCTATGCATTATTTCATTAGTTGCATAAACCGAGGAACAGCTGCATCTATCTATCTATCTATCTATCTATCTATCTATCTATCTATCTATCTATCTATCTATCCATCCTTATCCATTTATTGCTATCTATCTATCTATCTATCTATCTATCTATCTATCTATCTATCTATCTATCTATCTATCTATCTATCTATCTATCTATCTATCTATCTACCCACCCACCCACCCACCCACCCACCCACCCACCCACCCACCTATCTATCTATCTATCTATCTATCTATCTATCTATCTATCTATCTATCTATCTATCTATATCATCCTCATCCAATGGATAGAAACTAACCAAGGAGAGAACCAACTTAGAACTAAGGAGAAATTTCCTGACAGTTAGAACAATTAATCAGTGGAACGACTTGCTTCTAGAAGTTGTAGGTGCTCCAACACTGGAAGTTTTAAAGAAGCGATTGGACCACCATTTGTCTGAAATGGTACAGGGTTTCCTGCTGGAGCAGGGGGTCCCTTCCAACTCTGTTATTCTGTTACCTTTTCGAGGGAATATTTATTAGCTCCTTATGGCTTGGGAGCCCCTATTTTCTCCTGCCATTTTAGCTCCCCTGCCAGCCGAAGCAGATGTCATTATCTTTGGCACAGACAGGATTTGAACTGGCTCACAGGAGACAGGTCTCTTATCAGCCTCTGTGAGCTTGCAAAGATAAAGCTTCAAAGACCAACACATTTTAAATGCCCCTTAAAGAGCCTTCAGAAATGTCCATTTCATAAATGTTTGTGTTATATGATTAGCAGATAATGGCCCAATGGTGTTATTGAATTGCTCTGTGGCTGAATACTTGCAAACAGCATTCGTGGCCGATATCAGATAAATGAGTTACTTATTACTCAGGTTTCTGAATGTGGTGGAATTCATTCTTCCCAAGGGGAGCTGACGTTTTTTTAATCTTTTGTGCTCTAGATGGCTATGGAGTTCTCTCCATCCACCCTTCCATGGGCAGAATTTAAATTATGGCTCTCAAACGTCTGCTGGGGCGTGATCTACCAATGCAAGATGATTGTCCACAGGGGGATCTACTTACACAGGGGGTGTCTTCAGAATATGGCCCAAAGACTCAAAAAGTAGATGCTCTTATATTTATGGAATAGATGAATACTTTGATTCCTACTTTATGAGGTTTTAGAAGCTGCCCAGCTTGTACCAATCTCACAGATATTTTATCTGATGGGCAGAAAATTCCAGTTCTGGTTGGAATAGTTATAACGTACCATTAAAGGCGAAAATTTGTAGATCGGGGTTGAAATGAGGTCTTTGGTGCTCTCTGAGCTTGGTCATTTTCTTGCAGATGTTTCATTACCGAAACTATAGTCAGCCTAGCACTGATGATGTTACCTAGTTGGGTAATGAAACTTCTGCAAGAGACAACCAAGCTCAAAGAGCACCCAGGACCCCTCAGTTATAACCATCTTGGTTGAATGTCTATGGAGATTCTCAAACATCCAGGTCATAGTTGTTCCAAAGGTGCTTTTTCGAAAAGGCAACTGGACTTTTGGTTTTCCTTTGAAAACATTTTGCTTCTCATCCAAGAAGCTGAATGAACTGAAGAAGCTTCTTGAATGAGAACAAAATGTTTTCAAATGTTTCCTCCTCCTCCTCCTCCTCCTCCTCCTCCTCCACATCCCCATCATCCCCATCATCAGGAAAGTATAAGTGGTCTGTCTTGGAAAAGCTAAGCAGGGTCGGATCAGGTTCTTGATGGAAATCTGGCATGTTGAATCTTTATAGCTCAGGAGAGCAATCATTAGGTAGAAGGAACAACTTAAGTAGTGCAGGATTGTGCAGAATGAGATAAAGTATATACTTAGCCCTGGGAGACTGCCCAAAAATGTTAATGCAAAGTGGTGAATAATAAAAACCTTTGCACTAAGTTCATTGTCACAACTGTCCATGAAAGAAGACCTCTTCCAGCGTAGATATGAAGAGGGGAGAGAGAGAGAGAGAGAGAGAGAGAGAGAGAGAGAGAGAGAGAGAGAGAGAGGGAGAGAGAGAGAGAGAGAGAGAGAGAGAGAGAGAACAACCTACCTCCAAAAGCTGTGAATGCTCCAACACTGGAAGTTTTTAAGAAGAGACTGGACAGCCATGTGTCTGAAATGGTATAGGGTTTCCTGCCTGAGCAGGGATGTCCTCCAAGGTCCCTTCCAATTATTTCTTCTTCTTCTTCTTCTTCTTCTTCTTCTTCTTCTTCTTCTTCTTCTTCTTCTTCTTCTTCTTCTTCTTCTTCTTCTTCTTCTTCTTCTTCTTCTTCTTCTTCTTCTTCTTCTTCTTCTTCTTCTTCTTCTTCTTCTTCTTCTTCTTCTTCTTCTTCTTCTTCTTCTTCTTCTTCTTCTTCTTCTTCTTCTTCTTCTTCTTCTTCTTCTTCTTCTTCTTCTTCTTCTTCTTCTTCTTCTTCTTCTTCTTCTTCTTCTTCTTCTTCTTCTTCTTCTTCTTCTTCTTCTTCTTCTTCTTCTTCTTCTTCTTCTTCTTCTTCTTCTTCTTCTTCTTCTTCTTCTTCTTCTTCTTCTTCTCTTCTTCTTCTTCTTCTTCTTCTTCTTCTTCTTCGTTCTTCTTCTTCTTCTTCTTCTTCTTCTTCTTCTTCTTCTTCTTCTTCTTCTTCTTCTTCTTCTTCTTCTTCTTCCTCTTCTTCCTCTTCCTCTTCCTCTTCTCCTCCTCCTCCTTCTCATTATTATTAAATATAAATTCTAAACTGCAATAAAATCTTTATTGCTTGGAGGATTATGAGTGTTCCTCTTCTGCAACTATGGAATTCAATGGGCTGCAATGATTTTTTTTTCCTGCAATAAGCGATTGCACTTGCTATAAGTCTATATACTGCTCCACAGTGCTTTGTAGCAGTGCTCTGCAACCTTTGGGGCACCAGGGACCAGTTCCATGGAAAACAATTTTTCTATGGGCTGTAGGGTGGAGAGATGGTTTCATGACTACCTAGATCATGCACATGTGCAGATGAAGCTTTGCTCACTTGCACAGCTCAGTTCCTAACGGGCTGCAGACCAGTACTGGTCCAGAGACTGGGGATTGGGGCTCCCCACTTTACAGCACTCTCTGAGGGTTTATAATGCCAGCATATTACCCCAAACAATCTGGCTCCTCATTTTACAATCCTGAAAAGGATGGAAGGCTGAATCAACCTTGAGCCGGTCAGGATTGAACTCCTGGCTTTGGGTAGAATTAGCCTGCAATACTACATTCTAACCACAGACACCACAGATTTTTCCCCTGTCCTATTTATTCCTCAGTCAGTATAGGAACAGGAACCAAAATATGCTTATCACAGACAGATATTATTCTAACTCAATAGTTCTCAATGGCAGCAACTTCAAGATGTGTGGACTTCATTTCTCAGAATTCCCCAGCCAGTAGGTTCTGTCTTGAACAGCTTTTGGATGACTGTCAAATTGTAAATAAGTTTATAAATACAACAATAAAAGACTAAGACAAACCAGTAAAAAAAAGAAAAAAGAAGTGCAAAGCAAAATAGAATTTGTCAGAACAGAGCAAAATATGCTGATGACTCACAGGTGTCCTGATTTATATCTCCTAGGGCTGACTTATTTTATTTTTTAAAAAATTATTTGTATCCCACCTTTATTATTTGAACAAATAACTCAAGGGGGCAAACATTTTCAACACATTTTTCTCATCCTATTATTTCCACAGCAATCCTGTGAGGTGGGTTGGGCTGAGAGACAGGGACCAGCTCAAAGTCACCCAGCTGGCTTTCATGCTTAAGGCGGGACTAGAACTCATAGTCTCCTGGTGATTGGCCCAAAGTCACCCAGCTGGCTTTCATGCTTAAGGCGGGACTAGAACTCATAGTCTCCTGGTGATTGGCCCAAGTCACCCAGCTGGCTTTCATGCTTAAGGCAGGACTAGAACTCAGGGACTTCTGCTTTATAGCCTGATGTCTTAATCACTAGACCAGGGGTAGGCAAGCTCGGCTCTTTTATGACTTGTGGACTTCAATTCCCAGAATTCCTGAGCCAGCATGGCTCAGCTTGGAAACCTCTCCCTTTTCCCTCAGCATAGCTGACTCAGGAATTCTGGGAGTTGAAGTCCATGAGTCATAAAAGAGCCAAGGTTGCCTACCCCTGCACTAGACCAAACTGACTGTCTAACTTTGATTTATGATGGTTAGAAATAACAATATTTCATCATGTTTTTTAGCTGTTAATGTCACCTATATAGAGTTTAAGTTCAATTGAAGGTCATCTCTTAATTTTTGAATTTAATTTTTTTCCTTAACTGTTTTTTTTAAAAGATTGAGAGTCTTCAGACTGGCAAGTATTATTGAAATCAATTGGTCAGTTTCCTTCAATCTTTTTTAAAAAAGTTCAGCTATAAATTTAAAGATTTGAAATGAAACCTTTTTGGAATATACAGCAAAATGTTGGCTTTAGAAAATTTTAAATGGATTAAGGGCTCAGACAATGGTGGGATTCAGCCAGTTCGCACCAGTTCGGTAGAACCGGTAGCTAATTTTTTGTTGACTTCGGCGAACCGGCTGAAGCCCTAACCTAGCCCTTTTTTGCAAGGTCCAGAAAGGACCACAGGAAGTGCATGGATGCCACTTCCGGAAGTCTGTTCTGAGCCAGGGAGGTCTCCAAGTGCATCCATGCACTTCCAGAAGTCCATTCTGGGCCTGAGAGGCCTTCCCGGCTCAGAACGCACTTTTGGAAGTGGCGTCCATGCCATTTGTTCAGGTATTTGAATCCCACCATTGAGCTCAGATGAGTTTAGGACTTTAGAGCTAATAAAAGGATCTTTTCTCATAGGAAAATTCCCTTGTTTATGTTTTGAAACCATTAAGACCACTTTGAATGTTGGACACTAGAGGGCACCAAATGCCTAATTTAAAGGAAATGTTTGATGTTTGTATACAGGAAAGAAGTTAGTGCTATTTAACTCTATAGTAGAATCAGAAGCTGTAATTGAAGATGAACAAGCCCCATTAAATAAAACAGAAACTGACTTACAGGTGGATTTAAAAATTACAGACTACAAAAAAAGAAGGAAATAATGGATTTTTTTTAGTTTTTAAATATAGTTTTTTTTACTATGTAATTTTACTAGTCTAGTTATATCTATATAATATAATGTTTAATAAAACTAATAGAATAGAATAGAATAGAATAGAATAGAATAGAATAGAATAGAATAGAATAGAGCTGGAAGGGACCTTGGAGGTCTTCTAGTCCAACAAGCAGGAGAACCTATACTGTCTCAGACAGGTGACAGTCTTCTTAAAAATCTCCAGTGATGGAGCACCCACGATTTCTGGAGGCAAGCTGTTCCACTGGTTGATTCTCCTCACTGTCAGGAAGTTTCTCCTTAATTCCAGGTTGCTTCTCTCTTTGATCAGTTTCCAAGCATTGTTTCTTGTCCTTCCCTCTGGTGCTTTGGAGAATAACATGACCCCCTCTTCTTTGTGGCAGCCCCTCAAATACTGGAACACTGCTATCATGTCTCCCCTATTTCTTCTTTTCTTTAGACTAGCCAAACCCAAGTCCTGCAGCTGTTCTTTGTATGTTTTAGTCTCCAGGCCTTCGATCATCTTAGTTGCTCTTCTCTGAATTTTTTCCAAACTCTCAACATCTTTTTCGTGATATGGTGACCATATCTGTCGAGGAACAAGATTTTATTTCAAATTTACAAAGCACCCCAACAATATAATGGAAAGGATGAATGGCAGATTTTCTTAGTTGGTGATATAAAAAAATGTGAGAGGGTTTGTTGGAAAGATGATTTTTTTCTATTTTTTTCTTTTTTTTTCTTTTACTTTTATCTCACATTTTTATTAGTTTATCAAAATATAAAATACAAAGAGAAATTCAAAAAAGTAATAAAAAACTGGGAGGAGAGGGAGGGAAAAAAGTGGTGTAAAGAGGGAAAAGGAAAGAAAAAAAGGCAAAGGTGATTTGATCTTGTGAATTATTGACATCTTTGGGGAATAATATTTTAATAACTATAAGTAGATTTGAGGGGACATCTTTTAATGTCAAATATGTTAATGCTAAAAAGCAGAGACATCACCCTACCAACAAAAGTGCGTATAGTCAAGGCCATGGTTTTCCCAGTTGCAATGTATGGCTGTGAAAGTTAGACCATAAGAAAGGCTGAGTGCCAAAAACTATGAACTATGGTGCTGGAGAAGACTCCTGCGAGTCCCCTGGACTGCAAGGTGCTCAAACCGGTCAGTCCTAGAGGAGATCAACCCTGACTACTCTTTGGAAGGCCAGATCCTGAAGTTGAAACTCAAGGACTTTGGCCACCTAAGGAGAAGGAAGGACTCACTGGAGAAGAGCCTAATGCTGGGAAAGATGGAGGGCAAGAGAAGAAGGGGACGACAGAGAATGAGGTGGCTGGATGGAGTCACTGAAGCAGGAGGCGTGAGCTTCAGTGGACTCCAGAAGATGGTAGAGGACAGGAAGGCCTGGAGGAACGTTGTCCATGGGGTCGCAATGGGTCGGACACGACTTCGCAACTAACAACAACAATGTTAATGCTATGATCCAAAACTGAAAATCTGAGATGATTTGATTAGAACAAGCCAGGGAGGTTGTTCAGCAAATGGTTTTGAGAAGTTGGAAAAGTGGCATTATTCCTGATACTAAAGATTGGATTCAAGAGAAATGTATTTATCTCTTTCTATCAAGGCAATCTCACTTATTTCCCTGTGACATAGTTTTTACGATACTTTTAACAATAAAATTATACTATTTAGTTTCTTTAATTTAGATTTAGAAAATAACTTGAGTATTGCTTGGTATGACTTTTTTTGGGGGGGTATGCAGGTAGTCCTCGACTTACAGCCATTCATTTAGTGACCGTTCAAAGATACAACGGCACTGAAAAAAATGACTTATGACCATTTTTCACATGGCCACTACAGCATCCCCATGGTTACATGATGAAAACTTGGCACCTTGGCAACTGACTCATATTTATGACAGCTGCAGTGTCCCGGGGGGTCGTGTGATCCCCTTTTGTGACCTTTTGACAAGCAGAGACAAAGAGGGGGCCAGATTCAATTAACAACCAGGTTACTAACTTAATAACTGCAGTGATTCGCTTAACAACTGTGGTGAGAAAGTTTGTAAAAGGGGGCAAAACTCACTTAACCAATGTCTCGCTTAGCCACAACAATTTTGGGCTCAATTGTATGTGGTTCTTACCTTGAGGACTACCAACATTTTCATATCAAGAGATAGGATCCCATTTTATTTTTGTTTTCTATATGTTTAAAATTTATTTATGTCTGGAACATTAGATATGAATGAATGACTGAATGAATGAATGAATGAATGACTGAATGAAATGTGATATATATGCGGTAGACAGTGGTGGGGTTCAAATATGTGAACAATGTTTCTCTGTGTAGATGCCGCTTCCGGAAGTCCATTCTGGGCCTGGCCAACAAAAAATTAGCTACCGGTTCTGCCTAAGTGGTGTGAACCGGCTGAATCCCACCATTGGCTGTAGATTAGGTGGCGCAGCAGTTAGAGTGCAGTACTGCAGGCCACTTTAGCTGACTGTGTTCAGCAGGTCAGCGGTTTAAATCTGACCGGCTCAAGGTTGACTCAGCCTTCCATCCTTCCGGGGTAGGTAAAATGAGGACCCAGATTGTTGGGGACAATGTAAATATATATATACATTGCTTACTGGTGTACACCGCTTAGAGAGTGCTCGCACTTAAAACGGTATATAAGTCTCATAAATAAATAAATAAATAAATAAATAAATAAATAAATAAATAAATTAGGTTGGCCATCACTTAAGAGTGCTTTAATAATTGATTTCTGTACTGAACAAGGAGCTCGTCTAGATGTTTCCCAAGATGCTTTCTAACCTTCCTATTTTTTGTAGCCATGTAGTTTGAGCTAGGAAAGCCTACAGAATAGTCTGACTGCCAGCAGTTGCTAGTTCATTTAGTTTACACCAGTGATTCTCAACCTTTCTAATGCCGTGACCCCATAATACAGTTCCCCATGTTGCGGTGACCCCCAAGTGGGTGTGGCCACCAATAAAAGGGAGTAGGACAGCTAGGGAAAAGGGAAAAAAATGACGGACAGCGTGGTTTGGTGACCCCCGTGAAATGGTCATTTGACCCCAGGTTTACATTGTCGCGCTATCCAGGAACTAGCTTCATACCTCTGCTTGCACTTAGAATAGAATAGAATTACAGAGTTGGAAGGGACCTTGTAGGTCATCTAGTCCAACCCCTGCCCAAGCAGGAGTCCCTACACCATTTCCTACAGATGGCAGTCCAGTCTCTTCTTGAAAGCCTCCAGTGATGAAGCTCCCACAACTTCTGAAGGCAATCTGTTCCATTGGTTGATTGTTCTCACTGTCAGGAAATTTCTCCTTATTTCTAGGCTGAATCTCTCTTTGATCAATTTCCCTCGGTTATTCCTTGTCTGGCCTTCAGATGCTTTGGAAAATAGGTTGACTTGCACAATATCTGCCCAACAACTTTAACATTGATTCCCAAATGAGTCACTGAATATCCAGACATAGGAAGACATATGCATGACTTCACAAAAATGGCGCCAGGCTTTGAACAACCACGTCAGCAATGGACAACCTGAATAGGATTCGCACCTCATGTGGTACCTGCCTGGACTCTCTGTATAAATGGGGCACAGCATCCTCCCCTCAGTGTGATTGTGGGGTTCCACGTCAAACTGTAGATCACATCATGGCTGGCTGCAAGCTGAGGGCATATACAGGTTCAGCATCTGATTTTTTTTTTTAAATATAAACAGTGATGCATTTTGATGGTTAGATGGCCTAGACCACTAGCATCCCTCCCCCAATCTTTTATGACTCATGGACTTCAACTCCCAGAATTCCTGAGTCAGCATGGCTCAGCTAGGAAACCTCCCTTTTCCCTCAGCATGGCTGGCTCAGGAATTCTGGGAGTTGAAGTCCACGAGTCATAAAAGAGCCAAGGTGGCCTACCCCTGGCCTAGACATTGATATTTGAATCCAGATCTTTTTAACATTTATATTTTATTGTGCTTTACTAATCTAGGGGAAACACTAATAAATATTGCCAGTCCATGTACAATATGCCATATGCTAAATAAAATTTTAAAAACCCCTTCATATTCTATGGATAATATAATGCCCTGCGTAGAGGAAAGTGGGCCATTTTTTTTTCATTAAAAGGTTATGCATCCATGTTGTAAAGTCTCAAAATAGTTACAAAGCTAAAATATATTTCAGTTTTTAAAGAATGAGATTGGGGGAGGGATGCTAGTGGTCCAGGGCTGGAGGTCAGCCATGCAGAAGTTTAAAGCAGAACATATAGGAATTTTAGCCTTGGAATCGACTTCTTAGTTTTGATTCTCTATCGAGAAGGCGGCCCATGTGTTTATTTTAAGGGGGTGGAAAAGAAAAGAGTGCTTTATATGCTTTCAAGAGAACACCACTGACCTTGTCAGTTTTAATTGTGCCATAACTAAATTACTCCCTGAATCACCACGAGATGATGCTGAATTTTGTAAAGTTTGCATTTTTCAAAGACCTGAATGTCCCAGAGGAAGGTGGGGGGAGGAAAGCCCCTGCTTGCAATGTATTTTAAAATAAAATTACTCTATCCCTCCTTTTTTCCTCTAGGAAAATCCAATACCTGAATGACAACAGCATCACCAGATGGGGCCCAAAATGCAGGTGGGCGATCTGAACCTATTTGCCACCCGTACAACAATCCCTTCTAGCTGCAGGTTTTTTAATGTTGCACACAAAGTAGCCAGAAATGAGGCATTTTAAGCCATTTTTAAAGGGAGCAGCAACATACAGTAACTGCAAATGCTAATTGTTTCCATAGGGAAAATTAATAATTCTATTTGAAATGGGGAAGGGAAGGAGAGGAAATAGAGAAAAAGGAAGGGAAGGGAAGGGAATAGAGAAGGAGGATAGGATAGGATAGGATAGGATAGGATAGGATAGGATAGGAAAAGGTATAGAGAAAGAGAAAAGGAAAGGAAAGGGGGAAGAGGAAAGGGGAAGGAAAGGGAAGGAAAGGGGAGGGAAGGAAGGAAGGGAGGGAGGGAGGGAGGAAAGGAGAGAGGGAGGAGGAGGAGAGGGAGGGGAAGGGAGAGGAGGAAGGAAGGCTTACTTCATGCAAATGTAGCTAAATGACAAAATAGAAGACAAAAAAATCTGATCTAGGACAATTTTTTATTCTCACCTACCATAAAGGTGCAGTACTTTGCTCTGAAAAGGGCATAGCCAACTTTGTATGGTGGAGATAACAAAAATGATTAAACCTCTTTCTCCTATATAGGAAAGGAAAGGAAATGAAAGGAAGAGTTTTAAGAAGCAAGCAAGCAGGCTCACTTCATGAGGTAGATTCAACGTGAAAACTGAATCTCTCTCTTGCAGTCAAAAAGATAAGTTCAGAAATCTATCAACCTTAAAGATCTTATTGGATCAGTGTTGAGAGTATCTGGAGAGATGGGTCTTGGATTAGGCCACCAAAAAATTAAAAAGATGATCCAGCTCTGGGATGTCTTTCCTTGCCCTTTGTTAGCTGGGACTTCATGCTATTATCTGTCTTTGCTCTGTAGCCCATGAGAAATGGCCTTCCAACTCCATCTCAGGAGCTTTGTTGACAGGTGAGAATGTTCTGAAGCAGGAAACACCAAGGCTTGGAAAGGAGAGGGACATTTCTCACAAAACAGGAATGTTAGCTTGCTTGCAGGAAAGCAAGGGTGTAAGTCTTCTGTTTCTAAGCTCCCCCCCCCCTCAAGCCATCACTCTGCTAAACAACTAATTCCTAAAACACTGTCAAACTACTTAGTAAAGCTGTATTACTATTATTCTCCTCCAGAAGCGGTGAATGCTCCAACACTGGAAGTTTTTAAGAAGAGACTAGACAGCCATTTGTCCGAAATGGTATAGGGTTTCCTGCCTGAGCAGGGGGTTGGACTCGATGACCTCCAAGGTCCCTTCCAACTTTATTATTATATTATATTATATTATATTATATTATATTGTATTGTATTGTATTGTATTGTATTGTATTGTATTATATTAATTACATTACTATACTATACTATACTATACTATACTATACTATACTATACTATACTATACTATACTATATTATAACCTATCCTTATCTTCTTATGACTATTACTTTGTTGCATATCTTATGATTTATATTGTTTTATTTAGTACCCTAGTATGATTTATGTTGCTGGCTTAGCTAGTATCCTATGACTATCACTAAGTGTTGCATCTTATGATTTATGATGAATGTATTTTATGTTGATTATGATCATGATTTATCACCGGTTGCTTGTATGTATAATGAGAGCTTTTGCACCAGAGAAATTATTTGTGTCTCCAACCACACTTGGCCAATAAAGAACTCTATTCTATTCTATTCTATTCTATTCTATTCTATTCTATTCTATTCTATTCTATTCTAGTCTAGTCTAGTCTAGTCTAGTCTAGTCTAGTCTAGTCTAGTCTAGTCTAGTCTAGTCTAGTCTAGTCTAATCATTGATTTTCCCCGGAAAGATGGAAAAGCGAGGGGAGGACAGAATCTGGCAATATAGGGCATTCATTTCTATTTAGCTAAGGAAATGAGGGTATCCAAACAAAATAGAGGGTGAACACCCAATTACTGTTCATGGAAAAATGCAATTATTGAACCCTTAACAAAGGAAACAAAGACTGGAGAACATCCTGAAGGTTGATAACATTGTAGATGAATTGCAGGGGGAAAAATATTCAAATATAGCTGACCTGAACTTGTGACTCATCTGCTGGGAAGCCCACCCATGATGGGATTAGTACAAGACCAGGTGAGCCGATAAGCTTCTCAGGCAAATGTCTTTAAGAAAATGTGTTCTCACAACTGGGTATTTAGCAACATTCCCCAATTGTGTTGGTCATTTTTTTTCCATTTGCCAAACAAACATTTTTACATCTCTTTAGAAGTCAGTTAAAGGAGTAATGTTCTCTTTTTTGTTATCTCAAACGTTAGGCTTTAAAAAAATGTAAATGTTTTGGTTAAACTTTAGGTTAATGTCAGGTTAATGTATGTTAAGCTTCAATTAAACATGTTATGTCTTTTAAAGGGGGCTTTGCTTAGAGCTAAGAGTTGATAGGGAAAAACCTGAGTTTTATATATGTTAATTAATGCTAATGTTTTAGAGATCAGATGGGCTTCTTGTCAAAAAAATAAGGAGGAGGTGTTACTTATTTGATTTGCTTATTACTAAGAGATGGGATGGAGTGTTTTTTATTATTATTATTATTATTAAGAGGTGATAAAGAGCTTATGAAACTGTTTATACTTGAGGGGAGGGGACTCCCTTCCTTAAAAGGGATTTTTTTGTTCTTTTTCATTTTCCCCCTTTGTATAATATCTTTTATTCTTTCTAAAATCTTAATAAAATTACTGGGAAAGAAGTAAATTAAATAGGATGATAATCTGATTTGTTTCACCCCTATCTATCAGGACATGTCTATGGAGATTCTCCATCATCCAGGTCGTGATTATCCCAAAGATGCTTTTTTTCCAAAAGGCAACTGGACTTTCTCTCTCTCTCTCTCTCTCTGTGTGTGTGTTTTCCTTTGAAAAGGTTAGAAGCTTCTTGGATGAGAAGTGGAACGTTTTTAAGGGGAAAAAAACCCTAAGAAAATCTAGTTGGCTTTTGGAAAAAGCACCTTTGGGAAATCCATTGGGTCCTTTTCACCTTTTCTATCTGTATTTCATAGAATCAAAAGAGGGAGGAATAACAGAGTTGAAAGGGACCTTAGAGATCTTCTAGCCCACCCCCCTGCTCAAGCAGGAAACCCTATATACCATTTCAGAAAAATGGTTATCCAATCTCTTCTTGAAAACCTTCAATGATAGAGCACCTACAACTTCTGGAGGCAGGTCATTCCACTGATTAATTGTTCTAACTGTCAGGAAATTTCTCCTTAGTTCTAGGTTGGTTCTCTTCTTGATTCGTTTCTAGTGTTGCTTCTTGTCCTGCCTTCCTCCTTTGAGTGATGGTTTGATGCATACAATGTGATCATGGACTGTACAGTTCTCTGTTTCAAGTTCCCCTAGTCCCTTGACTTCTCCATAAATTGTTTTATCAACCATTAAGCCACTCTGGGACAAGAAGGGGTGGGAAAGTCTAATTTAGCCTGCAGCCAGGGGTGGAAAGAGAAGAATAGGAGGGCCAGCTTCAAGGTGAATGCACTCAGTAACAGTGGCAATGAGTGCCCTGTTGGAAGAACTGAAGGACCAGGTTAAGCACAGATTCTCCTGGAGAACGTCTATCTTTGTGGTTGCTAAGAACTGACATTGACTTGATGGGGGGGGGGTCCTTGGTGCTCTCTGATCTTGCTTGTTTTCTTGCAGACCTTTCATTACCTTAACTAGGTAACATCATCAGTGCTAAGAAGGAGTGTTGTTTGCAACAGTTTATATTCTGGTGACTTGCCTGACTGGTGGGTGTGGGCAGTCTTAGGCTGGGTTGGGCTGTTTACTAATGGCTCTTTAGCAGTTTCTTGATTGGGGTATGCTTGCTTGATTGTTGGTCTGAAGTTGACTTTGGAGTTAATCTATGCTAATCTGAGTGCTGATTGCTGGTGGTGAAGCCCAACCCTCCCCAGGCAGGAAACCTTATACCAGTGATCCTCAACCTTTTTAATGCCGTGACCCCCAACCGGTCGTAAGTCGAGGACTACTCAACCGGTCGTAAGTCGAGGACTACTCAACTGGTGCAGCACCGTTTGCAGAATGGGACTTTTGGCGGGCTCAGCAGGGCAGAGACAGCCTGGATAATTCCTACTGGCTTTTGAAAGCCAATAGAATTAGACTCTATTCAAGAGAGTCTATTCTATTGGCTTTCAAAAGCCAATAGAATAAAAGGGAGCAGCACAGCTAAGGAAAAGGGGGGGAAAATGGCAGACTGCGTTGTTTGGCGACCCCCGTGAAATGGTCGTTCGACCCCAAATGGGGTCCCGACCCACAGGTTGAGAACCACTGCCTTATACCTTTTCATACAAATGGCTGTCCAGTCTCTTCTTAAAAACTTCCAGTGTTGGAGCATTCACCGCTTCTGGAGGCAGGTTGTTCCACTGGTTAATTGTTCTAACTGTCAGGAAATTTCTCTTTAGTTCTAGGTTGCTTCAGTTCTCTCCTTGATTAGTTTCCATCCATTGCTTCTTGTCCTGCCTTCAGGTGCTTTGGAAAATAGATTGACTCCCTATTCTTTGTGGCAGTCCCCGAGATATTGGAACACTGCTATCATATCCCCGCTCATCCTTCTCTTTATTAAACTAGACATACTCAATTCCAGCAACTGTTCCTTATATGTTTTGGCCTCCAGTCCCCTGATTATCTTTGTTTGCTCTTCTCTGTACTCTTTCTAGAGTCTTAACATCTTTTTTACATTGTGGTGACCAAAACTGGATGCAGTATTCCAAGTGTGGCCTTACCAAGGCCTTGTAAAGTGGTATTAACACTTCACATGATTTTGATTCTATCCCTCTGTTAATGCAGCCTAGCACTGTGTTGGCTTTTTTGGCAGCTGCCGCACACTGCTGGCTCATATTTAAGTGATTGTCCAGTAGGACTCCAAGATCCCTCTCACAGTTACTACTATTGAGCAAGGTACCACCTATACTACACCTGTGCACTTGGTTAGCTAGTTTCATGCCTATGGTGGGACAAGGACTCATCGTCTCCTGGTTTCCAACTAGGGGTTTTAACCCCTCCACCGAACTACCTCTTTACTTATGACAGCCCTTTTATTTTGCCATGCATGTACCCATTTTATAATGTCTTACTTTGCTTTTCCACCCAAAGTGACCTTGAAGTTTGCTTGTGACAAACGTTCTGGACTCCAATACCAAATCAAAGGGCAGCTTAATGTGGTTTAGAAAGAACGGCTCTAATTAACCACAAAAACCTCATCAGCTCCTAGGACAGTGGTGGCAAACCTATGGCACGGGTGCCAGAGGCGGTACTCAGAGCCCTCTCTGTGGGCACACGCGCTGTCGCCCCAGTCCTAGGCCTTCAGCTGGGTTTTATAAAACCTTTTTGCTTTAGGCCTCTGCTGCCATGTGCAAAAAAAAAAAAAAAAAAAAAAAGGTTCAATCAGTCAATTTCAACCTCCAGGGAAAAAAAAGATCTTGCAAAGTTGGAATGGATTGATTGAACTTTTTAGTCCCACCCAGTCTGCTGTTACCACTGCAGCCACGCCCACCCAATTGGCCACACCCAGCCAATGGGTCACACCCACCTGGCACTCGACGATGCATAAGTGGGTTTTGGGTTGCAGTTTGGGCACTCGGTCTCTAAAAGGTTCGCCATCACTGTCCTAGGATTATGGGAACTGGAGGTCGGTGCATTGGAAAGGAACCAGGGCAGGCAAAAAAAACCCCTTCATTATCCAGCTTCTCATATAAATTGGCAAGGAAGACATCATTTCCATCAATCACTTAGAATGATGATGAAAAAAATCCCAGACTTTTTGTCATGGTTCCAGACAGATGAAACTCTTCAAAACAACTTCGAGGATTGTTTACCTTAAAGAATCTTTACTTTGAGTAGCATAATATCGGCACTGCATAATCAAAGCTAAAAACTGAATTCCCCTCCCCTGAGCAGGTAGTATCAAAGCATAATTTCCTCCTCCAATTAACAGTCATAAATCACATTCCCCAATTAGCTTGAAGCATGGGCTTCCTCTCCAGCTCTCTAGCCCGGCCAATTCTTTATCAGCTCTGGGCTCAATAACCTTGATTCTCACGCTAAGTTTAGTGTTGTTATGTCTAGCTGGACTCTCATTCACATCCCCCCTCCTCCCAGCATTATCTAACTCTAAAAGCAAAAGGTAAAAGATGGTTACATTTCCACTTGTTGTCAATGCAAAAACATCCGATGTGAGCAGCGTTGACACTTTCTTTCTTTCATATCAGAATGACATTGGGGGTATAGATCAAGGATGAGCTAGCTACAGGGAAGCTTCAATCTCTGGTGGGCATTATTTGGGATTTTGGGACCTGCCATTCCAGCCAAGATAATCTTAAAGAAAGACAAGTACTTACATAATGAACAATAATCATTTGTTCATATAATCCTCGACTTATGAATACAATTGAACCCAACATTTCTGTTGCTAAGTGAGACAGTTGTTAAATGTATTTTGCCCCATTTTACAACCTTTCTTGCCACAGTTGTTAAGTGAATCACTGAAGTTGCTCAGTTAGTAACATGGCTATTAAGGGAACCTGCTTTCCCCATTTGACTTTGCTTGTCAAAAGGTTGCAAAAGGGGATCATGTGACCCTGGGACACCACCACAGTCATAAATAAGAATCAGTTGCCAAGCATCTGAATTTTGATCATGTGAATTTGGGGATGCTGCAATGGTCCTAAGTGTGAAAAGTGGTCCCAAGTCACTTTTTTCAGTGCCGTTGTAACTTTGAACAGGCACTAAATGAACTGTTGTATATACTGTCTTTGAGAAATTAAAGGATGCACTCTAGGGCTGATCAGAAAGTGTAGTCTAGTAGTCCTAGGGTGTTCTGGACTTTCCTTTAAAAAGCAAGCATCTATGTTAACTGTCGCTATAAAAATTTCCCTTCTTTTCTGTAATCATAAAAGGGTATTAGCTTATTATATGCTTAAGTCAGTGTCTTATATCTGTGAGCACACAATTCTGTAAATCTGTAATATGCAGGGCACAGTTCTGTGTGGTCCCATCATTTTATACCACTTTCTCCCCCAAACATTTGCCATTAAATAAACTGTGATTAAAAACATCATAAACATTTTCCTAACATGTGGAATGTTGGATATGAATTTCAGCTATTTCAAAATGAATAAACAATTGTCCATTGGATGTTGGAGAATAAGCAGAAGCCTCTAAGCAGAATACATACACACATATTTTGCACAAACCCACACAGAACATCAAAAGCATTGCAAATATTACCCTAATAATAACATCTTACTGTTATGTCTTCCAAAATAAATTGCACTGATTTCCTGTAGTTTATTACCACTGAATTCAGTGGCATTGAATTGTAGGTATACAAAGAATTGCGACCAGAAGGAAATTGGCTCGGAGGAGCTATGGAGGCCCTTGGGACATGAGTCCATCCAAATGAATAAAGATTTTATTTCATTTAGGTGCTATAGGTATCCTGTACAAGCCATGATCACATTGTATGCATCATGCCATCACTCAAAGGAGGAAGGTAGAACAAGAAGCAATGGATAGAGAACCAACCCAGAACAAAGGAGAAATTTCCTGAAGAATTAATCAGAGGAACAACTTGCCTCCAGAAGTTGTGGATGCTCCATCACTGGACACTTTAAAGAAGAGATTGGACAACCATTGGCCTGACATGGTATAGGGTCTCCTGCTTGAGCAGGGGGTTGGACTAGAAGATCTCCAAGATCCCTTCCAACCCTATTATTCCATATTCCAACATAGTCATTGTGAGCATTACAGGACTTTGTAAGGCTGCAATGTTTCTCTCTCTCAAACTCTGTGACCTCTGCAGATATCTTTGCCACAACAAGCTGCCATGTCCAAGACAGCTTTATGTGACTCCATTGCTGACATAGAAATCAAGATGCCTTCTTGAGTGGAGAATCAAGACCCTGAGCAGTCAAGTAAAAGAGAAGCATATTTTGCGCTTTCTAGTAGAATGGCACATTTATAAGAGATTGGATAGCCATTTGTGTGAAATGGTATAGGCAGGGCTTTTTTTCTCATAGAATGTCCAGAACGGAGTTCCAGCACCTTTTTTGAATGGAAACTTGTAGAGTAGGCAAGGCGGGTTATATGATGTGTGTGAATTCCGGCACCTTTTTTTTTTTTTTTTTTTAGAAAAAAAGCACTGGGTATAGGATTTTCCCTGCCTGAGGACGGGGTTGGACTAGAAGACCTCCAAGGTCCCTTCCAACTCTATTAAAGGATGTCATTGGCATCCTTTGTGCAATGTGGTCACGACACATATAACATCACTTCCTCATTTGCCCATCTAAAAGTGTCCACACTAGATCCATCTTTGGTTTGACCCAGCTTCTTTTTACCTTTACTCTCAGACTGAGGTTTAAACCCTTTGCATGATCCTTTATGTAGGATGACAAGCCATCCTTTGCTTCTGGATGTAAAGCCAGCTATCAGAATAATGAAGTTGGAAGGGACCTTGGAGGTCTTCTAGTCCAATCCCCTGCTCAGACAGGGAACCTTATGCCATATCTGAAAAATGGTTGTCCAGTCTCTTTTTGAAAACATTCAGTGATGGAGCACCCACAACTTCTGGAGGCAAACTGATTGATTGATTGATTGCTCTCACCTTTAGGAAAATTCTAGGTTGCTTCTCTCCTTGGTTAGTTTCCATTGTTTCTTGTCTTGTCTTTTGGTGCTTCCGATAATGATTTGACCCCCCTTGTCTTTTCAAGAGCCCCTCAAAATATTGGAACACTGCTATCATGTCACTCCTAGTCCTTCTTTTCATTAAACTAGGCATACCCAGTTCCTGCAGCCGTTCTTCATATCTTTTAGCCTCCAGACCCCTAATCGTCTTTGTTGCTCTTCTCTGCACTTTTTTTCCAAAGTCTCAACATCTTTTTTATATTGTGATGACCAAAAAAACCTTTGCAAAGGAAGATGCAGCTTGTCAAAGAGATATTTCTAGTAGGCGTAGCTTAGGTTCAAGAGGAAGCAAATTGAAAATAACAGCTCCTTTACCCAGAGATAATCAGAGGCCTTTGATCTATTGTCTCAAAATGTTCCAAAGAGTTTGAGGTTTCCTTGCTCAGTAATGATAACAAGCATTTTAGCTGGGAAAAGAGAGAAATCAGGGAGTTGTATTTATTTTTCCATGGGTACATATCAAGATGGAGGAACTGCCATGGTGGCAGTCATGAACAAACTTTGCTTTCCCTTTTTTATCAAAACCCGAGTTGATGATTTGAGTCATTCTGCTTTTGAAATAATGCAGACATTTTGTGTCTGGGAAAACCTAAAGCTTGAGTAATGTCTAAATGCCTCTTTTGTTACGCTTCCTGGAAGATGTGGTGGGCCTCAGTACCCCCAATCCCTCCTGTGGTAACCCTATCTGAGTTTTTGAAAGATTCCTTAGTTTGTTTTCACTTTAAAAAATGAATCCTACCCTAATTCAAAGCAAAGCAGCAATTTCTAGTGTTATGTTGTCAGAATGTTTTGGCTCTTATAAAGGTCCTACAGGGATGGGCACAAAGAATCGGGATCACACAAGTTCAGAAGATTTGTTGCTCAAGCTTATAAACAAGAATCTAGTCAACTGCTGTTCAACACTAAATTGGCACCAAGGTGAATGGAATTCAAGACTGTTGGACTTAGTTTGTGGGAACATAAGGACTCTAGGCTGATTACTTTCTTGATTCCACCTCCAGGCTCTGTCTGCTGATCTCCTATAATGGTAGCATTCTGGAGGCTAAGTTGCCTTCTGAAAAACACTTGTTTTGTGCAGGCCATTCTTCCCAGGCAACCATTTTGTGAGTATCCTGACCTCTTCCTCTCAGTTTTTCCCAACTGTTTGGCCATTGATCCCAAAATAAAAAACTTCTGGTCTCAATGGTATATTAATCTTAAAAATCCTCTGAATCAGTGTGTGTATTTAAATCCAAAATTTTCTAGCTATTTTGCAAGTCCACGAAACACGGTAAGATGTCCCGTCTTGTTGTTCACATTTCCAACATAGCTTTGAAGTGCCTTTATTCTAGACCAGACATGTCAAACACAAGGGCTGGGGGCTGGATGTGGCCCATGAAGTGGTTTCATGTGGCCCGCAAAGCCATCCTGGAAACAATGAGGGAACGGCCCCCGCTGCCTTGGCCCTGGCCCAGGCCGGCCGGGAGCCAATGTACAATTTTGTGGTGGCCATCTATGCTGAAACGCATTCAGTCTTAGATCCACAAGGCCGTCTAGAAACAGAGAGGAACCAGCCCCTGCTGTGTTAGCCCTGCCTTCTGGGTGCATGCTGGGAGGTGTCATCCTTTGTGAGGAATGAAGAAATGGACCATGCCTTGGCGCTTGCCCCGGTCCCACCCCCTTCTGCCAGAGACCCTCAGATCTGCCCTACTCCTGCCCAGGTCCCCACAGGCACACTTGACGCAAACAATGTAGAGCTGGCCATGCCCACCCAGTAGACCACACCATCCACGCCCACCCAGTACGCCACACACACCCTGGCCGCACCCACCCGGCCCCTCGAGGGCAACCGCAATGCTGATGCGGCCCTCAATGAAATTGAGTTTGACACCCCTGTTCTAGACAATTTCTTTGGTGGCCTAGAGCAACTCTACTTCAATTTGTAAAAATTCTTTTTAAGATTATAACACGATGCAAATTTTGATTCCTTCAACTACTTATTTCACCATTGTTCCATCTGTAAATTATAACCAACATTTTAACCCATTCTTTAATAGTTTTTTTCCCCACTTGTTCTTCTTTTTCAAATTTCAATTAAGGTTTATACATTTCTATTCCCTAAATGAATTTTATAGAAGTAGAATACATGGTTCCATTTCAAACTCAGTTTTAGAATGTTCAACAGCATAAATTCTTTTCTCTACTTTATATCTTTCTAATAACTGTAAATAAGAGAACCATCAATCACTATATCCCTCTGTCACTAGTTCTTTTTATTTTATTTTACATTCCCTTTGGCAGAATTTTAGTGTTGCATGATAAGTTAGCCATTTGTGTTTGTCTATTATTTCTCATTTATAAAATGCTTCTTGTGCTGAGAACCACAAAGCTGTTTTTGGGCACACCTCAGGTTTATATCTATTCCTTATTCTTAATATGGCACATCTACCATAATGATTTTTAAAATCCATATTAACCTTGACTTTACAGGTAGTCCTTGACTTAACAACCACAATTGAGCCTAAAATTTCTGTTGCTAAGCGGGGCAGTTGTTAAGTGAGTTTTGTCCCATTTTAAAACCTTTATTGACACAAGTGTTAAGTAAATCACTGCAGTTGTTAAGTTAGTAACACATTTGCTAAATAAATCTGGCTTTCCCATGGAGACTGCTTGTCAGAAGGACACAAAAAGTGATCGTGTGACCCCGGCACACTGCAACTGTCCTAAATATGAGTCAGTTGTCAAACTCTGAAATTTGATCATCTCACCGTGCAGATGCTGCAACAGTCGTAAGTGTGAAGTCATAAGTGCATTTTTCAGTTCTGTTTTAACTTTGAATAGTCACTAAATAAACTGTTGTAAATCAAGAACTCTCTGTATTGTGCCACAAATATCCATGCCACCCAAATCTCAAATCTTGCCTACCCTACAAGGTTCCATCCAAAAAAGGCGCGGAACTCCGTTCTGGGCGTTCTATGAGAAAAAAAACCCTGATTCTAGGTAAGACTTTCATTTTTATCATTGAATTTCTTCCCAGCAATGACAGTTGTAGTTTATCCCATCTTAACATGTCTTTTTAAAACTTCACTGCTTGTCTTAGCACAGCTGTTTTGAAATAACATGCAGTTTATATTGGTCACAGCAGAGTCTGTTTTACCTTGCAGGGTTGACAACAGCCCAGATGAAATAGTTAAACAATACACCCTTTAAATAATGATGAGAATCAAAACTTGCCAAACCAGCAGAAGATAAATACAGATACAGTAGTATGATCTAAAGCCAAGAGCAAGCTACATGGACTGAAAGGTATATTAAAACAGATTCTATTCAGGCCATTATATTAGATTCTAAATTAGTCTTAACTAGGTTTTTGGATAATCCAGATGATATTTTAAAATATAAAGCTTTCTTATTGTTACGACCAGATCAGCAGAGCAAGTCCCAGAAAATAATAATTATAATAATAGTAAAATTGGAAGGGACTTTGGAGGTCATCTAGTCCAACCCCCTGCTCAGGCAGGAAACCTTATACCATTTCGGACAAATGGCTGTCCAGTCTCTTCTTAAAAACTTCCAGTGTCGGAGCATTCAGAGCTTCTGGAGGCAGGTTGTTCCACTGGTTAATTGTTCTAACTGTCAGGAAGTTTCTCCTTAGTTCTAGGTTGCTTCTCTCCTTGATTAGTGTCCATCTGTTGCTTCTTGTCCTGCCTTCAGGCGCCTTGGAGAATAGCTTGACTCCCTCTTCTTTATGGCAACCTTTGAGATATCGGAACCCATTGCCTTGAGTTCTGTATGGATTCAATTTATGTCCGATAACACTTCAGCCAGAGCAGAAGCTGGCCTGGATAAAAGCACATCAGCAATGTGCAGTCAGAGCTAGTTGGGTCTGCTGGTTAAGGCATTGGACTAGCAACCTAGAACTAAGAAGCCGGATCTCCAAGGATCACACTCAACAATGTAAGAACTCTTTTTTTTATTAGAGTTTTATTGAGTTTTATAAAGTTAGGGAAGTGATGGGATCAGTATAGGAATTGGGGTTCTGGGTAGGAATCAGGGCTGGAGTTGTAACAGGGATAGGAAGACCAATGGGGTTACCCCACAATAACATTTTCAAGCTTTAGCAAACAGACTATTGTCCGGGTACATATGTTCAACAGCAGTAATTAATATAATAGTGAATAGCTATAGTAAATATGAGAAACAATAATCCTAAACAATTTCAGTTAATCCATACATATCCTTCATCTTGTTAAAATATATTCGCCATTAAATATCACAATTATCTCTCACTAGTTCGTTTTGCTAACCATTGATAAAAGTTATCCTATGTTTTAAAGTAAACTGAATCTTCTTTCTCTTTAATCTCTAAGGTTAATCTGTCCATTTCTGCACATTCTAAAAGTTTCTTAATTATGATCTCTTCAGATGGCAAATTTTCATTTTTCCAATATTGGGCAAATGCTATTCTCGCTGCTGTCAATGTATGCAGTATTAAATACTCTTTCTCCTTCTCATACTTGGCTCCTAGTATTCCTAACAGAAACAATTCTGAGTTAAATTCTATCTGTATTTTAGTCATCTTTTCCAACCATGTATGAATCTTAAGCCAAAATTTTTTTGCACTAGGGCAATGATGGCAAACCTTTTAGAGACTGAGTGCCCAAACTGCAACCCAAAACCCACTTATGCATCGTCGGGTGCCAGGTGGGTGTGGCCCATTGGGTGGGCCTGGCCCATTGGGTAGGCGTGGGTGCAATGGTAACGGCAGACTGGGTGGGACTAAAAAGTTCAATCAATCAATTCCAACTTTGCAAGATCTTTTTTTCCCCACGAGAAGTTGAAATTGACTGATTGATTGAACCTTTTTTTTTTTTTTTTTGCACACAGTGGCGGAGGCCTAAAGCGAAAAGGTTTTATAAAACCAGCTGAAGGCCTAGGACTGGGGCGACGGCACAAGTGCCCACAGAGAGAGCTCTGAGTGCCGCCTCTGGCACCTGTGCCATAGGTTCGCCACCACTGCACTAGGGCATACCCACCAGATATGATAGTAGGTACCTGTTTTTTGTTTGCATTTCCAACAGTTGTTCAAAATGTTTTTAAACATTTTCGCTAGTCTTAAACAATGTAAGAACTCTGATAGGGAATTTTCAAGATTTTCATCCTGAATTCAGCAGGGCTACAAATGTTCTCTGCATTTCTTTAACCATTCTTATTAGACCAGATGTGAAATACATTCTGTTTGCTTTTTCGTCAAAGGATCTGAAGGACTGGTGGCTTCATTGAGCTCACTTATGAGGAGGCCAAAGTGTTTCGAAGGCGCTTTTTTCAAAAGTCAACTGGACTTTTCTTTGTTTTTGCTTTGAAGACTTTTCACTTCTCATCCAAGAAGCTTCATCGGTTCTGACTTCAGTTCTTCAGTCAGAACTGAAGAAGCTTCTTGGATGAGAAGCAAAAGGTCTTCAAGGTGAAAAAAAAAACAAAGAAAACTCCAGTTGCCTTTTGAAAAAAGCACCTTTGGGACAGCCATGACTTGGATGACTGAGAATCACGATAAAGAGTTTGGAGTTTAATGGGGCAGGCCTTCAGTTGTGCGGATTGTGGCCATCAGCTTGTCATTTTTGACTCTTCCCCATGGATGTTCCTACACACGATATCCTAAGCCAAAAAGACACTCAATCAAGATGAAAACTAGAAACAAACACTAGATCTTTCACTGACTGGGTTTGAAGTATGTTGTGGGAACACAGCCAGCATCTGTCAATGCCAATTGTTGGATGGGGATAGCAAGCAGCAGGAGGGTCTGTTGTCATTTTCTGCCTTTCAGTTTTCCAGGGAGATCTGATTGCCTTTGCTATTATTTTAAGCATCTTAGTGAATTCTAGGATTGATAATACATATTTGCCTGGTTCTTCCAGACCTTCCCGCTAGGGCAATTCTATCTTGATATTTTGCATTGCTATCTCTTTAGCCTTCAGATTCCCCCTGTATCATGCCAAAAGGCATAAACCAACAAGCCTGTTCATACTCTTTATAAAAACAGTTATAAAATATTTTAATCAGAGGTCTCGCCCCTCACCTCTTACTTAATTTGAGGTTAACTTAAGACTATCTTTCTTTCTCTTAGCCTCTGTTTTAAAATAGATTTGCAGAGACATGTTTAGAGACTCCTAGACTTAAAATAAAAATAAAAATGGCTTTCTGTCCCTTAACTTCTCCTTTTTTTTTTTTTACTAGGTTCTGGTTATTTTTATATGTTCTCTTCTTTTCCAAAGCAGCTCTGTTTTTTTTTTTTTTATGCGAGAAATCAGTTGAGCACAGTTTGGCAGTGTTCTTATTATCTTTTTAAAAATCATTTTTGGAGGGAGGTTGGATTAACTGAGGATCATTTCAAGTTTAATCTCTCCAGCTGTTTAGTAAACAACCTCCCAATTTATCTGCAGACATTTTACTTTCCATTATAAAATTTCAATCAAAATTCCTTGAGGCAGTCTTTGGTCTCCTTTCTTTGTAACCTTTAAACCCTAAGTAAACTCAACTGTAACCTCAACTGGCTGGCTTTCCCGGTCAGCTGCCCTGAAGCTCTGAAAGTGATTGGCACCAAGATGTCAGACGTAAAACTTGAACTCAGAACTGTACTTCAGTGAGAACTTCTGAAAGGTCACCTCAAGGATCAAAGCTAATAAAGGAGAATATTTGTAGCTCAAGTTTGAAATGAGGGATCTTTGGTGCTCTCTGAGCTTGGTGGTTTTCTTGCAGACATTTCACTACCAAACTAGATCAGGGCTTTTCAACCTTTTCACCCATTGTACCACTTTTAGGATACGGCAACATCTGAGTACCACCAGTCGCCTAGCAAGGTGTCAAAAACTTGATGACCCCAAAAAAAAAGAAAAAAGGAAAAAAGTGATAGAGTACAGGTAGTCCTCGACTTACAACAGTTCGCTTAGTGACTGTTCGAAGTTACAATGGCACTGAAAAAAGTGCCCCCCAAGCCACAGCCGAGCAAGACCCTGGCGCTGATCCTGGCGCTTCCGCTGAGCCCTGACAGCCCTGCAGCTCCAGCCATCTCTCGCTCAGGCTTGTGCAGTGCTGCCAGTGGTTCAGCTCATTCCCCTCCCCCACTACCACTTTTCTAGGATGCTCGCGTACCACCTGCCAGGTGCCAATGTACATAGGTAGTACCCGTACCACTGGCTGAAAAGCCCTGAACTAGATAACACCATCAGGGCTAGTCATGATGTTACCCAGTTTGGGTAATGAAACATCTGCAAGAAAACCACCAAGCTCAGAGAGCACCAAGGACCCCTCAGAATCAAAGCTGCTAGAACTGGGTTTGGCAACTGAGAGCCCACAAGACTGAATATTAATTTTATTCAATTTATTTAAAACATTAGTATAGTCACCATTTTTAAGTCTGGGTGGCTTAGAGCCTCAAAATACAGGCAGTCCTCAACCTACGGCTACAAATGAATTCAAAATGTCTGTTGCTAAGTGAGACATTTGTTAATTAAGCTTTACCCCATTTTAAGACCTTTCCTGCCATGGTTGTAAAGTGAATCTGGTTTCCCCCATTGACTTTGCTTGTCAGAAGGTCACAAAAAGTGATCACATGACCCCGGCACCCAGCAACGGTCATAAATATGAATCAGATGCCAAGCTCCCAAACTTTGATCACATAACAATGGGGATGCCACACTGGTCGTAAGAGTGAAAAACGGTCACAGGTCACCTCTTTCAGTGCTGTTGCAACTCTGAATGGTCACTAAACGAGCTGTTGTAAGTCAAGGACTACTTGTAAAACAATATACAGAAGTCCTGAACTTTCAACCATTTGTTTAGCGACTGTTTGAAGTTACAATAGCACTGAAAAAAAAATCACTTAGAACAATTATTCATGACATACAAACGTTGCAGCAACCTCGTGGTCACGTGATCAAAATTCGGATGCTTGGCAACTGGTATGTATTTATGATGGTTGCAGTGTCCCAGGGTCCTGTGATCCCTTTCGACAAGCAGAGTCAATGAAGGAAGCCAGATTCATTTCACAACCATGTTACTAACTTAACAACTGCAGTGATTCACTTAATAACTGTAGCAAGGAAGGTTGTAAAATTGAGCCAAATTCACTTACCAACTGTCTTGCTTAGCAACAGAAATATTGGGCTCAATTGTGGTCATAAGTTGATGACCAGCTGTATTAGAGTGCTACCTTCACTGCATGTTCAAATATCCAAGAAAGCAGTGCACAGAATAACCTTAAGAAACCCTTATTTTGGTCAGTTTTCAAGAGGCGTGGCTACTCATTCATGACAGAAATGCTTTAGGGATTTCCTACTTGAGCAGGGGAGAATAGAATAGAATAGAATAGAATAGAATAGAATAGAGCAGAGCAGAGCAGACTAGAATAGAATAGAGTAGAATATAGAATAGAATAGAGTATAGTATAGAATAGAATAGAATAGAATATAGAATAGAGTAGAATATAGAATAGAATAGAATAGAATATAGAATAGAGTAGAATAGAGTAGAATATAGAACAGAACAGAACAGAATAGAATCTTGGAGGTCTTCTAGTCCAGCCCCCTGCTCAAGCAGGAGAACCTATACCATCTCAGACAAGTGATTGTCTAGTCTCTTCTTAAAAATCTCTACGATTTCTGGAGCCAAGCTATTGCACTGGTTAATTGTCCACACTGCCAGGAAGTTTCTCCTTAATTCCAGGTTGCTTCTCTCTTTGATCAGTTTCCAACCATTGTTTCTTGTCCTTCCTTCTGATGCCTTGGAGAATAATTTGACCCCCTCTTCTTTGTGGCAGCCCCTCAAATACTGGAATATTGCTATCATATCTCCCCTATTTCTTTTTTTCTTTAGACTAGCCAAACCCACAGCCGTTCTTCGTATGTTTTAGTCTCCAGGCCTTTGATCATCTTAGTTGTTCTTCTCTGAATTTTTTCCAAACTCTCAACATCTTTTTTATGATATGGTGACCAAAATTGTCTGCAGTATTCCAGGTGTGGTCTTACTAGGGTTTTATAAAGCGGTACTAATACTTTGCATGATCTTGATCCTATGCCTCTGTTTAAACAACCCAAGATTGTATTAGCTTTTTTGGTTGCTGCTGCACACTGTTTAGAATAGAATAGAATAGAATAGAATAGAATAGAATAGAATAGAATAGAATAGAATTCTTTATTGGCACAAGGAATATGTCTTCGGTAAGATCTCCAAAGTCCCTTCCAACTGTAATTCTGTTAAAGGAAAGGCACCTAACATTGAGATGAAACTTTTATCTCTTGTAGGTCTCTAAAGTCCAATTCTTTTCCATTCCCAAGAAGGAAATAGAAGTAATCCCCAAAGTGTGGGATCTTTAAGCATCTCCATATTTTTTTTCTCCACCTCACCTTGTAAGTGCCAGAAACGGCTGGCCACATTTCTCCCATGGCGCCTACCAGTTCTGCTTCTTAAACCTCCCAGGGTTATCACAGCTGGAAGGCGCTCCTGTTGCTGTTGGTGGTGCCTGTAGGTTGTCAACAAGGCAGCTTATCTTCTGAAAACATTTACTTAACCCTTTGTCTTGTAGCCCCCATGGAACAGGGCAGGGAGGGTGGGAGAAAGAAGGTAGAGTCGGTGAAGGATCAGATCGTTGGGCTGAAGAACTCTCTCTGAGAAACGGTAAGATTTTAGGGGCAGAATAAAACCCAGTAAAATGGAGCAGTAAACATTTCTAACCAGCAGTTATGAAATAATATTGTTGAAAAAAACAGAGTGTTTAAGATGAAATTCTATAAGTTAGAAGGTCTGGGGAGATTCTCACTCATTCAAGTCATGGTTCTCCCAAAAGTGCTTCTCCAAAAGGCAAGTGGACTTTCTTGGTTTTTTTTTTTTCCTTTGAAGATGTTCTGAAGAAGCTTCTTGGATGAAAAGCAAAATGTTTTGAAGGAAACAAAGAACACACAAAAATCCAGTTGCCTTTTAGAAAAGCACCTTTGGGATTTAGAAGTTTTTGTTTTTGTTTTCCCTAGAGCAGGGGTAGGCAACCTTGGCCCTTTTATGACTTGTGGACGTCAACTCCCAGAATTCCTGAGCCAGCACGGCTCAGCTTGGAAACCTCTCTCTTTCTCCTCAGCAGGGCTGGCTCAGGAATTCTGGGAGTTGAAGTCCACGAGTCACAAAAGAGCCAAGGTTGCCTACCCCTGACCTAGAGCCTTGACTGCATGCAGAAACCTATCACAGATAGTCCTTGACTTACAACCATTTGTTTAGTGACTGTTGGAAGTTACAATGGTACTGAAAAGAGGGACTGATAACTATTTTTCATACTTATATGACGGTTGCAGATTCTCTGTGGTCACACAATCAAAATTTGGGTGCTTGGCAACTGGCATGTATTTATGATGGTTTACATGTCCCGGCGTCATGTAATCACTGTTTGTAATTTTCCCAGGTGGCTTCCAACAAGCAAAGATAATGGGGGAAGCCAGATTCACTTAATGACTGACCTCACATGAATTAGGGCAAGACCATGTATATCTCCCTTCTATTATAAATCTAAGAGTCCTGCTTTGGTTTTTCTTTTTGCTTTTGCACCATTTAATTTAATGCTTAATACATCCTGGACCATAAGAAAGGCTGAGCACCAAAGAATGGAGGCCTTTGAACTATGGGTGCTGGAGAAGACTCCTGCGAATCCCCTGGACTGCAAGGCGATCAAACTGGTCAGTCCTAGAGGAGATCAACCCTGACTGTTCTTTAGAAGGCTAGATCCTGAAGATGAAACTCAAATACTTTGGCCACCTAATGAGAAGGAAGGACTCACAGGAGAAGAGCCTAATGCTGGGAAAGATGGAGGGCAATAGAAGAAGGGGACGACAGAGAATGAGATGGCTGGATGGAGTCACTGAAGCAGTAGGTATGAGCTTAAAGGGACTCCAGAAGATGGTAGAGGACAGGAAGGCCTGGAGGAACGTTGTCCATGGGGTCGCGCGCGATGGGTCGGACACAACTTCGCAACTAACAACAACAACAGCCTGTTCCCTTTTAATACAATGGACAATTGGCTCTTGATACGTTTCCAGACATCCATGTGGGAATGGTATCTGGGAGAGAAAAAAAAAGCTTTCTCCCAAATATTCTACAAAGATAAACGTCTGGGAATGACCCTAAAATTGTCTGGTTCTGCCCAGCCTCCTATCAAAAGGAGATTGATCCAATTTGTTTCCCCACTTAATGTAAGGTTTGCAGGACAGAAGTCACAGCTAATTTAGCAAGGCCTCTCGGAATGGATCTGAAAGCTTGTAATCCTGGTTTAAGAGCCTGGGTGCTGCAGGAATCATCAATCAAAGGGATTGAGCGGATCTGGTTATACCTCTTTCTGAGGTGCTTGCAGCCATAGGTTGGGTCTAACTCACGCATTAACACGGGGAAAGGAAAAAGGAAGACAGAAGAAGTGAGGGAGACATGAAAGGAAGGAGTGATTAGTAGGAACTCACTCCCATTTCTCCATTCAGTTGGTTGTGTATTTGATGGTGCCAGCCAAATCCAGGGGGAGGAGCTGGGAGCCAATCTCTTATCTCGGGTGATAAGACTCACAAGCTCCGTTTGGATATTACCCGTTTACAGTTTAGTTCTACCTCTCCAGCCTCTGGTTCATATCAGAGTGTGAGCTTAGTATTTGTAAAAAAAAAAAAAAGCTTTAGCAAAACAGATTTAGTTAAACAGAACAAGGAGTACCAAGGGAACTATTAAAAAATTCTGTTCTTCGTTTTAGGACAAAGTGTGCCATGGTTAAACCAGGGATGCTGCAGGAGAGCTGGATTTCAGACATGTTCATCTCTTCATCCGGGATCCTGACTGACCGTGGATGGAACCTAATCAAGGAGAGAAGCAACCTGTATTTTGGATATTAGATTTTGCTATGAGCTGAGGCAAGGGAAATCTTGGTTACCTAAAGCCTGAAAATTATAAATATCAAAGGTTAAATTGGAATATTGACGAGAAACTAAAAATTGGGTAAACATTAAAAACAGGATATGGATTGTTTATGAAGATTGAGTGTAATTAAGATATGTATAAGCTAAAAATTTATTGATAAATGTAATCATGATGTTTTTACTGAGTTGTTATAATAAGAACTGTACTAGCTTGAATACGAGACAGTCAATGTTAAGGGAAAAAGAGAAGAAATATTTGATGATGTAACCTGAGATTTGTACTAAAGATTTTGTTATCAAACTATTGATTAACCCAGTCACCACGTTGCTTTTTAAATACTTAAATGTAAAATTGGAAAATGAATAAAATATTATTTTTTAAAAAAGGAGAGAAGTAACCTGGAATTAAGGAGAAACTTTCTGACGGTGAGGACAATTAACCAGTGGAACAACTTGCCACCAAAAATCGTGGGCGCTCCATCACTGGAGGTTTTTAAGAAGAGACTGGACAGCCACTTGTCTGAGATGGTATAGGGTCTCCTGCTTGAGCAGGGGGCTGGACTAGAAGACCTCCAAGGTCCCTACCAGCTCTATTTTGATTCTTCCAATCTCATGTATTTCAAATGTGCGGGTGGGGACTACAACAACAATGATCTTCTAGGATGGATGCCAAAACCAGCAACTTTGAGCCTGGGGCCCTAATGTGGGATCAAGCCTATCTCTAGAAAATTGGTGAGATGCTGCCCACCTATTATATTTTGTGTTTTATTTTTAATCTTTTGCATTTTATTTATTTTATTCTAAAAACCACCTTACTAGGTGAGAACAGAATATAAAACTTTATGCATGTGAGAACAGAATATAAAACTTTATTTGGCCAAATGTGGGTAGACACAAAACGAACTTGACTCCAGTACACAAACTCTCAGCATACTTGCAAAACAACAGAGAAAATTATATTAAAAGTGTGTAACCAATAGAAGGGGGAAATAAAAGGTAGTAAAAGGATAAATGAAGGTAGTCCTTGATTTATGACCACAACTGAGCCCAAAATTTGTCTTGTTAAGTGAGACATTTGTTAAGTCAGTTTTGCCCCATGTTACGGCCTTTCTAGGCACAGCTGTTAAGTGAAACATTGTAGTTGTTAAGTTAGTAACATGATTGTTAAGTGAATCTGGCTTCCCCATTGAATTTGCTTGTTGCAAAAGGTGATCACATGACCCCAGGACACTGCAACCGTCATAAATATGAACCAGTTGCTAAACATCTGAGTTTTGATCATGTGACTATTAGATACTGTAATGGTTGTAAGTATGAAAAACAGTCATAAGTCACTTTTTTCAGTGCTGTTCTAACTTTGAACAATCGTTAAATGAACTCTTGTAAATCAAGGACTACCTGTAATACCACAGCCACACTTTATGGGTTATTATACATACACATTAGTAGTCACTGTGTTTTGTCAACTGCAAGAATTAGGTGTTCAGCAGAGTGATAGCACAAAGGAAAAACTGTCTTTGTGTCTAGTAGTTTTGGCATGCAATGCCCTATATCAGCGTCCCAAGGGAAGGAGTTGAAGCAGTTTGTGTACAGGATGTGAGTGTTTGGGACAGGGGTAGGCAACCTTGGCTCTTTTATGACTTGTGGACTTCAACTCCCAGAATTCCTGAGCCAGCATGGCTCAGCTTGGAAACCTCTCCCTTTCCCCTCAGCATGGCCGGCTGAGGAATTCTGGGAGTTGAAGTCCACGAACCATAAAAGAGCCAAGATTGCCCACCCCTGGTCTGGGAGATGATGGTTTGCCACTAGTAAAAGTAGGAGATTCATTTGCCATTAATTATTAGTATTTTCTAGTCAAAACCCTGCAGGAAAAAAAAAGCACCATTCCAGACTCAGGTGATCTTTTGAAGGATATTTCTAGGATACAGTTTAAAAATTCAAGATGGCAGCTGCGATGATGTGATTGAAAAGCTTTCTGATGTCTGTCTTCAGTTGTAGTGCTGTGCTGCTATTTTTATTTTTAATTTTATACAGAAATAGAACATCCTGCCTTTTATTATTTTTACAAATCATTCAAGGTGGTGAAGATACCCAACATACCTTCCTCCTCCTATTTTCCCCAAAACAACAACTCTGTGAATTGAGTTGCGTTGAGAGATTGAATTGGTCCAAAGCCACCCTCCTGGCTTGGAAGGTTAAAGTGGGACTAGAACTCACAGTTTCCTGGTGATTGGCCCAAAGTCACCCAGCTGGCTTTGATGGCTAAGGCAGGACTAGAACTCACAGTTTCCTGGTGATTGGCCCAAAGTCACCCAGCTGGCTTTTATGGCTAAGGCAGGACTAGAACTCACAGTTTCCTGGTGATTGGCCCAAAGTCACCCAGCTGGCTTTTATGGCTAAGGCAGGACTAGAACTCACAGTTTCCTGGTGATTGGCCCAAAGTCACCCAGCTGGCTTTTATGGCTAAGGCAGGACTAGAACTCACAGTTTCCTGGTGATTGGCCCGAAGTCACCCAACTGGCTTTTATGGCTTAACCACTGAGCCATACTAGGTCTATTTTGACTTTTTTTTCCGAGCACACCTTGCAGATAATCTTGGTAGAGAGACCAATGTGAGCATGTACTTTGTTGCTTCCTCTTTCAAAAGGCACGCCAGAGCAAACACGAGCGTCCAAAATCATGAGGCTCTTTTCTGTATCTATTAGTGGACGAGGACAATGAATAAGTCATTAAACAAGAACATGCCCTGTTAACGTCCGGAAATCCCCAGATAGGTACCCAACATTTCACCAATGGCTCCTTTGCCGTGTAATATTTCAATGTTGCATTTTTCTATTTAAGACAGATGGCCTGGCTATCATGTGGTACCTGGGCACTGTCAGCAACGTTGGTGCAAACTGGCATTCCCACACGTCCGTAGTGGTGGAAGACATGACCGCATTGGGAATATATCCCGAGACAATTGCAGTAGGAAAATCTCACATGCTTGGACAATGCCAGGAGGGTACCTGGTAAAGCTCACTCAACGGGCTGCTTTCTCTCCCTCCAGTTCAGTGTTACCTTTTAGGCTCTCTAAGATAATGGAAGCTGGCAGGCCTGTTTGGTTTAATCAGTTCAAGGCACGGTTGAATAATATAAATGGCTCCCCAGGGAACAGAAAAGATTCTACATTCCAAATGGCTATGATCAAATGCCTTACTCCTAATTTTAAAGCTGGCGATGGGGAAGGAAGGGGGGGCAGTGTGAGTCGCAGATAGAGCTTTGAACGAAAACTAGCCCTGGGCGGGAAAATTCTCTTCCGTTGTTTTCCCTAGCAGTTCTCGTTTGATCCAGGGAAAAATGTTATTTGCTTGGAAAACTTCTCCCTAAGCCAGTGTTTCTCAACCTTGACAATTTTAAGGCATGTGGACTTCAACTCCCAGAATTCCACAGCCAGCAATGCTGGCTGTGGAATTCTGGGAGTTGAAGTCCACATGCCTTAAAATTGTCAAGGTTGAGAAACACTGCCCTAAGCAGAAAAAGTCCCGCAGAACATTTTCATGCAGAGGTCAGATTTTCTTAATATTTAGAAGAATTTTTTTGTGGCCAACTCATTGGAGAAGAGCCTGATGCTGGGAAAGATGGAGGGCAATAGAAGAAGGGGGCGACAGAGAAGGAGGTGGCTGGATGGAGTCACTGAAGCAACAGGGTGAGCTTCAATGGACTCCAGAAGATGGTAGAAGACAGGCCTGGAGGAACGTTGTCCATGGGGTCGCGATGGGCCAGACACAACTTTGCAAATAACAACAACAACAATTTGTGGCCAAGATTGAACGGCAGGGTCCTTGATGCTCACTGAACTTGGTTGCTTTCTCACAGACAGTTTCATTACCAAACTAGAAGACCAAAACACAAAAACACCTTCTCACCAGCAATCAAAACCCAAATGAGCAGAGATTAGCACCAAGATAAACACTAGACCAGTGGTTCTCAACCTGTGGGTCGAACGACCATTTCACGGGGGTCGCCAAACAACGCAGTCCGCCATTTCCCCCCCCCCTTTTCCTTAGCTGTGCTACTCCCTTTTATTCTATTGGCTTTTGAAAGCCAATAGAATAGACTCTCTTGAATAGAGTCTAATTCTATTGGCTTTCAAAAGCCAATAGGAATTGTCCAGGCTGTCTCTGCCCTGCTGAGCCCGCCAAAAGTCCCATTCTGCAAACGGTGCTGCACCAGTTGAGTACTCCTCGACTTACGACCGGTTGAGTAGTCCTCGACTTATGACCGGTTGGGGGGTCGCGGCATTAAAAAGGTTGAGAACCACTGCACTAGACCAAGAATCAAGCAATACCCCAATCAAGGAATCACTGATTCATTTAATGACCACATGATTCACTTCACAACTTGCAGTGATTTACTTCCCGACTTGTGGCAAAGATGGTTGTAAAAGGGGACAAAAGTCGCTTAGCAACCGCCTCCCTTAGTAATGGAAATTTGGGCCTCAGTTGTTCTCTGTAGCCTTTTCTCCCCAGCTGCAGCAGAAATAGCCACAACTCTGGATATGATAAAAGTAATTACAGCACCAATTAAGAGTTTAGTTTATGTTTCTCGGTAATCTTTGTCCCTTTGACTGCTACTGATGGCTTCTCCCAGGGTTGAGAAGGGCTGGATGCTACCATAAATAAACCTTAATTTCCCATTATTGCCCCGGAGAGAATTATTGCTACCTTGATGATAATTAACAGTGCTGTACCGAGTTGGCACTGCACTTTGGTTTATGACCGTATGTTTTTGATACATGTGGGGGAACCTTTGAACTTTTTTTACAGACCCTCTGAAGGACATTCCTGAATTTCTGAGAAGAAAGGTTAACCCTTTCAAGTCCAAAACCACCTGAGATCGGGAGAAATGGCAGTTACCCATTCATAAGTGCCAATATTAACTTGTATAATCCTCTTCATGATGATTAGAAGGAAGTACTGCAGGCTACTTCTGCTGACTGCCAGCTGCCAGCAATTCAGCAGTTCGATCTTGACCGGTTCAAGGTTGACTCAGCCTTCCATCCTTCCGAGGTTGGTAAAACGACCCAGATTGTTTGGGGGCAGTAGGCTGACTCTGTAAATCAGGGGTCCCCAACCCCTGGCCCGTGAATTGGCACTGGGCCGCAGCATACTAGCAACCGGGCCGCACAAACAAGCAAAACCCCATCTGTGGGATGCAGCTAGTATACACAACCACACCCTTCTGGTCCTCAGAAAAACGGCACCGGTCCCTGGTGCCCAAAAGGTTGGGGACCTCTGCTGTAAACCGCTCAGAGAAGACTGTAAAGCACTGTGAAGCAGTATATAAGTCTTAAGTGCTATTGCTAAGTTTTATTAATAAAAGAGCTGGAAGGGGACTTGGAGGTCATCAAGTCCAACCCCCTGTGCAGGCAGGTAACCCTATACCAGTGGTTCTCAACCTGTGGGTCGGGACCCCATTTGGGGTCGAACGATCATTTCACGGGGGTTGCCAAACAACGCAGTCCGCCATTTTTTCCCCCCTTTTCCTTAGCTGTGCTACTCCCTTTTATTCTATTGACTTTTGAAAGCCAATAGAATAGACTCTCTTGAATAGAGTCTAATTCTATTGGCTTTCAAAAGCCAATAGGAATTGTCCAGGCTGTCCCTGCCCTGCTGAGCCTGCCAAAAGTCCCATTCTGCAAACGGTGCTGCACCAGTTGAGTAGTCCTCGACTTACGACCGGTTGAGTAGTCCTCGACTTACAACCGATTGGGAGTCGTGGCATTAAAAAGGTTGAGAACCACTGCCCTATACCATTTTGGACAAATGGCTGTCCAGTTTCTTAAAAACTTCCAGTGTTGGAGCATTCACTGCTTCTGGAGGCAGGTTGTTCCACTAGTTAATTGTTCTAACTGTCAGGAAGTTTCTCCTTAGTTCTAGGTTGCTTCTCTCCTTGATTAGTGTCCATCTGTTGCTTCTTGTCCTGCCTTCAGGCGCCTTGGAGAATAGCTTGACTCCCTCTTCTTTATGGCAACCTTTGAGATATAGGAACCCATTGCCTTGAGTTCTGTATGGATTCAATTTATGTCCGATAACACTTCAGCCAGAGCAGAAGCTGGCCTGGATAAAAGAGCTAGTTGGGTCTACTGGTTAAGGCATTGGACTAGCAACCTAGAACTAAGAAGCTGGATCTCCAAGGGCCATACTCAACAATGTAAGAACTCTTTTTTTATTAGAGTTTTATAAAGTTAAGGAAGGGATGGGATCAGTATAGGAATTGGGGTTCTGAGTAGGAGTCAGGGCTGGGATTGGAACAGGGAATTCTCAGAATTCCTGAGCCAGCATGGCTCAGCTTGGAAACCTCTCCTTTTTCCCTCAGCATGGCTGGCTCAGGAATTCTGGGAGTTGAAGTCCATGAGTCATAAAAGCGCCAAGATTGCCTACCTCTGGACTAGACATACCAAGTTCTTTCAGTCACTCATCATATGGTTTAGCTTCCAGGCCCCTTATCGTCTTAGTTGCTCTTCTCTGCACTCTTTCCAGGCTCTCAACCTCCTTTTTGTATCATAGTGACCAGAACTATGGTTAAGATGATTGAGCTTCAACGTTCATATTTTTTGTATTCTCATAATGCAGGGGAGGAATTAAGTATAACTTCATGGAATCTCCATAACAGTTCCACAATATAAAACTCTGTCTCTTGATAGGTGGTGTGAGGTGATTGTTGTTAAAAAACAGCAATAGGATTCTTCTGTCTCAGAAACTAGTCAAAATTTCAGGGATCTAATACTATGATTCCGGAGTCAAACCAATGTAATCAAAGGTTTTAAGTTGCACTTGAATTCCAGCTGAATGTCAGAAAACCCTTCCTAATATTTGAAGCAGTTCAAATTATTATGGATCATCGCACAGCTAGCCAGATGTTCAGACTGGATTTGGCATTTTGTCTACCTATCGAGTCCTTACCCAGGACCCAGGATAGGCAGATGTGGATGTTTGATGGTATTACAGGTATCGTTGCAGGATGGAAGCAGTTCCTAGTAAGGCTGCCTTTTGCAATTGACTAATAGCGAATTTGTCAATGCCATTTTCACTATTATTATTATTATTATTATTATTATTATTATTATTATTAATGTTCTATTATGATAAGTGTTTAAACAAAGGGGCTGTCATAGAGAAGATGGGCTCAACTTATTCTCCAAAGCTCCTGAAGGCAGGACAAGAAATAACAGATGGAAGATCATTAGAGAGAGATCCAACTTAAAACTCAGGAGAAATTTCCTGACAGTGAGAACAATTAATCAGCGGAACTGCTTGCCTCAAGATATTGTGGGTGCTCCATCACTGGAGGTTTTCAAGAAAAGACTGGAAAGCTAATTGTCTGGAATAGGGTAGGGTCTCCTGCTTGAGCAGGGGGTTGGACTAGAGGACCTCCAAGAACCCTTCCAACCCTATTATTACAGTATATGTTCTATGTTCTAAAGGTGACAGGGAGGTTAATGTTGGATTTCTACACTGAGTAGGAAATTGACTCTTGATAGTACCTTCTAATTCCAGTGCCTTCCCACTTTTAATAGTAGTAGTAGTAGCAGTAGTAGTAGTAGTAATAATAATAATAATAATAATAATAATAATAATAATAATAATAATAACCCCCAGTGAGGCACTACCTTGACGTGGTTGTGGGGCTTGTGTACTCTGAGGAAGATGAGAGCTATGCCAGAGGTTCAACCATACTGGACAGGTCTCATCAGAGGAGTCAGACAAAGAGTGTCTCTCCCATAAAAAATATGGTGAGACGTAAATTTCAGAATGCCATACCGGCTCGGACGTCGCCCGGGTTAACAAGGTCCGCGCTAGATATTGGAGTTCCTGGATATCTGGTGAAAAATGGGTTACAGGACTCAGGACTGTTGGCTGAGCAACCAGGGCCAGCAGCTGCAGAACTACTGGAAGAAAAGGTGTTTACCCGTCACAGATACACAGTGATGGAAAACAAAGAAATAATGATCTGTTACTACAGATCAAGTCCAACAAGACGAGGATATCTAAAACGAATGCACCAGTTCTGGAAAGAACAACATCCAGAATCAGAAATAACAGAACAGAGACTAGCAGATCAACGCCGATTTATAATACGAAATAAAGTATTCACAGAAACAGAATTGGACGAACTGCAAAGGTTTACCCAGGGCAAAGAAATCAAAGCCTTACAAGAAGTAATTCAGAATGTAGAGGCAAACCAGGGGGAGTTGGCAGTGAAAGAATCCAGTAGAGATATACAACTGTTCTCATTTGGAAACCAGGCACCTCTTCCTCAGGAAGAACAAAACCCTCTAACTAAAGAAATAAAAGAATTGAAACAAAGAATAACTGAGCATCTAGAACAGCACAAAAACAACAGAATAAGGCTGCCTGCATTGAAGCTTGTTCCAAAGAAACAGCTAGCACAAGCATTAAAAGATGCAAATACTGCAATAGCAAGTATAAGCACCAATTCACTGCAAGAAACAAACCAACTAATGTACAGCACAGCTGCAGTTATAACTGAATACCTGGGATGCAAAATCAACAAAGAAGAAAAACAAACAAACAGTGCACCAGAAAAATGGAAGGTTAGACTAGAAAATAAGATCAGCAAGTTAAGATCACATGCAAGCAAGCTAGAACAGATGAAAGAAAAGAAGCTGAAGAACAAGAAGACCAAAGAATACCTAATCAAGAAATACCACTTAGAAACAAGGAAGATCAAGGAAGCACTGGAAATAATAAAGCAACAAATAACAGCTATAGCCAGGAAAATCAGTAGATATGAAGCTCGAATTGCAAACTATAGGCAGAACCTCCAATTTCAATCCAATCAGAAACGTTTCTACCAATCCATCAATGGAGAAACTGCAAGGAATCAGTCAGTACCTGACAAGGAAGAAACAGTGCAGTTCTGGAAGCAGATATGGGATAACCCAAAGAAATACAACAAGGATGCGGCTTGGTTAAAAGAGGTGGATGCAAATAAAACAGAAGTTGAAATGAAAGAACTAGTAATAACAACAAAAATGGTAGAAAAAAGAGCAAAGAAAATCAAAAATTGGTCAGCACCAGGTGAAGATGAACTGCATGGGTTTTGGTTGAAACATCTAACTGTTATACACCCACTCATTGCCAAGCAGTTCAACAATATACTACAAGGAGGAGAAATTGAAAAGTGGCTAACAACTGGGAAAACCTACCTAATAATGAAAAATCCAGCAAAAGGGGCAACACCAGGTAACTACAGGCCAATTACCTGCTTACCAACAACTTTCAAATTACTAACTGGTGTGGTAGCTGATGCAGTACAACAGCATCTAGTTGAAAACAATCTCTTTCCACCTGAGCAGAAAGGAAACCGCCCCAATAGCAGAGGAACAAAAGATCAACTCCTAATAGACAAAATGATCTTGGAAAACTGCAAGAGAAGGAAGACCAACCTGAATGTGGCATGGATTGACTACAAAAAGGCATTTGACTCTCTGCCACATGATTGGATAATCAAGTGCCTAGAAATAACAGGAGTCAGTAGAAACATCAGAAAATTTGTGCAAAGATCGATGGCACAATGGAAGACACAGTTGCAGATCAATGGTGAGAAGCTGGGAGAGGTTAATATCAAGAGAGGAATATTTCAAGGAGATTCATTATCACCATTACTATTTGTTATTGCACTGTTTCCTCTGTCAACAATACTGAATAACTCAGGACATGGCTATCAAACATCAAAAACATCTGCCAGACTATCCCACCTCCTTTACATGGATGATCTGAAGCTGTATGGAAAAACATCATCTGAAATAGAATCGCTGCTCAACACTGTCCGTATATATAGCCAAGATATTGTAATGGAGTTTGGCTTGGACAAATGTGCCACACTTACTATCAAACAAGGAAAAATAGTGAAAACTGAAGGAATCAAGATGCCCCACGAAAATAACATTAAGAGTCTGGATGAGGAAGAGTACTACAAATACTTGGGTATCCTTCAAGCTGACAACATCAAGCACACTGAAGTCAAGAAAAAGATTAGAGGTGAATACATCAAGAGAGTGAAGAAGATTTAAATCCAAACTCAATGGAGGAAATACCATAAAGGCAATCAACACCTGGGCAATCCCAGTCATTAGGTACACAGCTGGAATAGTGGACTGGACTCAAGCAGAACTAAAAGCAATGGATAGGCAGACCAGAAAAATAATGACAATGAATCATGCCCTTCATCCACGCAGTGACATTGATAGACTTTATCTACCAAGGCAAATAGGTGGGCGTGGAATGCTACAAGTACATCAGATGGTTGAAGAAGAAAAAATGGCTTTGGAAGAATATCTGAAGAACAATGATGAAGATGCACTGAAATTAGTATATCAGGAAGGCTTACTAACTACTGGAGAGACCAAACTGGCCTACAAGAAAGACCAAATGAAGAACAGAATAGAGGCATGGGAAGACAAAGCACTACATGGCCAATACATGAAAAAAATAGCTGGGAAAGCAGATAATAATAAAACCTGGCAATGGCTAAGAGCAGGAAAATTGAAGAAAGAGACCGAGGGACTAATTCTGGCTGCACAAGACCAAGCCTTAAGGACAAATGCATACAAAGTCAAAATTGAGAAGACAGCAACAGACAGTAAGTGCCGCCTATGCAAAGAAGCTGAAGAAACAGTGGACCACTTGGTAAGCTGTTGCAAGAAGATTGCACAAACGGATTACAAGCAGCGGCATGACAAAGTAGCAACAATGGTGCATTGGAAGATCTGCAAAAAATATCATTTGCCTGTAAGCAAAAACTGGTGGGATCATAAAATAGAGAAAGTCATAGAAAATGATAAAATTAAACTGCTCTGGGACTTCAGAATTCAAACAGACAAGCACCTGCAACATAACACCCCAGACTTAACAATTGTCGATAAGAAAGACAAAAAAGTCTGGATAGTGGACGTGGCAGTGCCTGGAGACAGCAGAATAGAAGAGAAAGAACTGGAGAAGATAACAAAATACAAAGACCTACAAATAGAAATAGAAAGACTGTGGCAAAAGCAAGCAAGGGTAGTACCAATAGTCATAGGCTCCTTGGGTGCAATCCCAAAACAACTGGAGCACCACTTGAACACAATTGGCATTGACAAATTCGCTATTAGTCAATTGCAAAAGGCGGCCTTATTAGGAACTGCTTCCATCCTGCGACGATATCTGTAATACCATCAAACATCCACATCTGCCTATCCCAGGTCCTGGGTAAGGACTCGATAGGTAGACAAAATGCCAAATCCAGTCTGAACATCTGGCTGACTGTGCGATGATCGATAATAATAATAATAATAATGTAGTTGGAAGAGACCTTGGAGGTCATCTAGTCCAACCCCCTGCTCAGGCAGGAAACCCTATACCAGTGGTGGCGAACCTATGGCACGCGTGCCAGAGGTGGCACTCAGAGCCCTCTCTGTGGGCACGCACGCTGTTGCCCCAATCCCGCCTCCCCCTGTGGCCCCTTCCTCACCAGCAGCCCCCTCCCGAGAGTCGCCCCCGGGTGCAGCTTACGCAGAGCAGCACAGCCAAGAACATGGCAGCCAGGCAGCAGAGATAAGACTCTACCTTCGCGCCCCGATGCGCGCAGATGCTGCTGCTAAGTGTGGGTGGAGGGCATGGCTGCCATGGCATTGCAGGGCTGCCTGGGTGAACTGTGGCGGGCCGTGGAGGTGGTGGGTGGCCCTGAGAGTGGGCAGGGGCAGAGCAGGGGGTGGAGCGGGGGTGGAGCAGGGGCAGGCAGCGGAGCAGGTGGGCGGGCCGGGGGGGCAGGGTGGTTTTTGAGAACTCGGTCTCTAAAAGGTTCGCCATCACTGCCCTATACCATTTCAGACAAATGGCTGTCCAGTCTCCTCTTAAAAACTTCCAGTGTTGGAGCATTCACCATTTCTGGAGGCAGCTTGTTCCACTGGTTAATTGTTCTCACTGTCCAGAAGTTTCTCCTTAGTTCTAGGTTGCTTCTCTCCTTGATTAGTTTCCATCCGTTGCTTCTTGTCTTGCCTTCAGTGCTTTGGAGAATAGCTTGACTCCCTCTTCTTTGGGGCAGACCCTGAGATATTGGAACACTGCAATCGTATGTTTTTTTGTGATTCGTCTTTGGATTTGGCATTTAAAAATAGACTGATTCAAATGCTAAATGTGTGTGAAGGATTGCTTGAGGTTGAAATCCATGAATTAATTGTTGTTTCTGTCATTGTGTCAGGATAAACCGTTGGTAAGGTAATTTGATCGAGTTTGAATCACTGCACACTGAAAGGCTACAGATCTTGAAAGGAGATTTTCCAATGTTCAGAATATAAAGTATGAAATTCCAATGGATGAATTCTGAATGCCTCTGAATTAATAATTTGCCTAAGTGTAGCCTCATTAGTCTTTTGCAGTAAGACTAATGCAGGATCACGGAAGCTAATTTATCACTTCACAGATCAATCTTTCCCTAATTCAGGATCAGAGGCAGGACACATATTTTATATTATTTATTTTATTTAAGCAGGCAAGGACAGCTGTGGTATCACTGATGAAAAATGTAAAATACTGGGTGGATTTTGAGGAAAATATCATTATTATTTTTGTTTCATTTTTAAAAGGTGTGTTAAACCTATCACTATAGTGAGTTTTTTCTCTGCTCTCCACTAGTGGTTTTTTTAATATTTTTTTTTAACCACCTAAAATAAAATAGAGGTAGTCCTTGACTTACAACAGTTCATTTAGTGACCATTCCAAGTTACAATGGCATTGAAAAAAGTGACATGACCGTTTTTCACACTTAGGACCATTGCAGCATCCCCGTGGTCACATGATCAAAATTCGGACGCTTGGCAACTGACTCATATTTATGACGGTTGCAGTATCCCTCGGTCACGTGATCCCCTTTTGTGGCCCTTTGACAACCAAAGACAATGGGGAAGCCAGATTCACTTAACAACTGCGTTACTAACTTAACACCTGCAGTGATTCACTTCACAACTGTGGCAAGAAAAGTCGTAAAATGGGGCAAAACTCACTTAACAAATGTCTCACTTAAGCAACAGAAATTTTGGGCTTGGTTGTGGTCGTACGTTGAGGACTACCTGTACAAAACAAAGAGAAAGAAAGAAAGAAAGAAAGAAAGAAAGAAAGAAAGAGAAAGGAAGAAAGGAAGGAAGGAAGAAAGAAAGAAAGAAAGAAAGAAAGAAAGAAAGAAAGAAAGAGAGAAGGAAGGAAGGAAGGAAGGAAGGAAGGAAGGAAGGAAGGAAGGAAGGAAGGAAGGAAGGAAGGAAAGAAAGAAACCAGACCCTCCACCAGCAGCTTTGTTATTCCATTTTACATTTCAGAGGTTCAAGTCCAGACATCTGGAGAGGCTACAAAATGGAAGATTGCCTGTAGCCTCTGGGCTGAAAGTTGTCTAGTTTGAACTTCCCCAACCTGGTGCCCTCCAGATAATATTGAACCACAACGTCCAGATTTCCCAACCGGCCTTAGTCAGTAGGACTTAGTCCTTGACAGAGATGGCTCCAGCCTCACCTGAAAATTACATAGCTCATCTGTTCTCCCCAGGGCTGTCAGTGAAAGAATCTGAGCTGATTAATCATCTGCCAGGTGTTCAACATTCTGTTCACACTCAAATGTGACAAAGGCACGAAACGCAGATTAAATTCGATGCTTGATTTGACGTGTTCTTGTTTACAACCCATCTCCCTTGAAGATGCAGGTAGTCCTTGACTTATGACCACAATTGGACCTAAAATTTTCATTTCTAGGCAAGGGAGTTGTTAAGGGAGTTTTTGCCCCATTTTATGACTTATTAACCACAGTGAAGTGAATCGCTGCAGTTGTTAAGTGAAACCTGTGGTCATTAAGTGAATCTGGCTCCCCTGGTTGCATTTGCTTGTCAGAAGTCGACTGGGAAGGTCAAAGGGTGATTAAGTGACTGAGGACACTGCAACCATCATAAACATGAGTCAGTTACCAAGCACCCAGATTTTGATCATGTGACACCGGGGATGCGGCCACGGTTGTAAGTGTAACAAATGGTCATAAGTCTCTTTTAAGTCACATTGTAACCTCAAACGGTCACTAAATGAAACAGCTGCCTCCAGAAGCTGTGAATGCTCCAACACTGGAAGTTTTTAAGAAGAGAATGGACAACCATTTGTCTGGAATGGTATAGGGCAGGGGTAGGCAACCTTGGCCCTTTTATGACTCGTGGACTTCAACTCCCAGAATTCCTGAGCCAGCCATGCTGAGGGGAAAGGGAGAGGTTTCGAAGCTGAGCCATGCTGGCTCGGGAATTCTGGGAGTTGAAGTCCACGAATCATAAAAGAGCCAAGGTTACCTACCCCTGGTATAGGGTTTCCTGCCTGAGCAGGGGGTTGGACTAGACCTCCAAGATCCCTTCCAACTTTATTATTATTATTATGAACATTCTCTCATCGAAACTCTTGGAAAGAGGACAATGTGACTCTTCCACAAGTTGTCATTATGACAAACAGTTATGGCCTCTTTGCACTTGTTGCTTATGGTTTTTGCTTTCTTTCAAGCTCTACACATTTCATTCTAAGAGGCTTCCGTGAGACTAAGGTTTATTCTTTTTTAAAAAGAAAACAGATGTCATTCTAGGAGATGTTAGCTGCTTATAATCAAGTATTCATAATTAATTGAGTGCCCATATAAATATTGCAGAGCTCTTTCATAATCTTTATTGTGCAAAGCAGATAAGACACAAAGCTTGCTGGAGACAGGGGAGGTTGAGAGTGTATTTTGCTCTCTGCAAATCTTCCTCTTCTCTGTTCTCTCTGAAGCTGCTTAGTTTGGCTGTGTTTTTTCTTCCTATATTGGTTATTTGCAATAGATGCTGCATTCATGCTACATTCACAGCCTCCTCATTTTCTTTCTTCTATCTTCTGTCTTTCTTCTACTATCTTTCTTCTCTCTCTTTCTTTTTCCATCTTTTCCCTTTCTGTTTTCTTCTTCCATCTTGTTTTCCTTCTTTCTTCTTCTGCCTTCTTTCTTCTGCCAGATTCTGTTTTCCTTCTTCCATCTTTCTGCTTCTTTCTTGCGTCTTCTGTCATCCCTTCTTCCTTCTTTCCTCTTCTCTTTTTTTTTTTCTTCTTCTTCCATCTTCTGACTGTTCTTTCTTCTTGTCTTCTGTCTTCCTTCCTCTGTCTTCCATCTTCTGTCTTTCTTTTTGTCTTTTGCAGAGTTTCTCAACCTTGACAATTTAAAGGCATGTGGACTTCAACTCCCAGAATTCCACAGCCAGCATTGCTGGGAGTTGAAGTCCACATGCCTTAAAATTGTCAAGGTTGAGAAACACTGGTCTTTTGCCTTCCATTCTTGCTTCTCTCTGACTCAACATGGCAAACCATTCCTGCTGCTATAGCTCGGACCTCTTTTAAGGACTTCCTCATCCAGGATGGAGTCCTTAAAAGTAACACGGAGGAAGGAGCGGCCCAGTTTTTCCTATTGAACAGCCTTCCTTCTACATGCAACTTTTTCAGAGGACCTTTGAAATTTAATTGTTGCTGCTATTAACTGGTCCTGGGGCCAGAGTTACTTCTGTGACTACCATTTTATTGTTATATTACATTGTTTTATTGATTGCTGTTTTAATTTTATTACTGTGTGCCTATTTGGGAGTCAACTCCAACTGCAAAGGTCTATTTAAAAGACAAAATATTATTGTGAACGAAGGCAAATATACATGTTCCAGGGTAATGTGGACTAATCCAATCTGGGTTGGTCACCAGAACCAGACATTTAGTCTTCCAAGCTTTTGGACTTGTGCTGGAGCCGATCCTCAGGGAACTTCTCTCTACCAGAATGTGTGCTTTGGGCTGTTCAATGAGTTATATTTATGTGGTGCCTGGTTATGTGTGTCAGTTTACAGGAAGTCCTCGACTTGAGACCACAATTAAGCCCAAAATTTATGTTGCTAAGTGAGACATTTGTTAAGTGAATTTTGCCCCATTTAACGAACTTTCTTGCCAGAGTTGTTAAGTGAACCACTGCAGTTGTTCAGTTAGTAACACGGCTGTTAAGTGAATCTGGTTTCCCCATTTGACTTTGCTTGTCAGAAGATGGCAAAAGTTGATCCCAGGACCCTGGGGCACTGTGACCGTCATAAATATGAGTCAGTTGCCAAGCGTCTGAATTTTGATCACATGACCATGGGGATGCTGTAATGGTCATAAATGTGAAAAATGGTCATAAATCACTTTTTTTAGTGCTGTTATAACTTCGAACTGTCACTAAGCGCACTGTCGTAAGTTGAGGACTACTTGTAGTTTAGTGTTTAGTTTAACGTAGTTTTTAATTTAGCTTTTAGCTTTTGGTTTGGTTTGGTTTGGTTTGGCTTGGCTTGGCTTGGCTTGGCTTAGTTTAGTTGAGAGTCTGGAAAAAGTTCAGAGAAGAGCAACTAAGATGATCAAAGGCCTGGAGACTAAAACATGTGAAGGACGGCTGCAGGACTTGGGTTTGGCTAGTCTAAGAAAAGACGAAATAGGGGAGACATGATAGCAGTATTCCAGTATCTGAGCGGCTGCCACAAAGAAGAGGGGGTCCTGTTATTCACCAAAGCATCAGAGGGAAGGATGAGAAACAATGGATGGAAGCTGATCAAGGAGAAAAGCAACCTGGAATTAAGGAGAAACTTCCTGACAGTTAGGACAATCAACCAGTGGGACAACCTGCTTTCAGAAGTTGTAGGTGCTCCATCCCTGGAGGTTTTTAAGAAGAAATTGGACAGCCATTTGTCTGAAATGGTATAGGTTCTCCTGCTTGAGCAGGGTGCTGGACTAGAAGATCTGCAAGGTCCCTTCCATCTCTATTCTATTCTATTCTATTCTGTTCTGTTCTGTTCTGTTCTGTTCTGTTCTATTCTATTCTATCCTATTCTATTCTATTCAGTTTAGTTTAGTGATTTTCACAATTCTTTTCACCCCTCTGATGATTGGCCTTGGCTGTGACTCTTTGAGTTGCTGGACAGCCTGACGTTTTGCTGCCAAGAGATTGCTTTGCTGGAGAAAACCTGAACAACAGCACAATAGTGGAGCCTTGGTCATGAATTAGGCCTAGTTTGTGTCTGTATTGTGATGGTGTGCAAATCAGGTGCCGCTGAAGCTCCTGACACCGACAGGCTTAGACATGTCTCCAGTCCGTTGTCTCCAGTCCTAGTACTGTTGCCAGCAACTTGGCCTAAAGACATAAAATTTAATTCTATGATGTTTTTCCTGGCTCAGGATAATCATTGTTGAGTTCTGTTACCAATCTTCCAATGCAGTAGAGGCTGTAATTGTGACAGTTTTACTGTGGAAGCTTATTGGGGGGAAAAGGAACAAGGGAGCCATCAAAGTAATTGGGCCGATGGTCTCCACCTCCATCCAGTCCTCCTGCAGAGGGACCTTTTTACCAAGGGATTAGCTGAATTATTTACAATGTGTATTTAGAACAGGGGTCTTCAAACTTGGCCCTTTTATGACTTGTGAACTTCAATTCCCAGAATTCCTCAGCCAGGCATACTGACTGAGGAATTCTGGGAGCTGAAGTCCACGAGTCATAAAAGGGCCAAGATTGAAGACCCCTGATTTAGAACAACATACTCCATCCACCACTGACTATCCCTCACGATGCCATTGAGAAGGAATCCCTTTGCTTTCAGTTTCCTTTGCACAAGACTGTTGGTCCTGCCTTCATGCAACCAAATCCCAGAATCGATGCAGATTTATCTTAATAACAGAATAAGAGAGTTGGAAGGGACCTTGGAGGTCTTCTAGTCCAACCCCCTGCTCAGGCAGGAAACCCTACACCGTTTCAGACAGATGGTTGTCCAATCTCTTCTTAAAAATCTTAATCTTAAAAATATCTTCTTGCTTATGGAAGAGTGCCCAAGCAAAGGCAGGCATTTTTTTGTAATACAGGTAGTCCTCAACTTACAACAGTTCATTTAATGACCGTTCGAAGTTACAACAGCACTAAAAAAACTGACATGCGAGCGCTTTTCACACTTACAATCTTAGCGGCATCCCCATGCTGCATCATGTGATCAAAATTCAGATGCTTGGCCACTGGCTCATATTTATGATGGTTGCGGTGTCCTGGGATCATGTGATCCCCTTTTGTGACCTTCAATGGGGAAGCCAGATTCACTTAACAACCATGTTACTAACTTAACAACTTCAGGTGATTGACTTAACAATTGTGGCAAGAGATGTCATGAAATACACTTATCTGTCTCACTTAGCAACAGAAATTTTGGGCTAAATTGTGGTCCTAAGTTGAGGACTACATGTAAAGAGAAAAGACAAGGGCCTAAATATACTTGATCCTTCAATGCCAAGGGCCAACCATTTTCCACCTGTGTTAATAGTTCAGGAAAGCTCCTGTCCTGAGATATGAAGTTGTCCCCTTCAATCTTCAGCAAAGTAGTTCAACCATTTTACAAGACCTTTCTCCTTTATGAGATAAGAAGGTCTTGCCCTAATACTAATTTGAATAGCACTTCAACCATCCATCCATGAGTTGGCAGAAAATTCTACCGCAGTGTTTCTGAAACTCAGCATCTTTCAGCCGTGCGGACTTCAACTCCCAGAGTTAAAGTCCACAAAGCTTAAAGAGGATGAGGTTGAGAAGCACTGCTCTGGAGCACGACTGCAGAATGTAGAACATAGAATCAAAGGGCTAGAAGGGACTCAGACATCATCTAGTCCACACACACACACACACACACACACACACACACACACACACACACACAGCTCAAGGCAGGAGATCTTGTACCCTCCAGGTCAAATAGTTGCCCAGTCTATTCTTGAGAAGCTCCAGGGATGGAGCTGCCACAACTTTGGGAGGAAATTCTATTGTCTAGTTGTTCTCAGTGTCAGAAAATTTCTCCTTAGTTCTAAGCTGTATCCCCCTTTGATGAGCTTCCCTCCATTGCTTCTTCTGGTGCGTTGGAGTCCATCACCTCTTCTCTGTAAAAAGGTAAAGATTTCCTCTGTCTAGTTATGTCTGACTCTAGGGCAGAAATCCCCAACCTTTTGGGCATCACCGACCAGTTCCGTGGAGAGAGGTTTTTCCACAGACCCGGAGCGGGTGTGGTTTTGTGTGCTGCCTGCATCCCACAGATGGAGTTTGCTAGTTTGTGTGGACCGGTTGCTGGCATGCCGCGGGCTGGTACTGGTCCACGGACTGGGGGTTGGGGACCCTTGCTCTAGGGGACAGTGTTCATCTCTGTTTCTTAGTTGAGGGAGCCAGTATTGTCCGAAGATGCTTCTGTGGTCATGTGTCCAGCATGATGATATGCCGAGGTGCATGGAACGCTGTTACCTCCCACCAAAGTGGTACCTATTTATCTACTCGCATTTGCATGCTTTTGAACTGCTAGGTTAGCAGGAGCTGGGGCAGGAAAGGGAGTTCACGTGGTCATGTGGTACTTGGGTTTCAAACTGCCAAACTTCTGGTTGACAAACCCAACTTCTTAACCGCTAGGCTGCTACCACTCCCCTTTCTCTTCTCTGTAACAAGCCTTCAGTTGGATGTGTGGGAAGTCAGCCTCTCAGAGAAGGAAATATTAAAAAGGGCAGAAAAATATATTTCCTCAGAGGATCTTAAAGAGGCAGAAAAGCATGCCCAGATTTTTTTAATAGCCCCAAGTCTCCCTCCCCCAAGCAGAAACCAGCTCTGTAGAAATGCAGATGTAAAAATACAGGAAGGTTGGAGGCCCCCAGCTGGAAGATTAAGAAGACAAAGACACCTAAAATCTACATACCCACCCAAACTCTAAGACAGGACATAATAGGATTAACCCACAGATGCCAAAGGGCACACCCAGACTCAGGTCAGAATACATGACACAGGAAATACAAAGCCTTAAACAGGAACAGGAAACAACTCCAAACAAAAGGCTCCAGAGGGTATAAAAACTCACTCCCTACATGTGTTCACTCTCTTTTCTGCCAGAGCCATCTTTCTGTCTGGCTCTCAATTTCAATAAACTGCAATCTTCTTTTAAAGCAGTCGCCATGTTATTTATTCCCAGCTTGGACTGAACCATGATGAAGACATTGCCTTCAACAGATGCAAAGGAATGTTCAAGGGAAGAAAGTTGAATGCAAGGGATTCTACATCTGGGATACAGCATCCAGTTTTGGTCACTGCATTACAGAAAAGATGTTCAGACTTTAAGAAAAGTGCAGAGAAGAGCAACTAGGATGATTAAAGGCCTGGAGACTAAAACATATGAAGAAGAGTTGCAGGACCCGGGTCTAGACAAAAGAAGGACTAAAGGTGACATGATAGCGGTATTCCAGTATTTGAGGGGCTGCCACAAAGAAGAGGGGGTCAACTTATCTTCCAAAGCACCAGAAGGCAAGACAAGAAGCAACAGATGGAAACTAATAAAGGAGAGAAGCAACCTGGAATTAAAGAAAAACTTCCTAACAGTGAGGGACAATTAACCAGTGGAACAGCTTGCCTCCAGAAGTTGTGGTGCTTCATCCCTGGAGGATTTTAAGAAGAGATTGGACAGATTGGCTGTCCAATTGTAAACGGTCTCCTGTTTGAGCAAAGGGATGGACTAGAATGCCTCCAATATCCCTTCAGGGTCTAATCTGATTGACTGCACAAGCTTTAGTGACTTTTCATTAGCTGAAATATTTCCTCTGAAAAGGTGATGGGGATAAAAAGTCTGCTTTGAATATGACTCCTACGTACATTGGAGGTGGTGTAGGCCTGTCTGATTCAAAGCAAGCAAGGGAAAGCCAATTCAGAGATACCCCAGACACAAGCTAATTAATGAAATCTGTCTGAATTGCTATGTCTCCAGTATTCCCTCTGTGCATGCATGTCTCTTTCTCTGTGTCTGCTGGCGATAATAAACCCTTGAACCATGTTTGCATTTTAAATAGCATCCTGAATGATTCATCCTATTCAATAACAAAGGTCAATATTATGTGTTCTATCGTTGTGAAAACACACATTTCTTGTCATTCTAAGCTGCCGGCTAGACTGGGAAACTGGAAAATCATTTTTGAAAAAAAAAAGGCGCTGGGAAAGCACTTTAGTTCTGCTGCCAAATAAACTGTGTGGACTGGTCCATGTGGAAGTTGAATTCCAGTCAAGGAAAACTTTTTATGCTCATAGTACAGGAGTCTTCAAACTTGGCCCTTTTATGACTTGTGGACTTCAACTCCCAGAATTCCTGGCTGAGGAATTCTTGGAGTTGAAGTCCACAAGTCATAAAAGGGCCAAGTTTGAAGACCCCTGTCATAGTAGTTAGGAGCAGCATCTAATTAACTTTACCTGAACATGAAAAAGCTAAGCAGCCTTAGATTTGGTTAATAATTGGATGGGAGACTAACAGGATATCCCAGAATGGTAGGCTAAACCATGCTGGCAAGAAAATTGTTTTGAGTGAAGTCTACAGACCTTAAGTTTCCTGAGGTCGAGAAACTCAGAAGTTGCAAACAAATGCACAGGTTAGGACCAGCAAATCCCTTCCATGTATTGCTAAAAAAAATTAAGAAAAACCATGAAGCCACCAAGAGATAAATGCAATGAGGAACGAATTTGATGGTGTATTGCCCCACATTCAATCATAGACAAAAGTAACCTACTGGTAGCCATTTGTCTGAAATGGTAAGGTTTCCTGCCTGAGCAGGGGATTGGAGTAGATGACCTCCAAGATCCCTTCCATCATCATCATTATTATTATTATTATTATTATTATTATTATTCATCGCACAATCAGCCAGATGTTCAGGCTGGATTTGGCATTTTTGTCTACCTATCGAGTCCTTACCAAGGACCTGGGATAGGCAAATGTGGATGTTTGATATTACAGATATCGTCACAGGATGGAAGTGGTTCCTAGTAAGGCCTTGCAATTGACTAATGGCAAATCTGTCAATGCTAATGGTGTTCAAGTGGTGCTCCAGTTGTTTTGGGATTGCACCCAAGGCGCCTATTACTATTGGTACTATCTTGGGTGCAGTCCCCAAAACAACTAGGGCACTACTTGAACACCATTGGCATTGACATTATTGACACCATCATCATCATCATCATTGTTATTATTATTATTCCTCGTCTTACGACCATAATTACGTCCCAACATTTCTATTGCTAAGCAAGACAGTTGCTAAGTGAGTTTTGTCCCATTTTGTCCTTGCCACAGTTGTTAAGTGAATCACTGAAGTTGTTAAGTTAATAATATGGCTGTTAAGTCAATCTGGCTTCCCCATTGACTTTGTTTGTCAGAAGGTCACAAAAGGGGATCACATGACCCCCGGGACGCTGCCCCAGCTCCTGTCCACCTTGCAGTTTGAAAGCATGCAAATGTGAGTAGATTAATAGGTACCACTTCTGGACAGGAAAAACCTTTGCTTTTACCTTAAATGTAAGGACTACAATTTCCATCAGCCAAGGTAGATGGCTGCCTGGAAGGCAAGGAACTTACAACCGAACATTGGTGAAAAAGTACTGAACTGGGTGGGGAAAGCTGTCCTCAAGTTGTGTTTTAAAAATACTGTAGAACTTTATCTGCCTTGCCAGAACATACTGTGTTCTAAAGCTGTACTTGCATGTTGTTTGACATGTAAACTCAGAATGTAAAGTGCATTATGTGCTCGCTTCAACCAACTCCCCCTCCCGCAAGCCTCATGATATGGTTGGCAAACTTTAACCAATTAAAAAAACAAAACCACAGAGTGAGCAGTTGAAACATTTGTAGATTGAACTACAAGGGTTTCTATGGAGATTCTCAGTCATCCAGGTGATGGTTGATTGAGAATCTCCATTGACATTTAGCTATGCACTTTGGGATGAACCCCCTTCGAACGGGTGCGGGAGTATGAATGGATTTCCAGAAAACATTGCAGGCTACAGGAACCATTTGCGCTTCAGCTTGAGATGCAGACAACACAGACTCATCCCCAACAGCTTGAGCCTGTCTTCAACGGGGAAGGGACCCAGGACAGAAAAACATCCTGCGGCCAAGAAGGTATTTGCACTACTCAGGTGACCCTGACGACACAGAAAAACCTCCAAGTGGTCTCAATGACTCTCTAAAAGAATACAAAGGACCAGCTGTCTGCAAAGAGTATAAATCCTTCCATTCCCCACCATCCAGTCAGAGCTTCTTGGATGAGAAGTGAACTGGAGGCTAAACTATATAAGGAACAGTTACTGGAATTGGGTATGTCTAGTTTAATGAAGAGAAGGATGAGGGGGGACATGATAGCAGTCTTCCAATATCTCAGGGGCTTCCACAAAGAAGAAGGAGTCAAGCTATTTTCCAAGGCACCTGAAGGCAAGACAAGAAGCAATGGAGGGAAACTAACCAAGGAGAGAAGCAACCTAGAACTAAGGAGAAACTTCCTGACAGTTAGAACAAATAACCAGTGGAACAACCTGCCTCCAGAAGTGGTGAATGCTCCAACACTGGAAGTGTTTAAGAAGAGACTGGATAGCCATTTGTCTGAAATGGTATAGGGTTTCCTGCCTGAGCAGGGGGTTGGACTAGATGACCTCCAAGGTCCCTTCCAATTTTATTATTATTGTTGTTGTTATTGTTGTTGTTGTTATTATGTCTTCAAAGAAAAACAAGAAAGTCCAGTTGCCTCCTGAAAAAAGCACTTTTGGGACAACTAAAGGGTTACAATACTTATTCTCAGGGTACCCTGGTGCCTTATTGTAACAGGCATTTTAAAAAAGGGGATGAAAGGTGGCCTCTTCTAATATTTAGTACCAGGTAGTCCTCGACTTACGACCACGATGGAGCCCAACGTTTCTGTTGTTAAGTTAGTTTTGTCCCATTTTACGACTTTTCTCGCCACAGTTGTTAAGTGAATAAACTGCGGTGGATAAATGAGTAATCCTGTTTTTAGGTGAATCTGGCCTTCCCATTGATCTTACTTGTTCGGAAGCTTCCAAAAAGTGATCACATGACTGCAAGACAATGCCACCGTCATAAATGTGAATCCGAATTTTGATCACATGATTGTGGGGAATGCTGAAAAGGTCATGAAAACCTTTGAACGGTCACTAAATGAACCATTGTGATTCAAGGACTGTATGCAGTAATACCTAATTATTTGTTCACTTCTGTCATTTTCTCTTTTAATGACTGCTATTGATGTTTTGGTTATGGGAAGGAATTTAGTTCCAAGGATTCAGGATATCTGAGCAGTGCACACCACATACACCAAGTGACTTACACCAACTTTCTTCTCAACGCATGCTAAATAAAGATTATTCCTCCCCACCCCCATTTGTTCTCCACTGAAACCAAAAACTCAGTAATTAGGAGGTGTAGAAACCTAAAATATAATGATATTGCATGGGGTTATATTTTTAAAAGAATAACAGAGTTGGAGGTCTTCCAGTTCAACCCCCTGCTCAGGCAGGAAACCCTATATCATTTCGGATAAATGGCTGACCAGTCTCTTCTTAAAAACTTCCAGTGATGGAGCATTCACAGCTTCTGAAAGCAAATTATTCCACTGGTTAATTGTTCTCATTGTCAAGAAATTTCTTCTTAGTTCTAGGTTGCTTCTCTCCTTGATCAGTTTCCGTCTATTGCTTCTTATCCTGCTCTCAGGTGCTTTGGAGAATAGCTTGACTCCCTCTTCTTTGGGGCAACCCCTGAGATACTGCAACAATGCTATCATGTCCCCCCTCATCCTTCTCTTCATTAAACTAGACATACCCAATTCCAGCAACCGTTCCTTATATGTTTTAGCCTCCAGTCCCCTAATCAATCTTGGTGGCTCTTCTCTGCACTCTTTCTAGAGTCTCAACATCTTTCCTATATCGTGATGACCAAAACTGGATACAATATTCCAAATATGGTCCTACCAAGGTTTTTAAGGAATTTTAAAGAAATGAGCTTTCATTTTTGGGATGAAAAGTCTCCATGCATCTTTGAATACTGAGACTTGAATGAGGTTTCCTTTGAGTGGGGATCAGGGAATATCCTTCTCCTAAAAGAGACCATGATGTCAGACAGCTATATTGTTCCCTGTTCACAATAGTGTGAAGTCACAGCTGCCAGTTCTTTAGCTAGTGTTGCCTTCATACACATGGAGTTCTTCACAGGAACCTAGGACATTATAATGTATTAGCATAGTAAATGTGTGGATCCAAGCAGTATGATCTTTTGCAATGAATATAGTAAATACAGGTAGTCCTAACCAGGGGTAGGCAACCTTGGCTCTTTTATGACTCGTGGACTTCAACTCCCAGAATTCCTGAGCCAGCATGGCTCAGCTTGGAAACCTCTCCCTTTCCCCTCAGCATGGCTGGCTCAGGAATTCTGGGAGTTGAAGTCCACGAGTCATAAAAGAGCCAAGGTGGCCTACCCCTATCCTAGACTTACGACCACAATAGAGCCCAACATTTCCATGTTAAGTGAGACATTTAAGTGTGTTTTGCCCATTTTATGACCTTTCTTGCTACAGTTGTTAAGTGAATCACTGCAGTTGTTAAGTTAGTAAGTGAATCTGGCTTCCCCATTGACTTTGCTTGTCAGAAGGTCGCAAAAGGGAATCACATGACCTGCCTGGAACATTGCAATTGTCATAAATATGAACCAGCTGTTAAGCATCTGAGTTTTGATCATGTGACTGCGGGGATGCTGCAACAGTCATAAGTGTGAAAACCGGTCATAAGTCACTTTTTTCAGTGCCGTTGTAACTTCAAACGGTCGCTAAATGAATAGTTGTAAGTCGAGGACTATCAAGGGCTACCTGTACAGGGTGTTAATTGTCAGAAAGAAAGCCATCTAGATCACCTGAATTCAGTGGACACCGAGATGGCTATTGCACTGTTCTAATTGGTCTTAGAATCTGGTTATATGGAGGGAGAGCTCTGGAGAACTGATCTACTGGAGGTGATCAACCTTCATAGGAGTTTTGCCTTTTTTTAAAAAAAATCACACTTTTGCCATTATAGGCCAGTTGGTTTCCCTTTAACTTTGGGAGTGTTTTTTGAAATTCCTCAGTAGAGGGAGCCTTCCGCTGAATTTCCTTCCATTAACAGGATAATTTCCCACTGCACATTCAGCTGATGGCAAGAGATAATAACTCACTCATCAGTCAAAGCCTGACCTTTCTTTTACTAAAGGTTCCTCTTCAAATCCTTATCTTTTCCAATGTGTGTGTGTGTGTGTGTGTGTGAGAGAGAGAGAGAGAGAGAGAGAAATAGATAGATAGATAGATAGATAAATAGATAGATAGACAGACAGACAGACAGACAGACAGACAAACAGACAGACAATCATCTATCTGAAATGGTATAGGGTATAGGGTCTCCTGCTTGAGCAGAGAGTTGGGAGAGAGGGAGAGAGAGAGAAAAAGAGATGATAGATAGAGAGAAAAATAGAAAGATAGATAGATAGATAGATAGATAGATAGAAAAATAGAAAGATAGACAGCCATCTGTCTGAAATGGTATAGGGTATAGGGTCTCCTGCTTGAGCAGAGGGCTGGAAGAAAGAGAGAGAGAGAGAGAGAGAGAGAGAGAGAGAGAGAAGATGACAGAAGCAGATGAAACTCTCTATTAAGTTTCTGCTACTCAGAGTACAGGAGGTTGGCCTAGACCAGGGGTAGGCCACCTTGGCTCTTTTATGACTTGTGGACTTCAACTCCCAGAATTCCTGAGAATGGCTCAGCTTGGAAACCTCTCCCTTTCCCCTCAGCATAGCTGGCTCAGGAATTCTGGGAGTTGAAGTCCATGAATCATAAAAGATCCAAGGTTGCCTACCCCTGGCCTAGAATGATGGTCAAAGAGTTTGATCTGCAAGAAACTTTGCTGGAATCAGTTGCTAATGCTATCCAGGGTGCATGGTCCAAAAGTACAAGAACTCAAGAGGTTGTGAGTGCTCCATCACTGGAGAATTTCAAGAAGAGGCTGTCTGGAAAGGTATAGGGTTTCCTGCTTCAGCAGGGGGTTGGACTAGAACAGGGGTCTCAAACGCCGGTCCATGGCCCAGTATTGGACTGTGACCCATTGGGAACTGGGCTGCGCAAGCAGTGATTGAGCGCATGAACATGTGAAGTTGCCTTTGCGCAAATGACTGTGCACACGCAAAACCATCCCCTCTCTCCTGCCTCGCTACCGCCGGTCCACAGAGCCAGAAAGACTAGAAGACCTCCAAGGTCCCTTCCAACTCTATTCTATATTCTATATAGATAAAAACAACAAAAGTAGATGTAAGCTTGTGGTGTACGTTCTTTTTCTTCAGAAGTTCAGTTTTGTTGGGTTAAATCAGTGGTCTTCAAACTTGGCAACTTTAAGACTTATGGACTTCAACTCCCAGAATTCCTCAGCCAGGAATTCTGGGAGTTGAAGTCTACAAGTCTTAAAGTTGCCAAGTTTGAAGACCCCTGGACTAAATATAGGCTGTGCATGGCATCTAACAAGACAGCTCTACTTCTCCTGACCTTTCCCTCTACGAGCTGAAAAACATTCCTGGCAAACTATTATTCAGGGGCAATATATATTTTTTTGTTGCTATTGTCTACTCTGACAGCTGTTCGGTCATCAGTACACAGAGAGGCTTGTCATGTTTGTACAATTAATTGCATTTTGTAGGAAGCACGATGATACCGGATGATACGGTCATGGAAATAAATGTTTATTTCCCAGATCGTGGGTTTGCCTGATTTTTTTTTTCAAATCAAGAGTACAAGGAGCCCTGGATTTACAACCACAACTGAGCCCCAAATTCCTGTTGCTAAGCGAGATATTTGTTAAGTAAGTTTTACCCCATTTTATGACCTTTCCTGCCACAGTTGTTAAGTGAATCGCCACAGTTGTTAAATTAGGAACACAGTTGCAAAGTGAATCTGGCTTCCCCATTGACTTTGCTTGTCAATAAGGTTGCAAAAGGTGATCATACGATCCGGGGATACTATAAGCATCATAAATAGGAGTCAGTTGCCAAGCATCTGAATTTTGATCATGTGACCATGGGGATGATGTAATGGTCGTAAGTGTGAAAAAGAATCATAAGTCACCTTTTTTCAGTGCTGTTATAACTTCAAATGGGTCACTAAATGAACTGCTGTAAGTGGAGGACTATTAATAGTTGAGAGAAACCACAGGGAACATCTAATCAACATCTAACCTGCTTCTTCAGAGAAAGAGAGACAGACAGAGAAACAGAGAGACAGTGAGAGAGACAGAGACTGAGAGAGAAAGATAGAGTCAGACAGAGAGACAGAGAGAGACAGAGAGAGACACAGAGAGAGACACACACAGAGAGAGAAATAGAAAGAAAGAAAGAAAGAAAGAAAGAAAGAAAGAAAGAAAGAAAGAAAGACAGTCATCTATCTGAAATGGTATAGGGTATAGGGTCTCTTGGTTGAGACAGACAGAGACAGAGAGAGAGACAGAGACACAGACACAGACACACACACACACAGAGAGAGAGACAGAGACAGAGAGACAGACAGACAGACTGAGAGAGAAAGAGAGTCAGACAGAGAGTCAGAGAAACAGAGACAGAGAGACACACAGAGAGAAATAGAGACACACACAGAGAGAGAAATAGAAAGAAAGAAAGAAAGAAAGAAAGAAAGAAAGAAAGAAAGAAAGAAAGAAAGAAAGAAAGAAAGACAGTCATCTATCTGAAAGGGTATAGGGTCTCCTGGTTGAGACAGACAGAGACAGAGAGACAAAGAGAGACACACAGAGACACAGATACATACATACACACACACACACACACACACAGAGAGAGAGAGAGAGAGAGAGAGAGAGAGAGAGAGAGAGAGAGAGAGAGAGAGAGAGAGAGAGAGAGAGAGAATGTACATATGCACACATAAGCCAGGACATACTATCAAAATGGTGAATATAATTAAACTTACCAAAAAGGAGAATATTTGTAGCTCAGGGTTGACATGAGGGGTCACTGCTGTTCTCTGAGCTAGGTGGGTTTTTGTTTGTTTGTTTGTTTGTTTTACAGATGTTCCATTTCCCAATGAAGGTAACATTGCCCTGTCAGTGTTAGTGATGTTCTCTGGTTGGGCTGTTTACTGTTAGCTAGTTTGACAATTCCTTGATTGGGGCATTGTTTACGTCTTGATTATTGGTCTGATGTTAATCTTGGTGTTAATCTATGCTCATCTGCCTGCTGATTGCTGGTGGGGAGGTGTTTTGGTCTTTTTGTTCCCTATTTTCCAATAATTGATCTCAGGGGCTGCCACAAAGGAGTCAAGCTATTCTCCAAAGCACCAGAAGACAGGACAAGAAAAAGTGGATGAAAACTAATCAAGGAGAGAAGCAACCTAGAACTAAGGAAAAACTTCCTGACAGAATAATTAACCAGTGGAACAACCTGCCTCCAGAAGCGGTAAATGCTCCAACAATGGAATTTTTAAGATGAGACTGGACAAACATTTCTCTGAAATGGTATAGGGTTTCCTGCCTGAGTAGGGGGTTGGACTAGAAGACCTCCAAAGTCCCTTCCAACATTATTATTATTATTATTGTTGTTGTTGTTGTTGTTGTTGTTTGGCTTGTTGGTTGTTTCTTTTGCACAGTATGCACGTTGTTTATAGTTATATGTCTATTATTTTTATTTTAACCCTGAGCTACAAATATTTTGCTTTATCAGGTTCACTACATTAAGACATTGTATTTATTGCCTAGAGTTCCAAGCAGTAGGATTTGTTTTTATCCATTGTTAAAAGTGTATGTTGGATTATTATGTTTCATTTATTGTTACGAGTCCTCACGATTCTTCTAATTGTGATGGGATATACATTTGGGGAAAAAAAACACCCTTCTTCTTCTCTCAAGCCATTATAATAAAATAATAGAATAATAGAATTGGAAGGGACCTTGGAGGTCTTCTAGTCCAACACCCTGTTCAGGCAGGAAGCCCTGTACCAAATGATTGTCCAATGTCTTCGTAAAAACTTCCAGTAATAGAGCATCCACAACTTCTGAAGGCAAATTATTTCCACTAGTTATTTGTTCTCTCTCAGGAAGTTTCTCCTTAATTCCAGGTTGCTTCTCTTCTTGATTAGTTTCCATCCATTGGTTCTTGTCTTGCCTTCTGGTGCTTTGGAGAATAGCTTGACTCCCTCTTCTTTGTGGCAGCCCCTCAAATATTGGAACACTACTATCATGTCATCCTTAGTCAGTGCTGGGATTCAAACGAAGAGAAAGACGAAGGGGGATATGATAGCAGTGTTCCAATATCTCAGGGGCTGCCACAAAGAAGAGGGAGTCAAGCTATTCTCCAAGGCGCCTGAAGGCAGGACGAGAAACAACGGATGGAAACTGATCAAGGAGAGAAGCAACTTAGAACTAAGGAGAAACTTCCTGACAGTTAGAACAATTAACCAGTGGAACAACCTGCCTCCAGAAGCGGTGAATGCTCCAACACTGGAAGTTTTTAAGAAGAGACTGGACAGCCATTTGTCTGAAATGGTGTAGGGTTTCCTGCCTGAGCAGGGGGTTGGACTCGATGACCTCCAAGGTCCCTTCCAACTTTATTATTATTATTGTTGTTGTTATTGTTATTATTATGATTATCTGTGTGGATGCTGCTTCCTGAAGTCCATTCTCAGCCTGGGCAACAAAAAATTAGCCAATAGTTCTGCCAAACTGGTGCAAACTGGCTGAATCCCACCACTGCCCCTATTCCTTCTTTTCATTAAACTAGACATACCCAATTCTTGCAACCGCTCTTCATACGTTTTAGCCTCCAGTCCCCTGATCATCTTTTTTGCTCTTCTCTGCACTCTTTCTAGATTTTCAACATCTTTTTTATATTGTAGTGACCAGGGCTTTTTTTCTCGTAGAACGCCCAGAACGGAGTTCCGGCACCTTTTTTGGATGGAACTTGTAGGGTAGGCAAGGAGAGTTGTATGACGTATGTGAGTTCCGGCACCTTTTTATTTATTTTTTTAGAAAAAAAGCACTGGTAGTAACCAAACCTGGATGCAATATTCCAAATATGGCCTTACCAAGGCTGTGAGAGATACTGCAGTTTCTGGAGTTCGCTGAAGGAAAACGAATAAGACAACTGGAAAATCCTTCTCTTTCTCTTTCCTGTATTCGATCCGTGTAATGTTTAGAAAAAAAGAAGAAGAAAAGAAGCAAAAAAGGCACAGGTACTCCTCGACTTACGACCACAATTGAGCCCAACATTTCTGTTCTTAAGCAAGACATTTGTTAAGCGAGTTCTGCCCCATTTTACAAGCTTTCTTACCACCGTTGATTTTGCTTGTCAAAATGTCGCCAAAGGGAATCACATGACCCCCTGGGACACAGCAACGGTCATAAGTATGAACCCGTTGCCAAGCATCTGAAGTTTGATCACGTGATCATGGGGCTGCTGCAGAGGTCGTAATTGTGAAAAACGGTCACTTTTTTTCAGTGCCGGCATAACTTTTAACGGGCACTGAATGAATTGTTGTCAGTTGAGGATTTCCTGTGTGCATTTGGCATTGGGGATGTGAAGGAAGCCCCAAGGGTTTCCTGCCCACACATTTGAAATGGTCTGCCATGTTTTCTTCCCCCAGATAATAATAATAATAAAAAAAAACCCTGGATCCTTTGGGAACCAGAGTCTGCAGCAAAACAGCATCTGCCCGGAGAGGAGAAATACATCCCTTATTCCAGTCTCTGTTGCTGGCAGCCGGAGGGTCGGAGAAACACTTTGAAATCGTCCTGTTGCATAAATAACATGATATGTCAGCGTGCTGTGTTTGGACACGCTGCTGAAATATCGTGTGCCAAAAGATGAGCTTATAAACATTAAAGCCATATGGGCTCCTCAGCCCAGCCGTGCTGGCCTGGCTGCGGGAGCACCACTCCTGTGCCAAGCTCTGCTGGAGACTTGGCTGGGGGAGAGCGGGGCAACGAACCCAGCCTGACCTCCCTGCATGTAGCCGGCTGGGCTGCCGAGATTGTCCCGAAGGCGAACCAGACCGTTTACATAGGCCGTGGCTCATTTATCAAGCCATAATTGGTTGGGCTCCAGGGGAGACCCTGAAGATGTCAATCATTTCTGCCTTACTGCAGCGGTTTGTTATTACGGCTGGAGGAGAGATTGGATGGACTGTGAGGTGGGGCTGGAGACAGAAATCCTTAGATTAGGAATTTAATTTGTATTAGGGAATGATAAACTCAAACGATACAGTTGGTTGAATAAGCACTGTTGAACTGTATTAAAAAATCAATAAAAACTTATGAAATAAAATGAAAAAAAGAAATCCTTGCTGAAATGAGAGCCAGTTTGGTGCAGGGGTAGGCAACCTTGGCTCTTTTATGACTCGTGGACTTCAACTCCCAGAATTCCTGAGCCACCTCTCTTTCCCCTCAGCATGGCTGGCTCAGGAATGCTGGGAGTTGAAGTCCACGAGTCATAAAAGAGCCAAGGTTGCCTATCCCTAAGATGCTGGCCTAGAAACCAGGAATTGGTGAGTTCTAGTCCCGCCATAGGCATGAAAGATGGCTGGGTGATTTTGGACCAATCACCAGGAAATGGTGAATTCCAGTCCTGCCTTGTACATGAAAGCTGGCTGAGTGAGTTTGGGCCAATCACTAGGAGACAGTGAGTTCTAGTGTTGCCTTAGGCATGAAAGCCAGTTGCGTGACCTTGGGCCAATCACCAGGAGACTGAATTCTAGTCCCGCCTTATACATGAAAGCTGGCTGGGTGACTGTCTCTCAGCCCAACCCACTCCACAGGATTGTTGTAGGGAAAACAGGAGCAGGAAAAAGTATTAGGTATGTTTGCCACCTTGAAGTATTTATAATAAAGATGGTTTGTGTGTATCAGTCTAGATACATTAGTCCTGTGGCATCTTCCCTTTTCTTTTTCAGAACTGAACAGATTCAAACTTGTTTGGTTTGGTCTAAGGCACCAGGCTAGAAAGCATGAGAGCAGCGCGAGTTCAAGTTCCATCTTAGCCATGGAGGCTAATTGAATGAGTTTAGGCCAGTGATTGTCTCTTAGCCCAACCCTCTTCACAGTTGTGTGGAAAATAGGAGGAGGAAAGTGTAATGGATATGTTCACCACCTTGAGTTGTTTGTAAAAATAATAAAGACAGAATACAAAATCAATGCTAGTGCTAATGCTAATGCTAATGCTAATGCTAATAATGCTAATAATGCTAATAATGCTAATAATAATAATAATAATAATAATAATAATAATAATAATAATAATCAAATGGAACTGTAGAATTGAGTAGGAAAGGACCATAGAAGTCACCACTTTATGATCCCCTGGTCAATGTAAGATTCTCTAAATAATCTCTGGCAGATAATAATAATAGAACTGGAACGGACCTTGGAGGTCTTCTAGTCCAGCCCCCTGCTCAAGCAGGAGAACCTCAGACAAGTGACTGTCTAGCCTCTTCTTAAAAATCTCCAGTGATGGAGCGCCCATGATTTCTGGAGGCAAGCTGTTCCACTGGTTGATTGTCCTCACAGTCAGGAACTTTCTCCTTAATTCTAAGTTGCTTCTCTCTTTTTCCGTTTCCAACCATTGTCTCTTGTCCTTCCCTCTGGTGCTGTGGAGAATAATTTGACCCCCTCTTCTTTGTGGCAGCCCCTCAAATACTGCAACACTGCTATCATGTCGCCCCTGTTTCTTCTTTTCTTTAGACTAGCCAAACCCAAGTCTTTATCCAGTCTTTAAAGACTTCGCTTTCCTTGTCAGGATAATTTCTCAGAAGGGCGATATTTGCATAATTAACCAACTAAATGGGTATCCAACATTTGAGAGACAAAGCTTGATTTCATTTCAATGCAAATGGGCAGCACTGCAGAAAATGGCCGCTTTCGTTGTTAGACCCTCCTGATTTCTCTGTTCGTGGCCCATCAAGGATCTTATTTCCCCATAAAATATTTTTAAAGCCTCGTTCAGGAAACCCAACAACTTTAAAAGGGTCGTTAGCTCCTGGCATGACAATGAAGGACTGTATTAGGGGGGTCTTTTCCTTTTTCTTCCATTCATAACAAAAACCTCTTCTGATTTATTTGAGGGAGGCTGCAGCATGGGCCTGATATTTTCTTCAGGACTGGAGACCTTCCTGGTGTTGCCAAATGGTTTTGAGAACTTGACCTGGGAAGGACCAGCCTTTTAAATTACGCTAATTCAGGAAACAGTTGAATTCAACACAGGAGATGGAAAGGTTAAAATGTTTGTGATGAATTGTATTAAATCTTTCTATAGTAAACTCTAGAGGAAGGAATCGACTTATTCCTGGTGTCTTAAAATCCCTCCTGTCTTTTAGAAGGAAATGATCGTTAATCAGACTGGACAACGGCAAGCTAATAAAAGTGGAACATGTTTCTAATTTTTAGCTTTCATTGTTAAAAATTTCCTTCTTTTTTTTTTTTTCCTTACGAGGTAACTGGGGCTCTGCCTTAGCCTTCATTCTGAAATAAGACCTGAACTGCTAATGGTGGTTGTGGGAACCTTCTTAAATTCATATTGATTGGAGAATAAAATGGGACCTGGGAGCTAATTTAATTTAAATTAAATTGAAGAATATAAAAATGTTTTGGTTTTTGTTTTGTTTTTTTGCCGAGAAATTAAGCTTTCGGGTCTTGTGTTCTTTGGCTAGCTATGACCAGGCAGAGCCCTGTGAGAAAGTGACACAATAATATGAAACATTAATGTAATGTAACAGGGGAGACCAACTTTGGCAACTTTTAAGATTTGTGAACTTCAGCTCCCATAATTCCCCAGCCAGCCAGTCTTAAAGTTGCCAAGGTTGGACACCCCTGCTGTAGAGAAACTAATACTCAAGGGAGACTGCCCCTGTACCTGGAGGATCGATTCCTAGCTTTAATTGGATGATGAGCATAACAATAATGGTCTTTCTTCTTGGGGATTTATATTTATAGTGTCTTTGAATGTGATGGCTTTCCCATCATACACTAGACCAGTGGTTCTTAACCTGGGCGATATCGCCCCCCCAGGGGGAGATTTCATTTTTCAGGGGGGCGATGGAATGAAAAGGGGTGACGTGGGGGTGAAGGAACGAAAAGGGGGCGATATGGGGGCGATGGAGCGAGAAGTTTTGGGGACACTTTTGAGACTTTTTTGTACAGTGAATCGCTGCATATCTGTCATACAAAAACATCAGATCGCTCAATTAGTGGATTGAATTGTGTTTTCAAATGTTCCTCCAGCTAGCTTCAGTACAGAACGCCGTACATATGTGAATACGCATCGCTTATCTTCATGCGCATTGTGCAGCAGCCTCTTCCCTTTTTATATTTCTTTTTGCGTCTTAAATTTCACTTGTAATTCAATCATTAAATGTTACTGTTTTTCTTTTCGGGCATTTCACTTTCTTGCAATTGAATTTTGTTTTCAGTGGTGATTACATTTAAGTGTCTTGAATAAATAAGATAATAATGAAATACATGTATCACGAAGTTTGGGAATAAAGTGACGGGTGGCACCAAAATTTTTCAAACAGTTGAGATATGGGAAAAAGACTGGAAATAAACTATTTGCATCAATATGTCCTGATGACAATTTTAAAAAAAAACAAAAAAAAGTGTCTGCATAAATTGAAGAATTATTTCCTATGTTGTGATTGAGAGGTTATGTTGGGGGAGGGGGGCGATGACAACTTTCCCATTGGCTCAAGGGGGCGATTCTTTCAAAAAGGTTAAGAACCACTGCACTAGACCACAAATAAGCCAATTAAAATTTTAACTTACTACAAAACCAGTCCTGGAAAACTGGATTGAGTAAATCATGAGTATGTTAAACACATTTAGCATAAGCTTATCATGCAGATAGCCCCTTTGCATTCTTCCTCCCATTCTTTGCAATCTTACAGACTTCCCTCTTTTGCAGGAAATTGCAATATCCTGTTACATCATGGCCACCTAGGATGCATGCAAATCATAGTTTGCTTAGTTGGGATAAGTCAGCAAATTATGGCTTCCCAGGAAAGCAGAAGGCAAAGGCCACTTAATGACCAGCATGACTTACAACTCCAGTTGTAAGTTGAGGACCACCAGTAGATTGTAGCTGTTTCTCAATTCATATCTGTACATGTAGATTATGTATGGATTACAGATAGTCCTCGACTTATGACCACAATTGAGCCCAAAATTTCTGTTATTAAGCGAGACATTTGTTGCGAGTTTTGTCCCATTTTATGACTTTTCTTGCCACAGTTGTTAAGTGAATCACTGCAGTCGAAAAGTGAGTACCTGGTGGTTAAGTGAATCTGGCTTCCCCATTGACTTTGCTTAACAGAAGGTCACAAAAGGTGATCACATGACACTGCAACCCGTCATAAATATGAGTCAGTTGCCAAGCGCTTTGGACACGTGATCAAGGGGATGCTGCAAAGCTTGTAACTCTGAAAAATGGTCATCAGTCACATTTTTCAGTGCTGTTGAAACTGTGAACAGTCACTAAATGAACCGTTGTAAGTCGAGGACTACCTGTACTGTAGTACAGGGGTCCCCACCCCCCCGGTCCATGGACCGATACCAGGCCACAGCATGCCAGCAACAGGTCTGCACAAACAAGCAAAGCCCCATCCTTGGGATGCAGGCAGCACACAAAACCACGCATTTTCCATTTTCCGTGGAAAAATCTTTCTCCACGGAACCGGTCCCTGGTGCTCCAAAGATTGGAGACCTCTGCTGTAGTATATTTAGATTTGACTTGTAACATTGTTAATGATGCCTATAATATTGTCTCTTTGGGGGGCAATAGGCACGTGGCTGCACAGAATCAGGGTAATTTTGAAGAAAACCTACTTCAACTGTGAGCATCTTAAACACTGTGGCTAAGCAACTGTAATTTGCCATTAAAAGTGGTGAGGTTCATTCAGTGCCAGACAAGAATGGTAGCCATTTAAGATTCTCTCCTATTGTAGGAAAAGAACAGCCTGAGCTGAAAGGCAGGGTTAAATGTGTCATAAATCTGCAGTCATTGCATTACCACAAGACACCTTTCTGTGAATTCCGTTTATCTAGCGCCAATTCAGCTTTTTACCATTAATTGACTAGCACTAAATTCTTATATAGGGGTAGCAATAATAAACTCTTCTGTGCTTTGATTTCAACCAATGCTTTTGGTTATTTGATGTCCACACTGTGTGGTTCTAAAGCATGCAGAAGTACTTCCCTTTTTGATCGTCATCATTGATTTCCAGGCTCGACGTTACCACGGAACTGAAAATAGTGACTTATGACCAGTTTTCACCCTTACAACCAGTGGTGGGATTCAAACAGGTGAACAACTGGTTCTCTGTGTGGATGCCACTTCCGGAAGTCCATTCTGGGCCTGGAAAACAAAAAATTAGCTACCGGTTCTGCCGAAGTGGTGCGAACCAGCTGAATCTCACCACTGCTTACGACCATTGCAGCACCCCCATGGTCACGTAATCCACATTCGGATGCTTGGCAACTGGTTCATCTTTCTCCCTCTGTCCTGGCCAATTTTTACAGAGGGACGATTGAGAGCGTCTCAACAAACTGCATCACTGTTTGGTTTGGTGATAACAACGCCTCAGATAGAAAGTCCATACAGAGAGTGGTAAGGACAGCTGAGAAGATTATAGGAAACTCGCTTCCCGTGATTCAGGATATGTGCTTACAAGCGCTATGTGCTTAGTGCTCTAAGCATTATTAGAGACCCCACACGCCCCCACTTCATGGTCTGCGTCTATTGCTCCCCTCTGGGAGGAGGTTTTGAAGTACTTCCAGCAGGATTGCCAGATTCTGTACTAGCTTTATTCCCTATGCCGTCCGTCTGGTAAACTTGCAAGATTTGTTTTTCTTGCCACATAGATGTATATATCCGAACTAGACTGTCTTGTTTCTCTGTGTCATAGTATATCTGGGTATGTTGGTATAGGCATAATTTATTTTATTTATTTATTTTTGTCATGTTTATGCAGTGTATATTGGAGGTGGTTACCCTTTGAGAGCTATATGCAACGGAATCTCATTTTAATGTATGCTGATTAGTGTACATTTAAAGTGACAATGAAGTTTCTATTCTATTCTATTCTATTCTATTCTAGTCTAGTCTAGTCTAGTCTAGTCTATTCTATTCTAGTCTAGTCTAGTCTAGTCTAGTCTAGTCTAGTCTAGTCTAGTCTATTCTCTATAAAGATTCTATTCTATTCTATTCTATTCTATTCTAGTCTAGTCTAGTCTAGTCTATTTTATTCTCTATAAAGATTCTATTCTATTCTATTCTATTCTAGTCTAGTCTAGTCTATTTTATTCTCTATAAAGATTCTATTCTATTCTATTCTATTCTATTCTATTCTAGTCTAGTCTATTTTATTCTCTATAAAGATTCTATTCTATTCTATTCTATTCTATTCTATTCTATTCTATTCTAGTCTAGTCTAGTCTAGTCTAGTCTAGTCTAGTCTAGTCTAGTCTAGTCTAGTCTAGTCCAGTCCAGTCCAGTCCAGTCATATTTCTGACAGTTGCAGTGTCCTGGGGTCACGTGATCCCCTTTTACGACCTTCTGACAAGCAAAGTCAATAAGGAAGCCAGATTCACTTAACAACCGTGTTCCTAACTTAACAACTGGGGTGATTCACTGTGGCAAAAAAGGTCATAAAATGAGGCAAAATTCATTGAACAACTGTCTTGCTTCTCAACAGACGTTCCGGGCTCAGCTGGGATCCTAAGCCAAGGGCTACTTGTAGGGCATCATCCCAAAAGCCGCCTTGTAGCCTACGCGGAGGGAGAAGCAGATCCTTCTTCCGAGGGACTGTTTCATTTCTTCACACGCTTTTACCCTTTGTCAGGGAATGAGCTTGTGGGCTGTGTTTAGCATCAGTCCATAAATAAACCCCCTGGAGCCATCAGTGTCGGCTCTTGGCGGGGTTCAGAGTTCCCGCGGCTGCTTTAGAACATGACTCATGCCAGCAAGGTCAGATGACCCATTGCTGGTGACAGGACAATTGTCTTTGGACAAAGGATTGCAGTCGCATTGACTTGATCGGTGGATTTAAATAGTCCTTCTGCTATTATGGGATTGGCCTCTACTGGGTGACACCTCATGTTTACAGGCTTGTATTCCTGTCCCAAGAAAAGGCCAGGATGGGGCTGTTCCCGGTTCTATGTATATAGGTAGTTCTCTCATTGTACAGCCATTTGTTTAATGATGGTCCGAAGTTATAACACCACTGGAGAAAAGGGATGTATGACTGGTCCTCACACTTACGACTGTTGCAGCATTCCCCATGGTCACGTGATCAGAAATCGGTCACTGGCATGTACAGGTACTCCTCGACATACAACAGTTCATTTAGTGACTGTTCAAAGGGAGTTATGCCCGTTTCTCACACTTACGACCTTTCTAGCATCTCCATGATCAAGGGATCAAAATTCAGATGCTTGTGGTCACTGACTCATGCTTATGACTATTGCAGTGTCCCGGGGCCATGTGATCCCCTTTTGCAAAGCTGGGCTGTCTTAACTACCTCATTTAAGAACCGTGGCAAGGAAGAATGTAAAAATTGGGTGCAAGTCACTTATCAACCGCCTTGCTTAACCATGGAAATTGTGGTTGTAAGTTGAGGATTTCCTGCACAGTACATGTGGATTGGATGGGGACTCAAGAGGAAGTGCAGAGAGAGGAAGAATAAAAAAAAAACATCAAATTGGTAGTTGCAATGCTATGATTAAAGCCTGGCCCCTTTTCACACACTGAATCACACACAAAGGTGTTCAGAAGATATGGCTGAAATAGTGGCCATGATGATGAGATGAAAGCTTTGCCTGTTTTTTTGTGTGTGTTGCACAAGCAGGCCTTCCATTGGGTGTGCCATTTGGGCCTTTTTGACTGTGTCCTGCAGACACCTCTGATGGCACACATAAAAAAATAGGTGGGGGTTCAACGCTATGATTGCAATCATCACTGTAGCACAGGGGTCTTCAAACTTGGCCCTTTTATGACTTGTGGACTTCAACTCCCAGAATTCCTCAGCCAGCATGTTGGCTGAGGAATTCTGGGAGTTGAAGTCCACAAGTCATAAAAGGGCCAGGTTTGAAGACCCCTGCTGTAGCATTTTGATGTTACTGCACGTGATGTTTATTTCAACCCAGAATCCAATTAATCTGAGGGCCGCAGATTAATTTAGGCAGAAGCCCACAAGTCTTAAAGTTGCCAAGTCTGGACCCCCTTGCTCTAAAACTAAACATCGACTGTATTGATGCAATAAATTGAACTCAGATACTGGATTGTTTTATGGGTTCAGACATCACAGGGAATCATCTATTCATTGATTGACCTAAGTCTGCACAATTCCCCCTTTCTGACTGATCACCGTTAAAAATTAACCAAGTTTACCATGTTGTGCAAATGCATCAGCTAGGTCTTTACCTGACCTGCTTAAATGTGTTGCATGAGAGCAGCCAATGAAAGATCCTGCTATCCTGATTAAAGCACCTGAGGGTAGGACAAGAAGCAATGGATGGAAACAAATCAAGCAGAGAAGCAACCTAGAACTAAGGAGAAATTTCCTCACAGTTGGAATAATTAATCAGTGGAACGACTTGCCTTCTTCTTCTTCTTCTTCTTCTTCTTCTTCTTCTTCTTCTTCTTCTTCTTCTTCTTCTTCTTCTTCTTCTTCTTCTTCTTCTTCTTCTTCTTCTTCTTCTTCTTCTTCTTCTTCTTCTTCTTCTTCTTCTTCTTATTCTTCTTCTTCTTCTTCTTCTTCTTCTTATTCTTCTTCTTCTTCTTCTTCTTCTTCTTCTTCTTCTTCTTCTTCTTCTTCTTCTTCTTCTTCTTCTTCTTCTTCTTCTTCTTCTTCTTCTTCTCCTTCTCCTTCTCCTTCTCCTTCTCCTTCTCCTTCTCCGTCTCCTTCTCCTTCTCCTTCTCCTTCTCCTTCTCCTTCTCCTTCTCCTTCTCCTTCTCCTTCTCCTTCTCCTTCTCCTTCTCCTTCTCCTTCTCCTTCTCCTTCTCCTTCTTCTTCTGCCATATCTGTTATCGGACGCTGGCGATCATGTTGGCGATCCTGTTTTTATCAGCAGCCGCATGAAAAAGTGCTGCTGAGTTTTGTCCAAACCAGTCCCTTAGATTTTGAAGCCACGATGTTCTTCTTCTGCCTGGACCTCGTTTGCCTTCCATCTTTCCCTGGAGGATTAAATGGAGTATGCCGTACTTTTCTGGGTGTCCAAAATATTTTAATTTTCATTTTTTAATTGTTTTGATGATTTCCCTTGTCTTTCCCAGGCGGCTTATCACCTCCTCATTTCTGATCTTGTCAACCCAGCTTTTATACGTAACAGCCGCCTGCAAATCCACATTTCAAATGCTTCTAGTTTCTTCAGGTGGCCTTCTGACGTGCCTCCAGAAGCGGTGAATGCTCCAACACTGGAAGTTTTTAAGAAGAGACTGGACAGCCATTTGTCTGAAATGGTATAAGGTTTCCTACCTGAGCAGGGGGTTGGACTCGATGACCTCCAAAGTCCCTTCCAACTGTGTTATTCTGCTATTCTCTCAAAGTCACATTCCCCTAATTTACACCTTCCTTACTTTTTCATATCCTGGAAAATCTCTCTTGCCTAATGGCTCTTATCAGATTCTGTCCAACTTACACCTCTGTCCGTTCCTTGGATGCCAGATGTAAGTCCCAAAGGTTGCAATTAGCTGTTGCTTCATAATTTACGAAACCTCACTGATCTGTCGGGAATGAACCCCTTCCCCAGAGGGTTGTGTAGTAGGACATTGTGTGCATCTAACATTAGACAAACAAACCACATATTTCTCTTTGACAAGGGAAATGACCAAAGCAGGAAGCTTTCGTACCAGTTTGTTTCCATATAATGAACTACCTTTGGCCAGCTTCCTGATTATATAAATAACTATTGCTGCATTGAAATAGTTACTCCACACTTGGTTGTGATGAACTCATGACAGGTCACCATTGTCTTCCCTGTTTTTTAAACTTCTGATGGGGGCTTCAGCAGTTGGAGGGGACAACAGGGAACAATTCCAAATTCTTTTGGGGAGCTCCTGAGCCATTTCTTAGCGCTCTTCAATTTCCTCAAGATGTTTGAAGAAGCTGGCCCAGAAATGGCAATCTTTGTAACATTAATTTGTTTCACCTACGTTCTGAGAAACTTGGCAAAAATTAATGCTTATATTTAAATTCTGGCACTCAGGGAGCAAACTGCCTATTCAATAGCAGATGCTTGAACAATATCGAGAGAAAAATTGAGAGAGAAAAAAATCACAATATTTTCTTCTACTCCTAAGCATTGTGTAAGAGCTTTTTGATTTTTTTTTTTTTTTACCCTGGCAACATCTGAGACATCCTTCAACTTCTTCAAGTAGTCCTCGACTTACAACCATTTGTTTAGTGACTGTTCAAAGTTACGACGGCCCTGAAAAAAGTGACTTATGACCATTTGTCACACCGATGACTGCATCTCCACGGTCACATGATCTAAATTTGGACACTTGACAGCTTCCTCACATTTATGATGGTTGCAGTGTCCCGGGGGGTCATGTGATTCTCCTTTTGTGACCTTCTGACAAGCAAAAACAATGGGGAAGCCAGATTCACTTTACAATTGCGTCACCAACTTCACAGTTGTGGGGATTCGCTTAGCGACTGTGGCGAGAAAGGTCCGTAAAATGGGGCAAAACTCACTTAACAACTGTTTCACTTAGCAACAGAGATTTTTGGCTCAGTTGTGATCGTAAGACGAGGACTACCTGTTCTTCAGAATGAGATCTTACCATCTTCTTTCCATCTTCTTTGTCCTAGCTTAACAGTGCTAAAACTTTTTATTGGGAGGTTTCTCTTAAATGTTTGCGTTAAATTTGCTCCTTATGAAAGAAATTATCCTGTGTCCTTTTGGTTGACAGTCTACTTCTTCTCCAGCCAGTGGCCTGATGTCTGAAATTATAATCATGTCTCCTCTTAATTTTCCATTCTCCAGATTTAGTAAGTAGACATCTTCCAATGCTTGTTCCCAAGAGAGAATAGAATAGAATAGAATAGAATAGAATAGAATAGAATAGAATAGAATAGAATAGAACAGAACCTTGGAGGTCTTCTAGTCCAGCCCCCTGCTCAAGCAGGAGAACCTATACCATCTCGGACAGGTGACTGTCTAGCCTTTTAAAAAAAATCTCTATTGATAGAGCGCCCACAATTTTTGGAGGCAAGCTGTTCCACTGGTTGATTGTCCTCACTGTCAGGAAGTTTCTCCGTAATTCCAAGTTGCTTCTCTCCTTGATCAGTTTCCAACCATTGTTTCTCGTCCTTTCCTCTGGTGCTTTGGTGAACAACGTGACCCCCTCTGCCTTGTGACAGCCCCTCATATACTAGCACACTGCTATCATGTCTTCCCTATTTCTTCTTTTCTTTAAACTAGTCAAATCCAAGTCCCGCAGTCAAATTCCAGTTTCCAATTTCCAAATTTTCTTTGCCCTTCTCACAATATAGTATCCCAAATTGGGTACATTATTTTAAACACAGCCTGGTTGACAAAGTATAGCTGGATTTTATTTGTTCAGGATTTGACACACTGTTCCTGGTTAATGCAATTTGAGAATCCATTACCACTAATCTCTACAGCAGCTTCCTTATTTCGCAGCTTCCTCACTTGAGCTTCTACCAAATGTCCCAATCAAATATATGCATGCAGTGGAGGGGTGACTGGGGATAAAACCATCTCAAGATGTGTCTTCAGGAACACCATCCCCGTGCTCATTTCCCAGGATTTTTTAACCCAAAACTAAACCATTCTAATACTTGCAGTAGATTAGTTTAATGTATATATCAATAAAATACCTCTTTGGAAATGCATGTGTGACATGACATGCTTGCTGAAATAATTCCTTATTTATTCATTTGGTGTGTAACTGCAGTTCTTCCCAGAATGTCTTCAAGCATAACCCTTCAAGACTTTGTGCTTGAGGTGGAAAAAAATGAAATGTTGATTTTGGGCTTCACTGATTAGATAGATTTGTTGTTATTAAAATGGCTAATTCAGGGGTAGGCAACCTTGACTCTTTTATGACTCGTGGACTTCAACTCCCAGAATTCCTGAGCCAGCCATGCTGAGGGGAAAAGGAAAGGTTTCCAAGCTGAGCCATGCTGGCTCAGGAATTCTGGGAGTTGAAGTCCACGAGTCATAAAAGCTAAGGTTGCCTACCCCTGGGCTAGTTTATACTATTAAGTAAAAGTAAAAAGTTGAAGTTTGATGTTAATGTTCTATTCTACTGCACCAAGTCAACGCCCCCCCCCTTTTTTGCCCTTGCTTTCCCTCACTTTCCTCTTCTCTTTCCTCTTCCCTAACTTTCCTACTATTACTTTGTATTTTCTTTGCATCTTACACTATAAATTAATAAAATTCATAAACAAGAATGATTATGTTTAGAGAGTCCAAAGTTGTAACTGTTTTATAAACACCATAAACTGAAGAGTTAAACCTGCTCTGTTTCTAGTGGATTTTACTATTGAAAATTAAGACCAACTCCATTAGTGGTCAAAAGTACAACAGTGAATATCTAGCATCTCCCCTCTTAATTTATTTCCTGCCTTTACTATTGTTTATAAATACACATGGTGGTAAGCATACCTAATTCTCTTTCCTCCTCCCATTTTCCCCACAATCACCACCTTGTGAGGTGGGTTGAGCTGAGAGTGAGTGACTAGTCCAGGGGTAGGCAACCTTGGCTCTTTTATGACTTGTGGACTTCAACTCCCAGAATTCCTGAGCCAACATGGCTCAGCTTGGAAACCTCTTCCTTTCTCCTCAGCATGGCTGGCTCAGGAATTCTGGGAGTTGAAGTCCACAAGTCATAAAAGAGCCAAGGTTGCCTATCCCTCGACTAGCCCAAAGTCACCCAGCCAGCCTCCATGCCTAAGATGGAATTCAACATCTGCCAAAAATGGTGTAGGGTCTCCTATTGGGCAGGGGGTTGGACTAGATGACCTACAAGGTGCCTTCCAACTCTGTTATTCTCTTCTATCTCCTAGTGATTGTCCCGAAGTCATCCAGCTGACTTTCAAGCCTAAGGCGGGGACTAGAACTCATAATCTCTTACTGATTGACTCAACGTCACCCAGCAGGCTTTCAAGCCTAATTAGAACTCAAAGTCTCCTGGTGATTGGTCCAAAGTCATCCAGCCAAGTTTCATACTTAAGAACTTACACTCTCCTGCTTTCTAACTTGGTGTCTTAACTGTTAAACCAAACAGGCTCTTTTTGTGTGTAGCTTATGGAAGAAATTTCAGAACTGATATGGATGTTTCTTCAGAATTTACAAAGGAGATTCTGGGGGGGAAAGCAGTGCCATTTTATCATGCTCCTTGACCTGGATTGCTCTTCCTAATTTGTGTAGCTCTGTAGATTATAAATATGTATATTTAATTTATGAATTCTATTAAATGTCAATTTAATTCATTAGTTCAATTAATTTAATTTATTAGATAATTATGCTTATACATAATAGTCTAAATGACAACTCCAGCCTCTCCAACTAGCATGGTCCTGTTGAGGGTGCAGAGTTTTAATTCACCCACCTAGTAAGGAGCATAGGTCTCCAGACCTGATAAGCACCTGAAGGCAGGGCAAGAAGCAATGGATGGAAACTAATCAAGGGGGGATCCAACCTAGAATTAAGGAGAAATGTCGTGTGTGTGAGAATTATTAAGTAGTAGAATGACTTGCCTCCAGAAGTTTGAGTGCTCCAACACTGGAGGTTTTTAAGAAGAGATTGGACGACCATTTGTCTGAAATGGTATGGGGTTTTCCTGCTTGAGCAGGGGGCTGGACTAGAAGACCTCCAAGGTCCCTTGCCAAGACACTTCCCCCATTTGAGTTTGCACAGGAAAGAGACCCATTTGAGAGCCTCCACATGTGGCTTTTTAAAAATGCAGATCCCCCCCTTGATTAGTTTCCATCCATTGCTTCTTGCCCTGCCTTCAGGTGCTTATCAGGTCTGGAGACCTATGCTCCTTACTAGGTGGGTGAATTAAAACTCTGCACCCTCAACAGGACCATGCTAGTTGGAGAGGCTGGCAGTTAATTCTGCACTCCTGTCTTATCAGTCTGGCTGATGTTGTCTAGACTCAAAAACCAACCAAAGTTGAATAGCGGATGCCTGAAAATCCCAGTTTGGGTTGGAAACCATCCCTCTTGAAGGCAAGAACAGGTCATGAGTTCTCCCAAATTTTAAAAATTAAGCTCAGCTCAATGTGTTTATGTATGTGGGGGGGGGGGGCTTGAACCAGGAACCCCTGAAACTCCATTTTTCCAACTTTAGTTCACGGCGCATGTGAAGAAGGCGGCCCCGTTTGGGTTTTAATAAATTAAATGACCTTGGTGTTAGATGTTACCATCGTCTTTATTAGGAAGTGGAATAAAATTGCACACAAAGGAGTCATTTTAAAAAAAAAGAGAGAGAGAGGAGGGGAAGGAAGAGGAAGAATCACCGTGAACACAACATAGATTTCGATCTCTTTTGGATGGATCTCGAGAGAAGGGAGAAAGAGAGACTTGTGTCTGAGGTCAGGGCTCCCAAATCCCTTCCTTTTTGATTGGTGAAAGAATATCAACATTTAGAAATTCAAAGGGCCAACAGACTCAGCAGCAAAAGACGGCAGGTGGGGAGGAGTGTCACCTGCCAGTCTCCATAGAGAAGAAGGAAGGAAGTTATTTCCAAGGAACAGAAAACCATGCTGATTACAAGAAACCTGGCGGCTCCAAAGGATTAAAGCCCGGAAGTCTTTTTGTCTGCTCTCCAGTGATGTCCTCAAGGGGGGGGGGGTAGAAAGGATGCCTCGGTTTTCCGAATGGAAGGCTTAGGCCAGGGCCAAGGCACACCAGGAGTCTTGACGAGGGCCAACGTTCAGACCCAACGGCTGGGACATGGCGGATGCTGGGAAAGTGTAGTCTTCTGGCTCGTACTTGAACTGGGGATGGGGGTCCTCCAGCCCGTTTTCAGAATGACTTGGAGCCTGCAGGGATCAGGAATTAGTCAATGAGTTCATCACCACCACAGGTAGGAGGGCTGGCAGTCAAACGCCACAATCCCAAATCCTTATTAATCTCCACCCACACCGACAGCAGACAGCACCAATTCAACTGGAGCAGGGGTCGGCAACCTTGGCTCTTTTATGACTCGTGGACTTCAACTCCCAGAATTCCTCAGCCAGCATGGCTCAGCTTGGAAACCTCTCCCTTTCCCCTCAGCATGGCTGGCTCAGGAATTCTGGGAGTTGAAGTCCACGAGTCATAAAAGAGCCAAGGTTGCTTACCCCTGGACTGGAGCAACACAAAAATCATCGGCCATACTACCACCCGCCTCGCTCGTGAGTTCATCGAAGCCTGGTACTCCACAAGCAGTTCCATCCACACACACATCGACGTACAACCAGCCTACAAACCCCTCAGCATCCAAATCAACCGCACAGCCAGCCAGAGACAGCACTGATCCTCAACCAGCCCACGCAAGCCCCCCATCCCTCCCACCAGTTCATCTCCCAATATACTTGACCTGATGTAGCCTCCCCATCACAAACCTCTCATGATGGCTCCCATCTGACCCATCACAAGATTCATCCCAAGACCCTCACTGGACACACCCACACCTGAAGCCCTTATAAACAGAAGATCACCGACATCCCCTCTAAACTCCGCTGAAGATGTTACCTAGCCTGGTAACGAAACGTTCAGAAACCAACCCACGAACTTGGAGAACAGACCTCCACGCTTATCCTACACCAGAGCTAGAGATATTTGCCTCTATTGCAAATAAGACATTCTTAAAGACATTTGTTGGGTACCGTTCTGGCTCTTGTTACAGGGAGTCCTTGATATACAACCCTTCATTTAGTGCCTGTTCAAAGTTACAATGGTACTGCAAAGAGAGGGACTTACAAGTAGCTCTTCTGCTTATGACTTTCCCTGTTACGTGATCAAAATTCGGACTCTTGCAACCGGCATGGCTGCAACATCCTGGGGTCAAGTGATCCCGGAGTCAAGTGATCCCCATTTGTGACTTTCCTAGTCAATGGGGGGAAGCCAGATTCATTTAATGACCACATGATTCACTTAACGATTGCCGTGATTCTCTTTTAATAACTGTGCCCCCCCCCAAAAGTTGTAAAATTGAACACGACTCGGTCCCCCCAGGTTACTTGCTTAGGCTTCTCAATTTTGTAGCAAACTGCTTTTTTTAAAATACACGCGCGCGCGCACACACACACACACACACACACGGCTGTTTTTGCAATGTGTCTATTGAAAAAAAATGACATAAAAGTTTGTTAGGAATCCAAGTACTTCCTCAACTTGCAACTATTCATTCATTATACGGCATTGAAAAAATTTGGGCGCCTGGCAACTGGCGTGCATTTCCAGTGGTTGCCGAGCAACTAATTTGGGTCACATGATCACTCCTTGCGACCTTTCCAGATGGTTTCCGACAAAATCAGTGGGGGGAAAGTCAGTTTCACTGAATGACTGCACGATTCGTTTAGTGACCATGGTGATTTATTTAATGGTCCGCAGCAAAAAAAAAGTCATAAAATTGGGCACGGCCCACTTAAACACTGCCTCGCTTAGCTATGGAAGGGCCAGTCCCAAAAATTGTGGTTGTAAGTTGAGGACTTACATTGGTGTGAGGTCCCTGCTGATTGTACTGACCTGGGAAGTCGACACTATTGCTTGTCCCGGATATTGTGGGGTAATGGTGGGTTCGGTTTTTAAAGTGACTGTGCTCTCTGAGTTTGTAAGTGAGGAAGGAGAATTGGTGGTTGAAGTTGTGGAACCTGAGAGTGATAGAAAATATATATAAATATATATATTAGAATTGTATATTAAGGAACGCGTCAAGCAGATCAAGCAATTATCACCCACAATTGTCTCATATTGTCATTCATTTGTATTTCCATCGACTTCAAAAGTTTTCACTGCTTTATACTATACCAGAGGTAGGCAACCTTGGCTCTTTTATGACTCGTGGACTTCAACTCCCAGAATTCCTGAGCCAGCCATGCTGAGGGGAAAGGGAGAGGTTTCCAAGCTGAGCCATGCTGGCTCAGGAATTCTGGGAATTGAAGTCCACGAGTCACCAAAGTGCCAAGGTTGCCTACCCCGGCCTAGTCCATTGTTTCTCCACCTCAGCAACTTTAAGAGGTGTGGACTTCAACTCCCAGAATTCCTGAGCCAGCCATGCTGAGGGAAAAGGGAGAGGTTTCCAAGCTCAGCCATGCTGGCTCAGGAATTCTGGGAGTTGAAGTCCACGAGTCATAAAAGAGCCAAGTTTGCCTACCCCTGTACTATAGAGATAGTCTTCCACTCACAATCATTTGTTTAGTGACCATTCAAAGTTATGGCGGCACTGGAAAATTGATTTAAATCATTTTTCACACGTATGACCATTGCGGCATCCCTGGGGTCACATGATCAAAATCCCGATGCTTGGCAACTGGTTCATATTTATGACGGTTGCAGTGTGCCGGGGATCACATGATCCCCTTCTGCGACCTTCTGAGAAGCCAAGTCAAGGGGGAAGCCCCTTAACAACTGCATTATTAACTTAGCAACAGCAGTGATTCACTTAAGAACCGTGGCAAAGAAAGGTGGCAAAATGGGGCAAAACTCAGTTAACAAGTGTCTCGCTTAGTAACAGAAATTTGGGGGTTGTGGGCGTAAGTCGAGGGCTACCAGTACGATGATGAAGGCCAAATGCCACTCCATCTGGTTGTCTCTTGGTTAGGATTCTAACTTATCTTTCCATTAACTTCCCGTTCCATTTATAAGTTGCCACACTGATCAAAGGAGCTCTCCATAGGCTCCAGAAAATAAGCATTAAAAGCAGAAACCCTATAGTAAAAGGGAGATTATCTCAGACCCTGTCAGTGAACAACAATACGGTAAAAAAAACAGTTTTAAACCACTCTTTTGACCCTGAGAAGGCCTTGCTAGGATTGTAGGGGGAAGCCCAGCGTTTTCACAAATAAGAAAGAAAACCTAAACAACTCTGAAGAACTTAATGAGCTCAGTGGCCCTGAAATGCCATGAATACTTGCTAAGTGCTGGATAAGAAAACATTTCAGAATTGGTGGGAGTTGAACTGAAAATACAGGAAGAGGGCAGAGGTAGCAGAAATCTCCAAAAATGTCTGCCCTGTAACGTTTTGTTTGGATTCCGTTATGCATTTATTTACAGTCTTGCTGCCAAAGCACTCAAGAAGGTTTACAGTTCAAAATGACTGAAATCAATCTTTAACCATCATTCTTTGTCAGAGCTAGGCAAAATCATGGGGAGTGATCCATCCTGAAATTGCAGTGCTTTGGGCTAAGAATTTGGATAGGGCAAGGTTGAAAATAAAACACAACTCCCGGTTGTCCCAGAGCTGCAAAAAATGTAGTTCACAAATCAGATGAAGCTAATAACTTGCTTACCCTTAGTTTGTTGAAGTAACTATCACCTATCACTTATAGAACTAAGATGTAAAAACTAAGATCTGCAAGCCACAATGGATGCATTCATACAATACACTAAGCCAGCATTTCCCAATGGGACTCTTGCTATATGCATTGGGACTGCGTTTGCTTTTATAGTATTCCAACATGTCTTGATGCTTCTAAGCTAGACATGGCTACGCTAAGCTAAAATCAACCAAATGACATTATCTGTCAGAACCCTGTTTAAATTCAGTCAAAGAATAACTTAATCAAATCTAGGTTCCTTTCCTAAATCCTTATCTTCTTTCTTTCTGCTCTCCTTCCAGAGAATTTAATAGCAACAGCACCTAGACTTATATACTGCTTCACAGTGCTTTACAACGCCCTCTAAGCAGTTTACAGAGTCAGCATATGGCCCCCCAACAATCTGGGTCCTCATTTTACCAACCTCGGAAGGATGGAAGGTGAGTCAGCCTTGAGCCAGTCAGGATCAAACTGCTGGCAGTGAGCAGAGTTTGCCTGCAATACTGCATTCAAACAACTGCATCATGATGGTTCTGACAAACAACAACACTTTGGGGACTTCAAGATGTCTTCTACTGCAGTGGCCCCCAACCTTTTGGGCACCAGGGACCAGTTCTATGGAGAGAGGTTTTTCCATGGCCCAGAGGGGTGTATGATTTTGTGTGCGGATGGACTTTGCTTGATTGCGCAGCTCAGTTTTCTGGCATGCTGCAGCCCAGTGCTGGTCTGTGGGCCAGGGGTTGGGAACTCCTGTTCTACTGTTGAAAAATGCTATGCATTCTGAGAAGCAATAACAAAGATAGTCCCCAACTTATGACTGTTCAGTTAGTGACCGTTTGAAGTTCTGATGGACCTCCCCAGAGCTATTTATAATCTAGATTCAAAGTTCCAGTGGCCATCCACCCCTCCCTCACCCTGCATTTAGGGCCCACTTGCAGCCTCCCACAATCACATAACCACAATTTAAAAAGTTTTGTTGCAGAAATCTGGCACTTACTTCTGGCTTCCAGCCAAAACAAAAAACAAAAAAACCCCACCCATTAAGGGACAATGGATTCCTTTGATGACCCCCCCCCGTGTTTATTTAACAATGCAGTGATTTGCTTAACAACCAGCCTGAAAAAGGTTGTAAAATCAGATGTGCTTACACACCAATCCACTTAATGACCAGCACTACTTAAAACTGTGTAATTGTCATCTCAATTTATGGACTAACAAATAGAATATCCCCAAAGTATTTTTTTCAAGAGCAGCTGGACTCTCTTTGTTTTTCCTTGAAGATGTTTCGCTTCTAATCTAAAAGAAGCTTCTTCAGTTCAGAGCTTGGATGAGAAGAGAAATGTCTTCAAGGAAAAACACTTGAAGCCTCTTGAAAAAGTACTTTTGGGACCCCCCTGACTTGGATGACAGCGAATTCTCCGTAGACATTTAGCTGTGCACTAACAAACAGAATAATAATGAAACTCACTGTTTGTTGAGGATTTGCTTTTACTGACGTTTTTAGGTTTCCGTTTTCTGGTCTGGATGCTTTCCTTTTTCATTGCCAGAGGTCTTGGCACCTTGACATAAACAAACAAACAAACAAAAGGCATAAACCTTCAATACTTTTGCAGTTTCTGCTCTAGATGGCTACAACACATTCCTTTCTGCATGCGGACCGGAATTTGCACACAATATATCTCACGTCCTTGTCCTTCACTGCAGACTGTTTTCCTCAATGGCAGTCCTTGGCTAGTAAATGAGTGAGGCGCAATCTTTGGGAAACTTCCCAAATGATATATTATCGTTCCTCCCAGTTCTCTGCAACCACCACACAGCATCCCAAAGGTGCTTTTTTCAGGAGGCAACTGGACTTCCTAATTTTTTCTTTGAAGACGTTTCACTTCTCATCCCAGAAGCTTCTTCAGCTCTGACTGGATGGTGGGGAATGGAAGGATTTTTATACTACTTGCAGAGAGCTGGTCATTTGCATTCTTTTAGAGAGTCACTGAGGCTATTTGGAGGTTTACCTGTGTCCTCAAGGTCACCTGAGTGTGCAAATGGGTGTGGAGCCTTCTTGGCTGCAGGATGTTTTTCTGCCCTGGGTCCCTTATCCATTGAAGACAGGCACGGGCTGATGGGGATGAGTCTGTGTTGTCTGCATCTCAAACTGAAGCGCAAATGGTTCCTGTAGCCTGCAGTGTTTTCTGGAAATCCATTCATACTCCCGCACCATTCGAAGGGCGTTCATCCCATTGCAGTCTACGGCAGTGGTCCTCAACCTTTTTAATGCTGCGACCCCCCCAACCGGTCGTAAGTCAAGGACTACTCAACTGGTCGTAAGTCGAGGACTACTCAACTGGTGCAGCACCGTTTGCAGAATGGAACTTTTGGTGGGCTCAGCAGGGCAGAGACAGCTTGGACAATTCCTATTGGCTTTTGAAAGCCAATAGAATTAGACTCTATTCAAGAGAATCTATTCCATTGGCTTTCAAAAGCCAACAGAATAAAAGGGAGTAGCACAGCTAAGGAAAAGGGGGGGGGGGAAATGGCAGACTGCGTTGTTTGGCAACCCCCGTGAAATGGTCATTCGACCCCAAATGGGGTCCCGACCCACAGGTTGAGAACCACTGGTCTACATGAACCATTTGCGCTTCAGTTTGAGATTCAGTTTCAGTTAGTAACAGAAATTCTGGTCCCAGTTGTGGTTGTAAATCAAGGATCCCCCATCCCCTGCTCAAGCAGGAGACCTTACACCCAGTGGTGGGATTCAGCCGGTTCGCACCAGTTCAGCAGAACCGGTAGCTAATTTTTTTGTTGCCCAGGCCCAGAACGGACTTCCAGAAGCGGCATCCACACAGAGAACCGGTTGTTCACATATTTGAATCCCACTACTGCCTGCACCATTCCAGATAATTTGGCTCTTTGGTCTCTTCTTAAAAACCTCCAGTGGTGGAATACCCACAACCTCCAGAGGCAAGTTGTTCCATTTATTAATTGTTCTCACTGTCAGGAAATTTCTCCTTAGTTCTCATTTGGATCTCTTTTTTCCACCTTCTGGTCCTGCCTTCAGGTGCTTTGGAGAATAGCTTGACTCTCTCTTCTTTGTGGCAGCAGATATTGGAACACTGCTATCATGTCACTCCCCAGTTCTTCTTTTCATTAAGCTAGACATACCCAATTCCTGCAACCGTTCCTTGTATGTTTTAGCCACCACTCCTCTAATCATCTTTGTTGCTCTTCTCGGCCCTCTTTCCAGAGTCTCAACATCTTTTTTACATTGTGGCGACCAAAATTGAATGCAGTAATCCAAGTAGGGCTTTAGTAAAGCAGTACATAGCAGTACTGATATTTCACATGATCCTGATATTATTATATTAGTATTATATTATTCCTCTGTTGTTACAACCTAGGATTGCATTGACCTTTTTTTGGCAGACGATGGTTAGTCATGAATTTAAAAGATGCTTGCACCTTGGCAGGAAATCTATGGCAAACCTAGACAGCATATTAAAAAGCAGAGACATCACTTTGCCGACAAAGGTCTGTATAGTCAAAGCTGTGGTTTTCCCAGTAGTAAAGTATGGCTGTGAGGGTTGGGTCATAAGGCAGCTCAGAAGAATTGATGCTTTTGCATTGTGGTGTTGGAGAAGATTCTTGAGAGTCCCTTGGATGACAAGGAGATCCAATCAGTCGGTCCTAAAGGAAATCAACCCTCACTGTTTGGAAAGATAGAGACTGAAGCCGAAGTTCAAATCCTTTGGCCACTATTTAATGAGAAGAGAGGGATCATTGGGAAAGACCCTGCTGTTGGAAAGATGGAAGGCAATAAGAGAAGGGGATGGCAGAGGAGGAGATGGTTAGATGGTGTCCTTGATGCAATGAATCTGGGAGACAGTGGAAGATAGGAAGGCTTGGCATGCTATGGTCCACAGGGATGTGAAGAGTTGGACATGACGTAGCAACAACATCCAAGCAACTATTCCTGAACGATAATTATTGATAATCAACACATCAAAGTATTAAAAAGTATAAATAAATGCAGGAAATTATGCTCTCTTCTTACCCCATGGAGTTTCATGTATAATCCACAGGCGTTGCACACCGGCTCCCCATCTGCGTTCCGTCTCCAGAGGGTTGTGTTGGTCGTGTGACAGTTAGTGCAGCAAAGACCAGCTCGACGAGTTGAAGACTGCCAAGGAAAAGCAGAGAAACAGTCTTAAGAACAGAAGCACATTTTGGGAAGGAGGGAGAGCCAAGGAAAAAAAAATTATGATGAGGCATCAATTAGGAGGCAATCAAAATTAAAACCATTTCCCGAAACATGAAAAGGCTTGATCCCACATTAAAGGCAACACAGCTCATTGGAAGCAATAACAATCTGCTGAGATCATGTCTTTTTGCAGTGTGCATGTTTTTTTTTCTTTTTGAGGTTGTGACATACTCTGGTAATATCCCTTTAAATCCTCTTCCCTGAATTTAAGTGGACTTTTGCCAGAGAAATCTTTCACAAAGCACCAGAGGAGAAGCTAAGCCAAAGATTTAGCACTGTGTGTCCTCTCTCTCTCTTTCTCTCATCTCTCTCTTGCTCTCATGCATTTGTGTGCATACACACACAAATCTATCTGTCCATCCCTCTATCTATCTATCCATCTATCTATCTATCCATCCATCTATCTATCTATCCATATCTATCTATCCATCCATATCCATCTATCCGTCTATCCGTCTGTCTGTATGTCTATCTATTTATCTGTCTGTCTGTCTGTCTATCTATCCATCCATCCATATCCATCTATCCATCCATATCTATCCATCTATCCATCTATCTATCCATATCTATCTATCCATATCCATCTATCCATCTATCTATCTATCTATATGTGTAATCCAAGCCCGATCTGCTTTGATGTGTACCAACCCATCCCCACACAGACACATACAAAACAGACTTTTGCAAAATTCAAGAAAAGTACTGGGTGCTTTCAGAATTGTTTGAATGAGTGACTCATGAAAGCAGCTGCATTTTTGTTTTGCCTTGTGATGCTAAACAACCATGCGAGTTAACCACCTTTTTATTCCCATGATAAACTCCAAGGCAAAGAAATACATACGTGATGAATCAAAGGACAACTTTAAAACATAGCTCGTAAGTTTTCCCAAGATCAAAGATCATTGCATCATCAAAAACTCTCTGGCTCTTTTGCTTTTAACATTTTTAGAATTTTAAAAAAGAGAAGGCCCTTAAGCTGTGCAAACAGGTTTGCATTAAGATCATTTCTCTGCTCTGCTCTGAAGAGTAGGAAACAGATCCTTATTAGAGGCAGTGCTTGACTTATAATCATTCATTTAGTGATTGTTTGACATTACAGAGGACTTATAATCAGTCCTCACACTTATGATTGTTGCAGCATCCCTAGGGTCATGTGATCAAAATTTGGGTGCTTGGCAACTGGCATGTAAATATGACCCTTTAGTTAGGAGAGGCAACTGTGAACATCTAAGTCAGGGGTTCTCAACCTTGGCAACTTTAAGGCTTCTGGACTTCAACTCCCAGAATTCCTCAGCCAGCTTTGCTAGCTGAGGAATTCTGGGAGTTGAAGTCCACAAGCCTTAAAGTTGCCAAGGTTGAGAACCCCTGACTAAGTGTTTCTACAACATGACTACAACATCCATCAACCATTACCCTTGGTCACCCCAACAGGGTCTATGACAAATCACCACAGCCAAGTCACCACAGGACAAATGTGGGCAACTCAGTGCGGGACAAGAGTTACACTCATATCAAATAAATGGTTGAAAAGAATTATTAAAGAAAGGATTGCCAAAGGAGGGGAAAAAAATGAAATGTGAATGACAAAAATCGGAATGTTTTTGTATTTATAATTGTATTTATTTATTTATAATTGAAATGCTTTATTTATAAATTTTATTAATAAAAATAATTCAATTGAATTGTTAAATTGTCCAGTGGGGAGTCATTCCACAGCAAGTTGGTTGTGGCAAATTGTCCCGCAACAAGCTGGCCGTGGTGAGTTGGCTGCAGCGAATTGTCTCATTCTGACCCAAACAAGAGGATACTGGGAATTGTAGTTCAGCAACAGTTGGAAGACTCCCCGTTTCCTTCGCTAGCCTGACCTTTTCTTGACATGCTGACTGTCAAGGGACAATTTTTGGGTGGTGAGGAGGATTCTCCACAGCACAAACGTCTCCAAGGGACTGCTTGCAAAGCTACTATCCCGGTCCGACAGGCTGACCCTCGTCTCGCTTCAGCTCTCACTTCAGGTGCTTCAGGAATACTTTGCAACCTTTGCGAGAGAGAAGGCCTCGGCCTGTGATGATCATAACCCAGCTGGTTTGGAAATTATGTACGCGCCGAAGAATTCCATATCTGTTTACTTTACTATTAAAAACTTGGGACCACAAATGATGGATTAAGTGAAAGAAGCAGGAACTCAAATGCCCAGCTCGGCAAACTTCACAGCGGCGGATCAGCATTTAGAGAAAATGGATGACGTGACAAGGCAGAGAAGACAGTTCAACATTCAGGTTGCAAAAACAGTTGTGAAAGTAGAAAACGCAGCCACGGTGGAAGCTGCCATGAGTCTCTTTCCTGGCCTTGCACAAGATTTGTGGTTGGCTTCTTCTACCCAGACTTCAAGAAGCCAAAAGAGAGGCTTCTGACCTTGTAAAAAGGAGCAGATTATTCCCAATGGCCTTTTGGTGGTTTTAAAGGCACCTCATCCAATGCATGAGAGGTCGCCCTTAGCTGATACAGATAGTCCTTGACTTACAATAGTTCATTTTAGTGACCACACCGGCACTGAAAAAAAAAGTAACCTATTAATGTTTTTCACCTTTACGACTATTGCGGCATCCCCATGGTCACGTGATCAAAATTTGGACGCTTGGCAACTAACTCACGTTTATGACAGTTACAGTGTCCTAGGGTCCTTCTGCAACCTTCTGACAAGCAAAAGTCAATGGGGAAGCCAGATTCACTTAACAATCGTGTGACTAACTTATACAATGGCAGCGATTCACTTAACAACCATGGCAAGAAAAGTCGTAAAACGGAGCAGAATTCACTTAAGAGCTGCCTCATTTAGCAATATAATTTTTGGGATCAATTATGTCGAGGATTATCAGTGTGTTACAGCACACAGCCCCTTCAAGGAAGAAGGCTGCTCTTCTAAAGCCGACTTGAGTAACACATTCCTTTGTTTTGACATTTGGCAACACCAATGAAATGAGGGGAAAAAAAAATCTGTTTGGCTAATGGAAAGGGAGGGGGAACCTTCAAATCACTCCAATAGTTTTTGCAGAACAGAGAGTGAATTTCTTCTCCTACTTACGTCTCTGGAAAGGGTTGACCTTGCCCAAAGTTGCCGATTTCAGTGCTGGGCCAACAATGTTTGTTTATACAAAATCAGGCTGAGTCCTTAAGCAGAAAGCTAATCACCAACTGTGTAAAGCAGCCCAAATGTAGTTGATAAGCCCTCCGCATCGTGAGTTTCCAAGTGTGTTTATTCAAAACACGCCCAGAAGTTTCACCCGCTCTCTAAAGCTAGAGGACCTTACTGGTGATGCCTTTCTTTCTTTCTTTCTTTCTTTCTTTCTTTCTTTCTTTCTTTCTTTCTTTCTTTCTTTCTTTCTTTCTTGTGATTTATTGCAAGAGAAGAAGAAAGGAAAAGAAACCCAGAGAACAGAGATCCAAGAAGAGGATCAAAACAATAACATCCTCATCCCAAATAGAACAGAAACACAGCTCTTGTAAGGTTTTTCTTGATTAAATAAAAACTCACCACAGGGAGGAAAGAGACCACTGACTTTTCTCCCTTTTAATAGTTTATCTGCTCAGCTTTTATCTACTAAAGTCCAACTGCAGGAGGCACATTTGAGGTTGTATCCATAGGTCTGTACAATTCCTCCCCTCCCTACTTCTACTACAAGACATACTTTCCTCTCTGGTTGCTTTCAGTTATACACACTTCAAAGGCCGAAGAGACATTATCAAGACTCTGGAAAGTTCAGTGTTTTAAATTTCAGTATGGGATCTCAAGGACGAGGTGATGTTTTTGCAGCCCACGTGGCATGATCTATTCTCCAAACAACTGAAAGTGGGGGGGGGAAATGCTACATTCTTGAATGTTTGGTGAGTAACCCTGGAGGACGTGCAGACACACACAAACACACACAGGCGGGCACACACACAGAAGTACAATCTGCTAGAATGAAGTGAGAAACTCCGAATGGCAAAACATGGACCATTTACGGCTTATCCTGGGCCATGGTTTTTCCAGGCCGTAACTGGGAGTCAGTGTGGTTTCAGAATATATGAAGCCTGAACAGCCGAGGCTGAGAAGCTGGTTTGTTGGTTTGATGGCCCACTTTGTATCGGTTTGCAGAGCACAAACAATTATTTGAGGTACAAATGCTGTAAAAATATTCTGGAATTCTCCCTCCTTCAATACAGTAAGATACGATACAATACAGTAAGCACACTGGCAAATGTTACAAATGAAATTCTGTTGCCTGCTCCCAAAAGAAAGTATATATCAACTCATAAGATACATAACACACATACACATGCTATATACATTCTGTCTCTATCTCTCTATTTCTCTATCTCTCTATCTATATCTATAACTAAATCATCTATATCTATATCTACACCCGTACATATATATTCATATATATACATATACATGAGAGATCTGTACACAGGTAGTCCTCGGATTACAACCATTCACTTAGTGACTGTTCAAATTTACAACAGCATCGAAAGTGACTCGTGCGAGGCTCGTGCTGTCGCCCCTGCGTGAGAATCGCGCCACGAGCCCCAACGATGCCATCCTGGCAAAAGGTTTACACCGCCACTCTGACACGAGGTTCGTGCCACTGCCCCTGTGTGAGGATTGCGCCGCAGCCCGCAGCGATGCTGCCCCAGCATGAGGCTCGTGCCACGGCCCGTGCGAGGATCGTGCTGTGGCTCATTTGCCACTTGCAGTGCTGCCGCCGCCTGCACAAGGTTTGTGGCAATGCCGCCACCTGTGGGTGGTGCACCGCCACCCACCTGCCGCTCGTGGCACTGCTGCCCCCTGTGCAAGGTTTGTGGCAGCACCACTGCCCGCACAATACTCGCGGCAACAGAGGCACGAGGGAGGGTGAGCATGTGCACAAGCACGTGCACTGTCCAGCTACTCATGCGGCCCAGTGGCCAAGAGGCTATAGCCTGGTAGTGGGCCGGTCACTAAATTTACATGAATAGGGAGAACCGGCTGGCTTCCAGAAGTCCAGGCTAGATCTCGGAGGCCTGGACGAGTCTTCCCAGGCCTAGAACAGACCACTGGAAGTGTGTGGATGCCACCTCCGGAAGTCCGTTCTAGGCATTGGAGGCCTGGAGGAGTCCTCCCAGGCCTAGAACAGCCCATCGGAAGTGTATGGATGCCACTTCTGGAAATTCGTTCTAGGATCGGAGGCCCATGCCTGCATCAAATATGGGAACCGGTTGTTCAGATATTTGAATCCCACCACCAGCTGCAGCCCATAGGTTGGGAACCTCTGCTCTATAGGCAAGGTGAGTTGCTAGATGCTTTATATCTGACTGGCCAGGATCAGCTTTCCCCTTATTATTTCAGAGTTCAAAACCTCCAAGCATGGAAATCCCATTTCCCCTCTCAGACTGATGTGTCAGGACAGTGAAACACATGTTAGAGATACTATCAACGAGTAGTATCCTTTAAACATTCCTAGAAAAGCAACAACTCAGCCTGAGTCAGACTTACCAGTCTTTTCTGTGGCTTGATAAGAGGCCTGTTGATCCCGTTCATTTTGTGATAGAGGCCACAGGCATTGCACAGATAATGCCCTGTGCCATCTTTCCTCCATAAGGGGGTGGACATGGCCCCACAGTTAACACACTCTCGGCCATCGGGAAATTCCTCCAAGAACTCTGAAATGAGGTGGAAAAAAGAGAATGGTGAGAACTGAACCTCGGGTAGCAATCATGTCAGCCCTTCAACTGCTAATACATGCAGTCCTCAACTTACAACAGTTCATTTACTGACCGTTCAAAATGACACGGATACTGAAAAAAAAAACGACCTCTGACTGTTTTTCACACTTGCAACCATTGCAGCATCCTCACGGTCACAGGATCAAAATTCAGACTCTTGGCAACTGACTCATATTTACGAGGGCTGCAGTGATCCCTTTTTTGCGATCCCTTCTGACAAGCATAAGTCAATGGGGAAGCCAGTAACTTAACAACTACAGTGATTCACTTAACAACTGTGGCAAGAAAGGTCGTAAAATAGGTCAAAATTTACTTAACAAATGTCTCACTTAACAACAGAAATTTTGGGCTCAATTGTGGTCATAGATTGAGGATTACCTGAACTATTTTTATTATAAGGCTACAATAACTGAATGTATCTGAATGTGTTTTCTTTTTGTGTCTTTATCTTTGTGAGAAAAAGGGAGGGGTTTGTCCAAGACGCTTCCTCAGGTTACAGTTCTGTCCTGGAGTCAGATTTCTGTTATCAGACCATTTCTGTTAACAGACCAACTCTTCTTTCTGTTCTTCAGGATTATTCCTTCAACCCGTTATACATCAAGACACACAACCCATAATCTAACACTTGTAGCAATGCTTTACTGATCCTATCCATCAGTGGATCACAATATATGCGTCTATCTGATGGACTCAAAGAAGGACTCAAAGGAGGAGTTCAGCATTTCTGCCTCAGAGGACATGGTAGACCTCAAACTAGGCAGCACGCAGAGCCCTCTTTGGGGGTACACATGCCGTCACCCAGCCCCGCCTGTCCCCGTGGCTCCCTCCTCACCAGCAGCCCCCCGGGAGGAGAGTCGCCCCCGAGCGTGGCCCATGCGGAGCTGCACAGCCAAGGACATGGCAGCCGGGCAGCATAGACAAGACTCCGCCCTCGCGCCGTGTCACGTGCAGATGATGCTGCGGGACATGGGCGGAGAGTATGGCCGCCATGGCACTGCTGGGCCGCCTGGGCGATATGCTGCAGCAGGCCGTGGAGGTGGTGGGTGGACCTGTGGGTGGGTGGGATGGGGGGCAGGGCGCAGTTTTGGGGCCCTTAGTCTCTAAAAGGTTCACCATCACTGCTCTAGGAAAACAGAGACTTTACCAATGTCATTAAACAAGGGATGACTAAAGTCACATATACCAAAAGGTTTCAAGCTCTCTAAGAAGCCTTCAAAAATATTTTGCACACACAATTGTTAACTGATAAGGTACTGACAAATCTGTCTCATTTGTAGCCAGCATCTACATAACCAGGGTTTTTTTTTCTCATAGAACGCCCAGAACGGAGTTCCGGCACCTTTGTTGGATGGAACCTTGTAGGGTAGGCAAGGCGGGGTTGTATGACGTGTGTGAGTTCTGGCACCTTTTTTTTTTTTTAACAAAAAAAGCACTGTACATAACCCATCTGTTTTCTCTTCCTAGATCTGAATTTAAATCCTACATTAGTGTAGCCCAGTGTTTCTCAACTTTGGCAACTTGAAGATGGATGGACTACAACACCCAGAATTCCCCAGCCAGCCAGCCAGCCAGCCAGCCAGGTCCATTCATCTTCAAAAGTTGCCAATGTGGACAAATATTCAACTAGCCATTCTGTGAAGCTGAGGAAGCGAGTTTCAGCTCACAAAAGCATCTGCCTTTTAATAAAATTTGCTAATCAAAAAAGATGCTACCAGATTCCTCTATTTTTTTTTTTTACTATGGTAGATGAACAGACTTTCCTACAATGTCCGTGGTATGCCAATGCAGCGCATGCAGATGGATGCAACGGATGGAAACTAAGCAAGGAGAGAAGCAGCCTACAAGTAAGGAGAAACTTCCTGACAGTTAGAATAATTAACCAGTGGAACAACCTGCCTCCAGAAGCGGTGAATGCTCCAACACTGGAAGTTTTTAAGAAGGGACTGGATAGCCATTTGTCCGAAATGGTGTAGGGGTTCCTGCCTGAGCAGGACTAGAAGATCTCCAAAGTCCCTTGCAACTTTATTATTATTATTATTATTATCATCATCATCATCATCATTATGCTTAACCCCCAGAAATCATGGGCACTCCATCACTGGAAATGTTTAAGAAGAGACTAGACAATCACTTGTCTGAGATGGTATAGGTTTTCCTGCTTGAGCAGGGGGCTGGACTAGAAGACCTCCAAGGTCCCTTCCACCTCTATTCTATTCCAATTTCTAAGTTCATGTACATTCCCTGGGACTTATCATGTGTTTGCTTAGCCCACATTTCATTTATTTATTTATTAATCGAATTTATATAGCCACCCATCTCAGAATCAGAAGAGAAGCAGAATAGAGCTGGAAGGTACCACCTTCTAATCCAGCCCCCTGCGCGAGCAGGAGACCCTATACCATCTCAGACAAGAGACTGTCCAGTCTCTTCTTAAAAACCTCCAGGGATGGAGCGCTCACGACTTCTGAAGGCAAGTTTGTTCCACTGGTTAATTGTCCTCAATGTTAGGAAGTTTCTCCTTAGTTCTAGGTTGCTTCTTTCCTTGATTAGTTTCCATCCATTGTTTCTTGTCTTGCCTCCTGGTGCTTTGGAGAATAAGTTGGCCCCCTTCCTCTTTGTGGCAACCTCTCAAATACTGGGATACTGCTATCATGTCCCCCTTTAGTCCTTCTTTTCTCTAGACTAGCCTAACCCAAATCCTGCAACCGTTCTTCATATATTTTAGTCTCCAGGCCTTTAATCATCAGTTGCTCTTCTTTGTACTATTCCCAAAGTCTCAACCAAGAGACTTTGTTTAGGGTGACTCTAAACCAGTGGTTCTCAATCTTTTTAATGCCGTGACCCCCAACCGGTTGTAAGTCGAGGACTACTCAACTGGTGCAGCACCGTTTGCAGAATGGGACTTTTGGTGGGCTCAGCAGGGCAGAGACAGCCTGGACAATTCCTATTGGCTTTTGAAAGCCAATATAATTAGACTCTAGTCAAGAGAGTCTATTCTATTGGCTTTCAAAAGCCAATGGAATAAAAGGGAGTAGCACAGCTAAGGAAAAGGGGGAAAAAAGTGACGGACTGCGTTGTTTAGCGACCCCCGTGAAATGGTCGTTCGACCCCAAATGGGGTCCCGACCCACAGGTTGAGAACCACTGCTCTAAACTCTGAAACTTGTTGATTCAATGTGTTCTATAAATCCAGATAGTAGGCTAGTTTAATTTGATATCCAGGTTAAGTGTGCGAATAGAGCCAGTGAGATGATTAATATATACCAGCCTAGCTGAGCTCCACTAAGCCAGATTTTCCCTCTTCCAATGCCATAAAATCTGTTGTGCTGCAACTGCCATCAATCACTGTTTACATCAAAGCTGTACTCCCATAACGTATTTGGAAGACACCAGTTTTTTAAAAAATATTTCTATAGGGTAAAAAAGGGCAGGAAACCACACTGATAATAAGATAAAGGTAGTCTTTGACTTACAACTATTCATTGTTGTTCAAAGTTACAGCTGAAAAAAAAGTGACATGACCATGTTTCACTCTTATGGCCATTGCAGCGTCCCCATGGCCACATGATCAAAGTTCATACACTTGGCAACTGACATGTCTTTATGCTGGCTGCAGAGTCCCAGGGTTATGTGATCACCTTCTGTGGCATTCTGACAAGGTCTGAAAGTCAGACTGGTTGACAAGTGTCAAAAATGAGGTCAATGGGATTAGGGGGACAGCCATCAGAACATTAAATAGTAAGTAGCTTTTCAGTGGCCTGTTATAATTTCAAACAATCGCCAGGTGTCCCATTGTAAGTCAAGGACTACCTCTATTTTTTTTTGTTATTATTAAAAATCAGTTAAAATCAACAGCTTGAAATCTACTCCTTTCTCCCTTGCTCAGTGTACACACAGAGCCAGCGCAGCATCACGGAAGAAAACGTGTCGATGAATTCTAAAAAGGAAAGGCCGCCATCTTGGTCTTGAGGAAAAACAACCTATGAAATCTACCCCACACCATGCCTTCGGCAGGCCAGTTCAACAGTTTTATAACACTGGGCAAGGTTTTGCATTTTCAGAACGCTTCTTTAGGGAAGCTGGCAAAACTCCAAAGGAATTATAAAAGAATAAATATGGGAGGTGGTCAAGCCACTTTCACAATAGTTCTAAGCTTTGGAATGTGGGTGTGGACATGCAAATGAGCTACTCAAATAAAAAAATTAAATTTGTCTGTGTGCGAGATTCTTCCTTCACAAAAATCCACAACAACAGGCAAAGCATTGTTCCTTTCCTCTTCTGAAGAGTTTGCATCAATGCAATTTAATGTCACCAGTGCATCCACCAGGACTGAGTGTCTGCCTTCAGTCTAATTCCTGCTAAAGCCAGCCTAAAATCATCTAGACCGGCAGTTCTCAAATATTATATCTATTGATATTTGGTGATGATGTTACTTAGTTGTGTCATGAAATTTCTGCAAGCAAATAACCAGGCTTAGAGAGCACCAAGGACTCCACAGTTCAACCCAGAGATATACACATTCTCTTCTATTGATATTTACTCTATTAGAAATTAGAACTGAGAAATATTCAGATATGTATTTGATTTCATGGAACCCCCTGAAAAGAACCCAGGGTTCCCCCAAATCACATTTTGAGAACCGCTATCCTAAAGGAGTGCAGATGTGAACCACCAGTCATGTTTAGTTCTCTTTCTGATTTCTGTCTTTTTAAAAATCCCATTTGCCTGAAGAAGTATTTTCAAAGTTCAAATGTGTGAAATGTGGAATGCTTTGTAGCCTTGAAGTGGGTTAATAAAAGACGTTGGATGGAAAAAGCAAACACAGGATTCCATCTTTTGCTCATCCAGGGTCTGTGTCTGGGTATAATGTAACCTGCTTGAAGTACAGTGGTACTTTGGTACTCTCCTCCTTAATTGGTTCTGGGAGGTTCAATGAGTACCAAAAACTATGAGTACCAAACAAATTTTTCCCATAAGGAGTAATACAGTGAGGCAGCCAATACTGACAAGTTCTAGCTTGTGCATTGAGTACCAAACAAACAATGAGTACCGGGACAAAACGTTCATGTCAAAATTTATTTGAGTACCAAATTTGATGAGTTTCAAAGCAGTTGAGTACCAGGGTACCACTATAAGTTTTAGTTGTTTGGTGATAAGTCCATGTGTGTGATTGCAACAAAGATGAGGGTTCTAGAGGATAAGCCATGCGATGAACGATTGAGGGAACTAAGTATATCTAGTCCAGGGGTAGGCAACCTCGGCTCTTTTATGACTCATGGACTTCAACTCCTCAGGAATTCTGGGAGTTGAAGTCCATGAGTCATAAAAGAGCCGAGGTTGCCTACCCCTGATCTAGTCTAACAAAGAACATGATAGCTATCTTCCAGTAGTTGAGGGGCTGTCAAAGAGAAGAAGGGGAGTCCACCTATTCTCCAAAGCACCTCAGGGCAGGAGAAGAAGCAATGGATGGAAACTTATCAAAGAGAGAAGCAACCTAGAACTAAGAAGAAATGTCCTGACAGTGAGAACAATTAATCAGTGGATTAATGACTTGCCTCCAGAAATTGTGGGTGCTCCATCACTGGAGGTTTTTAAGAAGAGACTGGGCAGCCACTTGTCTGGAACAGTACAGGGTCTCCTGCTTGAGCAGTTGGGTTGGACTAGAACAGTGGTTCTCAACCTTTCTAATGCCGCGACCCCATAATACAGTTCTCCATGTTGTGGTGACCCCCAACCACTTATACATCACCGGGTGCCAGGGGCGTGGTCAAAGAAAAGGGGGAAAAAATGGCGGACAGCCTTGTTTGGCGACCCCCGTGAAATGGTCGTTCAACCCCAAATGGGGTCCCGACCCACAGGTTGAGAACCACTGGACTAGAAGATCTCTAAGGTCCCTTCCAACCGCATTATTCTATGTTCTACCAAGAAGGAGGGAGAAATTTGGTATAACAGTAGAAAGGGGGGGGATCATTATGGAGAAGTATTGTTTAATTAGCTCTTGGACCTTGCTTTAAACATGCTTCTAAACTGGAACATTTTGGCAAAGACAAACCTGGTAGAAAACAAAAAAGAAAAAATATCTTGTTCATCTGAAGAAGGAAGTATTTCTGTCACTGGCAAGGAAAGAGACAAACAGGAGGGACTAGAAACTGAAATGTTTTCTTCTGTTGCACGCAACAGTTAGGTTCCCGCTTTCGAACATGGAGAAACAAAGCCAAAGTTAATGATTACGAAGTCTCCTTTGCAAATTCAGTTCTTGCAGGCCTTAAACTTGACGTTACATGTACACTGTACACAGTCACATGGGCACAGACGAAGGGCACAGAGGTAGATGACAAAAGGGCAGCCTGAATTGCTTTGTTCCAAAAATCCCTGCTTGTAATTTGTACAGAATTGGGTTATAGGTGGGCTTTTAAAATTCTCCATCTGATTTGCGGACAGAGAAAAAGTGGGCGTGATTTCTCCAAGCGGAAAGAGGACATATCCCAGTTTTGTTCCCTTAAAATGCTACAGTAATATCACAGCTGAAAAAGTCCCTGTCAGAAAATTTATTTTGGGGATTGAATGGAAACAGGGAGAGCTGGCGAGTTTGCACACCACCAGAAAGATTTTTTTTTTTTTTAAAAAAAAAGGATGTTCATCCAGATTAATGGCAGCCACTTGGAAGATGTGTGGACTTCAACTCCCAGAATTCTCCAGCCACCCATGACAAATATTGGTCTATGTCAGGGGTAGGAAACCTTGGCACTTTTATGACTCATGAACTTCAATTCCCAGAATTCCTGAGCCAGCGACGCTGAGGGGAAAGGGAGAAGTTTCCAAGCTCAGCCAGGCTGGCTCAGGAATTCTGGGAGTTGAAGTCCACGAGTCATAAAACGGCCTAGGCCTAGGCCAGGGGTAGGCAACCTTGGCACTTTTATGACTCGTGAACTTCAACTCCCAGAATTCCTGAGCCAGCCACGCTGAGGGGAAAGGGACAAGTTTCCAAGCTGAGCCAGGCTGGCTCAGGAATTCTGGAAGTTGAAGTCCATGAGTCATAAAAGAGCCAAGGTTGCCTACCCCTGGTCTATATCTACCAGCCATCTCTAATTAAATAAGAACAAAAACATCATGCACCACCCAATTTTTTCTCACTTTGAAAGCAAATTTTGAAAGTCAGTTCTCCAGCATCACATTGAAATCAAAGGGTTTTTTGTTTATATGTTTATTTTTAGACAAAGTAATATTCCTGCCTGCCTCAGTCTTCTAGCACAGTCACAGGATGGCTCCAAAACCTATTTGGCCATTTATCCGATGCTGATAAAGCTAGTCCTCACTTTACAACCATTCATTTAGTGATCATTCAAAGTTCCAAAGGCACTGAAAAAAGGGACTTATGACTGTTTTTCATACTTATGACCGTTGTAGCATCCCCATGGTCACCTGATCAAAGTTCAGATGCTTGGCAACTGATTCATATTTGTGATGGTTGCAGTGTCCTGGGGTCATGTGATCACCTTTTATGACCTTCTTACAAGCAAAGTCAATGGATAAGCCAGATTCCCTTAACGACCGTGTTCCTAACTTAATAGCAGCAGTGGTTGACTTAACAATTGTGGCAAGAAAAGTCCTAAAATAGAGCAAAACCCATTTAACAACTATCTCATTTAGTAAAAGAAAGCTGAATTGTGGTCGTAAGTCGAGGACTACCTGCGTATAACGCGGCATATGCCCATGATATTCCCAATACATCATGAATTCGAGCAGCAATTTCCCCGTGGGCTGTCTTAACCTCCTAAATTGGAAAATACGTTCAAAAGAAAACCCACTAGACTCACTCATTGAAAAATTGCCCTCTTGAAAGACCAGCTATGTATAAAACCAATTATTATTACTAATTTCGTTAAAAACACGAATCCTGGATATAATCATATTATAAAAGCAAGCAAACATGAACACCAGGAAAAATTTAAAACTAGAAACATTTAATCAAATGCCAAGCTTTCATCGCCCAACTGCCGACATCATCAAGGCTTAAAACCGGTCGATGGGAGTCTCCTTTATAATGCTGGTCAGTGTATGCACACGGCTCCTGGACCTTGTCATGCAGCCCAATCAAGTAGGACTGATGACGAGGTCCAGGAGCTGTATGCATAAATTGACCAGCACTATAAAGGAGACTCCCATCAACCGGTTTTAAGCCCTGATGATGTCGGCAGTTGGCCGACAAAAGCTTGGCATTAGATTAAACGTTTCTAGTTTTAAATTTTTCCTGGTGTTCGTGTTTGCTTGTTTTTATAAAACCAATTATCTACACCAGACCCAAAGCAAAGAGTAGGATTTTTCCCATGCAAAAATGTGGATGGAAGAACACAACAGAGTGTTCAGTTTCACAGAGATCCTGGAACATCCTGATCTGAACAGCACAATTTGAGAAGACCACCACCAAGTATCAAATTACTTGCCACCTATTAGTTGGAAATCTGGGTCACGTTGACCCAAAGTGAGACAACCTGAAAATATTACTCAAAAGTGCTTCAGCAGCCAGTTAACGTGAGATTATTCACATTATTGATGCAAGCGTTTATATAGGCTTGCATTTCATGAAATCTTATCCCAAAACTAGACACATATAAAGATGGTCCTCGACATACAGTCATTCATTTAGTGACTGTTCAAGGTTGCAACGGCACTGAAAAAAAGTGACTTACAATCGGTCCACATACTTACGGCCATTGTAGCATCCCCCCCACCAGGGGTAGGCAACCTTGGCTCTTTTACGATTCGTGGACTTGCAACTCCCAGAATTCCTGAGCCAGCATGGCTCAGCTTGGAAACCTCTCCCTTTCCCCTCAGCGTGGCTGGCTCAGGAATTCATAAGTCATAAAAGAGCCAGGGTTGTCTACCCCTGGTCTAGTTTAATGAAAAGAAGGACCAGAGATGACATGGTAGCAGTCTTCCAATATTTGAGGGGTTGCCACAAAGAAGAGGGAGACAACCTATTCTCCAAGGAAGGACAAGTAGCAATGGATGGGAACTAATCAAGGAGAGAACCAACCTAGAACTAAGGAGAAATTTCCTGACAGTGAGAACAATCAACCAGTGGAACAGCTGGCCACCAGAAGTTGTGGGTACAGTGGAGGTTTTCAAGAAGAGACTGGATAGCCCTTTGTCCACAATGGTATAGAGCAGGGGTAGGCAATCTTGGACCCCTCATGACTTGTGGACTTCAACTCCCAGAATTCCTGAGCCAGCATGGCTCAGCTTGGAAGCCTCTCCCTTTTCCCTCAGCGTGGCTGGCTCAGGAATTCTGGAAGTTGAAGTCCAAGAGTCATAAAAGGGGACTAGATCTTCAAGGTCCATTCTAACTCTGATATTCTGTGTTCTATGTTCTACACAAGAATGGCAAGCAGAAAAGAGGTAAAACATTCCAACTTGAGGTGTTCAGCTATCAAAAGAAGCTTTTCTGTATAGGTCATATGTGACCTGCCAAAACCCCTTTTGTGATTTTTTTTTGAGGCCCTAGAATAACAAAAAAGCTCCAAACTATGCTCTCTGTCTCTCTCTCTCTCTTTTTTTTTTTTTTTTTGCATTTGGGAGAGATTTAAAGTGCAAAGGTGCACTTCAAGCCTTCCAGATGTTTAAAGAAGTTAATTAAAAATCCTGAAGCTAACCTCTGAAAATTGCTATGTTCTCACTCACCTGTGCAAACTCTGCAATGGCCCTTGAGTTAAGGTGTACATATCTTTGCGTTGTACCTTTTAGCATTTCTCTTTCCTACATATTACCAGATCAACTGCTATTTTTTTGCTAACCTGTCCCAGTTTGTATCCTCCAGAAATCACAACTACTGTACAATTCCCAGAAATCTGCAGTTAGCATACAGGTAGTCCTTGACTTACAATCTATCGCTTAGCAACCATTTAAAGTTACAAGGGTCAGCCCATCCCTCTGGTCATGGGGTCACACTATGGACAGATCAGCAACTGACCCTCATTTATGACCGTTTCAATGTCCTGGCGTCAAATGACCACAATTTACAACCTGACCTGGGGTTACTTCCAGTTTCTGGCATAAAATAATAGCTGCACTTAATGATTGCCACCATTGCTTAACAATTGCTCACGGTGATGAACCACTTAACAACTGGCAGAATTTATGACTGTATTTCCAATTCAATTATCGTTCATAACTTGAAGTATCTATAACCTTTGACTTACAAAATTCTGGGAAGTCTCTCCAAAGAAACTCACCAACGCTGGGATCAGCTACCTTTGCAATGGTTTCACTGATAAAATTTCTTTTCCAATTTGGATCGATTTCTAGAAATAATTTTTACCTTGCTGTATGTTTTCAGAATAATCAGGATTTTAAACAAGCAATTATCCAGGTTCCACAGAATTATAAATGCCTACGGTATTTTCACGGATAGCCAGTGGCAGGAGAAGACAAGCTTCTTCTAAACAACTGCAAAGCTCTCAAAATAAACCAAGCTTCACCTATTGTATATATTCTTCCTCAATGATTGGACAAATGGCCTCTGCCTCAAGAGTTTAAGATCAGAGTACAAAAGATAAAGGATTGTTACGTTGTGGCTTTTTAATGTTGGAAGCCATGCAGAGGGTCTTGTGTATGAGTTGAGCAGCCATTTAAATTTGTATAATAAAAATAAATAAATACCGTATTTTCCTGTGTATAAGGCGACTCGGCGTATAAGACGACCCCTGACTTCGGCGCACCGATTTCCATGCCTAGAAAGTCATCTTATACGCCGGAAACTATCGTAATTTCCGACGTATAAGACAACTCGGCATATAAGACGACTTGGGCGCTGATTTCAACGCTTTAGAAAGTTGTCTTATATACCGGAAAATACAGTACCAATAAAGGAGAGTGTTTATTGAAATTAGGGGCCTTTGCTGCTCTCTGAGCTTGCTTGTTTCCTTGCAGAGGTTTCATTACCCAAACACTGATGATGTTACCTCGTTTGGTTATGAAATGTTTGCAAGACGAGCACCAAGCTCCGAGAGCAGTAAAGGCCCCTCAAATAAATAAACGTCCACTCTTATTCTGTTACTTTCAACTTTACTTTTAAGAGGTAGAGTAGCCTATTTTTTTTTTCCTCCTTTTTGATTTCAGCACATCAACCTATTCTTTTCAAGCCTCCCCCCACCCCACCCCTTGGTTCATTTCTCTCCTTTTTTTCTTCTAAACTCCCCAATCATTATCTTGTCTTGCTACACAATGGCAGAAACTAATGGCCGTTGACTTCTCTGCAGGACACGGAGGGGTGTCTTACTAAAATTTAACATAGCAACACCCCCCTCCCCCTGTCATGTCGTTTGCAAGGGCCGGGTGACACGCAGCAGCCCGGCTTGGTTGTAAAAATAAATGATCGAGATGATGTTATTGTAAGATGATAAAAGGGGAGGACAAGGAGGATGAGGAGACTTCCCTGATTTCAATCAACCCATGTTGCTTGTTGACTGCTGGCGACAGGCAGGCTGGACCAGGCCTGCTGGAATGTCTTGGCTGACGGAGAAAGTCGGCGTATACTGAACTCTGCGTATCAATCACTCCGACAGCTTAGACCTGACAAATGACAGACTCTCTACAGAAGTAAGGTTGTGTGTGTGTGTGTGTGTGTGTGTAGTGGAGAAGGGCGAGAAGGTACCTTTCCCATCCATTTTACAGCTTTATCTCACCCAAATCCTGACTTAAAGGCAAGACAAAGATGAAGGGGATCGAGTATATGGATGGAAACTAATCAAGGAGAGAAGCAACCTGGAATTAAGGAGAAATGTCCTAACAGTGGGAAAAATTAACCAGTGGGACAGCTTGCCTTCAGAAGCTGTGGGCGCTTCATCACCGGAGGTTTTTAAGAAGAGACCGCTTGTCTGAAATGGTATAGGACAGGGATAGGCAACCTCAGCTCTTTTATGACATGGACTTCAATTCCCAGAATTCTTGAGTCAGCAGCTGACTCAGGAATTCTGGGAATTGAAGTCCATGAGTCATAAAAGAGCCGAGGTTGCCTAGCCCTGGTATAGGATCTCCTGCTAGAGCAGAGGGCTGGACTGGAAGACCTCCAAGGTCCCTTCCATCTCTTATTCTATTCTAGTCATCCTTATTCTCTACTAGAATAAGCCCTAGGCAATGATTGGGGTTACAGCTGACCTATTGTCTTTGGTGGGACCATCAACACGACGTTGATTCATCCAGAAAGCTCATTTCGAATTGAGAGGTTTTGCTTTCCTTTCCATCGAAATGGATGGATGTCCCAGGATCAATAGAAGGATTGGATGAACAACTGAAGGACCAGGTTAGTCAACAATCTGTTGGGCCAGGTATATAAAGCAGGAATGACCATGACATGAGAGGGCATGAAACATCCGAATGTCATTATTACAAGGAACCTCTCTCAAATATGGCTGACAATTATACCAACTGGAAGCTGTCATTGGTCGCCAAAGCTGGAGACACCCTAATTTCCGTATTCCAAGGAACCTCCCCCAAATATGGCTGACAATTATAGCAACTAGAAGCTATCATTGGTCACTAAAGCTGGTGTCTTCACTCATTGTGAGCTACAGCCCAACTCTTCACAGTCCTGATGGGAACTAAGACAGAACAGCCTAGAGGAGCCCTGTAGTTCAATTCTGATTAAGGAGAAAGCTGAGAAAATTATCCTTCCATAAAAGTATTGGTGGGCCTAAGCAAGTCATTCGTTCAAATATTTAATTCCAAAGTGATTTGACCAAGCTTCCGATTTCACAACCAGGTTTCCAAATTGTTTTTTAAAAACTTTGCTTTGATTCCTTAGGCTTATTGATTGCATGAGAGCACTTTTCTCAAATCAGTCCCAAACATACAGGTAATCCTCAACTTACAAGAATTCATTTAGTGATCGTTCAAAGTGACAATGGCAAATGTCTCACTTAACAACAAAAATTTTGGGGTCAATTGTGGTCCTAAATCGTTTCTGAATCAAAACTTAAAATCACCTGGAAAATCCAGATATGGGACAACAGGCATCTGCCTAGTTAAGTCACCACAATTGACTGTTTTCTGTAACACCATTTTTTTGTGTTGTTGTGGTACAGCAAGGGCAAAAGAAGCAGGAAAAGATGGTTGTAAGTCCTCGACTTACAGTTCATTTAGTGACTGTTTAAAGTTACAAGGGCACTGAAAAAAGTGACTTATGATCGTTTTTCACAGTTACGACCATTACACCATCCCCATGACCATGTGATCAAAATTCAGCTGCTTGGCAACTGGTTCATATTTATGACAGTTGCTTTGTCCCACAGTCATGTGATCCCCTTTTGTGACCTTCTGATAAAGCAAAGTCAATGGGGAAGCCAGATTCACTTAACAACCGTGTTACTAACCTAACAACGGCAGTGATTCACTTAACAGCTGAGGCAAGAAAGGTCATAAATGGAGCAAAAACGTACTTAACAAATGTCTCACTTAACAACAGACATTTTGGGCTTAATTGTGGTCATAATCACCTGCATTGATTTTCTGAATCAAAACTTCAAAATCACCCGGAAAAATGAGTTATGGAGCAACATGCATCTGCCTAGTAAGTCATCACAATTGACTGTTTTCTGTGATCCCCTGTTTTTGTGTTGGTGTGGTACAGCAAGGGCAGATAAAGGAGAAAACGCTGGTATAAGAAAAGGGTGCATAACTTTATCAGGGTTGAGCCTTGCTCTTAATCCAAAAGCTGCTGCTGTTGCACATGGAACTTTGTGGCTGTGTTTGTGGAACACAGAAGGCAACCACTTCTAGTGTCCTGCCAAATAAATCCAAGGTTATACCAAGGACATGCCCTACAGCAACACCAGGGAGGTGGTGGCAACCGAGAAGGAGAGCAGATGGAAGAGAAGCAGGAACTTTGGAAAATCAATCCGTCACTGCCACCACGACAGCAGCAACATGTTTTTTGCAAAACAGCTTTGTGCCAAGGAAAACACAAGCCTTGTGCCATTTTTAGAGCTTACTGAAGAATGATTTCTGCTGGAAGGGGTTAAGTGCTGGCCCTGAATACTCCATTTGACCCCGGCTTGCCCCGTAAATTTGCAGATTGAGGAAGGGACAGAAATCCAGGGCATTCTGGTCAATTTCAATTATTGACCCGCTGTAAGGAATGCCAGATTGTTCTAGTGGTTAAGACACCAGGGTAGAAGCCAGGAGACTGTGAGTTGTAGTCCCGCCTTAGGCATGAAAGCCAGCTGGGTCACTTAGGACCAATCACCAGGAGACTGTGAGTTCTAGTCCCTCTTTAGGCATGAAAGTATGGGTGACTTTGGGTCGATCACCAGGACATTGTGAATTCTAGTCCTGCCTTAAGCATGAAAGCCAGCTGGGTGTCTTTTGCCTATCACCAGGAGACTGTGAGTTCTAGTCCTGCCTTAAGCACAAAAGCCAGCTGGATGACTTTTGCCAATCACCAGGAGACTGTGAGTTCTAGTCCCGCCTTAGGCATAGAAGCCAGCTGGGTCACTTAGGACCAATCACCAGGAGACTGTGAGTTCTAGTCCCTCTTTAGGCATGAAAGTATGGGTGACTTTGGGTCGATCACCAGGACATTGTGAATTCTAGTCCTGCCTTAAGCATGAAAACCAGCTGGGTGCCTTTTGCCTATCACCGGGAGACTGTGAGTTCTAGTCCTGCCTTAAGCACAAAAGCCAGCTGGATGACTTTTGCCAATCACCAGGAGACTGTGAGTTCTAGTCCCTCTTTAGGCATGAAAGCCAGCTGGGTGACTTTGGGCCAGTCCCTCTTTCTCAGACCTACTCACCTAACAGGGTTGTTGTTGTGAGGAAAATAGGAGGAAGGAAGGAGTATTATGTCTGGTCACAGCTTTAAGTTATGTGAAAAATACTAAAGGTGAGAGAAAGAAAGAAAGAAAGAAAGAAAGAAAGAAAGAAAGAAAGAAAGAAAGAAAGAAAGAAAGAAAGAAGCTGCTGATTTCTTAATGCTTTCTGTACTTGACCCAATGTCTCTCTGTTGGTCCATCCCTTTGGTTGATCCCTTGTTAAAGGTTTGGTGTTCCCCCCCCCCCCATGAATTCCCTATCATGGCCACTGCTGAGAATCTAGAGAATTGTTGCCCAAATAGCTGGAGTTTTCCATCTTGGACAAGACATGTTCTCAGAATGAGCTTTCCACTCTCTTTCGCTTCACTCCCAGCAATCTCCTCTTTTGCCCCGTTCCTCACGTCTTTGTTTCTGATAACCATAGGTGGGGACCAAGGAAAGAGATGAACTGACTGTAGCTATGTGACCAAGATGACTATCCTGACAGGCCAGCTTAAGAAGGAAATAACTCATGTTGACATCTGATCATTCTAATCTTCTCCATCAAGAGAAAGTTTCGGTGATTCTGCCCGATTTCTTTTGTCCTGCAAGTTGTTTTGACAGTCTCCTAAGCCAAAAAACATCTTAAGGAAGAAGCAAAGTTGATATAGGTTGCCTTAGAGAGATTCTGATCAAGGCCTATCATCACTGAATAAGAGATTGGAGTTCTGTTCTGTTCTGTTCTGTTCTGTTCTGTTCTGCTCTGCTCTGTTCTGCTCTGCTCTGCTCTGCTCTGCTCTGCTCTACTCCACTCCACTCCACTCCATTTATTCTGTTCTGTTCCACTCAGCTCCACTCTAGTCTACTCTAGTCTACCCTACTCTGCTCTCCCCTGCTCTATCCTATCCACTCCACTCCACTCCACCCCACCCTACCCTACTTTACTCTTCTCTATCTCCGGATGTTCAAAGCTCCAGAATTTCCAGTGGCAACTATTCCCACCTTCTTCCTTCCTTATAAAATTAACAGATGTAAATCTTTTGCACCAGGCTGGAGATGCTACAACATTGCAAAGTCAATAGAAGAATGATTTGGAAGAGCCGAAGATGTAATTTTGATGTATCCTTTCTTGGGCTATCTACATTCAGTGTCATATTGGTTGATGGTGCAGCTGCTCTCTTGGTGGTACAGATGTTGGCAAAGTGTTTCAGGAACATCTCAGAAGGCTTCCAGGAGCAGCAGGTCCATCATCCCAGCATCCTATATCTACACTGAGGGTTGGCACAACACAATGGTCCAAAGTAGTACAGGTGGTCCTCGACTTACAACCGTTCATTTACTGACCATTCGAAGTTACAACGGCACTGAAAAAAGTGATTTATGACCGTTTTTCACACTTATGACCATTGCAGCATCCCCAGGTCACGTGATCAAAATTCAGGTGCTTGGCAACTGGCATGTAGTTATGACGGTTGCAGTGTCCTGGGATTACGTGATCCTCTTTTGCGACCTTCTGGCAAGCAAAGTCAATGGGGAAAGCCAGATTCAGCTCACAGCTGTGTTACTATCTTAACAACTGCAGTGATTTGCAGAACCATGGCAAGAAAGGTCGTAAAACAGGGCAGCCCTCCCTTAGCAACTTAGCAACCAAGGTAGGCCTGTCCAATTTCCCACTCGTCAGCTCATCCCTCCCAGCAGAACCAGGACCACATCCTGATTGTCTTAGGGATAAAATGAGGGAAGATCCTATGGATGCTACCTTGAACTTCCAGAGAACAGGCAAGATAAAAATGCAACAAAGAAATAAACATTTGCTATTGCACCGTGATAGATGGGTGTCCATCAACCGAAGCACTGCAGCCAACATGACATTAACTGGGATTGTATTCTTAGCCTCAGATATGGAACAAGCATACTGTAAATGCTAAACATAAAAGGGCAGCCTTTGGAAAGAAATGTCCACGTTGTCCATCAGCCTATGTTTCCCCACTCTGTTATTTATATTATGAGTAAAATGCATCTCTCTATATATAGTCGTAGGTTTGAGGACCGTTCAAAGTTACAATGGCACTGAAAAAGCTACTTATGACCATTTTTCACTTATGACGGGCCGCATCGCCCTGGTCACCTGATCAAAACTCTAATGCAGTGGTTCTCAACCTTTTTAATGCCGTGACCCCCAACCGGTCGTAAGTCGAGGACTACTCAACTAGTCGTAAGTCGAGGACTACTCAAGTGGTCGTAAGTCGAGGACTACTCAAGTGGTGCAGTACCATTTGCAGAATGGGACTTTTGGCGGGCTCAGCAGGGCAGAGACAGCCTGGACAATTCCTATTGGCTTTTGAAAGCCAATAGAATTAGACTCTATTCAAGAGAGTCTATTCTATTGGCTTTCAAAAGCCAATAGAATAAAAGGGAGTAGCATAGCTAAGGAAAAGGGGGAAAAAATGGCAGACTGCGTTGTTTGGCAACCCCCGTGAAATGGTCGTTTGACCCCAAATGGGGTCATGACTCACAGGTTGAGAACCACTGCTCTAATGCTTGGCAATTGGCTCATATTTATGATGGTTGCAGTGTCCCGGGGGTCAAGCGATCCCCTTTTGCAACCTTAAAATTACCTGGAAAATCCAGATATGGAACAACAGGCGTCTGCTTAGTAAGTCACCACAACTGACTATTTTCTGTAACACCATTTTTTGTGTGTGTGTGTGTGTTGTTGTGGTACAGCCAGGGCAAAGGAAGCAGGAAAAGATGGTAGTAGGTTGTAAGTCCTCGACTTATAGTTCATTTAGTGACCGTTTAAAGTTACAAGGGCAGTGTAAAAAATGACTTATGATTGTTTTTCACAGTTACGACCTTTGCAGCATCCCCAGGATCATGTGATCAAAATTCAGCTGCTGGGCAACTGGTTCATATTTATGACCATTGCTTTGTTCCAAAGTCATGTGATCCCCTTTTAAAATCTTCTGACAAGCAAAATCAAATGGGGAAGCTGGACTGACTTAATAACCATGTTACTAAGTTAACAATTGCAGCTGATTGAATTAACAACTGTGGCAAGAAAGGCCGTAAAGTGGGACAAAATCCACTTAACAACTGTCTCGCTTAGCAACAGAAATTTTGGGCTAAATTGCGGTCATAAGAAGAGGACTGCCTGTATGGACACAGAAGATGTTAATTTCCGTAGGATTGCTTCCATTCTGAATTTCTCGCATCTCGGAGACAGCATCTTCTTTAACAATAGCTTCTTTTCTGTCTGAACTATAACCTAGCATCAACTTTGTCTGGTTAAAACAACATCCATGATATGACCCAAAGGTTACTGAGTCAATTTAACCGGGGACAGGTTAGATTAATTTTAATTAAAATGGTGCATTTTCATCTGACCCTGGATTCTGCTTAACTCAGAAAGTGAAAAATTGCCTGGTTTACTTTCAGCTGACGCTGATTTTTGTTTTTTAAGATTCAAAGACAGATGCTAAGACACTGAAAAAAAAAATCCTGTTCATTTGCCATCCAATCAGATCCTGAGCAGAGCAAATTTGGAAGCTATTTCATTGATTTTTCTCTTTTGCTCAAAATATTTTTGCGGTTATTGTTCTGGAAAGGGTGCCTTAAAAGTAGGAAACATTGGAAGAAGAAGAATCGGCAGATCTTGAACAGTAAAGGCTACAGATAGTCCTTGAATTGCAACAGTGACTATTAGAAGCTACCACAGCACTGAAAAAAGTGATTTTTGACCAGTCACATGATCAAAATTTGGATGCGTGACATCCGATTCATATTTATGACGGTCGCAGTGTCCTGGGGTCATGTGATCCCCTTTTGAGACCTTTTGACCAGCAAAGTCAATGGAAAGCCAGATTCCTAACTTAACAACTGTCACTGATTCACTTAACAACTGTGGCAAGAAATGTCGTAAAATGGGGCCAAACTCACTTAACGGCTGTCTCACTGAGCAACAGAAATTTTGGGGTCAGTTGTGGTCATCAGTTAAGGAGTGCCTGTATATTAATTCTGCCAAAGCTATGTGAACACCCCAAGATTTAATCTTCTTTTCAACCTGGTTTGGGCCATAAATAGAAACATTTTTTTTAAACTCTATAAATAGAAGTTACTTAACATCAGCCTACACATCAAATAAGCTCTTGGGATTTCCTTGCAGGGCTCTGTAATCGTGGCTTTGATTAAACATTTTTGCAAGGTAATCCCAAATGTTTTTATCTTTACCGTTACCGAAGGTGGTAGCAGAAAAAGACAAAATAACATAAAAATGTCTGGGGGGGGGGGAGAAATCAAACAAACTCAAACTAAATTTTGACCCCCTTGCAATCTAGCTAGAAGTAAAAAAAAAATGTCTCCAGTCAAGTTTACACGGATATAACCCTGTTGTTTTCTTAACAAAGGGATAGAAATAGCTTGTCACTGTCCTCTGGGAATTTTTTTTTTCAATTTCCCAGTCTAATTTACAGTCTTCCATGTTTCCGTGTTGTCACCCCTCCAAGTACTAACCAGGACTGATCCTGCTTAGCTTCTAAAGACAGAAGCTCTTATTTGCTCAAGGGTGAACTTTGAATAGGGAAGAAAGAATTAGCTCACAACTCACACAATTCAATATTATATTGTGTGTAGTGTGATTCAGGCATGCCCTTTATTCACCAGTCATTCACATGCCCGCTTTTTTTCTTAATCAAATTATTTCTTCCTAACAACCCACTTCTATTGCCTGCTTACATATAAATCTGCTCCACCCCTAAACTTTAAAACCACTTTTTCTAATTTGAATGCCCTGAATCCACCCTAAGGATGGAAGATTTAAAAAAGAATCAGCAAGAAAGAGTACACATGAAAGAAATCAAATGTGCATTCATTAGAAAAAGAATGTGCAGGCTTAGAAGATAATTATTCTGCAGCTTTTAACTTGCTAACTGATACATTAAAAGTGATTTAAATCACCCAGTTCAAGGGATGTGGTTTTCAGATGAAGCTTATGATCTTTATCTTAAACGGATCCATTATTTAATTTCTGTTTTAAAGAGGCTTGTTAAAGTCAGCGTCATTTTTATTTTGGATTTTCATTTTAAGGGATAAATAAAAATGCTGGGGGAAAGTAATTATGTAATTTTTAGCATTCACTTCCAAATATCCCATATTTTGATGCCGGTTGAAAATTGGAAATTATGTTTGAAATGGGGGAATTCACATGACACATAAGTTGTTTTTGCACATTTTAATAAAATGAAGAAAAGAAATAATACTACATTTATCCTGTAAAGATGTAACTTTGTCAGTATGCCACAAAAATCGTTAAAGGACCATACACATGGGCTAATAAAAGAGAGAGATTTCAGCCGAAGAATTAAGAGGGGAAGAAAAAAAAACTGATGCGTTTTTCATAGAACTAATTTCCATTTAAGGGAATTTGGGATTAGGATCCGGCTTCCAAATTCACTGGGCATCAGACTGCATATTCTTTGCCAATTGCACTGTTATATACTCAACCATACTTAGGCGCCCGTGTTATTAAAGACGAAAGACTGTTGCAATTTTATTTCGTTGGATTTTTAGCGAAAGAGGCATTAAAATCCGGCTTCCGAATCAGTCCCGCAGACTGGGAGAAAGTAAAATAAAAACGGAGAATGCATAACGGAAAAGCGCAATATTTTCCTGCTTCGGAGCTTTAAAAAATTGGGAAATATTATTATTATTATTATTAATAATAATAATAATAATAATAATAATAATAATAATAATAATAATAATAATCCGGGAAAAATACATAGTTTTGAAAACGGCTGGGATTTGAAGCACAGACCCCAAATCTCCTAGTTTTGAAAACTCTCCGCGTCAGCACGAAAAAAGTCTATGAAATAAATACATCGAGACGGGAAACGCGTCTTTAATTCGACGGCGCGTTTCGGATAAAGGAGAACAAAGCAAAAAGGGGGCGAAAAATGCGGGCAAATCCGACGCGCCGAGACCGCAACAAAACCCCAGAAACTGACCTCGGGAATCCAAAGGGGTTCTTGCGAAACCAAACAACGACAAATCAACAACAAACAACGCTAAGCCGCGTCAAAGGGGTGATGGGCTTCACCCCCAAATTCACTCAAGCTCCCTTTGACTAGCCGCGCGCCAGTTTCGGGGAGTTTTCTCGTTTGGAGAAAACTTCTTGCGTGCTTTCTAGGTCGTGTGAACTGAAAGCCGAGCGGCTTCCAAAAGTCCCGTGTCCGCGCGGTTTTCCAGGATCTCAGCTGATGGGTGCCATGGAGGGCGATGCTTGGGGTGTGTGTGTCTCTCTCTCTCTGTGTGTGTGTGTGTGTGTATAGGGGGGGGATGAAGATAGACCACGAGATTTTCCCTTAGTGATTTAGGAACTCTGTTGGCTTCTAAACTCATTTTTTCCCCTCTCCGAAATTACTTAAAAAAAAAAAAAAATAGCGGAGCAGCTATATAAATCTGCTCCCTTCGTTGAAACGCCAACCCGTGTCACTCCTGAAGTCAGTATAAAAAAAATGGATAATCAGCGAAATAGGGGTTGAGAAAAACCTCTTGACTTACTGCTTTCATTTTAACCCCGCGGGATAAAAAAAAGGGGGGGAGAAAAAAATAACCCGCGGAGTTTCTCGCCTCTCTTTCGCTTTTAAACTTTGCTTTTAAACTTTGCAAGTTTAAAAAGGGGAGAGAAGGAATACCTCCAAGTTGCCGCTAGTCCCTGGAGAACCGAGATTCGGTGTAGGAATCGGGGCCCCGAAGAAAGTTTTCCCCCTCCTTCCGGTGGAAAAGTCGAGAGAATTTTATTTGGAATAAAAGTAGGGTTAAGAATAGGCTGGCAGAAGAGGGAAAGTTAAAAAGACTAGGCCGTTATAAGTCCCCCCCCCCATACCCATTTTCTGCTCCAAAAAACCCCCCAGTCCTTTAAATGCACAGCCCTCTCCACAAATCAGCAGAAAAATCTTCCCCAAACTATGTACTGGTTTTTAGATTTTCAACTTTTTAAAACAACAAACTCGGCTTCGACTAAAATTGGGAGCAATCAAAATAGCCGAGCCTTTGGAAGAAACATTTTCAATGTACAGACTTTAACACTGGTGTCAGAATAGGAGTTAAGTCTTACTCTTCGGTTACAACTGGACTCATCTGTTCAATCAGCTCTCTCTTCTATGAATTTTCCTACCAGTTGAAATTATTTCCATTTTTTTTCAAAGGGTTGAAGCTGAATGAGTCTTAAACCAAAAGATGAACATTTAACACTCGGTAGGAAGATGTACAAGTTTATATAGAGCAGTGTATCTCAACCCTGGCATCTTGTCTGGAATTCAACTCCCAGAATCCCCCAGCCAGTATGACTGGCTGGGGAATTCTGGGAGTTGGAAGTCCACACATCTTCAAGGTTGAGAAACTCTACCTTAGAGTAAGGTGCTAGTCCCTTTCATGGCAATGAAAAGAAAAAAGAAAAAAACTGGGGAGGGTGAGAAGGGAATTAATTACATTCCCTTGAGTATGTCTAGTTTAATGAAGAGAAGGACGAGGGGGGACATGATAGCTGTGTTCCAATATCTCAGGGGCTGCCCCAAAGAAGAGGGAGTCAAGCTATTCTCCAAAGCACCTGAAGGCAGGACAAGTAGTAACGGATGGAAACTAACCAAAGAGAGAAGCAACCTAGAACTAAGGAGAAATTTCCTGACAGTTAGAACAATGAATCAGTGGAACAACCTGCCTCCAGAATGCTCCAACACTGGAGGTTTTAGAGAAGAGATTGGACAACCGTTTGTCTGAAATGATAATAGGGTTTCCTGCCTGAGCAGGGGGTTGGACTAGAAGACCTCCAAGGTCCCTTCCAACTCTGTTATTCCTTTAACTTCTCAGGCATGAAACCTTTCCCCAAGGTTTACATTTTGCTGAGCTGAATGTTATCTAAATAACTTATTTCCCACTTGGGCTGGCTTTTTGACAGGCTCTGCAAAGGGGTGGGTGGGGGGGAGAGATCCAAAGGCATTTTATGCTGATGAAGTATGCATGCTGATGTGTGCACACATACCATGCCCAGGTCAAATCTCAAAGTCACAAACTCCAAAGTACACTTGGCAACAGGTCAGGCGTGTTCAAGTCAATGCATGTTTGGTTCAATTATGGCTGGGTGGCACCTTGTTTTTTCAGCATCTATCCAACATGTGATGTGCAAACTAATGGCACTAAACTTAGATCCTTCTTAAAAAGAGGGAACTCTGGAAATAAAGCTCAGCCTTCTACATTTCTGTGTCTGGCCAAGGACACTTTGCATAGAGACTAATTAATGGGTACTTGGTCTTCCTTTGGAATTCATCTTTAAGAGGTCTTCAGAATACTTTCCTGTAAATGACCCTGTCTGTTTCCATCCCACACTTAAAACCTTTTAGCTTTTCCTGTCTTCTCTTTGGCCAGACCATTGTAGTATTCTGTGATTTCTGTTAAGTTGGGGTGTGTAGCTTTGTAAAGTCACATCCATGAAAAGATACTAACATACACGCATACCTCCGGATACAGAAAAATACACCAGCACGCAAGTGTCTACGAAGAGTCTCAATCAATACAATTACATACAATTGTAATTAGTAAAGCTTAAAAACAGGATATAGATTATTATAATCGCATGTGATTGATGATTTTTGTTTGATTGAACTTTACCTAAAACTGTATTAATTTTAATAAGCAATATTATATTTAGGAAACAGAGAGGAAATTTTTTATAATTAATTTGAGCTATACTTTTATGATTTTGTCTTTGAATGACTTTGACACCCTGACCACCACGTTGTGTCCTTAACTGGAAAAAAATGGAAAAAACCAATAAAACTTTTTATAAAAAAAAAGTGTCTCAATCATCCAAGTCATGGTTATCCCAAAGGTGCTTTTTTTTTTTTTTTTGCAAAAAGCAACTGGACTTTCTTGATTTTTTTTTTCTTTGAAAACATTTTACTTCTCATCCAAGGAGCTTCTTTAGTGAACTGGAGAAGCTTCTTCGATGAGAAGCAAAACATTTTCCAAAAACCCCTCCCCCCCAAAGAAGTCCAGTTGTCTTTTGGGGGGAAAAAGTACCTCTGGGACACTGGCATGGAAGTTACTCAGAAAAATCAGAAAATCCTAATGGACATAGAATCAGACACGTTGGATTTGATTATTGATGGGAAACTAACAATTGGGAAAAACTAATTAGGACACTGATTTGTCTAAAACAGACATGTCAAACACAAGGCCCGGGGGCCGGATGCGGCCCACAAAGTGGTTTCATGTGGCCTGCGAAGCCATCCTGGAAACAGTGAGGTAACGGCCCTCTGCTGCCTTGGCCCTGGCCCAGACCGGCCAGGAGCCAATGTACAATTTTGTGGTGGCCATCTATGCTGAAACGTATTAGCTCCACAAGGCCGTCTGGAAACAGCGAGGAACCGGCTCCTGCCGTGTCACCCTCGCCCCCTGGGTGCATGCTGGGGAGGTGTCACCCTTTGTGAGGAATGAAGAAATGCACCATCGCCTGGAAGTGGCCAGCAAATGGCCCTCGCCTACTTCACCTATCTGGCTTGATGGGCTCCGGGGGAGGGGTTTCTGCAGGCAGTGGGATGCTCTCCTCACAGCGCCAAGAGGCTGAGCCCCCACAGGCACCCTTGACGCAAACAATGTAGAGCTAGCCATGCCCACCCAGTAGGCCACACCCACCCGCCCCCACCAGGGCAACCGCAATGCTGATGCGGCCCTCAATGAAATTGAGTTTGACACCCCTGGTCTAAAAGGATTGAATGTTAAAGTAACTGGGATATGTATAGATTAAAAATTATTGATAAACGTAAGAAAATTATTTTTATTTAGTCGATGTAATAAGAATTATATCAGTTTAAATATGAGACAGTAAATACCAAGGGGAAAAGAGAGGAAATGTTTAATGTAATACTCTGAGATCTGTACTAAATATACTTGTATGTTATTGAATTATTGATCAACTCAGCCACCACGTTGCTTTTCAAATATTTAAATGTAAAATTAGAAAATCAATAAAGTTCTCTTTAAAAAAAAAAAAGAATCAGACACAATTGATCCATATTTAAGAAGTGAGAAATACTGGGCTATATCGACAACCAGATTCCCACATTTGCTAAATAAATAATATTGTCTGTTTGGCTTGGTGTGAATTCAGTCATTCTTGTCTGCTAAACATCTCACTGCTTAGCACAATCTACAAATCAGGTTTGCAAGTATCTTTTCCATCTAAGCTCTTAATTTAAGCAAATGTTTTGTTAACATTCAAGGTCATCCAGCCATTTTTGTATAGTGACTTTCACACTAAGAATAATAGAATTTAACTGCTAGAACTGTATCCCACTATACAATCATATTAGAACACACCAGAACTTTTCTTTACAGTTTCTAGTCCTCATTGTTATAAGAAACTACTTTCTTATCTTCAAGCAGCTTTTGATAAAAAATTGTGGAACATTAAGGTTCTGGCAATTATTATGATTTATTAAATTTATTGGCAGCCCATTTATTCCACAGAGTAAGTAGATTTTATTTTTTTTCCCCAGACTCCCCTCTTTTAATTAATATTTTATGTTGTAACTCATCCCCTTGTAAAGCCACTATTCAGACAACAGATTTGAAACCATTTCTGAATAAAGCACAAAACTGGGAATCACACCTTGGAGACTTTTTTAAATTAACTTAAGTGCCTGAGAAGATTCCATAATATAAACCAGATGCCAAAAGCCTTTGGTCAAAAGGCTTTTTTCAAGTAATTGATAAACACTTGACTCTGTAACAAGGATTTCAGTCAATCAGACTAAGAACTGGAAGGGATCTTGGAGGTCTTCTAGTCTAACCCCCTACTCAAGCAGGAGTAGGAGGACCCTATACCACTTAGCCCTCAATAGGTCTGTTCAGCACAGAATTATTGATCCAACATTTTCAGCTCTTGGCTGAATCTAACTTACCCTTCTCACTGCCCCCTGTGAATGCTACTATGGCATGATTCAAGCATTTCTGCCTTTTGTTTTTGTGGCTGTTCCCAAACTCTGCAGTTTACAAGAGAGGCTACCAGAAAAAGGCTTTACTGTCAAACCATTCTTTAGACCTAAATCACTGGTGGCAAATCATTACAGGAGGCTGGCATTGCTACAATTGGGGATAGGAGAGCCAGTTTAGTCTAGTCACTTGGCTCTTTTATGACTCATGGACTTCAACTCCCAGAATTCTTGAGCCAGCATGGCTCAGTTTGGAAACCTCTCCCTTTCCCCTCAGCATAGCTGGCTCAGGAATTCTGGGAGTTGAGGTCCACGAGTCATAAAAGAGCCAAGGTTGCCTACCTCTGGGCTAGACCTAGGCCACTTTAAGACTCATGGACTTCAACTCCCAGAATTCCTGAGCCAGCATGGCTCAGCTTGGAAACCTCTCCCTTTCACCTCAGCATGGCTGGCTCAGGAATTCTGGGAGTTGAGGTCCACGAGTCATAAAAGAGCCAAGGTTGCCTATCCTGGTCTAGTGATTAAGGCACCAGGCAGGGGATCATGAGTTTGAGTCCTATCTTAACTGTGAATGCCAGCTGGGTGATTTGAGCCAAACACCAGGAGACTGTGAATTCATGCCTTCAAAACCGTAGGCATGAAAGCAGCTGGATGACTTTGGGCCAAGCACCAGGAGACTGAATTTTAGCCTCATTTTAGGCATGAAAGCTGGCTTGGTACTTTGAACCAGTCCCTCTTTCTTAGTCCAGCCCACCTCACAGGGTTGTTGTTGTTGTGGGGAAAACAGGAAGAGGAAGGTGCATTGGATATATTCACCACTAGGCTATTTGTAAAAATAACAAAGGCAGGATACAAATAGAAAAATAAATAAATGTTACATACCGAACGTGGATCTCCGGCCAGGCAAGGCTCCTTGTCGTGTTTGGAGGCTATGCAAGACGCTGCTCTCAAAATGGCTGGCGGGCCAGGATGGAGGCATCTCCGCTGGGTTCACATAAGCACCGGGGTACGGGCTGGAGTAGGATCCATTGACAGAACGCATCAGAGTGTTGCCGTACTGGTCACGCCCTCCAGTGCCCAGCAACAGTGGACTTTGGTAGCCCCCGTCTCGACCAGCAGTGCTCCCTCCAGGAGGGCTGTGGGTGTAGGAAAAACTGGACGGTGGGTGAGGGCTGCCAGCATTGAAGTGGGAAGCCTCAGCGCTGGCTGGCTGACCCCACCCAGGGTGGCCACCCAGAGGATGGCCTTGATGGGTGGGATCACAGCTTTGCAGGTAGGGTAGGCTTTGGAGCATGGAGGAAACTCGACTGGTGGGGACATACACCGCTGGACTTGCTGGGGAATGCAGGAAATTGCTGGAATCATGGGGGTAGGCGGACTGGCCAGGATTTGGAGCAAGTGCCAAACTCTGGTACATTTTATGTCCTTCAAAGCACAGTCAACACTGGATCAAAGCAAGTGGTCAGGACTCCGTCAAGGCAAGCCAGCAACTTGGATGGGAAAGGACCAGAACAGGAAGACAAAATGTTTGGCTAAACTTCTGGGCTGTTACAGTCAAAGGAATTGTCAAGCACCTGGAAAGGGAAAAAAGAGTAGTCAATATTACAATAACAAAATCTTTAGTACATATCTCAGGTTACATCATCAAAAAATTCCTTCTCTATTTCCCTTAACATTTACTGTATCATATTTAAGCTAATAGATTTCTAGTTATAACAAGCTCAGTTAAAACATTTATATTTTTGCTTATCCATATCCATATTCTGTATTTAAGTTTTACCTAATTTTTAATTAGAATATTCCAATTTAACCTTTAATATCCATAGTATTTAAATTCTGGATAACCAATCACCACGCTGCTTTCCAAATACTTAACTGTCAAACTGGAAAACCAATAAAAATTAAAAAAAGGAAAAAAAAGAGAAAAATCAAGACCCCCACTAGAAACACCAATCTATTTAGCTTCTTGTTCTAAATCTGGAAGGTGGATTAGAACCAGCAAAGAGGCAGGAAAAAAAATGTAGCTCATGAGATCTAAGTTTAAAAAGTGTCATCTTTTAGAAACCTGGTTGGCAAAGTTTTCCACCAGGATAATTCTCATGATAAAGCTCCTCTTCCTTTTTCTTATGGAGGCCAGGGCAATAAAAGGATAGACATCTGGCTGAATGCTACCTGTTTAATCTTCTCTAAGTCAGCTCTGGGTCATCTCCTCAAGGAATTACCAGTTCCACACTTCCAACAGGGAAGTAGCATGTAATTGCCTTTCCCCCAAAAAAACTTCCCAGCCTAGCCTACAACATGGACTTTCCAAGTGGTCCCTCTTCCATAGATTAATGAGGTCCAACTAGCTGACTTTCAGGCTGACAGATGAGAGAAAAAAAACTGTGCCCTTAAAAGCTGGAATCTTCTCCCCAAACCTGAGATTGTGCTAGGACTACATTTTCAACCATATGCTTAAAACGTCCTACTGGCTACTTGGACCAACATAGAATTCTGCAGAAGGTTAAAAGGGCATTTTCCCACCTTTCAACATCTAAATCCTTCCACAGAGGGGCCCTTCTTTGCTAATCAGTAGCTTTTGTGTAAGTAAAGTACCTTATGACAGGTAAGAGGGTCACCTTGTGAAGGCAAAGGAACTCAGGAGAGCTTGGAAATGACTTCTTCAGCTGAAAGTGAGTAGCCCAATATTCAAGAGGAATTACTTTCAAGGAGCAAAATCTCCCCAGGACAGTGGATCTGGGTTGCTTCGCAATCTAAAAGCCCTGAGATCAACTAAATAAATTGCTTTGCTGATTAGACATTTCTCTAGTCATTACTATTTTCCTACTTGGGTAGAATCTTAAAAAGTGCAACTTTAGCTAACAGTTTGCAGCTTACAGTATTCTTTAAGATGCTTACAACTGCATGCTATGGTGATTGCAAGCATATATCTCTTGACTGAAGATTAAATAACCATTGTTAATCTTAATCTTAAATGAATAATACAAATAGTCCTCGACTTACATTTCTGGGGGCTAAGTGAGACATTTGTTAATTTTGCCCCATTTTACAACTTTTCTTACAGCAGGTTAACAAACATTGTTAATTGAATCCCTGCAGCTATTAAGTTAGTGACACGGTTGTTAAGCAAAAGGGGATCATGTGGCCCCAGGACACTGCAACCGTCATAAATATGAGTCAGTTGCCAAGCATCTGAAGTTTGATCACATGGCCACAGGGAGGCTGCAAAGGTCCTAAGTGTGGAAAAACGGTCATAAGTCACTTTTTTCAATTCCTTTGTAACTTTGAATGGTCACTAAATGAACTGTTGTAAATTGAGGACTACCTGTATCTTAAAGCACCCTTCCCTGTCTTCTGGATATGCTGCGATTACAAATTCCCAGCCAGCAAAGTGATTAGCTGAAGTCAAAGGTCAACATATGAATCTGGAGGCTAATTGGAAAAAGTTGCATTAAACATATGGATCAAATCATATGCTTTGCATTTTAAAACTGGAAATAACAGCCTTGAGAGATACAGTTAGGAGCATGGGAAAGAGGGAGATTCTTAGTATCAAAATGTTGGAGGGGGGTCCTTGAGGCCATCTAGACCAACCCCTGCTCAGTAGGAACCCACATTAAAACATTCAGTCAGAGAGCTGTCCAGTCTAACTACCAACTTCTTTCAAAATCAGTTTCATGCTTTCCAAGATTCATACATCCATGGCTATGACGAATATCCCCCAAAGAAGCTATCATCCTCTCAAAAACAATTCTGGTTAGGATTGTTTTTGTTAGGAGTGATTATGTTACCCCTAACTTGGTTAATCCTGGTTAGGAATGACATAATACAGAGGATGCCCCTGGAGGAAGATTGCCTTAACACAGAACAGAGAATAATAGGTAGCAAAGGGACTTTGGAGGTCTTCTAGTCCAACCCCCTGCTTGCCTTAAGATAGAATCGGACAAATGGCAAATTTCAAAAACTGCATTTTGGTTCAGTTGATCGAATGTAGTGTATGGGAAATCGCAAGCTCATGTATATTGATTAAGGAGAGCCTTCAAAGAGTTTACAAATACTGTGTTAAATCCAATTCAGAGATTCTCTTGCAGAGGATCAGATGAGAATAGATCTTTGGGCTTGCAATAATTTGGTCTTCCATTTGTTGCATGTCAACCGATGTCAACCAGTTTTAGATGGATAATGGGTCAATTGGGGGGAAAAAATTCCCAAACCCTCTTATCTGACACCCTTTGAAATCCTCCCATTGCCCTCAGACCTAACTAAAGGGAGCTAGGAAAAAATGCAAAAGGGTAACTTACGAATTACAACCCACTCATTGTACAATAGATAGGATTTATAGCAAGAAAAATCCAGTGTACACATTTCCAGTTGACACCTACTCAAGACTGTGATGGCCATTGACTTGGAAGAAATAAAGCATCTGATACAAAGGTAGAGAAGCTTGTTTACATCTAACCATGAAATACTAAAAGCTGGAAATAAGAGACGCCTATAAAGAAACCCAAAAAATCAAGATGGTGGCCCAGCCATGACATCAAAGTATCCTTTTTTTAAAAAAACATATGTGGTGCTGCCTTTTGAAGTGGGATGTTCATGAAGCCAGAAGCTGGAAGTTGGTCTCCATCCCTCTTGTTTAATGAGAGATCTACCAGTAGTGTGTTTCTCAACCTTTGCAACTTTGAGTTGTGTGGACTTTGACTCCCAGAATTCCCCAACCAGCTATGCTATGCTATGCTTGCTGGGGAATTCTGGGAGTTGAAGTCCACACGACTTAAAGTGGCTAAGGTTGAGGAACACTGTACTCCAGCTTCTGATAAATGACCATCCACTGTCCATTTGAAGACTTCTACCAAAGGAGAACTTACCGCTTCATGTGGCAGCCTGTTCCACAGTTTATACAGTAAGGAATTACCTTTCTGATGCCTAGCCTGAACTTCTAATTTTAACCTACTGCCTTCGGGGAGGGACGATAAAGCAGGGGTCTTCAAACTTGGCCCTTTTATGACTTGTAGACTTCAACTCCCAGAATTCCTCAGCCAGCATGCCTGGCTGAGGAATTCTGGGAGTTGAAGTCCAAAAGTCATAAAAGGGCCAAGTTTGAAGACCCCTGCATTAAAGACTAGGTCTGCATCTTCTGAGAGATGTCCGGATCTCTTTCTCATCTACTCCTGACAAGTCCTGGTCTCTTTCCTAGGATTTGAAACTCTATAGATATCTGGCCACCATATTTGAACATGGGGCAGAAGGTTGGACTAGATCAGGGGTAGGCAACCTTGGCTCTTTTATGACTCGTGGACTTCAACTCCCAGAATTCCTGAGCCAGCATGGCTCAGCATGGAAACCTCTCCCTTTTCCCTCAGCGTGGCTGGCTCAGGAATTCTGGGAGTTGAAGTCCACGAGTCATAAAAGAGCCAAGGTTGCCTACCCCTGGACTAGATGATCTCTGAGGTGCCTTCCCCATTCTGTGATTCTAATCACGACTCACATTCACAGCCACTGAACTAAACAGTGCTTCCTGTCACCCAAGCCTCTCTTCTGACCCAACCCAGCCATTTTATCTGCACTGAAGAGAGAAGCTAGATATTATTTTGGTGTTTATTAACCTATTTATATGCAGCCTTCACCCAAACCTTGAGATGGCTCATCCTAGCCTAAAAACAATGAGACACAACTCTCCAGGGAATTGCAACAAACATTCCACAGGCATCAGCTGACCATAAAACCAACATTAAAAGGCCAGAAGAAGTCCCTTGGTCAATTGACTCTTTCTTTTGGAGAAACTTATGCCCCCCAAATACCAAGAAAAGAGAAGCCAATAACTCTTTTGAAAATCAGTATGGAAGGTGACATTCCCAGCCTCAAAAAACAAAAACAAAAAGGGGGATGGTGGCCGATGAGATGCCATTGCAGAATAAAGGATCTGCAACTGTGAATATACACAGCTCAAATACACAAAGTTGTGTTGATTTCCATTAGGGTTGATTGTAGGAGAGGAGAAAAAAAAGGTTGACTGAGAAGATCTCCAAAGTCCCTTTCCAATTCTGTTATCCCAGTCTGAATCTAGTCAGGAACAAAAAGCATTGTAAAAACTAATCAGCCTTCTTTAATCAACATCTGGGTTTGTCCTTCTCATTCAACCCTAACGGTGGTTCCATTCTCCAGGCCTTGCTGAACGTGGAACCTACTGCTTAAGGCTTTGCAATACAGGCAACCTAAGCTGTGCAAAACAAAATAATAAAAAAGCTGAAAAGGCAAAGACAATCTGTTTCTATAATGCAGACAACCCCCCCCCTACTCAGGTGAGACCCAAAGGTGCTTTTCCCAAAAGGCAACTGGATATCTTGTTTTTTTTTCCCCTTTGAAAACATTTTGCTTCTCATCCAAGAAGCTTCTTCAGTTCATTTAGCTTCTTGGATGAGAAGAGAAATGTATTCAAAGGGAAAATTCAAAAAAAAGTTTTGAAAAAGCATCTTTGGGATAACCTGGAGGACTGCAAATCTCCCTAGACACTCAGGTGAGCTGGAGAAGAATGTTTTTTTTTTCTTGGCTGCATATTGCAAGCAGTTTGTCCTTGCCTTTTCAGGTTTCTAGTCCAGCTTACAACTCTGAGATTTCCTTGTGGTTCCTCACCTCAGTACAAAACAGATCCAGTACACTTAATATCTTCAAGAGAAGCCAGTCTCCTGAGTGGACACTGTGAAAATGCAACCAGAATTACTCACTAAGGATGGAGTCCTGTCAATTAAAGGGAGGTGGTCCTTCTTGAGAGTAGATTAGGCTGTATCCCCGCACTAATAATGGCCATTTCAGTTAGTGCAGATCAGTGGAATTCTCTTTCTGGAATGAACCTAGATTTCAAATGGGTTATAAGCCATCCTAAAATAATTAATTCTGCTTACCAAGAAATTAAAAGACGCTTGCTCCTGGGGAGGAAAGCTATGGCAAATCTAGCCAGCATACTAAAAAGCAGAGACATCACCCTGCCAACAAAAGTGCGTATAGTCCAGGCCATGGTTTTCCCAGTTGCAATGTATGGCTGTGAAAGTTGGACCATAAGAATTGAGGCCTTTGAACTATGGTGCTGGAGAAGACTCCTGCGAGTCCCTTGGACTGCAAGGCAGATCAAACTGGTCAGTCCTAGAGGAGATCAACCCTGACTGTTCCTTAGAAGGCCAGTTCGTGAAGTTGAAACTCAAGTACTTTGGCCACCTAATGAGAAGGACTCACTGGAGAAGAGCCTGATGCTGGGAAAGATGGAGGGCAATAGAAGAAGGGGACGACAGAGAATGAGGTGGCTGGATGGAATCACTGAAGCAGTAGACGTGAGCTTAAATGGACTCCTGAAGATGGTAGAGGACAGGAAGGCCTGGCGGAACGTTGTCCATGGGGTTGTGATGGGTCGGACACGGCTTCGCAACTAACAACAACAACTTAAGAGACAAGACCTCAGAAACATTGACATTGTAGCAAAAATGCGGTGCTGAAGCTATTTATCCTGGCTGCAAAGGATAAAATGAAAAACCTCCTTTAAATCGAAACTCAAAGTTCAATGGCTCCTAGATCTCAACCTTGCCTTAGAAACACCCTTGAAATCCTAATATTGTTCACCTCCTGCCCTTCTAACACCGCTCAAGTTATTTTTGTACATCGATGGACAGTTCCAATTGGGAAAAAAAAATGCATGCGTTTTCTGACTGGATCTCAACTAAAATCTCAAAACAGAAACCACCAAGTCTCTTAAACTGACCTCAAAATCTCAATCCAGCTTTAATTCCCCCCCCCCCCAGGATTAAAATCCTAGAAAAAACGCTCCATGTCCAAATTTGTCCTTTGGTGGAGAGTAGAGTAGAAAGAGAAAGAGAGAGAGACTTTGCACCATAGAGGCAAGAAAACAGAGAAGCAGTGTCCCAACAACAAGGTTAATCCAATCATAGCTTGTTTCATCAAAGCCGTTTTCAAGGTTAAGTCTCTTGGGGGGGGTCCCGCCACCCCCCACCCACCCCCGCAGCCAGCCAAGTGGCAAATCAAGGCCCTTGCACCATAAAGGGAGCGGCTAATCTGGAATCTGGTGTTCCTGGAACACCAGAGACAAAAACGCGATCCCTTTAAATCTTTCCAGAGAACAGATCCCCCCTGATCCTGAGCGCATTTTCGTTTGAAGAAAAGTCGTCTTAGAAGACGGGGGCTTCGTCGTGCCGTTTTCCAGGCGCAAAATGCGGCTAGCAAAAAAACAGCTCCAAAAGCAGCTTCCGGAAAGGAGGGCGAGGAAAATAAAATAAAACAAATCCAAACGTTAGTTCAAAGCTCTTGGGACAAATAAACCTATTCCATAATTTACTTTTTCATTGATGGAAATCGGGGCGCCGGTCTCTTCCGAGTTCTCTCCCACCAAAACCAAGTCTAGGGATTAAAAATCATCTTATAAAGACGCAGAGAAAATGCTTCTTTCGTTGGAAAAACGAAACGAAAAAAAAACAAAACGAAAACTGGACTTTCCCCAGAGTTTTTAACTCGGAATATTGTTCCGAGGGGAAAAAAGGAAGGTAGTTAGCGGTCGAGCCGTATTTAAACGAGAGACTTTTTTTAAAAAAAGGCCCGGATCGGATTTACTCGGGAGGAGAAAGGGAAAGAAAACGAATAAATCGTATAAGACTTCAAAGAGTTGCGACCCCCCCTTTTTTTTCCTGTGTGTGTGTCTGTGTGTGTGTCTGTGTGTGCGTGCGTGCGTGTGTGTGTGTGTATGGAATGAAAGTAGCAGTGGGAATCAACGAACGAAGCCTCCTACTCGCAAGCAAACCGGCGTTCAGTTTTTCCAGAGGCTTCTTGAAGGCAGCAAAACAAACCAGAACGCTTTAATTCATTCAATCTCCACCGACTTCGGAACTAGATTTTGCCCGAGGAAGCGCCAAGGCCTCAATCGGCTACGAGTTAAAACCGAATACTCGATTTTTTTTTTCTTCCCAAGTAAAAAAAAGAAAAAGAAAGAAAAAAAAGGCGCAGCGCAAAGCAGCCGGAATTAGCAGGAAGTAACAAAATTTCTTCCTTGAAGTCAGAGGAACTACTTTTCCTCCCCCCCTCCTTTTTTTAAAAAATCAATTAACGGCTGGCTTTGCTCAATTGTGGCTCCTGGGAAATCGACACTCAATAAAAATAAAAATAAAAAAATAAAAATAGTCCCAGTCCGGTTCGAGCCCTTCCAACTTTATTATTATTATTATTATAGAACCAACTTAAAAGTTGATTTCACGCCCGCGTAAATTGGACTCTATGGGTCGATAGGAATTGTGTGCGTGCGTGTGTGAGGGGGGGAGGGGGGGCAAAAATAATAATTAAAAAAAATAGGAAAAAAAAAGCAGGCCCGGTCCTCGGTGGTGTCTCCGGAGGCGTCTGGCGAGGGTTGGGTTTTCTGCAAAGCGAGCCCGCCTGTTTTCTGCGGCTGGAAACGAAGCGCTTTTGCTTGGAGAGTAAAAAAAACGCGGAAAGAACCAGGCAAAAGCCGAGCGCCAAACGAAGCTTTCGGGGTGCAAGATATACAGAAGTATATAAAAAAAAAAACCGGAGAGGGTCACACTTTTTTTTTTCTTTTGGCACGGTCCTTTCGAGAAGGAAAAGGGACGGGTCTCCCCCCCCCCTTCTTTAATCTCCCAGATTAAAGCCAGATCAAACTTTTCTATAAAAGTCGGGGGGGGGGGAGTAGAAGGGAAGAGGAATAAATAAATTAAACCGTTTGCCCAAGTCGTTCTAGGAAACTCGTATCTGAACAAAGTCTGGGCCTTTAAAAGGAAAGTTTGGGGGGGAGGGAAGAGGGGTTTTTTTTAATCAGCAGACCCATAAATCACTCGCGCGCTTATCAATAGTGGCAAAACTAACGTCTCTCTTTCTCTTTCTCTCCGTTTCTCCCTCTCTCGGTCTCCCCTTCCTCCTCCTCTAGCTTCTCCAAGCGCGACACTATCTGCTAAGATAAGCCCAGCCGAAGACGAGATAAGTTGGCTACAGAGGGGACGGAGGGTTTAAATAAAAAAAAAGGGGGGGGTATGGATAGTAGAGTAGTACTCACGTTATTACAGACCCGGAGGAAGGAGAGAGAGAGAGAAAAAAGCCAGACACTGGCATGAAGCAGGGAAAAAGAAGGTCAAGGCAAAAAAAAAAAAAATTAAAAATAATCCTGGTTGCAAAAAAAAAAAAAAATTAAATTAAAGAAGGCAATCCGAAAGGGGGAAAAAAAAATTCCGGTGCAAGCAACAACAACAAAAAAAAAAAGGAAGAAAAAGAAAATTGGGCGGGGGGGCGACGTTTTCCCTTCCCTCCCTCTCTCTCTTTTTGAAAAGGCTTTTTTAAATTTTTTTTTTAATTTTATTTTCCGTCCGGCTGTTATCTCAGCTGCGCCCAGCCAGCGAGCGAGCGAGCGAGCGCGCCTCCAGCTCCGCTCGCCCCTCACCTCGGCCTTCGAGTGATGCCTCTTCTGCAGCGGCGGCGGTTCGGCCCCTTTACGGGCTGGCCGTGGGGCAGAGTCACGTGACCTCCCCCCACCACTCTTCCCCCCCCCCGGTGAGCCAGACCGTCCAGGCGAGAGTTAAGATGATTTGGGGAGGGGGAGGAGGGAGGAAAAGGTGGGAGGGGGGGACACCTGGCTAGGAGGGAGGAATTGGACTTTTAGATTACTTCCACTTTTTTTTTTTTCATTTGTGAGAATATTTGGGGGGGGGCATTCTGTCTCTCTCTCTCTCTTCTCCCTGCCCCCCCCCCGCCCCCAAGAGTCAGGAATAGGTGAGTAAAAAAGTTCCTCGGTTACTCATTAGGACTGGGTGCCAATCAGCACGCCCCCTCCCCTTCCCCACCTCTCCCCCCCCCCGAACATTTCCAGAGATTTTCCAAAGTAAAGTTCGCGTCGGGGAAACTTCAGCCTCTCTTCCTTTCTCTCTCTCTCTCTCTCTCAACCTTTCGCAGCTTTTCTTTTCTGCCTGCTTGTTTTCCAAATAAGGGCTGGGGGGGGGGAGAGGGCGCAGGACCCGGAGGAGCGATCCTCTGCCCGAAAGCTTTATTGTGAACCGTGGCCGGTGGAACTCCCGGCGACTTTTTGTTTTCTTCGGATAAGCGCGGGTTTGGGATCGGGTTTGTGGGTCAGAGAGAGAGAGAGAAAAAAAGCCTGTTAAGCGCTCTCGGATGTTTGATCATGGCGGCCTTTTACACGTCTACTCGGAAGTAAGTCATTGTTCCCTGCGAAGTAAAAGATGGAGCCTTGTCTTCCTCGCGGCGTTCTCCTTCCGATTTCTTCATTTTTCTCCTCGGATTTTTTCTCTCTCTCTTTGTTTTGATGTTTTTCATATTTTTCCTCCCTTTTTTGGGCGGGGGGGGGGCGACGTTTGTAGTTGTTTCAATGTCTTTAATCAATAAGCTTTATTCCGTAAGCTCTCTATTCTTTTCTCCTTCTAGACCCTATGCATCCAATTTGTCACCAATTTTTTTTTCCCTTGTGCAAAAAAAAAAAAAAAAAAAAAAAAGTAGATTCAAGCCGATTGGTTAAACCAACTGGCGGGTTATTTTATTTTGGTGTTGAACAAATAACAATCCCCTTCCCAAAATTCTCAGACGCCTAATAAACACGTCTGGAGTTCAGTTTTTTTTTGTTTTTTTGACCCTTCAGTTGGTCTACAATGTTATAAGCGTTTCTCTTTAGGGGAATCAAGTTTTCCGAGCTAGATTCGAGTTTACTTCTAGAAACTGACAAGATACATAAATGTGTCGAAGATGAAATCCGGAACGAACATTTTAAAATTCCTTCCACCATAGTGTGTGTGTGTGTGTGTGTGTGTGTGTGTGTGTGTGTGTGTGTGTGTGTGTGTGTGTGTGTGTGTGTGTGTATTTTGAATTTAAGGAAGACGATAGTCGGAGTTGGAGGACTCCCACCACTTTTAGGGCATATTCTCCTGTATAACTTCGACGGACGATCAGCTTTTTCCCAATTCAGTGCGGCAATCCTATTTAATTAAACTTTACCCTTCTGGTTGACTGTGTTCCCACAAATACGTCCTCCACCTGATCATTTGTCAGCCGCTGCGTTCACACCAACCCGGCCCGTTTGGTTCCTTTACGGGGCAATGCATAGCGACCCCCCGGAAAATTGGGTTTAATTTGGCAACTCGGAATAAGCGCGCGTACTAAATGGATTTGGCTTTAGGCATTTTAAGCAAAAGGTAGAAGAAAAGTAATGCGAAATTCGGTTTGATTCTCTCTGTTCGATTCTCTTCCTTTCAGTATTTGGACCCTGATCTCTTGAAAGGGATCAAGCTTCAAGCCAGCTGGTCCATTTCCAGAAATCCCCGAAACTGCTTTAACTAAAGGTAGGCCTCTCCTTAAGCAACCAAACAGACCAGGATCGACCAATATCGGCCCCACTTCGCTTTCAGCGCCCCAAATTCCGGCGGGTTTTTTTTGGGGGGGGGAGGGGGCTGCTTCTCGTTTCTCTTTCCAAGAGAGTTAAATTGGCTTTGAGAAAACAGGGGAGCCTCAAAAGCCTTGAGGAGCTGCCCCCCCCCCGGGAAATGGGGTGACAAACCGGGATTGTAATGGTCAATGGCCAAAAGTTGCGGGGTAATAATAATAATAATAATAATAATAATAATAATAATAATAATAATGGCCCAAAGTCCTCTCCTTTTCGACCGTAACCCGCTTACGCCCATCGTTATCGACGATTACGGCTACTAACCAAGCTTAAACAAGCTAGCTCCATACGTTACCTTTCTTCGTAGCTTAACCAGGCTTAACCAGGCCGAAGACGTCGTCGAGATTTTTCGCTGCTCAGGCGAACCGAGGCGCAGTCCTGGGTCTCTGCTCGACGGCGGGGAAGTTGGGCGAATTTTGTTTCTGCGTAGGTGGTGGGGGCGGGGGCTACCTCGGAAAGAAAGGGCTTTTTAATGACTCCGGCTTCGAATCGGATCGCTGGTCTTAGCCCGGTTTAAGGGGGAGGGGGATGAATGTCTGCTCCCACCACCGAAAGGTTTGGAAGAAGAGATTGGACAGCTGAATTGATCTGAAACGGTATTGGATCTCGCGCTGGGGCAGGGGGTTGGACTAGAAGATCTCCGAGGATCCCTTCCAACTCCGTTTTTTTTCTGTTAAGCTCCTCAGAGGTAAAGCGGGGCCAACCCCTTCAGCCCCTACACCCCTTCGTGAAGTTTCCATGGTTCATCAGTTTCCGGAAATTATATGAATTTAGTTTATAATTTAATAAATGGTACTTTAATGGTCCTGCTGCTATAGTAATTATATTACTATATATATATATATAGTAATAGATGCACACACACACTCACACTCCAAAGGTGCTTTTTCCAAAAAGCAATGAGTTTTCGGGTGGTTTTTTTTTTCCCCCTTTGAAAACATTTCACTTCTAACAGTTAGAACTGCAGATGCTTCTTGGTTGAGAAGGAAAACGTTTTCAAAGGGAAAAAAAACCCAAAAAAGTTCAGCTGCCTTTTGGAAAAAGCACCTCTGAGACAAGCGTGACCTGGATGATTGAGAATCCCCAGGTGTAGATATATATATATATAGATATAAATATAGATGCTTTATATCTATATATATATCTATATATCTCTATATATCTCTATCTCAGCTCGAAATAGTTATCCCAGTCCCCCTTAATTCTTTGTTAGCAATCCAAAAATTTAGTATGTATGTATGTGTGTGTGTGTGTGTATGTTGTTGTTGTTATTGTTAATTGCGAAGTCGTGTCCGACCCATCGACCCCATGGACAACGTTCCTCCAGGTCTTCCTGTCCTCTACCATCTGTGTGTGTGTGTGTGTGTGTGTGTGTGTGTGTGTGTGTGTGTGTGTGTGTGTATATATATATATATATATATATATATATATATATATATATATATATATATATGTAGGTCTTTGGTTGTTCGGGTTTTATATATATGTGTGTGTGTATATGTATATGTATGTATATATATATACACACACACACTATTTCTTTATATAGTGTACATTGTGTATATACATTATATATCCAAACCTGAGTAATAGTAATGCTATTAATAGTAATGCATCGACTTCTTGGATAATTCCATCAACCTTTGGGGGGGGGGTCAATATCGACCACTTTGGAGCCCCATAATCTACAGGCAAAGCTGTCAAAGTTCTCCCTTGGGTTCAGCACAGCTTGCTCTCCAGGCCATGCCAAACAGAAGGGCGCTCCGAATGGAGGCGATCCGAATCCAGGAACAGAAACAAGAGATTCCCTTAGGATCCAATCTGGGTCGGTCACCGGGGACCAGAGGTTTTTGTCTCCCGACCTTTCGGACACGTGTTGAAGTCCCATCTCTCCGAGGATGGGCTCCGGCAGGCGTCCGAAAGCTGGGGAGACAAAACCCCGGGTTCCCGGTGACCGACCCGAAAATTGGATCCTGCAGCCTCCTCCTGGGACGCGTCTCCTCGCCTTGGTTCGTGAGAGATTCATTTAACCCCGGATGGTCGTGTGAAGGACGGCCTCAGTTAACCCGCGTCGGACGGAGGTGAATTGGTGTTCGGGGCGGCCCAGGGTGGCCGGCCAGGCAGGGGAGCATTCCAAAAACTGACCCCCAAGGCCATGCCGGGGCTTACTTGCCTCGAATCTTTCAGCCATGCATCCTTTCCCTTAATGGAGATCCATTAGCAGCGGCGGCGACTTGGGGCCTTGAACTCGGCTTAGGCTTCAAAACAACAAAAGGGCGAAACAAAAGGGATGGTTGGCTTGTAGCCCAGATGCCCCGGAGCCTCAGAAAAACGCCCAATCCCTAAACTGGGCGGCCGATAAATTATAAAAATAAATAGGAGGAGAACGGCAAGAAAATTCCTTACCCACCACCCATCCATCTCCTCATCCACTCCCCGCCTTCAGCGTTAATCACTGCACAATAAGAGGAATTTCCACCATTAATAAATACACCCAGGCGGTTCCTTGGGCGCCGGGGTATTCAAAAGCCAATCGCTCCTCCGTTTCCTTCTTGTCCCCTCTTTAATCAATTCAATAATACTGAATATTAAACTGTGGGAAGTCAGCCCCCCCCCCCCAGAGAAGGAAATATATTTTTTGTTAATAATGTTAAAATTATGGAATAAATTTAAGAATCGAATAAATAACTTCGGTTTATGCTCTCGCCTGCCTGCCCGAAAAAAATAAAAGCTGACCAGACGCTTAAATCCACCAGAGAGGAATTCGGGGGGGGGGGGAAGGGGCGCAGGGGCTTCTAAAGTCGCCCCTCCCCCATAAAGCTTATATCTCTTTTGACCCTTGGCTGCCCAGGCAGAGATTCAACCGATGTAGAACATAGAATAACAAGAGTTGGAAGGGACCTTGTGGTTCATCTAGTCCAGTGTTTCTCAACCTTGACAATTTTAAGGCATGTGGACTTCAACTCCCAGAATTCCACAGCCAGCAATTCCACAGTGCCCTAGTCCAACCCCCCCACCTCATTCTCCCCCCCACCCAGGCAGGAGACCCTACACCATTTCTGATAGATGACAGTCCAGTCTCTTCTCTTTTTTTAGTAACAATATTTTATTAAGTTTTATAAGGGTAGGGAAGGGATAGGGTCAGTGTAGGTATTAGATAGGGTTCAGGGTAAGGTTCAGGAATGGGATTGGGATAGGTACAACAATGGGGTTACCCCCAATAACCTTTCCAAGCTTTAGCAAGCAGACTATTGTCCGGATACAAATAATAAAACTAATGAATTAATTAATATGATAGTACATAGCTATCGTCAATAAGAATGACAGTGATCATAAAGAGTCTCAATTAATCAGCAAATGCCATGCATCTTATTGAATTTCACAATCATTGCTTGCTAGTTCACTTTCCTAACCCTTGGTAGAAATTTTCCCATGTTTTAAAGTAGACTGACTCACTGGAGAAGGGCCTAATGCTGGGAAAGATTGAGGGCAATAGAAGAAGGGGACGATAGAGAATGAGATGGCTGGATGGAGTCACTGAAGCAGTAGGTGTCAACTTAAATGGACTCCAGAAAATGGTAGAGGACAGGAAGACCTGGAGGAATGTTGTCCATGGGGTCGCGATGGGTCGGACACGACTTCGCAATTAACAACAACAACAACAAAGTAGACTGAGTTTTCTTTCTCTTTAATCTCTAGGGTTAGTCTGTCCATTTCTGCACATTCTAACATTTTCCTAATTATGATCTCGTCAGATTCTATATTTTCATTTTTCCAATATTGGGCAAATGCTACTCTCGCTGCTGTCAATACACGTAATATTAAATAGTCCAGTCCAGTCTCTCTTCTTCAAAGCCTCCAGTGAACAGATTTGGGCTCTGGTGGCTGAAGTATTTTAGACTTAATGGCTGGGGGAGGTGTGATTCATTCCCCTCCCCCTCACTGCCTCCCAGTCAATGTCAGTGTTTTACCTTCTTTGTTAAGGGTGGGCAGGGAGGGTTAGGAGGAAAGATTGAAGTCAAATCACTCAGAACAATAGTTGGAAGGGACCTTGGAGGTCTTCTAGTCTAATCCCCTGTAACCTCTGTAAACCTCCTCTGAAGCCTATGAGAAACCCCAGCTACTGATCCTCGTCTTTTTTAAAAAACTAGGACGGTAGTGCAACTGGGTCCCTTCGCACGGGCTCCTTAGAAATACTCCAGCGTTTCTTGCGGGGGACCTCTTGAGGTCATCCGCTGCCCCAAGCACCTTCCCAAAAAAACCTTCGTTTCAGGTGCCCCAGCCGCCTTGACATTTTTCTCCGTCGAGAAGTAAATTTACTTGCCTTCAAAAAAGAAAAAGAAAAAAGAAAAGCTCTCGGTTTTGAGAATGGCCGGGGCGAAATTCATTTTTTTTTCCCCAGGCAGGCGAGTTAAAAACACAGAGAAAGCAAAGCAAGTTTTTTTCTTCTCGGAAACGAAATTCTAAAAAAGACCCATGGAAGACGCTTCGGGAAAGCCAAATATTGCGCGGGAATTGGCCCCCGCGGCCTGTTTCCATTTTCTCCCAGATGCTAAAAGTCCCCCAAAATCCTTTTTTTTCCCCTCTTTTTTTTTCCGCTTCGGAAACCGATCAGTTGCCCCATATTGACTGTATTTTAAGCGGGAGAAACGACTTCCTATTCGGCAAGCCGATCAATATTATTATTTGGCTCTATTGCTAGTAGATCTTATTCGGCAAAAGTCGCATTTGTTAGTCCCGGAATCTTCACCCTTGAAAGGAACTTCGCTTATATTAGTATACACGGAGAGAGAGGGGGGGGAGAGGGAGAGAGAGAGAGGGGGGAGAGAGGGAGAGAGAGAGGGAGGGAGAGAGAGAGAGAGAGAGAGAGGGAGAGAGAGAGAGAGAGAGAGCTAGGAGGATCATTGTGTATTAAGGGATTCCTTCCATTTCACTTCACCCTCTGAAAAAGAGAGAGGGGTTTATTTATTTATTTATTTATTTATGAGACTTATATACCGCTTTTAAGTGCAAGCACTCTCTAAGCGGTGTACACCAGTAAGCAATGTATATATATATTTACATTGCCCCCAAGAATCTGGGTCCTCATTTTACCTACCCCGGAAGGATGGAAGGCTGAGTCAACCTTGAGCCGGTGAGATTTGAACCGCTGACCTGCTGAACACAGTCAGCTAAAGTGGCCTGATAAAACCACAAAAAAATTACTTTTCCTTCTGGAAAACGGAACCGCGCTTTGGCATCCCCAGCCGTTTACAAACACAGCTTTTGGAGAAAGGTCGACTTCCGGTTCCTAAATTTTCCCTTTGCGCCCTAACCACATTTTCCGGGAATTCAATGAACCCAGAATTTTACTTCCCTGCATTTAAGGGGAGCCTTGCTAGGCATTGCCACAATCCATAATGAAGTAGGCAGTTCTATAATTCCCTCCCCGCCCAATAAAAATTATTTCTATTGCAGCAAGGGATGAGAAGGTAAAAATATAAAATAAGATAACCTTTATTGTCATTTTTTTTTTACCGTGGGCACGCTGGCACACCTTAAAAATGAGATTCTGTTGCCTGCTCTCCAAAGTGTACCCGTGCATAACACACATATAAACATGCTGTATACAACACATGTATGCAACTACACCCTCACATATAAATACATATCAATATTCGTGCTGCCCATCTTGAACCCAGAGCGGAAAGAGGAAGCTTGAGAGTTCACAAGGTTGATATTGTATGGAACAAAACTGTGACTGAATCTGGATGTTCTGCTTTGGGTTAACAAGGAAACAAGGAAAACAGGTCCTAAAGAGGATGTGTAGCATCCCAGACAATCTTGTGGACCCCACTCCAGCATCGCTTATTATCACCTTGAAGTTGCCCCTTAACCTACAAGCCAAACAGCAGTTGTTCCCATTTCCAAATAAGTAGGAACAGGATTAAAACGGAAAGCTCAAAACCCATTTTACTGTTCTGAAATCTAAATGAGAGAGATCAGCTATCTTTGGAGTCAACACGGGCAGATTTCAAGGGCTAAGAGTTGCACACAGTCCTTTTTTTGCAAAGGAGTTCTTTTGCTTGCGGCACCCGAGTTAAGTTTGGGAGCACAGTTTAAAGCAGATGGGAAGAAAGCAAGCTGGGTGCAGAAGGAAACCCAGATAGTCCAAAAGGACAGGCAGAAAATTAAATTCAAGCTTCCATTGGGGATTATCAATACTCCTAGTAGGATTGTCCTGCCCCCCCCTGTATTATTCTACTATTCTACTGTCCTGACTTGAATTGTTTGTTTTGCCTTTAAGCTTCTATCTCTCATCTCTAATTGGCTTGTCTTCATTTCAAAAGGACTTTTCCAGGTGGAACTTGAGAGATGCTTTGGAACGATAGCCACTCAAGGAATTCAGTTCTTTTAAAGTCAGTGAGACTACTTAAGTCTTCTCTCTCCTCTTCCCCCCCTTCTCTGTTGTATGTAGACTTCTAGGGCAAGCTGGGAAAAGACGGCTGTCGCAAGGTGGGGTAGGAGCGGAGCCAAAATGAATAAGCAGCTTGCCAATAAATCCCATTCTTAGCTATTTGAAATGCCTTTTTTTTTCTCCTGAAGAATCTTTTACTAATGCAATTGGGGTGAATATCTGTAGCTCCGGTGTAGGATGAGGGTGGAGGTCCATTCTCCACGCTGGTGGGTTGGTTTCCTAACATTTCATTACCAGGCTAGGTAACATCCTCAGCGGAGTTTAGGGGTTGTCAGTGTTCTATATGGGACAAACGTGTCAATTAAAACCAGGATCCACAAACACCACCTGGCAGTCAAATGCCACCATCCCAAATCTTTAACCTCTACTCACACTGACACCAAAGAGCACCCGTTCAATTGGAGCAACCCAAAAGTCAGCCACACTACCAGCTGCCACCCTCATGAGTTCATTGAAGCCTGGCACTCCACAAGACATTCTATCCACAGAGATATTGACCTACAGCCAGCCTATGAACCCCTCAGGATCCAAATCAACCAGCAACCACAGCTGAAGAAGCTTCGTGGATGAGAAGCGAAACATCTTCAGAGAAAAACCAAATGTATAGGTATAGTACAGGTGGTACCTTACTCAATAGTAGTAACTGTGAGAGCGATCTTGGAGTCCTAGTGGACAATCACTTAAATATGAGCCAGCCGTGTGCTGCAGCTGCCAAACAAGCCAACACAGTGCTAGGCTGCATTAACAGAGGGATAGAATCAAGATCATGTGAAGTATTAATACCACTTTACAATGCCTTAATAAGGCCACACTTCGAATACTGCATCCAGCTTTGCTCACCATGATGTAAAAAACATGTTGAGACTCTAGAAAGAGTACAGAGAAGAGCAACAAAGATGATTAGGGGACTGGAGGCCAAAACTTACAAGGAACGGTTGTTGGAATTGGGTACGTCTAGTTTAATGAAGAGAAGGACGAGGGGGGACATGATAGCAGCGTTCCAATATCTCAGGGGCTGCCACAAAGAAGAGGGAGTCAAGCTATTCTCCAAAGCACCTGAAGGTAGGAGAAGAAGCAACGGATGGAAACTAATCAACAAGAGAAGCAACCTAGAACTAAGGAGAAACTTCCTGACAGTTATAACAATTAACCAGTGGAACAACTTGCCTCTAGAAGCGGTGAATGCTCCAACACTGGAAGTTTTTAAGAAGAGACTGGACAGCCATTTGTCTGAAATGGTATAAGGTTTCCTCCCTGAGCAGGGGGTTGGATTAGATGACCTCCAAGATCCCTTCCAACTATTAATAATAATAATAAAACAAAACAAAACAAAAAAACTCCAGCTGCCTCGTGAAAAAGCATCTTTGGGCCAACCAGAAACAGCGCTAACCCTCTCCCCCCACCCAACCAGGAGTTCACCTCCCAATGACCCTGACCTAATGTAACCACCCCATCACAACACCCGTCACAAGACTCACTGATGACTCACACCTGACCCGTCACAAGACCCTCACTCGATACACCTACACCTGAAGCCCTTATAAACAGAAGAGCACTATCAGTGACATCCCCCTCTAAACTCCATTGAAAATGTTACCTAGCCTGGTAATGAAATATTCAGAAATCAACCCACAAGCTTGGAGAATGAACCTTCACCCTCCGTCTTTTAGTAATGTCTATGTTCTATTGTGACGCCTCCAGAAGTCATGGGTGCTCCATCACTGGAGGTTTTTAAGAAGAGATTGGACAAGCATTTGTCTGAAATGGTATAGAGTCTCCTGCTTGAGCAGGGGGTTGAGCTAGGAGACCTCTTAAGGTCCCTTCCAACTCTGTTATTCTGTTATTTCTACTGATGGAAATTTGGCTGCTTGAGTTCCTGATCTCTATGCATAAAATCTTGCCATGTAACAGCCAATTCCTGACATTCTTTTTCATCAGTGCTAATATAGAAATGAACCATATTTTAATGTTTGGGGGGTTGTACAAAATATTTAGAGAGCCATGATGTAAATTGAGTAGGGCTGTGTCATGTATACGAGCCCAGTGGAGCCACGTCTGTTTTTTGGGGGTGTTTCTTCCTGGTTCTATCTGAAGGGTAATTTAATTTACAAATTGTTGCTGAGATGAAAAGGCATTTTAAATAAATAGCTGTTTTAGCTTTGAAGCTACAGTTTCATGTGTTTCTTGCTTTCCCAATAATGGGAATCCATAGAATTCATGGTCAAAGATATGTTACAGTTTTGGTAATGTTGATTACCATTTTAGCAGATTCAAGAAAAGCTGTTTTGAATGGGGATTGGCAAATGATTGATGTATTCATTTGAGCAGAGGTTAATATACACATCTTTCTATTGTTTTCAGCTGAGCCATCCTGAGCAGCAATTGTTCCATTACTGGAGGTTGTTAAGAAGAGATTGGATACCGCCATTTGTCTGAAATTGCATATAGGGTATACTGCTTGAGCAGGGGGTTGGACTAGAAGACCTCTAAGGTCCCTTCCAATTGCATTATTCAATATTTGGCACAAGACTGAATTGTTTTGCTCTGTTCTCTCCAAAATGAACCTTGTATATTGGGATGAAGGCACTTTGGCCCATAAAGGGACAAGAGTGTTAGAAAATAACTTTCTCCAAACTTTTCCTGCCTTTTTGAGAAGAAGAGAATCGGGGACAAATCTACAATAAAATCCTTCTCAAATAGAGGAGGTTGGCTTGTTTTAGCATGCAAGAAAATTATGTCTTCCATCCTTCCGGGGTAGGTAAAATGAGGACCCAGATTGTTGGGGACAATGTATATATATATATATATATATATATATATATATATATATATATATATATACATACATACATACATACATACATACATACATACATACACATATACATTGCTTACTGGTGTACACCGCTTAGAGAGTGCTTGCACTTAAAGCGGTATATAAGTCTCATAAATAAATAAATAAATAAATGTCATGTAATTTCCTATCTGCACAGTGCAGTAATAAAGATAAGGTGAGAACAAAACTCAACTTAAATATGAAAGTAATGGCTGGATTAATAGATATTTCTTTTCCTAAGAAATACTGGAAGAAAAGATATTTTAGACTCCGGTAGCCAAATTTAGAAAGAGTCTGAGAAAACATGTGCCATGTGTTAGTCTGAAAAGATGTTACCGGAGTCCTTCTGATTTTTGAAATCAGAATGTGTATTTAACATATTGTAGCCTGGTGATGTATTTAGGATAGGCATATGGACTTTTTCAGCCTGCAATTCTGTTGTTAAGCTAAAATTCCCAGCATTTTCATCATCAAACATGCTGACTTTGCCTACTGGGAGATCTTTGAGAGTCAAGAATCAAAGAGAAGAATCCTGGGACACAATTCATAGGACTGAAAAGTTTTGAAAAAAGTCTACTACCTGGATTTGACCCTGATTAACTGAGATAAAGTCTGGAGAGCAGAATGGAGTAGGATAGAATATAGAATAGAATATAGAACAGAACAGAGGATAGGATAGGATAGGATAGAAAAGAATATAGAATAGAATAGAATAGAATAGAATAGAATAGAATAGAATAGAATAGAATAGAAAATATAGGACAGGACAGAATATAGGATAGGGTAGGATAGAACAAAACAGAACAGAACAGTATATAGGATAGAATAGAGGATAGGATAGAATATGGAATAGAATATAGAATAGAATAGAAAATAGAATAGAGTAGAATAGAATATAGAATAAAATAGAAAATAGAATAGAGTAGAATAGAATATAGAATAAAATAGAAAATAGAATAGAAAGAATAGAATAGAATAGAATAGAATAGAATAGAATTAGATAGGACAGGACAGAATGGATAGGATAGGATAGGATAGGATAGGATAGGATAGAATAGAATAGAATAGTATATAGGATAGAAGAGGACTGAATAGAATAGAGAATAGAATAGTATATAGGATAGGATAGGACATGATAGAATATAGGATAGAACATAATATAGAGTAGAAGGTAGGATAGGATAGAATAAAACAGGGGTGTCAAATTCGCAATGTCACGTGAGGTGTCATGATGTATTGCGACTTTTTTGCCATTGCCAGCAATGGGGTAGGCATGGTATTTGACACCCTCGGAATAGAGTGAGGATAGGATAAGATAGAGGATAGGACAGAGGATAGAGGATAAGATAGGCTAGGATAGGATATAGAATAGGATAGGATAGACTATTAGCCAAATGTGATTGGATACACAAGGAATCTGTCTATTCTCTCAGTGTGCATACTTATGCAAAGTAATATAAACATAAGACACCAAAAGGAGAAGGTAATAGAAAAGATGAGAAGCATAATAGTAATACAGCCAGACCACATGGGTAAATATCCTTAGACATAAGACATCCAGTGATCATGGGCTTAATGGAATTAGGAGGAAACTTTTCACAGTAGTAACCTTGACCATTTTATACAGGATGAATAATGATAACTTCATTCCTAAGACTCCAGTGGAAATGCAGAAGCGTTTGTTCCCTGTCATTTCCAAGAGGAAAAGACACAAATAAACAGTGACTGGCATTCACTGCTACTCCCAAATTAAAGCGATGATAATGATGATGATGATGATGATGATGTTACCCAGTTGTGTCTGACTCTTGGCGATTCTGTGGCCTAAGGTCTCTCCACATCTTTTGATCTTGCACTACTTCTTCCAATTTTTCTGGCTGGTGTCACCTTTGAGGATTGTCCAGCAGCTACCATGTTCTTTGGTGGCCTGATTTCCTTTGCCCAGCATAATTGCTTTCACCAGTGAATTGACATGGCCAAAATAAGTGAGATGCAGTTTTGTGATTTTGCCTTCTGTGTGGTGTTATGCACTCCAGTACTTGCTTGTTGGTCACCTTTGCTGTCCAGGGAAGTCTTCTCCAGCACCCCAACTCAAACGGAGTCCATTCTCACCCCGTCCTGCTTTTTTTTTGAAGGTCCAAATTAAATTAAACAAATTAATAATAGAACAAAATAAATTCAACAGTAATAAATGAAACAAATTAAAGTGGGCAGGGTGCTTATCTGGCTGACATACAGTTGGGATGGTATTGAAAAGTGATGGACTGACCGCTGCTGAGGGAGAAAATGCATTTCAACTTTCACCCGGCCAGTCTTAAAAAAAGTCTCTGGAATGTTTTATCCAAACAAGATAAGATGCTCAGGTTATTTGCTATAATGGGGTCTGGGTGGTCAAGAGTTCATCCAAGTTCAGGGTTTTTTCTTTATTGCAAGAGAAATGTATTTATTTGTTTGTTGTTATGCCTTTATCTCGGCCTTTCATTCAGGAATTCAAGGCAGTTAGTTTAATAATAATAATAATAATAATAATAATAATAATAATAATAATAATAATAATAATAATAATACAAGCACCTGCAACATAACACCCCAGACTTAACAATTGTCGATAAGAAAGACAAAAAAGTCTGGATAGTGGACGTGGCAGTGCCTGGAGATAGCAGAATAGAAGAGAAAGAACTGGAGAAGATAACAAAATACAAAGAACTACAAATAGAAATAGAAAGACTGTGGCAAAAGCAAGCAAGGGTAGTACCAATAGTAATAGGCTCCTTGGGTGCAATCCCAAAACAATTGGAGCACCACTTGAACACCATTGGCATTGACAAATTCGCTATTAGTCAATTGCAAAAGGCGGCCTTGTTAGGAACTGCTTCCATCCTGCGACAATATCTGTAATACCATCAAACATCCACATCTGCCTATCCCAGGTCCTGGGTAAGGACTCGATAGGTAGACAAAATGCCAAATCCAGTCAGAACATCTGGCTGACTGTGCGATGATCCATAATAGTTGGAAGGGACCTTGGAGGTCATCTAGTCCAACCCCCTGCTCAGGGAGGAAACCCTATGCCTATCCCATTTCAGACAAATGGTTGTCCAGTCTCTTCTTTAAAAACTTCCAGTGTTGGAGCATTCACCACTTCTGGAGGCAGGTTGTTCCATTGGTTAATTGATCTAACTGTCAGGAAGTTTCTCCTTAGTTCTAGGTTGTTTCTCTCCTTGATTAGTTTCCATCCGTTGCTTCTTGTCCTGCCTTCGGGTGCTTTGGAGAATAGCTTGACTCCCTCTTTGTGGCAACCCCTGAGATATTGGAACACTGCTATCATGTCCCCCCTGGTCCTTCTCGTCATTAAACTAGACATACCTAATTCCAGCAACTGTTCCTTATATGTTTTAGCCTCCAGACCTCTAATCATCCTTGTTGCTCTTCTCTGTAAGGATGACTAGAATAGAATAGAGATGGAAGGGATCTTGGAGGTCTTCTCGTCCACCCCCTGCTTTAGCAAGAGATCCCATACCATTTCAAAACAAGTGGCTGTCCAGTCTCTTCTTAAAAACCTCTAGTGATGAAGTGCCCACAGCTTCTGAAGGCAAACTGTCCCACTGGTTATTCCCATCCGTTGCTTCTTGTCCTGCCCCTGTAGTTCCCTATAACTCTCCCTGCAAGGTAGGATGGGCTGAGAGAGAATGAATGGCCCAAAGGCTCCTATAGACAGATGATGGGATTATGTTTGCAGGATCCGCCTTCCCTGGATAAACTTAACCGTGGTTTATTCAACTCAGTTTCCCAAGATCTCATAACACAGTGAACCATAAACGAAGCACATAAATTCTGTGCTGTATGATTGGCTAGCTTAGTAGATCACTTTAAGTGCTACTTTGTCATCCCTGGTTTCCAAGCTGCAGTTAAGCTATAAACAATCGGAACACATGAAGTTTTAATATAATGAATGGTTCCAAATGCACTTTGCAACTGTATACTGAACTCAATGGGACTTAAAGGTGAAGGTCTGAACTAGAAGCGAGGAGGTCCAGGTTCAAATCCAGCCACAGCAACCTTAGAGGATTGTCGCTGTGGGGAAAAATTGGAGGAGGGAACCAATACGTTGAGGAAAGACAGGACAGAAATTTAATACACGAGATAAGAAAGTCACCTTCTTTAGGCTCAAATATTCCATTTAATTCTCTAGGATTTTTGCCTGTTCCTTAGAAGGTAAAAACTGTGCTGAGAGAAAATATTAGCCTTGGTGGCTTAAGCAACCCAGCAACATACTATAACTATTCTAATGGTTGGTATTCCCACCGGTGACTAAATGATAATGATGATGACGATGACTTTATTCATTCAGTCAGGACTGACTCTTGGAGACTTTACGGGCCAGGTCTTTCCACCTACCTCTTCTGATCATGCACTACTTCTTTAAGTTGTTCTGTGCTCTGTTTGGTGTCAGCTTTGAAGGCGTCCATCAACCGTGTTCTTTGGTGGCCTGGTTTCCTTTTACCACTAACTCTTCCAAGCAGAATGGATTTCTCCAGTGAATTCCCCCCCCCCCCACACACACAACATGACCAAAATAATTGAGACACAGTTTTGTGATTTTGCCTTCCAGTGACCTCTCTGGTGTTATGCGCTCCAGTACTTGCTTGTAAGTCACCTTTGCTGTCCCAGGAATATGCAGGAAAGAGCCTTCAATTGTGATCAGAGAAGATACCAGCCTTGGTGGCTTAAGCAACCCAACATCAATCAAAACAGTAGAGTGGAGTAGAGTAGAGTAGAGTAGAGTAGAGTAGAGCAGAGTAGAGTAGAATACTGGAAGGGACCTTGGAGGTCTTCTAGTCCAACCCCCTGCTCAAGCAGGAGAACCTATACCATTTCAGACAAGTGACTGTCCAGTCTTTTCTTAAAAACCTCCAGTGATGGAGCAGCTATGATTTCTGGAGGCAAGCTGTTCCATTGGTTAATTGTCCTCATTGTCAGGAAGTTTCTCCTTAATTCCAGGTTGCTTCTCTCTTTGATCAGTTTCCAATCATTGTTTCTCGTCCTTCCCTCTGGTGCTTTGGAGAATAATATGACCCCCTCTTCTAACCTAATCATCTGTATTCTCACCGGTGACCAAGACAGTGAATCAAACTTTATCATGGATCGAATCCAATATTTTTTATGTATTTTGTGGACTTTTACCTGTTGCATGAATGTAGCCCCAATATATCTCCTTATAAAAGATCTTTTGCAATTTCCATAGAGTTGGAAGAGACATTAGAAGCTAGCTTTGCTCAGTAAAGATCTACTGTAACTAGAATATCTCACAGACTCTAGCTGAAACCTCCTGGCCCCATCTACTCAATGCAATGGATGGAAACTAATCAAGGAGAGAAGCAACCCAGGATTAAGGAGAAACTTCCTAACAGTGTGAACAATTAACCAGTGGAACAACCTGCCTCCAGAAGTTGTGGCTGCTCCATCCCTGGAGGTTTTTAAGAAGAGATTTGTCTGGAATGGCATAGTGTTTCCTGCTTCAGCAGGGGATTGGACTAGAAGACCTCCAAGGCCCCTTCCAACAATTAGAGCAATTGATCAGCGAAACAGCTTGCCTTCAAAAATTGGGGGTGCTTTATCAGGCAGCATTAACAGAGGGATAGAATCAAGATCACATGAAATATTAATACTACTTTACAATGCCTTGGTAAGGTCACACTTGGAATACTGCATCCAGTTTTGGTTACCACAATGTAAAAAAGATGTTGAGACTCTAGAAAGAGTACAGAGAAGAGCAACAAAGATGATCAGGGGACTGGAGGCTGAAAAATACAAGGAACGGTTGCTGGAATTGGGTATGTCTAGTTTAATGAAGAGAAGGACAAGGGGGGGACATGATAGCAGTGTTCCAGTATCTCAGGGGCTGCCACAAAGAAGAGGGAGTCAAGCTATTCTCCAAAGCGCCTGAAGGCAGGACAAGAAGCAACGGAGGGAAACTGATCAAGGAGAGAAGCAACCTAGAACTAAGGAGAAACTTCCTGACAGTTAGAACAATTAACCAGTGGAACAACCTGCCTCCAGAAGCGGTGAATGCTCCAACACTGGAAGCTTTTAAGAAGAGAATGGACAGCCATTTGTCCGAAATGGTATGGCGTTTCCTGCCTGAGCAGGGGGTTGGACTAGATGTCCTCCAGGATCCCTTCAAACTTTATTATTATCACTATTACTACTGCTGCTACTAGAGGCTTTTTAGAAGAGACTGGACGGACATTTATCTGGAATGGCATAGGGTCTCCCATTTGAGCAGCGAGTTGGACTCTAGTCTAGAAGACCTCCAAGGTCCTTTCTGTTACTCATCAAGGAGAGCTAACTAGAATTGAGGAGAAATTTCAGTAAGAACACTTAATCAGTGGAACGGCTTGCACTCCAGAATTTCTGGGTGCTCCAACACTGGAGGTTTTTAAGAAGAGACTGGACTGCCATTTGTCTGAAATGGTGTAGGATCAAAGGGGGGGGGTTGGACTAGAAGACCCTCAAGATCCCTTCTAACTCTGTTATTCTGTATTCTATAACAGAGGTCCCCAACCTTTTGGGAACCAGAGACCAGTTCTTTGGAGAGTGGATTTTCCGTGGACCGGAGGGGACGTGGTTTTGTGTGCTGCCTGCATCTTACAGATGGGGCTTTGTTTGTTTGTGCGGACCAGTTGCTGGCATGCCACGGACCAGTACCTGTCCACGGACGGGGACCCCTGACATAGCCCATCAATCATGGTTAATAAACCACTACTTAGCCAAATGTCTGAATCAGATCTGTCTCTTCTGTGATTTCTCCTCCCAACTCTGGAGCATACAAAGCCTTCCACCAAGATGGCTAGTTAGATCATCACCCTGTTTCACACTACCCCATAATGCTTTGCACCACCCAACCTGTTGTTGCCATTTGCACAACCCTCAAAATAGGCAATCAGTTCATTGATGAATAATCATCAGAACCAGAACAGAGTTGGAAGGGCTCTTGGAGGTCTTCTAGTGCAGGAGTCCTCAACCTTGGCAACTGTTAAGACTTGTGGACTTCTACTCCCAGATTTCCTCAGCCAGCTTAGAAAAAAGTCAATGGTGTAGGCCAGGGGTCTTCAAATTTCTGGGAGTTGAAATCCACAAGTCATAAAAGCACCAAGTTTGAAGATCCCTGTTATAGGGTTTCCTGCTTGAGCAGGGGGTTGGACTAGAAGACCTCCAAGGTCCCTTCCAGCTGTTATTCTGGTGTTTATCTTCCTTGCAGGAGGGCTTGGAGGCAATTTCTTGTTATTGTAAATAAAGCACTGAGTTGGGTCAAATAAATTCTGGGAATTGAAGTCCACAAGTCATAAAAGGGTCAAATTTGAAGACCCCTGGCCTACACCACTGACTTTCTTCTAAGCTGGCTGAGGAATTCTGGGAGTTGAAGTCCACAAGTCTTACAATTGTTGAGGCCTCCCAGCAGGCTGGATTACCCCAAGCCGAGTTGCCCCGAGCCATTCCGCCCTTCTACTCCGGCACCTCGTCGGAGTCGCCCCGAGCGCTGTATTCGAACGCTGGGCAGCCGGGCCGGAGGGAGGGCCGGAGGGCGGGCGAGATTTAGGAGGGCTTCGCTGCCCAGGTGAAGTTTCTCCTCCCAGCTTCCAGGACAGACAGAGCGGCGCCCTCCGGACACCCCCTGCTTAATGCAGACCCCCTCCCCACTCATTCCTCCTTTGATTTGCGGCCTTGCGTCCGGCTCGAGACGCGCGGCCTTTTGGTGGGGAGGGGGTGGGCGAGAGAGGAGGGGGAAGGTCGCGGGTTTTCCCGGGAAAAGAAGCCAGGGTCTGCCCGGGTTTGGAAGGAGAAGGGAGGGAGGGGAGGAAGCAAGCAAGCAAAGCGCAACCAGACACAGCTGGGCTCCTGCGGTGAAGGGAGAAGGAGCCCCGATGCAGGCAGTCCTCGACTAACGGCCATGAACGTCGCTGAGCAGGAGAGTTGTTAAGGGCGTTTTGCCCCAGTCGAGCAGCTTTCTTGCCATTCGGTTGTTAAGAGGTTGCAGGGGTTCGTGATATGGTCATTAAGGGGTTGCAGGGGTGCGTGATATGGTCGTTAAGAGAATCTGGCTTCTCCCCCCCCCACTGAGTTTGCTGGTGGGAAGGCCGCAAAAGGGGATAACGTGAGCCCCAGACATGTTGGGACCATCATAAATACATGCCAGTTGCCAAGCACCCAAATTTGCCAGGTCATAAAATAGGGCAAAACTCCTGTAACTCCTGTATCAGTGGAAATGCTAGGCTCCTAAGTCAAGGACTACCTGTATAACCCTTCAAATATGGAGATATATATATATATATATATATATATATATATATATATAATATATATATATATATATATATATATATATATATATATATATATATATATATAATAATAATCTGATCATGTTCTGTAGGGGGAAAGTTCATTTATTACATTTTAGTGCCTTCCCCAAATTACTAAGGTGACCAACTTTTTTACAATGAGAAGGAGGACACAAATAAATTGAAGAAAAAAAAGTGAGTCTAATGCGTGTGTGTGTGTGTGTGTGTGTGTGTGTGTGCTGTGTCATGTTTCGGTAAGAAGTAAACAAAGCCACTTGCGTGCGGCGCACTCTCTCAAAACAATTCTGTTTGGAGTGCATGCGTCTCATAATCCCGTCTCGCCGCACTGTACCAAGCCTTGACGAATCGTCATGTCAAATACAAATACGTCACATCACACGCAACGGATCGGATCAGCATCGATCGTATACGGAGATTTACAGATTAGACTTCAAATATCGAAAAGAAGGACATGTAGGAGGAGATCTTTCGAGAGAGGACAGAACTTACAAAAGGAGGACTGTCCTCCCTAAAGGAGGATGGTTGGTCACCTTATAAATTACAATATACCGCTCTGTTAACCTCACAACAAGCTTGGATGGTAAGCTGTGGTGGATAAACCTGGCTTCCCCTAATAGGTTACAATATACAGCTCTGTTAACCTCACAACAAGCTTGGATGGTAAGCTGTGCTGGACAAACCTGGCTCCTGGTTGATCTCTAGAGGGACTTGAGCTATAGTTTCCTTGATCCTGGCTTGCAAAAATATATATACATATAATTGACTGGTTTCTCAGAAAGCATTAAATTATACCTATTTCAACTGAATAGGAGATATATAGAGTCCAACTCCTAGAATCCCCCAGCCAGATACTTGGGGCATTCTGGAAGTTGAAGTCCATGCATTTTAAAGTTGACAAGTTTGCATATCACTGGGCTACTGTAGGTCCTTGTGATCCTCTTTCAATCACTCTTATGATATACTGAGCAACACATTTTTAAAAGAGCCAATGGAGTACAATGGGAAGGCATTGGATTGATACCACAAAGACCATGCTCCATTCCACTGTCTGCCACAGAAGATCACTGAATGACCCCAGGCCAGTCCCACCTCACAAGTTTGTTGTTGAAATAGAAAAAAGAAACACTGTATTCACTCAAAAAAAAATTGAGCAGGATCTAAAGAAATAAACACAGTACAGTATAAGGCAAATTTTGCCATTCCACATGTTAGCTAAACTCAGTTTATGTGACATAGCGCATCAACTGTGGTTAAACAAACCACTACTTATGGCAGTGGTTCTCAACCTGTGGGTCGGGACCTCATTTGGGGTCGAACGACCATTTCACGGGGGTCGCCAAACAACGCAGTCCGCCATTTTTTCCCCCTTTTCCTTAGCTGTGCTACTCCCTTTTATTCTATTGGCTTTTGAAAGCCAATCGAATAGACTCTCTTGAATAGAGTCTAATTCTATTGGCTTTCAAAAGCCAATAGGAATTGCCCAGGCTGTCTCTACCCTGCTGACCCTGCCAAAAGTCCCATTCTGCAAATGGTGCTGCACCAGTTGAGAGTCTTCAACTTACGACCGGTTGAGTAGTCCTCGACTTACGACCGTTTGGGGGTCGCGGCATTAAAAAGGTTGAGAACCACTGACTTAGGGAAATGTCTGAATCAGATCTATCTCTCCTGGGCTTTCTCCTCCCAATTCTGGAGTGTACAACGCCTTCCACCAAGATGGTTAGTTAGATCATTGCCCTGTTTCATCCTACCCCATAATGCTTCGCACCACCCAACCTGTTGCTGCCATTTTCACAACCCCCCAAATGGGCAATCAGTTCATTGATGAATAATCATCAGAATCAGAGATGGAAGGGACCTTGGAGGTCTTCTAGTCCAGCCCCCTGTTCATGCAGGAGACTCTACTATACCATTTCAGACAAATGGCCATCCAGTGTTTTCTTAAAAACCTCAAGTGATGGAGCGCCCACGATTTCTGAAGGCAAGCTGTTCCACTGGTTAATTGTCCTCACTGTCAGGAAGTTTCTCCTTAGTTCTGAGTTGCTTTTCTCCTTGATTAGTTTCCATCCCTTGCTTCTTGTCCTGCCTTCTGGTGCTTTAGAAAATAAATTGACCCCTCCTTTTTGTGGCAACCTCTTAAATACTGGAATCATGTCCCCCCCCCTTCTTTTCTCTAAATAAATAAATCTGATGGAATGATTGCTTGAATGCTGAGCGTATACAGGGAACTCATAAACTTAGGTTGACATCTAGCAAAGCATCTTTTAGTTGGGCATAGATTACCTGGCTGAGCTAAGGAAGCTAAGTGTTTTTCTTTGAAGGCAAGGCTGGGGTTGGGAGCATCCGAGGCCATTGCAGTCGGACAAATAATGAGTGGCATACTTACTATTTCTCTGTTGGTTCAGACACTGCCTCTATTTTCCCATTGCTGGCTGGGAAATTCTGGGATCAATTGTGTTCGTAAGTCGAGGACTACCTGTATAGATAAATGAGTCGATATTATTTTGCAACCCGGTATTTTCTATACATGTTTTGTAGAATTAAGTGCAAGATGGAAAGTGATCTTTGGGCAGACAGGGATACTGATACTATATAGAGATTCAAGGGTTCAGGTAATAACTATCATGTTGAGTCCTATGAAAATCTGAATTCTGAATTCTGAAGTCCAGCCATCACAAAGGGCCCTAGAGCAGTTTTTCTCAACCCTGATGTGTGGACTTCAATTCCCAGAATTCCCCAGCCAACTTCCCCTGGAAGTGGAAGTCCAGACACCCTAAAGCAGTGGTTCTCAACCTTTTTAATGCCGCGATCCCCAACCGGTCGTAAGTTGAGGACTACTCAACCGGTCGTAAGTCGAGGACTACTCAACTGGTGCAGCACCATTTGCAGAATGGGACTTTTGGCGGGCTCAGCAGGGCAGAGACAGCCTGGACAATTCCTATTGGCTTTTGAAAGCCAATAGAATTAGACTCTATTCAAGAGAGTCTATTCTATTGGCTTTCAAAAGCCAATAGAATAAAAGGGAGTAGCACAGCTAAGGAAAAAGGGAAAAAAATGGCGGACTGCATTGTTTGGCGACCCCCGTGAAATGGTCGTTCGACCCCAAATGGGGTCCCGACCCACAGGTTGAGAATCGCTCCCCTAAAGTGACTAAGGTCGAGAAACACTTCCCTACAGGAAGAGCAAAACCTTCTCTTCTTTCCACAAAGAAAGTTTTTTTTTTTCCTTTTCATTGCTCCCCCTCCTCTCTTTATAGCAGACCCCATCACTTTGTCTTCTGCATCCTCCAGAAGGTTCCCACAGCAGAAAGTGATGCCCAGTGAGTGGGATGGTGGGAAGCCCCAAAGCCCATTTCTTACCAGTTCGGCCTCTCTGTGCTCAGCCCGGTTTTACACCACAAGGAGCCAGGTGAGCACCTCCAGACGCCTCACCTGATCACCTTATTGTCAAAGGTGTTCCAGAAAGCCTTGGAGAGAAGACCCAACCCAGTGAGTAGAAAATCTGTGAGGCTGCTTCCTTCCAGACCTTTTCCAGGGAGAGCACGAGGGAGAGAGGGAGGGAGGGAGGGAGAGGGAGGGGGAGAGAGAGGGAGGGAGATATTCTGATTCCAGTTTCTGTGAGCAAGGGGATGGACTTGAAGACCTCCAAGGTCCCTTCCAACTCTGTTTGCCTGTCGTTCCTCTAATAAATTGACCTCTCAGCTTGGAACCCACTTCTTAGCATGGGCTATAAAAAGCCTTGGTATTACAGGTAGTCCTCCACTTATGACCACAATAGGGAGCAGAATTTCTGTCGCTAAGCAAGACGGCTGTCAAGTGAATTTCATCCAATTGTATGAGCTTTTTCGCCAGGTTTGCCGTTGTTAATTGAATCAGGCTCCCCCCATTGACTTTGCTTGCCAGAAACCTGCTAGAAAGGTCAAAAATAGGGAATCACATGATCCCAGGATACTGCAACCATCGTAAATAGATGCCGGGTGCCTAACACTTCAATTTTTGATCCCGTGACTGTGGGGATCTGCAATGGTTATAAGTGTGAGGACCGGTCACAGGTCACTTTTTTTCAGTGCTGTTGTAATTTCGGTCACTAAACAAATGGTTGTAAGTCAAGGATTAGCTTTAGAAGCATCCACACAGAATGTACGCCATGCTGCACTCACTATTGGGAAGAAGATGGCTGTATTTGTAAGACAGATAACCTTTATGGTCATTTTTTCCTGTGGGCACAATGGTGCACATTAAAAATGAAATGTAGTTGCTTCCTCTCAAAGTAACTTGAAAAGGGGGGAGGCATTATTATTTTTTTTTTTAAAAAACACTAGGTAGGCTTGCCTGCACTACAGACACTGTCCAGGCTCACTTACTTTTCCTAGGCAAGTCCAAAGTTCAGAGTCCCTCTGATAAAATGTATATTAATTGCTTGCCTAACCCCAATGCCATTGCTTTTTTTATTTGGGGAAGGGGTTTGTCCCAGGCTCACATTGTTTCACTGGGCGTGGTATCTATTGCAAAGTTTAAAAACAATGTCCTGTAGTTTGCCTCCCAAACAGTTTTGAGCCAATGACCCACCTCCGGCATCTTGCCTTTCAAGCCTATTTGAGCCAAAATGGACCTTTTTCTCTGTGGGGGGGGGGGGAGATTTAATGGCACTCTTTGTACTTAAGATATTTTTAGCCTAACTGCAAGGCAAATCCCCTTATCTTTGATGGGATTGGCCTTGCGGCCTTGAAACTGATGTCACAGGAAGCTCTGAGGTTCAGAAATGGTGATTTCCTTAGATGCTCAGGGGTGTTCCTCTTAACCAAATACTTCACCTGGGCCATTGAATTAACCCACTTCTCTGGGTTTTAATAATCCTAATGCTTAATAAGGTCAACTGGAACCCTGAGCTCACAAAAGGGTCTGGGCTTGTGCAATCCAGCAAACCATCTCAAAGGTGCTTTTGAAAAGGTGACCCCGACTTTGTTGTTTTCCTTGGAAATATTTTGCTTCTCATTCAAGAAGGGAAGGTTTTCAAGGACAAAAAACCCCCCAAAGAAGTCCAGTTGCCTTTTAAAAAGCACTTTGGGGATAATCATGACCTGGATGAAAAAAACACAAAGCAAATCGTGAAAATTATAACAAGGCAAAATTGACCGTACCGTCTCATCTGGTAAAAGTGGATTGTGTGAACACAGTTACACTGTTGCACGAAGCCCCCCAAAGGAATGAATTTAAGGTTCAGTGTGTTGTGTGAACTCAGACAAATCAGGAAACTTGGTGAACCATAGTTTAGGTAACCCATGCTATAGAACAGTGGTTCTCAACCTGTGGGTCGGGACCCCATGTGGGGTCGAACGACCATTTCACGGGGGTCGCCAAACAATGCAGTCCGCCATTTTTTCCCCCTTTTTCCTTAGCTGTGCTACTCCCTTTTATTCTATTGGCTTTTGAAAGCCAATAGAATAGACTCTCTTGAATAGAGTCTAATTCTATTGGCTTTCAAAAGCCAATAGGAATTGTCCAGGCTGTCTCTGCCCTGCTGAACCCTCCAAAAATCCCATTCTGCAAATGGTGCTGCACCAGTTGAGTAGTCCTCGACTTATGACCAGTTGAATAGTCCTCGACTTACGACCGGTTGGGGGTCACAGCATTAAAAAGGTTGAGAACCACTGCTATAGCATGATGTATAAACTTGTCTCAGGGTAGCTAATTTAACATTTGTTTTTTTTTTTCTCCCCATTTCATTTGTTGTTGCCTGAAAAAATGCAATCCTTCCTATTCTACCAAATCCTTCAATAGCTACCATATAGTCCTTGACTCAAGGCAAATCCTTCAATAGCTACTATATAGTCCTTGACTCAAGGCAATTGGGATTGCGACTTGGTTATTATGCAAAACACACAGTCCTTAGGGGAATAGAGCTTTCTCCCTTGAAGTTGTAGCACCCATTAAGGACAGCTGGCTTTTCTTTCTGCTATGCTTCATTTAAGCACACAGTCTCCCTTATTCCCAAAGAATTCACCAGCAAAGTTGAAGAGAAAGATGTTTTATTTTTTTTAAAAAAAAAGAGTTTTATAATGGAAACCTTTCAAAAGCACGTTTCAAAACTTTTTTTTTTTTTAATTTCCAGAGCTTGATTCTTATTTTTGAAATAAATATTGTGGAATCTCTAGTGCTCAGATTGAGTTTTCATTGATGGGCATTCGGGATGAAACTGAATTAAGAAGTGATGGGTTGTATATAATTGTATATAATCATAGGATATACAAAAAGTGGGGAATGAGGGCTTTTTTTTTGAGTTTGCACAAATATGATCTGCTTCATGTCAAGATCTTTATATTATCTGGTATATACAGCTCTGGCTTCTCAGTCTGACCTCTAACCTCTCTGACATCGAACCTTTTATAATGTTGATATTTTAAATACATTTATTGGAATTGAATAAGTGGGCCTTGAAGTGTTCTAAGGAGAATGTACTGGTGAGTTATTAATGTGTCAGGGAACAAACAGGGGAAATAGTTAAAATTAAAAAAAAAAGACAACCTTAGTTATGCACAATCCACCCTTCACTTGCTTTCTAAATTTGCGAAAAACAGGCTGTGGATTATGACACAAATTACCTTACCCAAATTAGTGGTGTACTTGAATGCTGTCCAAAAATAATAAACAGCAGATAATAAAGCAGATAAAATAGCCAAGAACAACCTAGTTTTTTTAAAAAACAAAAGGCATTCAAAAAGAAAGGAAACAAAAATAGTATAAATTTTAAAAAAGACTTAAATGAGAACACCAATCAAGGAGAGAACCAGCCTAGAAGTAAGGAGAAATTTCCTGACAGAATAATTAATCAGTGGAATGACTTTGCCTTCAGAAGTTGTGGGTGCTCCATCACTGGAAGCTTTTAAGAAGGGACTGGACAGTCACTTGTCTTGAATGGTAAAGGGTCTCCTGCTTGAGCAGGGGGTTGGACTAGAAGACCTCCAAGGTCACCATCAACTCTGTTATTCTGTTATTTTGTTGAACTTCCTGGGAAAACTAAACAAAAGAAGAAAAATGTCCAGGTGTGACCATTTAGCAATTTAACCTTCTGCAGCCTTTGACGCTGTCTCTGGCCCAGCAAAGGTATGTCTTCCTCATAATACTATAGAGATGTAGATTTTACAGTATTTATGCAAATACAAGTTTTGCATTTGTACACATTTGCACCTTCACGCACTGCTGCCCTGGGCTTTTTATGATGGAAATTCATGCTGTTGTATGAGACAAACTGTCATGTTAAGCGTCTTGTGATTTCAGCTAGGGCATTAAGGATTGCCATCAATAAAGATTAAATTTTCTGCTGACATGGCTAGAATCTATCCAGGAATATGTTAGAACTCAGGGTATTTTAGTGAGAGTCCCAGAAAAATTATGTGCTTGATGTGCAAAGTTGCAAATAGGCTTGGAAAAGTTAACAAGCTATACACTTCTGCTTTTCCCTTTTAGCTGTTCTGCCCCAAACAATAATAATCATAGGCTGAGCTACTGATTTTTTTTTAAAAAAGGATGACTTTCCAATGCAAATAAACTTTCATATTTGGAAAATTAGAATAGAATAGAGCTGGAAGGGACCTTGGAGGTCTTCTAGTCCAGCTCCCTGCTCAAGTAGGAGAACCTATACCATTTTAGACAAGTGACTGTAGTAGTCTCTTCTTAAAAACCTCCAGGATTTCTGGAGGCAAGCTGTTCCACTGGTTAATTGTCCTCATTGTTAGGAACATTTTCTTTAATTCCAGGTTGCTTCTCTCTTTGATCAGTTTCCAAACCATTGTTTCTTGTCCTGGCCTCTGGTGCTTTGGAGAATAATCTTTGGTTCAGCCCCTTAAATACTGGAATACTGTTATCATGTCTATTTCTTTTCTTTAGACTAGCCAAACCCAAGTTCTGCAGCCATTCTTCATATGATTTAATCTCCTGGCCTTTGATCATCTTAGTTGCTCTTCTCTGAATTTTTTCCAAAGTCTCAACATCTTTCAAATTCAATGGAAGTTTCTTATTATGCAAAGAGTGTGTCTCTTTTGAAATCTTTCATAAAAGGAAAGGACAGGACAGGGTTCCCCCCAATGCAAAGAATTCTAATAGTTCACATCTGCCTTACCATTGCAATTACACTAAAGATGGAAAAAAGCAGTGTGAATTTTGTCATATTTTCTGTTCCATTTTTATTATTGCAAGTTGCTTAAATCAGTGATCCCCAATCTTTCTGGCTTCAGGGACCAGTGTTGTGGAAGACAATTTTTTCGCAGACCGCAGAGTGGGGGGATAGTTTCACATACAACCTAGATAGAATAGAATAACAGTTGGAAGGGACCTTGGAGGTCTTCTAGTCCAACCTCCTGCTTAGGCAGGAAACCCTATAACATTTCAGACAAATGGTTGTCCAATCTCGTCTTAAAAACTTCCAGTGTTGGAGCATTCACAACTTCTGGAGGCAGGTTGTTACACAGATTAATTGTTCTGTCAGGAAATTTGTCCTTAGTTCTAGGTTGTTTCTCTCTTTGGTTAGTTTCCATCCATTGCTTCTTGTCCTTGTTCAGGTGCTTTGGAGAATAATTTGACTCCCTCTTCTTTGTGACAGCCCCTGAGATATTGGAACACTGCTATCATGTCCCCCCTCGTCCTTCTCTTCATTAAACTAGACATACCCAATTCCAACAAATGTTCTTTATATATTTTAGTCTCCAGTCCCCTGATCATCTTTGTTGCTCTTCTCTGCACTCTTTTTAGTGCCTCAACATCTTTTTTTATCCTGCACATGCACAGATGAAGCTTCTCTCGCTTGCCTGCTGCTTGTGTGGCCCGTTCCTAACAGCCACAGACTGGTACCGGTTCACAGCCCAGAGGGTTGGGGACCCTTGGTTTACACCGAAAGAGGGAGCCGTGTCCTGTGAGAGAGACTAGATACCTGTTTTTTTCTCAGAAAGGAAAGGAAACTCTAGCCTAATCATTATTACACCACTGGCCAAGAGGGACTTGCAGTTGATGACAGGGAGATGTGGGGTCCTTGGTGTTCTCTGAGCTTGGTGGTTTTCTTGCACACGTTTCATTATCCTACCAGGGAACATCGTCAGTGATAGCCAGGGAAGTGGATGGCAAGACAGAAGCTTGCTAAATTAAATGAATTCAGGTCTTCAGGGCCAGGGGGATTCCATCTTAGTGATTATAAAACTATTCTTGGAACTCCTGGAGGACTTGTGAAGTCCCAAGGCTGTGGGACATAAATCTTCAAGACGAAGGGCCCAGGAAGGATTTCTAGAAGACCCCATTAGTTTATCGGACAACCCAATCAGTTTATCCCTCCGAGAAGACAGTTGGGTTGAGCATGAACATGCTTAAGAAATTGTCCCAAAGGTGCTTTTCTAAAAGGCAACTGGACTTTCTTGTTTTCTTTCTTTTTTTTTTTTAAAAAAAAAACATTTCACTTCTCATCCAAGAAGCTTTTTCAGTTCTGCTTCTTGGATGAAAAGCGAAAGGTTTTCAAAGAAAAACAAACAAACAAGAAAGTCCAGTTTCAAAAGTCCTTTTCGAAAAGCACCCTTGGCCTGGATGATTGAGAGTCTCCATAGATATTAAGGAAGTTTTTGCAGGATTTGAGAAGTCTCCGCAATTCATTGTGCCTGTGCCCTGCTGTAAGTTGGGCCAGCCACTCCCTTTGAGTCCTCAACAAGGTGAAACACAGGTGTTTTTGGCTTCTGCAGGTGTTCTCTCCATGGGCTGAGTTATTAAGGACTCCAGAGCATCCCGCATCTTCCGGTCTCCAATCTAGAGCAGGGCATTCTTTCTCCCTTCTAGCCACAAGAATAGAAAAAATGACAACCGGGACATACTGATATTATGACCTATTGCCCATTTGTATGTGCAAACTGATATTAGATACAAGTGTGCAGGGTTTGTGTTGTGATATCACAACAATGTTAAAAAGTGGCCATTCTTTTGTCTGCATCGGTAGAGATTGGTCATCATCCCTTTCGAACTTCCAGAGTTTCTGTAGTGTTTGCATTGAAGCATCTGCAAGAAAACCACCAAGCTCAGAGAGCATGAAGCATCCCATAGTGCAGAAATGGACAGATTGACTTTAAAGGTAAACGAGAAAGAAGACTCAGTGTATTGTAGAACATGGGATAATTTCTTTCAATGGCTAGAAAAACGAGTTAGAGAAAAAGGAATGTGATATGCAACTTGGAATATATATTAGCAAGAAGAAGACCATCGAGCGATTAATTAACATTGTTTATGATAATTAACTATTATCTATTATTGTTTGTTAAATACATGAACCCAGACATTATGCTGTTTGCTAAATATTGAGAATGTTAACCCTACCCCTAACCCAACCCGAACCCCAATCCTAACCCAAATCCCAACCCCAACCTCGACCCTACCTTATTCCTAACCCCATAAAAACTAATAAAATTTATATATATAAAAAAGCATCCCATCCTCCTCCTCCTCCACCTCCTCCTCCTCCTCCTCCCTGCAGACCCAGCTCCCTTTTAGCATTGACGATGTTACCTAGTTGGGTCATGAAACGTCTGCAAGAAAACCACTAAGCTCAGAGAGCATCAAGGGCCCCACAGTTCAAACCTGAACTACCAATAGTCTCCTTTATTGTCCACCTCTGTCTTTCTGATGTCTCTTCCCTTTCCAAATGCTGGGCTAGTGAATGTTTTGGAAATCATAGTGAATCAAGTCATGGGCCAAGGAGCTATTTTGAAGGTGGTCCTGTGAATTGTGTCACCTCACTTTCGGAAGTCTAGAAAGCAGCTCTGCTGCCAGCCATGGTTTTATGATGGCCAGCTCTACATAAATACCTTTGAAAGGCACAGATTACAGGAGTGTTTTTCAACCATGATGCTGGGGAATTCTGGGAGTTGAAGTCCATCCATCTTCAAGTTGCCAAGATTGAGAAATCTACCAAAACCCGTGCAAAAGCAGCCATTTGCAGTTTCTCTAGTAAGCAAATAGGCCCTCCTCGCAGTAACTCAATCTTCTCCACCTCATGCACTCCAGGAGTATGGCACTCCAGTGCCCATCCTCCCCACTCAGATGGTGAGGGGCCCCTAACAGCTGTTGATCTCTTAAAAAATCAAACCGGGTCCTTTCCAGGAGCTTCCCTTGGTTGGCTTTTTTTTTTTTGGGGGGGGGGGAGGCAGCAACGTACAGGTAGTCCTCATCTTACGACCACAATTCAGCCCAAAATTTCTGTGACTAAGTGAGACAGTTCTTCAGTGAATTTTGCTCCATTTTACAACCTTTCTTGCCACCATTGTTAAGTGAATCGTTACAGTTGTTAAGTCAGTAACAAGGTTATTAAGTGAATCTGGCTTCCCCATTTGACTTTTGCTTGTCAGAAGGTCACAAAAGGGATCACGTGACCTTGGGACGCTTGCAGCCGTCATGAATATAATAATAATAATAAAGTTGGAAGGGACCTTGGAGGTCATCTAGTCCAACCCCCTGCTCAGGCAGGAAACCCTATACCATTTCGGACAAATGGCTGTCCAGTCTCTTCCTAAAGACTTCCAGTGTTGGAGCTTTCACCGCTTCTGAAGGCAGGTTGTTCCACTGGTTAATTGTTCTAACTGTCAGGAAGTTTCTCCTTAGTTCTAGGTTGCTTGCTGAGTGTCTCAATATTGATCCCGTGACCGCGGGGATGCTACAACGGTCAAAAGGCTGAAAAACCGCCCTAAATCCCTTTTTTCAGTGCCGTGGTAACTTTGAATGGTCCCTAAACAAGCGGTTGTAAGCCGAGGACTACCACTACGCCAGTTGCAAGGTGGCCTTGTGGGAGCATCTGATGATCCTCAGTGAAAGGGAACCGGCTGAAGGAAGCTCACCTATCTGGGAGCATTAACCTTCTCGTGGCCAGGTGAAAAGTTAAACACTCTTAAAAATATGTCAGATAGATGTTGGAAATGTAAACATAACATAGGCACGTATTATCATATTTGGTGGACATGTGGGAAGGCAAAGGCTTATTGGAAAAATATACATATGTGGTTAGAAAAAATATTGGGCGAACAAGTGGATTTTAAACCTGAACCTTTTCTACTAGGCATTATGCCTGAAAAGACTAATAAGCAGAAATTATATTTAATTTTATACAGCACCACAGCAGCGAGAATAATTTTTGCACAATACTGGAAGAACGAAGGATTGCCATCAGAAGAAGAAATAATCAGGAAAATACTGGAATGTGCAGAGATGAACAGATTAACTACTATCCAATTTGGAATTTATTTTATTCTTGGTTAGAGAAAAGAATGAAGGATTAGGAATGGAACATGTATTAGTTTAGCAAACTCCAGACAACTTTGTTGATTGGAAAAATTAACATATGTTGATGAAAAAAATAATAATAAAAAATAAAGAAAGAAAGAAAGAAAAGTGAAACACTCATGACTCATAGAAGCTGCAGAGGCAGCACTTTGTTACTGTGTGTGTGTGTGTGTTTGTATGTGTGTGTGTGTGGAATGCAGGGGGCTCCATGGAAGGTCTGAGTAATTTTTAAGGGAGGGGGAGAGAGCCCGGCTCCTGTCTGACGGCAAAGGGCCTTGATGGCTCTGGGTTTCATTTCAAACTGCCAGGCCTCCTCTATCTCTCCACTCGCTCCCGACTCCTGCCTTCATGCCAGATCCTGGGAACTATTTGCGGAGACAAATTTATAGAGGGGGAGAGGAGAGGCCAGGAGAACAAGGGGCCCAGAGAGGTCTCCTTCAGCCAGGCTGATCTTCTAACCTCCTGAAGGGATGCTGAGCTTCCTAGTTTGGCCTTCCATCATGGGCCGAGGCAAGCATAACCACTAGGCCAGGGGTAGGCAACCTTGGCTCTTTTATGACTCGTGGACTTCAACTCCCAGAATTCCTGAGCCAGCCATGCTGAGGGGAAAGGGAGAGGTTTCCAAACTGAGCCATGCTGGCTCAGGAATTCTGGGAGTTGAAGTCCACAAGTCATAACATAGTCCTACCCCTGCCCTATACCATCCTGGTCAAATGGTTGTCCAGTTTTTTCTTGAAAACCTCCAGCAATGGAGGACCCACAACTCCAGGAGGCAAACTGTTCCCGTGATTCATCATTCTCACTGTCAGGAAAGTGAGTTGGATCTCCCTCCCCCTTTGCTTCTTGCCCTGCCCTCAGATGCTATAGACAAGACTATTAGCGGCAGGAATAAAAGAACAGAAGGTCTCACAGCTCAGGTTTATGATGGCATGGAGGCATATGCAGGAGGGGTCAAAAACATCAAGGAGAGAACTGGGATGGAGCAATAGAAACTCTGCCTCTTGTTATGCATTGTGGTGTGTGCGATGCAGATGGGCTTCTTGCGATCATGGTCTTGGCTTCTCTGACACATGGACACACCCAAGTGAATGTCTCAGCTTTAGTGCCCTGGAGTGCATTTCATGAGATGAATTGTGTTTAAGTTGCTAAAAGACTTCCATAAGAAATAATGGAGTTTATTTTTTGGTGCTGGTGGGGTGTGTGTGGGGCAACCAGAGCCAGCAGTTTCCTTAGTTTTGCAGCCCTAGGATCCCAGTGCAAAATTTGGTAGCAAAATGACCAAGTCTTGAAAGAGCTGGTTGGTTTTTCCCTCTGTGAGATGCCCCCATTTATTGCTGAAACCTATCTGGCATTGGGAAGTTAAGCCCTGATTTATTTGACCCAACTCAGTGCTTTATTCACAATAACAAGAAATTGCCCCCAAGCCCTCCTGCAAGGAAGATAAACACAGTTGGAAGGAACCTGAGGAACAGTTGGAAGGAACCTGCCTGGCTGAGGAATTCTGGGAGTTGAAGTCTAAAAGTCATAAAAGGGCCAAGGTTGAAGACCCCTGCCATATATCATTTCTGACAAATGGCTACCCAATCTTTTATTAATGTGCCGTTCTCCCAGAAAGGACAAAAATATGGTTCTCTTTTACCTGGCTGTTCAGGGTCTTGATTCTCCACTGGAAAAGCATCTTGACTTCTATGTCGGCAGTGGAATCATGTGAAGATGTCTTGGACATGGCAGCTTCTTGTGACAAAGATATCTGCAGAGTTCACAGAGTTTGGGAGAGAGAAACATTGCAGCCTTACAAAGTCCTGTGATGGTCACAATGACTATGTTAGAACATAGAACCGGGAATTATATGGTTAGGAGAGACCTCAGAGGCCTTCTAGTCCAACCTCCTCCTGCTTAAGCAAGAGACCCTATACCAGGGGTAGGCAACCTTGGCTCTTTTATGACTTGTGGACTTCATCTCCCAGAATTCCTGAGCCAGCATGGCTCAGCTTGGAAACCTCTCCCTTTTCCCTCAGCATGGCTGGCTCAGGAATTCTGGGAGTTGAAGTCCCTGAGTCATCAAAGAGCCAAAGTTGCCTACCCCTGCCCTATACCATTTCAGACAAATGGTTGTTCAATCTCTTTTTTAAAAAACTTCCAGTATTGGATCACCCAAAATTTCTGGAGGCAAGCTCTTCCATTGGTTAACTGTTTTGTCAGGAATTTTCTCCTTATTTCTAGGTTGGTTCTCTCCTTGATTTTACCAAGTGAAGCTTTCTGCCATCTTCACTAGTTGGGCTTTGCTGTAGAAGAAGCCCAGGTGAAACCACAAAATCTTTACTTAATATGTTCAGTGTTGCTCCCATTTCTCCCTAGGCCAGATGCAAAACACTTTAAAGTGGTGGTTCTCAACCTTTTTAATGCCGCGACCCCCAAACGGTCGTAAGTCAAGGACTACTCAACCGGTCATAAGTCGAGGACTACTCAACTGGTGCAGCACCGTTTGCAGAATGGGACTTTTGGCGGGCTCAGCAGGGCAGAGACAGCTTGGACAATTCCTATTGGCTTTTGAAAGCCAATAGAATTAGACTCTATTCAAGAGAGTCTATTCTATTGGCTTTCAAAAGCCAATAGAATAAAAGGGAGTAGCACAGCTAAGGAAAAGGGGAAAAAAAATGGCGGACTGCGTTGTTTGGCGACCCCCGTGAAATGGTCGTTCAACCCCAAATGGGGTCCCGACCCACAGGTTGAGAACTGCTGCTTTAAAGAAAGCTTTATTGAGTGACTCCTAAATTTGAGATATCATGCCATTTTTACCTGTTTCTGTTCAGTTGATGATGTTTATTGAATTTATTTAATTTCCACCTTTGCTAATAAAGTCAATGCAATGAACATACCTGATACATCCGCCTCCTCTATTTTCCTCACAACCACCCTGTGAGGTGGGTAGAGCTGAGAGAAAGAGACTGGCATCCAGTCACCTTTCAGGCCTAAGGCACGACTAGAACTCACCCGCTCCTGGTGATTATCACAAAGTCACCCAGATGGCTTTCATGCTTAAGGCCGGATTAGAACTCACAGTTTCCTGGCGATTGGCCTAAAGTCACCTAGTCGGCTTTCATGCCTAAGGTGGGACTAGAACTCACAGGCTCCTGGTGATTGCCCCAAAGTCACCCAATTGGCTTTCATATCAAAATGGGACTAGAATTCACAGTCTCCTGGTATTTAACCTGGTGCCTTACACCCACTACACTAAACTGGTCCTCCGGATTTGAGAACTGTATGTCTCTAATATAACCAACTGACCAACATGGCTAGTGTGGGTGTTGTTGCCTGGACAATTTTGGAGAGTGTATTTGTGCTGCTCTGGGCTATTGCCCTTTTTAATCTTAGATGATCAGTGTTCACAAGGTATAGTGGTGAAGATATTAGACTACAAGTATGGAGATCCATCTGGAACAGGCATGTCAAACTCACGATGTCACATGACGTTGTGCGACATATCACCACTTTTTCCCCATTGCCGGCAATGGGGTGGGGGCGGTTTCGATGTGACACATTGAGCCCATGGACCGGCAGTTTGACATGCCTATCTAGAAGTTCATCCCCATCCATGGCAGTTTACCCAGCTTACTTTACAAGATTTATTGTTGGGAGTGGGTGGGCAGAAATGGGAGGAACATGGACCCTCACTGAGAGTTTCCTGCATTTGTAGTTACCCTCACCCCAATATAATATATATGGCTTGGCCTGAGGTGGAGATGTATAGAGATGTATAGAAATGCATAGTGATATATAGAGAGATATGTAATGAGGGCCATCAGTGTTCTGATGATTCCTGATCTAAGCTAATAAACCTTTTCCAGTGGCTTCATTTAAATGTTAAAAAGCATGTATTGACATTAAATGATTCCTACAGAAGATAATATTTCTAGCTGGGGTTGAGTTGTGGGGTCCTTCCTCACCCTGAGTTTGGTTGTTTTCTTGCAGATGTTTCATTACCCACTAAGTAACATTATCAGTGATGTACAGGTGTAATTTGGTAATGAAATGTCTGTAGGAAAACAACCAAGCTCAGAGAGCACCAAGGACCTCCCAGTTCAGCCCTGAGCTAGAAATATTTGCTTCCATTGGAAATATTTAATTTTTATAATACTTTTTAACATTTAAATGAAGTCACTGGAAAAGATTTATAATTTAGATCAGGTAACATCAGAATACTGATAGCCCCCCCCTCCGCCCCCCCACTCACTTCTAGCACTGATGGAGTGGAGTGGAATAGAATAGAATAGAATAACAGAGTTGGAAGGGACCTTGTAGGTCATCTAGTCCAACCCCTGCCCAAGTCCCAACACCATTTCTGACAGATGGCAGTCCAGTCTTTTCCTGAAAGTCTCCAGTGATGAAGCACCAACAACAACATATGAAGGCAGTCTGTTCCATTGGTTGATTGTTCTCACTGTCAGGAAATTTCTCCTTATTTCCAGGTTAAATCTCTCCTTGATCAGTTTCCATCTGTAATTCCTTGTCTGGCCTTCAGGTGCTTTGGAAAATAGGTGGACCCCCTCCTATGATGATGTTCCCTAGATGGGACATGAAACTTCTGCAAGAAAACCACCAAGCTCAGAGAGCATCAAGGACCCCTCAATCTGAATCCTATAGCAGTGTTTCCCAAACTTGACAATTTTAAGGCATGAGGACTTCAACTCCCAGAATTCCACAGCCAGCAACACTGGCTGTGGAATTCTGGGAGCTGAAGTCCACATGCCTTAAAATTGTCAAGTTTGGGAAACACTGTCCTATAGAATGCTTTTCATCTGAATAGCCAACACTTTCTCTCCAAGCTTTCAGAAAAGGAAACCAGCACATTATAAAACCCAACAAAGTCAGGGTGCAGAAAGCCTTCTTAAGACTATATGCTACCATTTCTTTCCAAGTAGGTGGTGCTATCTTGTTTCCCCACAAAATGTCGACAAACTTGTTGATCCTGTTGATAGCACCAGCCCCACTTCTACTTCACCCTGGCCAGCACCCTATTCCTTGCTTGCAATCCACAAGATGAAATGAATTCCAGACAATATCACAAGACATTGTCCCTGTTATCGTCCTTTAAACATTCTGCTTCTAAATCAAGACTCAAGCGAATTTGAGATATTTTATTGGTGGGAAAGTACTTCAAATTCTTACAGCCACCTGCCATTTTGCACCTCCTAGAGAAGGTAGCAGCTCATCTTAAACCAAGTTGCTGGGGTGTTGTCTGCCAACACATTAACACAAGCTGGGTAATTTGTGGTCAGTGTGTTATGGAAGCCCAACATTGTCCATGAACCAGATCGTCCCCTTCAGAATATGGTTTATTTGTTAACTTCCATTCCAGGATCTAGGTAGGAGAAGAAACAATTGGGTTTTATTAACTTGAGTTTATAATGTGTGAACCCAGGGAATTTTTTTTCCCAAAGCGTGCTAGGAGGAAATCCAATTACAGAATAAAAGAATTAGAAGGGACCTTGGAGGTCTTCCAGTCCAACCCCCTGCTAAAGCAGGAAATCTATTGTTTCTTCTTAAAAATCTCCAGTGATGGAGCACCTACAACTTCTCGAGGCAAGTCACTCCACTGATTAATTATTCTCACGGTCAAGAAATTTCTCCTTAGTTCTAGGTTGGGTCTCTCTTTGATAAGCTCCCATCCATTGCTTCTGGTTCTGCCTTCAGGTGCTTTGGGGAATAGGTTGACCCCATCTTCTGTGGCAGCCCCTCAGATTTTGGAACACTGCTATCATGTCACCCCTAGTCCTTCTTTTCTTTAAACTAGACATACGTTTTAGCCACAAATCCAAGATTTTTGTGTTCTCCCTGAAAGCTTTTCTGTTTAGAGCTGACGCCAAAAGGACAGACAGTTTTATCTACTTCTGCTCTATTTGCATTTCTCATCTCGGCTTTTTTTTTTTGAAGACCCAGAAATACCAAAAATTGCTGTGTTCATTTGATCCTCCATCTCTTTCTTCTCACATCATCATACAAACCTTTTTTCTTTTCCAAGGCTTTTTAAGCCCTGAAGTCAATGGCCCAGTAGACAAACCCAGGCTAGGAATCCCGAACAATCAAACAACTCTTGATGTTATCTGTTAATCCATCAGTTTTGCTGCTTTACATGAAAATAATGATTTCAAGTACCAGAGGTTACTTAGACCATCTCAGCATGTGGGCCCTGGAGTAATTCCTTCTATGGCTCTCCCTTAGAAAGTTCCCAGATCCGGACACTTTATTTTATTTATTTTATTTTATTTTATTATTTTATTTTATTATTTTTTATTTTATTTTATTATTTTTTATTTTATTTTATATTATTTCAATTTTTTTATTTTTTGTTTTGTTTTTATTTTATTTTATATTTTATATTTTATTTTATTGTATATGTTATTTTATATTACAGTATTTTATTATTTTATTTTATATTATATTTTATTTATTTTATTATTATTTGATTTATATATCAATACAATATATAATATATATACAGTATATATACCATATATTGATTGCATTGTATACGATATATATTATTTCATATTACAGTATTTTATTATTTTATTTTATTTATTTTATTATTCATTATTTGATTTATATATCAATACAATATATAATATATATACAACATATATACAATATATTGATTGCATTGTATGGAATTGCATTTTCTTCAAAAAATCTATATGCTGCTCCACTGTGGATGCTGCAGGGTGTGTGAGGATCATACCGGCTGGTTATAAGAGAAGCAACTTTGTGCTGTTGTGTCACAACTATTTTTTGTACCTAAATTATGACTTGAAGCCCTCTCCTTGTGAAGGCTGCTTTCAGTCACATTGTTGTGGCCACCATCTTGACATTTCCCCCCTCCTGTGGAGAATAAGAGATTTTCTTAGCTCAGCATTCTTGCTTACTTATACCCCCTCCTTTCTTTCTTCTATTTCCCCTTTTTCTCACCCTTCCTCCTGTAGTTAATTAAGCTTAAAATAACTCAATCAGTTGGTGCCATTTAAGGCTCTGAAAATATTAATTGTTCTGGAGATTTCTTTTTCTAAGGGAAGAGCCTGGTGTAATAAGGAGAAGTAGATGTTGGCCCCTGAAGTAGCACGAAACATCTTCAAGGAAGACACGACTGGTGGCTGGCATTTTCAACAGGATTGTTCCATGCTGCAACATTCTCTCCCCCCCCAGGATCTATTTGTATTTGCCAGCCCTGTGGAGTAGGGCAGGAGTCCCTTGGAGTTGAGCAGCTATAATAGGAAGGGAGGGAGGAAGGAGTAGAAAATGGGAGGAAGGAAGGAGTAGAAGATCGATAGATGGATGGAAGGAAGGAAGGAAGGAAGGAAGGAAGGAAGGAAGGAAGGAAGGAAGGTGTAGAAGATGGGTGGAAGAAAGGAAGGGAGGGAGGAAGGAGTAGGAGGAAAGAAGGAAGGAAGGAAGGAAGAAAGAAAAAGAAAGAAGAAAGAAAGAAAGAGAAAGAAAGAAAGAAAGAAAGAAAGAAAGAAAGAAAGAAAGAAAAAGGCCTGCAGGGATTCCAGAATACTCTTTATTGTAGCGAGTAGAATAATAGAATTTTTAAAGCCTGTCTAAGTTCCTCCCCACCTCATCTTTGGTGTACAAGTTTGGTGTAATACAGTTTGGTCTAGCAATAGCAATAGCACTTAGACTTATATACCACTTTACAGTGCTTTACAGCCCTCTCTAAGTGGTTTACAAAGTCAGCCTATTGCCCCCAACAATTTGGTCCCTTATTTTACCAACCTTGGAAGGTTGGAAGGCTGAGTCAGCATGGCTGGCTCAGGAATTCTGGGAGTTGAAGTCCACGAGTCATAAAAGAGCCAAGGTTGCCTACCCCTGCTCTAGGTAAAACATTCTCACACCTCATTTTTCTCCCCGTGTTTGGTGTCACTTTCTTCTCCAGGTGTGTGCTAAAAACTCCATACACATTTGTGGGCTAGAACATTTTAATGAAATGTAATTCTCTTTATCCCAAAACTGACCCTTGGAAATGAAGAAAGACAATGTCCTCTGTCAAGAGCAGGTTGAAAGAACCGGGTATGTCTAGTCTAATGAAAAGAAGGATTAGGGTGACATGGTAGTAGTCTTCCAATATCTCAAGGGCTGCCATAAAGAAGAGGGAGTCAAGCTAGTCTCCAAAGCACCTGAAAACAGGACAAGAAGCAAGGGATGGACACTAATCAAGGAGAGAAGCAACCTGGAACTAAGGAGAAATTTCCTGACAGTGAGAACAATCAGTGGAATGATTTGGGGGGCAGGAAATGAACAAAAAGAGCAAAAAATGAACAAAAGGCTAAAACATACAAAGAACGGTTGCTGGAATTGGGTATGTCTAGTTTAATGAAGAGAAGGATGAGGGGGGACATGATAGCAGTGTTCCAATATCTCAGGGGCTGCCCCAAAGAAGAGGGAGTCAAGCTATTCTCCAAAGCACCTGGAAACAGGACAAGAAGCAAGGGATGGAAACTAATCAAGGAGAGAAGCAACCTAGAACTAAGGAGAAATTTCCCAACATTGAGAATAATTACAGATAGTCCTCGACTTATAACAGTTCGTTTAGTGACTGTTCAAAGTTACAACAGCCTCGAAAAAAATGACTGATGACCATTTTTTCATACTTATGATCGTTGCAGCATCCCCACGGTCATGTGATCAAAATTCAGGTGCTTGGCAATTGACTCATACTTATGACCATTGTTGAAGGAAAGAGAAGAGGAGAGGAAGAAGAGGGAAGTAGGGAAGAGAAGAAAGGAAGAAAGAAGATAGAGAAGAAGGAATGTGGATACAGTGAAAGGGGAAATGGGCGAGCAATACCAAAAGTCATGTGTATGTATTTATTTCATTTTATCAAAAGTATCTTATATATAAATGTAAAAAGAATGCATGTTAACATCTGATAAATATCACGGTATATGTATGGGGGAGAGTTTGGAAAAATAAAAAATTATTAAAAAAAAATACTTATGACCATTGCACTGTCCCAGGGTCCCCTTTCTGCTCTTCTGACAAACAAAGTCAATGGGAAAGTCAGATTCACTTAACAACCTTGTTACTAACTTAACATCTGCGTCGATGCACTGAACAACTCTGGCAAGCAAGGTCATAAAATGGGGCAAAATTCATTTAACAAATGGCTCGCTTAGCAACAGAACTTTTGCGCTCCGTTGAGGTTGTAAGTCCAGAACTACTTGTAATTAGTGGAACGATTTGCCTCCAGAAGTTGTGGGTGCTTCAACACTGGAGGTTCTTAAGAAGAATTTGGACAGACATTTATCCAGAATAGCATAGGCTTGTGCAGGGGGTTGGACTAGAAGACCTCGAAGGACCCTTCCAACTCTGTTACTCTGTTCTGTTATGTACATTGTATCAACACCATTAACACTCCTTTTCATTTCTCTTTCTTTCATTCTCATCTTCTTGAATGCTGATGCAAAAAAGTACCAAACATTGAGAAGGTTCTGCAGCCATCTTCCCCAAGCTAGTTCCACCAGCTGTGTGGGTCTTTGAGGTGTGGCACATCTGTATGGTTACATTTGTATGGGGCAAGGTGAGGCAGAGGTTGACCATCCACTTGTGAGAACAAACAAAAGGATTTTTGGTTGCCCAGACTGAACTATCAGGCAAGGATCATTTTGTTTATCTTAGGGATTTTAGGTGTGAAAATCCATGATATGCTTTAGGACAGCATGCCGGTTTGTCCAATGACATACTTAACTGGGCTTATTTTTCATTGTTTGTGGATCCTTCCCTTCCCCTTCCCCTCCCTCCCTCTCTTCCCCCTTCCCTTCCCTTCCCTTCTCTTCCCTTCCCTTCCCTTTTGCTTCTTTTTCCTTTCCTTTCCTTTCCTTTCCTTCCCTCTCTTCTCCTCTCCTCTCTCTCCTCTCCTCTCCTCCTCCCCTCCTCTCCCCTCCCCTCCCCTTCCCTTCCCTTTAATACTCGATGCCAGACCCAATTTATGGTTACAGCTTCAGAACAGCCATTCCTCTCCAAAAAAAGATGCCACAAAAACAACGGGTTCAGGATTAAATTTTCCTTGGAATCTCTGGTCAAAATCTTGTGTTTTACAACAGCACCTGCACCATAAATCATTGCAACATTCTCCCTCTCAGATCCAACAACAGACCTGTCAACATTTGTCTTGGTAGGCAAATTCTGCTTGGTCAACAAGTCCGGGAACACTGGCGGGTCAAGGTGACCTTAACTTCAACTCAAGAGGGCAGTTGGCATATCAGTGGACCTCTCGGGCAGCTGACCTTAGCTTCCCCGGGTCTCCAAACTGAGCAAGGCTGGTCAGGCATTCAGGAAGCTCTTAGTAAAACATGGATTAAGTCCTCAGCCATTTACCTGTACAGAGGCCAAGGGGCCAGGTGCACAGAAACAAATCCCCCCAAATGACAGCTGAGATTTTCATCTGAGAGGGCCTTTCCCAGCCTGCCCACGGCCCAAACTCTCCCCAGGAGCCTTTTCTTTCAGCCATGTCCCCATTGCCTTCTTCAGTCCATGAACGGGACAGACTCATTAAGTCACCCTTAGCTATATCTAAAACAATATTTAACAGAAGAACAGAGTTGGAAGGGATCTTGGAGGTTTTCTAGTTCTACCCCATATGTTCAGAAGACAAAGTCAGGATCCAAAAAGATCTTGACAAACTTGAACAATTGGCCCTATCCAACGAAATGAGTTTCAGTGTGGAGAAAAGCAAAGTTTTACATTTAGGCAGGAAAAATCAAAAGCACGAGTACAGACTGGGCGAGACCTGGCTCAAAAACAGTAACTGTGAGAGGGACCTTGGAGTCCTAGTGGACAATCACTTGATTATGAGCCAGCAGTGTGCAGCAGCCGCCAAAAAGGCTAATACAATCCTGGGCTGTATAAACAGAGGCATAGAATCAAGATTACATGAAGTATTAGTACTGCTTTATAAAACCCTAGTAAGACCACACCTGGAATACTGCAGCCAATTTTGGTCATCACCATAACATGAAAAAAATATGTTGAGAGTTTGGAAAAAATTCAGAGAAGAGCAACTAAGACGATCAAAGAACTGGAGATTAAAACCAGGGCTTTTTTTGTCACAGAATGCCCAGAACGGAGTTCCAGCACCTTTTTTGGATGGAACCTTGTAGGGTAGGCAAGGCGGGTTGTATGACGTATGTGAGTTCTGGCACCCTTTTTTTTTTTTTTTTTTTTTTACAAAAAAAGCACTGACTAAAATATATGAAGAATGGCTGTGGGAGTTGGGTTTGGCTAGTCTAAAGAAAAGATGAAATAGGGGAGATATGATAGCAGTGTTCCAGGATCTGAGGGGCTGCCACAAAGAAGAGGGTGTCAAATTATTCCCCGAAGCACCAGAGGGAAGGACAAGAAACAATGCTTGGAAACTGATCAAAGAGAGAAGCAACCTGGAATTAAGGAGAAACTTCCTGACAGTGAGGACAATTAACCAGAGGACAATTAACCAGTGAGGACAATTAACCAGCCTCCAGAAATTATGGGTGCTCCATCACTGGAGATTTTTATGAAGAGACTAGACAGTCATTTGTCTGAGATGGTATAGGTTCTCCTGCTTGAGTAGGGGGCTGGACTAGAAGACCTCCAAGGTCCCTTCTAGCTCTATTCTATTCTAGCCTCCAGACTCTTTATCATCTTTGTTGCTCTACTCTGCATACTTTCCAGGATCTCAACATCAATTTTGTATTGTGGTGACCAGAATTGGACACAGTATTCCAAGTAGGGCTTGACTAGCGTGGAATAAAGTAGTGCTATCACGTTTTGTGATCTTGATGCTATCGCATTGTTGATGTGGCCTAGGACTGTGTTGGCTTTTTTGGCAATTCCTGCACACTGTTGGCTCATACTTAAGATGTAAAAGAGGGAATTGGTCAGCTTAAAGAAACTTAAGGATCCCACCACTCTCTATCAAGATCACTTTTAAGCAGATGTTGTATGTTAATCTCCATGCCTACATATATCTTTAACTGCAGGGGGCAAATTTGGGGGTGAGGATGAGGCCCAAAGGCTCAAAAATCCTGTATTGTTATGACATTTAGAATAGAATAGAATAACAGAATTGGAAGGGACCTTGGAGGTCTTCTAGTCCAACTCCCTGCTCAGGCAGGAAACCCATTTTAGACAAATAGTCCAATCTCTTCTTAAAAACCTCCAGTGATGGAGCACTCACAGCTTCTGGAGGCAACTTGTTCTACTCATTCAGAGGTCCCCAATCTTTTGGGCACCAGGGACTGATTCCGTGGAGAAAGGTTTTTCCACAGACCAGAGAATGCATGGTTTTGTGTGCTGCCTGCATCCCATGGATGGGGCTTTGCTTGTTTGTGCGGACCGGTTGCTGGTATGCCTTGGCCCGGTACTGGTCCACGGACCGGGGGTTGGTGACCCCTGATCTATACCATTTCAGACAAATGGTTGTCCAAACTCTTCTTAAAAACTTCCAGTGTTGGAGCATTCACAACTTCTGGAGGCAGGTTGTTCCACTGATTAATTGTTCTCACCATTAGGAAATTTCTGTGTAATTTCAGGTTGCTTCTCTCCCTGCATTTCCTAAATGCAGAGGCAAACTTGGTCTGGTTGTTGATGCATTAAAGCTTCCTAAATATAAGAGAACCAGTATGGTTCATTGCTAAATCCACCAAGCTAGAGGGCCATGAGTTCTAGTCCTGCATGAAGCAGGACTAGAAAGCTGCAGGAGCCACTCCAGGCAGTCAAAAAGAACCAAGTTAGGAGAGGAGAGGAGAAGAAGGAAGGGAGGGGAGGGGAGGAGGGAGAGGAATGGAGATGGGAAAGAGGAGAGGAAAGGAAAGGAAAAAAGGTAGGGATGAAAAGGAAGGAAGGAAGGAAGGAAGGAAGGAAGGAAGGAAGGAAGGAAGGAAGGAAGGCCGGAAGGATGCAAGGAAGGAAGGCAGGCAGGCAGGCTATGCTGATTGGGAGCATGTCCAAAGGACTGTAAGGGCATCAGGCTGGGAAAGGCCAATGCAGATCAGGAAGCGGCCTGCACAGTTGCTTGAGTAACAGATTTTGAAATGCGAAATAAATTCTCAAGCAAACACCAGTTGCACTAGAGATGACCCTGGCATGATGCAGAACTAGAAAAGGAGATAAAAAAGCTCTTTATGTGCTCTCTCTCTCTCTCTCTCTCTCTCTCTCTGTGTGTGTGTGTGTGTGTGCCAGCCTGCATACTTAAATGTGCAATGAAAGGAATCTCCATTCATCATAAGCTGGTTGACTTTCTAAAGCAATGGTTTTTCCTTTTACATTCCAAATGCAGAACAAATGCTATCAGGAAAGAGAATTATCTTTTATTCAACTGCCCTCATTCACACAACATACTTTAACCTGGTCCCTCAAGTTGATTCATTTTCTAAATTGTGCAGTACAACCATTAATTAACCAAATGGGATTGGGTTGCATAGCACACTGGCACCTGTTAAATAACAGTCTAACAGACCTTGGAACTTTTCTAGTCCAAACCTCTGCTCCCAACTCTATATCATTTCAGACAAATGGTTGCCCAATCTCTTCTTAAAAATCTCCTGTGTTGGAGCACCCACAACTTCTGGAGGCAACTTGTTCCACTGATTAATTGCTTCTTGTCTTAGCTTCAGGTGCTTTGCAGAATAGATTGCTCCCTCTTCCATGTTGGAGCCCCTCAAATATTGAAACATTGCTATCATGTTACCCCCTAGGCCATCTTTTCATTATATATCTAATTCTTGCAATCATTTTTCATAGGTTTTAGCTTCCAGTCCTCTGATCATCTTTGTTGCTTTTCTCTGCACTCTTTCTAGAGTCTCAGCACCTTTTTTATATCGTGGCTACTAAAACTGGATTATAAAGTGGTATTAACACTTCACATGACCTTCATTCCACCTCTCTTTTAATGCAGCCTATCACTGTGTTGGCTTTTTTTAGCAGCTGCAGCACACAGCTGGCTCATATTTAAGTGATTGCCCACTAAGACTCCAAGATCCCTCTCACAGTTACTACTACTGAGCCAGGTACTACCTATGCCAGGGGTGTCAAACTGCCAGCCTGCAGGCTGGACATGTCACAACGAAACTGCACCCACCTCATTGCCAGCAATGGGGAAAGAGCTCTGATATGTCACGCAATGTCATGTGACATCATGAGTTTGACATGTCTGACCTATGCATTTGGTTTTTCTTGCCTAAATGTAAAACCTTACTTTTCTCACCATTGAATTTCATTTGTTAGATAGCGCCCAGTGTTCAAGTCTGTCCAGATCCTTCTGTATCTTAAGCCTATCTTCTGGAGTGTTGGCTCTTCCTGCCAGCATGGTGTCATCTGCAAATTTGATGAGTTCCCCATCTATCCCCTTGTCTAAATCATTGATGAAGATATTGAAGACTACTGGGCCCATGACAGAGCCTTGGGATACCCCACCGCACACTCCTCTCCATGTAGATGCAGTTCCATTGAAGACTACATGTTGATTGCAGTTGGTCAGCTAGTTAGAAATCCATCTGGTTGCGATGCTGTTTAATCCATATTTTTCTATCTTATCAAATAGTAGGAGACCCCATACCGTTTCAAACAAATAGCTGTTCAGTCTTGTGTTCATGTCAGTTGTGGTCATAAGTTGAGGATTGCCTGTAACGCACACAGATACAGGCAATCCTCAACTTATGACCACAACTGACACCAGGGTTTCTGTGGCTGATCAAGACAGTCATGATCTGTACTACTGTTATGAAGAGAATCATTTGCAGTTGTTCACTGAATCCTGAGGTCTTTAAGCAAATCCAGCTTTCTTAATGGACTTTGCTTGTCAGAAGCCAGTTGGGAAAATCATAAATGGTGATCACGTGACCCAGGATGCTGCAACCGTTGTAAATACAAACATGCCGGTTGCCAAGCAACAAACTTTGTTCAGGTGACTGTGGGGACGCTGTGTGGTTTGTAAATGAGAGGTTGTGAGTCAACACTTTTTTTTTCATCAGTGCCGTTGTAACTTTGAATGGTCACTAAAGGAAAGGGTGGCAATTTGAGGACTTCCTGTGGTGATTAATGGGAATAAATAAAATTAGATCCACATAAGCTGCAAGTCTCCGATTTGCCTGGTTCCTCCTGGTTTTATTTTTTAAAAAATGGCTGCCGTTAGGAGATACAAAACATAACAGCAGACTAGATGGGGGATTCCGCTTAGCCGTAAATTATTTTTACCTGAGTGATATCACTCTCGACTCTTGGCAAAACAGTGTTAAGTTAGTGGGTAATAAAACAGCTTGACGCTAATAATGCATTCGGTTTGATAAATTACAGCCGGGATCAGATAACGGTTCTTGAGTGTAACTTTGAACCAAACCTCAGATTTGTCTGTCTTTGCTCTGCCTTGTTTTCCTTTTAAGTGGAGGAATGACAGGCCAAGGCGGCTCCTTTAACACTTAAAATAAAATCTTCCTTTTCTTTGGGATATAATTGGATAGGAACCTTACCTTTTAATTTTCATGTCATTTAGCAAAAAGGACAGTCATTTCTCCCCCCAAATTAAGGATGGCATATTTTACATTTGATTCTAATATGCAAAATAGATCTGTGTAGGTATGTTTTGTATACATGTACCAATGTGTGTTTGCATTTGTGTACACACACTAAGAAAACACATCTCCACACATATTGTGCTCTTAATAGAAGCTGGAGCAACAAATATCTGTAATCTGAAGTCTACGAGCAGGGAATGGAATGGATATAGGAATAGGACGGAATTACAGAATAGAATGGAGCAGAATAGAATAGAGGTAATCCTTGATTTACAATCACACTTAGACAATTAACCAGTGAACAGCTTGCCTCCAGAAATCGTGGGTGCTCCATCACTGGAGATTTTTAAGAAGAGGCTAGACCAGGCATGTCAAACTCGTGACGTCATGTGACGTCGCATGACATATCATGACTTTTTCCCCATTGCCGGCAATGAGGTGGGCACGGTTTCAGTAAGATGCATCCAGCCCGCAGGCCGGCAGTTTGACATGCCTGGGCTAGACAGTCACTTGTCTAAGATAGTATACTATAGGTTTTCCTGCTTAAACGGGGGGCTGGACTAGAAGACCTCCATGGTCCCTTCCAGCTCTATTTTATTCTAACAATTGAGCCCAGAATTGATGTTGCTAAGTGAAATTTTTGTGAAGTGAGTTTTGCCCCTATTTTACGACCTTTCTTGCCACAGTTGTTCAGTGAATCACTGCAGTTGTTAAGGTAATATGACAGTTGCTAAGTGAATCTGGCTTCCCCATTGACTTTGCTTGTCAGAAGGTCATTCATTTCATTGAGGTTAAGCTGGTTTAAATGTCTCATAAATAAACCAATAAACAAAGGTATTCCTATGTAAATAATCACTGAAGCCGAAGAATCCTCCTAGAAATGTCTTGTTGATTGATTAGACACCAGTTTGTTTATAAAATGGATGGTCTACTTTTCTTTGGATGGCTACTTTCGGTTTGAAAGAAAAACACTGTGCATTAGATTTCACAACAGTGGTACAGGCAGTCCTCAACATACAATCACAAATGAGCCCAAAACTTCTGTTGTTAAGCGAGACATTTGTGAAGTGAGTTTTGCCCCATTTTACGACTTCTCTTGCCACAGCTGTTAAGTGAATCACTGCAGTTGACAAGTAAGTAACCTGGCTGGCTTCCCCATTGACCTTGGTTGTCAGAAGGTCACAAAAGGGGATCACGTCACCTCAGGACACAGCAACCGTCATAAATATGAACCAGTTGCCAAGCGTTCAAATTTTGATCACATGACCATGGGATGCTGCAATGTTCGTAAGTGTGAAAAACGGTCATCAATCACATTTTCCAGTGTCGTCGTAATTCTGCACGGTCACTAAACAAACCGTTGTAAATCAAGGATGACCTGTAGTACTTTGAAAAACATGACTGCACAGAAATTGGTTCCACACTCTGTAAAAACCTAATGCTGTGTTAACATTTTCTTCTGCCTTTTTGACTTTGTGTCCCAAATGCTATAGAATGTATTGAAACAAATTGGGGGAATGGCAGAGTCTTCCTTTATAGTTGCAAGGTAATCAGCAACATGGTTTAAGGATCCTTTCTTGATAGATTTTTTTTTTCATTTCTCTCCAGCTGTCCAAGCTTTGTGATCTGGAAAGAAATGAGCAAAGCCTGAAATGAATTCTCTGCAGTTTAAATGAAATGTGGAAAGCCTGGGGACACTGAAAAGATTACTTGCTCAATTAAAGACAGGATGTTCATTGCACACAGATCCCTTGGCACTTCAAAAATAAGATGAGCACCAAAACTCTGTGGGACTCCCAGAGAAACCGACAGGAATTTCAGTACAGGTAGACCTTGACTTATGATCGCAAGTGATCCCGACATTTGCGTTGCTAAGTGAGACGGTTTTTACGGTGTTTTCCCAAAACTAAGACCCCACCCAGAAAATAAATCATAGCCTGGTTTTTTGGGGTGAGCCTATCAAGGTATTGATTTAACAGCTAACTAGCTTATGTAATGTAAGATGTAAGCTATAATGATGGGAATGACTCTCTTGAAGAGCCTTTGTATAAAGCAGTGGTTCTCAACCTTTTTAATGCTGTGACCCCAACCAGTCATAGGTCGAGGACTACCCAAACAGTCGTAAGTCGAGGACTACCCAACTGGTCGTAAGTCAAGGACTTTTCCTGCCCGGGAGCGCCGCGCATGCGTGGTGCCACACCCTGCGCTGGCCGAGGCATAGCTGGCAAACGGCAGAGATGGCGCAGGCCGACCACCGGCTGGGCCACCAGCTGGCCCAGCCCAAGGGAGGTAAGGCACCCACCAGGCCCCACGCATGCCAGCAACCCTCCCTACACCTGCCGGCCTCCCACCTCCCACCCCTGGCCCTCTTTTACTTACATTTTTAGTAGTTGCTCAGCAGGGAGGGGTGGAAACGTCCAGACAGCTCGCCTTCGCTGCAGACAACTTGCAGCACTGTTTGCAGAATGGGACTTTTGGCGGGCTCAGCAGGGCAGAGACAGCCTGGACAATTCCTATTGGCTTTGAAAGCCAATAGAATTAGACTCTATTCAAGAGAGTCTATTCTATTGGCTTTCAAAAGCCAATAGAATAAAAGGGAGTAGCACAACTAAGGAAAAGGGGGAAAAAATGGCAGACTGCGTTGTTTGGCGACCCCCATGAAATGGTCGTTCGACCCCAAATGGGGTCCCGACCCACAGGTTGAGAACCACTGGTATAAAGGGAAGGCTCTGCTGATGTGTTCTATCTTCTTCCATTTCCTGCTGTAATAGTGGTTTGTTGGATCCTGCTGTATTAGCACATGTATGTATATTGTTCCTGGTACTTGAAATTGTAGGTAGTGTAAGACAGTGATGGAGAATCTTTTGGAGCAGGGCTTTTCAACCAGTGGTACAGGTACCACCTATGGTACATTGGCACCTGGCAGGTGGTACGTGTCCATCCTAGAAAAGTGGTAGGGGGAAGGGGAATGAACTGAACTGATGGCAGCACTGCACAAGTCTGAGCGAGAGATGGCTGGAGCTACAGGGCTGTCAGGGCTCGGCGCTGATCCTGGTGCTTTTGCTGAGCCCTGAAAAAGCACCAATCAGATGAAAAGCAGCACTGATCCTGGCGCTTCTGCTGAGCCCAGAAGAAGCGCCGATCAGCTGGAATGTTGCAGCATCTCCAAGGTCTTGTGATTTACATTCAGATGCTTGGCAACTGATTCATATTTATGATGGTCACAGTGTCCCAGGGTCATGTGAAGTGACCAAAACCTGCTGCAACCACCCAGTAGACGCAGGGAATAAAAACCAAACACCCCCACCCCACCTCCACTGCCAATCCCCAACAGAAATGCTCACAACAATGGAAACCTCGGACAGGAGGAAGAGCGCCGCCGGGTGGGCAGGCAGGTGGCTTGCTCGGCTGTGGCTTGAGGGGCACTTTTTTCAGTGCCATTGTAACTTCAAACAGTCACTAATCAAACTGTTGTAAGTTGAGGACTACCTGTACTTTATCATTTTTCCCCTTTTTTTTGGACATCAAGTTTTTGACACCGGATGTTGCCATATCCTAAAAGTGGTACAATGGGTGGAAAGGTTGAAAAGCCCTGTTTTAGAGACTGAGTGCCCAAATTGCAACCCCAAACCCACTTATTTATCACAAAGTGCCAGGGCTGCATCAGCATTGTGGTGCCCTCAGAGGGGGTGGGGGGGCAGCGTGGCCCACTAGGTGGGTGTGGCTGCAGTGGTCCCGGCAGACTGGGTGAGCATGGCCGGGGTCAGTCCCTTGCCATCTCTGGGGCATCCCTGGTGGGCCAACACCACTTGCTCACTCACTTCCTGCCCTGTTGCTTCCAAACGCCAGATGCTCGTTACTGTGGCGAACTCTGCTGGGGCAATGGCATGCATGCCCACAGAGAGGGCTCTGAGTGCTACCTCTGGCATGCGTACCATAGGTTAGCCACCACTGGTGTAAGATAAACCATCATTTAATACAAAACACTGTTTACTGTATTTAGTCCTGGGTTATCTCGCGCAATATGACTGTGCATGCGCTGACAGGGCCTAATATAAGCTCTATCCCAGTGGTTCTCAACCTTTTTAATGCTGTGACCCCCAACTGGTTGTAAGTCGAGGACTACTCAACCGGTCGTAAGTCGAGGACTACTCAACTGGTGCAGCACCGTTTGCAGAATGGGACTTTTGGCGGGCTCAGCAGGGCAGAGACAGCCTGGACAATTCTATTGGCTTTTGAAAGCCAATAGAATTAGACTCTATTCAAGAGAGTCTATTCTATTGGCTTTCAAAAGCCAATAGAATAAAAGGGAGTAGCACAGCTAAGGAAAAGGGGGAAAAATGGCGGACTGCATTGTTTGGCGACCCCCATGAAATGGTCGTTCGACCCCAAATGGGGTCCCGACCCACAGGTTGAGAACCACTGCTCTATCCCAAAAATAAGCCCAGGGGGATGGGCAGGGTGACCACAAGAGGCGGTGAGAACAGGAGGGCCAACGGTGTCCGGCAGCAGCCGAAGTCCACCAGCCTCTTGGTGCAGCACAAGTAAGTCCGAACACAGAGGCAGGGGTGGGGGGGGGAGGCCGGCGATCCAGGCCTGGCTGCGGGTATGCCAAGAGATGGTGGGATGGAGTGGGCAGCATATTTCGATCCCTGCCTCCCCCCCCCCCCCGTGCCTCTGCCTCCCCCCCCACCTCTGCATCTGCCTAGTTCCACCTGCATTTTTTTGCCCAGAGGGAGACTGGAAGCTTTGTCTGCTAATTGCTCCATTTCAAAGTGCCCCATTTGCAAGCATCTGAAGCTTCCAGTCTCCCTCTGGGCAAAAAAATGTTTGGGGGCCTATAGGGCAATTTGGAACAGAGCAAATCGCTTGATTTCCAAGCGCCCCATAGGTGACCAAACACTTTTTGCTCGGACAGAGAAATGACGGAGACTGGATTACCTCCATTTCAAAATGCTCCATTTGCAAGCAGACGAAGCTTCCAGTCTCCGTCATTTCTCTGTCTGGGTGAAAAGTTCATCTGCCCTGGGAAGCTCTGTAAGCCATTGCAGTCACAGATGGTGGGAGGCAGCTGCAAAATAAGACATCCCCTGAATATAAGACTCGGTTTTATTTTGGGGGAAACACGGTAATTGAGTTTTGCCCCATTTCATAGTAATTAAGTGAATCACTGCAGTTCTTAGAAGGTCACAATAGGGCAGGGGTAGGCAACCTTGGCTCTTTTATGACTCGTGGACTTCAACTCCCAGAATTCCTGAGCCAGCATGGCTCAGCTTGCAAACCTCTCCCTTTTCCCTCAGCGTGGCTGGCTCAGGAATTCTGGGAGTTGGAGTCCACGAGTCATAAAAGAGTCCAGGTTGCCTACCCCTGCAATAGGGGATCACATGAACCTGGGACACTGCCACAGTCATAAATATGAACCAGTTGCCGAGCGTTTGAATTTTGATCATGTGGCCCTGGGGATGCTGCAACGATCATAAGTATGAAAAGTCACTTTTTTTTTCAATCCTATTGTAATTTCAAACAGTCACTAAGCAAACCGTTGTTAAGTCAAGCATTACCTGTATATCACTCATAAAAGCAGAACTATTCAGCTCCGATGGCTCATTTCTACTATACGAATATTAATTAGATTTTTATCCCGACTTTATTACTTTATAAGGAACTCATGATGGCGAACATACAAGAGACTCCTTCCTTGTTCTATTTTCCCCACAACAATCCTGTGAGGTGGGTTGTGCAGAGAGAGCGGGACTGGCCCAAAGACACCTAGCTGGCTTTCATGTCTTAGGCAGGACTAGAACTCCCAGTCTCCTGGTGATTGGTCCAAAGTCATCCAGCTGGCTTTCATGGCTAAGGCGGTACTAGAATTCCCAGTCTCCTGGTGATTGGTCCAAAGTCATCCAGCTGGTTTTCATGGCTAAGGCGGGACTAGAATTCTCAGTCTCCTGGTGATTGGCCCAAAGTCACCCAGCCATCTTTCATACCTATGGCGAGACTAGAACTCGCAATCTCCTGGTGATTGGCCCAAAGTCACCCAACCGTCCTCCCTGCCTAAGGCGAGATTAGAACTCCCAGTCTCAAGCCAGATGATCAGTTAGAAAAGAAGCTTTATATTGATGTGGTTATTATTTACAGAAATGTTAGAAAAAATGTCTATATTTAATTATTACTTATCCAAATAATAAGAATTGTATTAATTCTTATTAATACAAAAGAGAAATCAACCATACTGGACAGGTCTCATCAGAGGAGTCAGACAAAGAGTGTCTCTCCCATAAAAAATATGGTGAGACGTAAATTGCAGAATGCCATACCGGCTCGGACGTCGCCCGGGTTAACAAGGTCCGCACTAGATATTGGAGTTCCTGGATATCTGGTGAAAAATGGGTTACAGGACTCAGGACTGTTGGCTGAGCAACCAGGGCCAGCAGCTGCAGAACTACTGGAAGAAAAGGTGTTTACCCGTCGCAGATACACAGTGATGGAAAACAAAGAAATAATGATCTGTTACTACAGATCAAGTCCAACAAGAAGAGGATATCTAAAACGAATGCACCAGTTCTGGAAAGAACAACATCCAGAATCAGAAATAACAGAACAGAGACTAGCAGATCAACGCCGATTTATAACACGAAATAAAGTATTCACAGAAACAGAATTGGACGAACTGCAAAGGTTTACCCAGGGCAAAGAAATCAAAGCCTTACCAGAAGTAATTCAGAATGTAGAGGCAAACCAGGGGGAGTTGGCAGTGAAGGAATCCAGCAGAGATATACAACTGTTCTCATTTGGAAACCAGGCACCTCTACCTCAGGAAGAACAAAACCCTCTAACTAAAGAAATAAAAGAATTGAAACAAAGAATAACTGAGCATCTAGAACAGCACAAAAACAACAGAATAAGGCTACCTGCATTGAAGCTTGTTCCAAAGAAACAGCTAGCACAAGCATTAAAAGATGCAAATACTGCAATATCAAGTATAAGCACCAATTCACTGCAAGAAACAAACCAACTAATGTACAGCACAGCTGCAGTTATAACAGAATACCTGGGATGCAAAATCAACAAAGAAGAAAAACAAACAAACAGTGCACCAGAAAAATGGAAGGTTAGACTAGAAAATAAGATCAGCAAGTTAAGATCACATGCAAGCAAGCTAGAACAGATGAAAGAAAAGAAGCTGAAGAACAAGAAGACCAAAGAATACCTAATCAAGAAATACCACTTAGAAACAAGGAAGATCAAGGAAGCACTGGAAATAATAAAGCAACAAATAACAGCTATAGCCAGGAAAATCAGTAGATATGAAGCTCGAATTGCAAACTATAGGCAGAACCTCCAATTTCAATCCAATCAGAAACGTTTCTACCAATCCATCAATGGAGAAACTGCAAGGAATCAGTCAGTACCTGACAAGGAAGAAACAGTGCAGTTCTGGAAGCAGATATGGGATAACCCAAAGAAATACAACAAGGATGCGGCTTGGTTAAAAGAGGTGAATGCAAATAAAACAGAAGTTGAAATGAAAGAACTAGTAATAACAACAAAAATGGTAGAAAAAAGAGCAAAGAAAATCAAAAATTGGTCAGCACCAGGTGAAGATGAACTGCATGGGTTTTGGTTGAAACATCTAACTGTTATACACCCACTCATTGCCAAGCAGTTCAACAATATACTACAAGGAGGAGAAATTGAAAAGTGGCTAACAACTGGGAAAACCTACCTAATAATGAAAAATCCAGCAAAAGGGGCAACACCAGGTAACTACAGGCCAATTACCTGCTTACCAACAACTTTCAAATTACTAACTGGTGTAGTAGCTGATGCAGTGCAACAGCATCTAGTTGAAAACAATCTCTTTCCACCTGAGCAGAAAGGAAACCGCCCCAATAGCAGAGGAACAAAAGATCAACTCCTAATAGACAAAATGATCTTGGAAAACTGCAAGAGAAGGAAGACCAACCTGAATGTGGCATGGATTGACTACAAAAAGGCATTTGACTCTCTGCCACATGATTGGATAATAAAGTGCCTAGAAATAACAGGAGTCAGTAGAAACATCAGAAAATTTGTGCAAAGATCGATGGCACAATGGAAGACACAGTTGCAGATCAATGGTGAGAGGCTGGGAGAGGTTAATATCAAGAGAGGAATATTTCAAGGAGATTCATTATCACCATTACTATTTGTTATTGCACTGTTTCCTCTGTCAACAATACTGAATAACTCAGGACATGGCTATCAAACATCAAAAACATCTGCCAGACTATCCCACCTCCTTTATATGGATGATCTGAAGCTGTATGGAAAAACATCATCTGAAATAGAATCGCTGCTCAACACTGTCCGTATATATAGCCAAGATATTGTAATGGAGTTTGGCTTGGACAAATGTGCCACACTTACTATCAAACAAGGAAAAATAGTGAAAACTGAAGGAATCAAGATGCCCCACGAAAATAACATTAAGAGTCTGGATGAGGAAGAGTACTACAAATACTTGGGTATCCTTCAAGCTGACAACATCAAGCACACTGAAGTCAAGAAAAAGATTAGAGGTGAATACATCAAGAGAGTGAAGAAGATCTTAAAATCCAAACTCAATGGAGGAAATACCATAAAGGCAATCAACACCTGGGCAATCCCAGTCATTAGGTACACAGCTGGAATAGTGGACTGGACTCAAGCAGAACTAAAAGCAATGGATAGGCAGACCAGAAAAATAATGACAATGAATCATGCCCTTCATCCACGCAGTGACATTGATAGACTTTATCTACCAAGGCAAATAGGTGGGCGTGGAATGCTACAAGTACATCAGATGGTTGAAGAAGAAAAAATGGCTTTGGAAGAATATCTGCAGAACAATGATGAAGATGCACTGAAATTAGTATATCAGGAAGGCTTACTAACTACTGGAGAGACCAAACTGGCCTACAAGAAAGACCAAATGAAGAACAGAATAGAGGCATGGGAAGACAAAGCACTACATGGCCAATACATGAAAAAAATAGCTGGGAAAGCAGATAATAATAAAACCTGGCAATGGCTAAGAGCAGGAAAATTGAAGAAAGAGACCGAGGGACTAATTCTGGCTGCACAAGACCAAGCCTTAAGGACAAATGCATACAAAGTCAAAATTGAGAAGACAGCAACAGACAGTAAGTGCCGCCTATGCAAAGAAGCTGAAGAAACAGTGGACCACTTGGTAAGCTGTTGCAAGAAGATTGCACAGACTGATTACAAGCAGCGGCATGACAAAGTAGCAACAATGGTGCATTGGAAGATCTGCAAAAAATATCATTTGCCTGTAAGCAAAAACTGGTGGGATCATAAAATAGAGAAAGTCATAGAAAATGATAAAATTAAACTGCTCTGGGACTTCAGAATTCAAACAGACAAGCACCTGCAACATAACACCCCAGACTTAACAATTGTCGATAAGAAAGACAAAAAAGTCTGGATAGTGGACGTGGCAGTGCCTGGAGATAGCAGAATAGAAGAGAAAGAACTGGAGAAGATAACAAAATACAAAGACCTACAAATAGAAATAGAAAGACTGTGGCAAAAGCAAGCAAGGGTAGTACCAATAGTCATAGGCTCCTTGGGTGCAATCCCAAAACAACTGGAGCACCACTTGAACACCATTGGCATTGACAAATTCGCTATTAGTCAATTGCAAAAGGCAGCCTTATTAGGAACTGCTTCCATCCTGCGACGATATCTGTAATACCATCAAACATCCACATCTGCCTATCCCAGGTCCTGGGTAAGGACTCGATAGGTGGACAAAATGCCAAATCCAGTCTGAACATCTGGCTGACTGTGTGATGATCGATAATAATAATAATAATAATGGCGGACTGTGTTGTTTGGCGACCCTCGTGAAATGGTCATTCGACCCCAAATGGGGTCGCGACCCACAGGTTGAGAACCGCTGACTTAGAGAATAGCTTCTTCTTTGTGGCAACCTCTGAGATATTGGAACACTGCTATCATGTCCCCCCTTGTCCCTATGTGGACTATAGAATTATAGAAACTAATTGTTATTGATTGTTTTTTAAATATAAACCCAGACAACAGGCTGTTTACCAAATATTAAAGTGAGTATGTTAAAAAAATCAATAAAACATATTTAAAAAAACAACAGCAACTCCCAGTCTCCTGGTGACCGAAGTGGCTTTCTTGCCTAAAGTGGGACTAGAATTCCCAGTTTCCTAGTGATTGACCCAAAGTTACCCAGCTGGCTTTCATGCCTAAAGCCAGACTAAAACTCCCAGCCTCCTGGTTTCCAGGCCAGCACTTTAACCACTACGCTAAATATTCTGGTTGCTGAGAGGAAGCAATAGAGGGAGCGGCCCCTGTTCTTTCCATTTCCAACATCAAAAGTATACCATGCCTACATAGGGAGGTTCCACCGAGAGAGCTGACCTCCCGGGTACATTTCTTATCTATTCAGATTGCCTTCAAAGACCAGGATTAAAATATTCCAAAGTTCTTTGCATTTTTTTTTTATTTTGGGGAAGAATCCTGTTTGCCCTAAATGGCCCTGCAGCCAGCCTTCCTAAAGTCAGTTTTATTCTCCAGCATTTGAAAGGGAAAGAAGAAACAAATGCCCGTGTCTCCAAGCCTGAGTCCAACTACATGATAAATATTCTTCTTTCAAGACAATAAAAACCACTGCTGGTATTCTCCACTGACTGTATTTTTTTTTTTTGAACTTTATTGTCATTAGGGATGTAAACCCAAGGGAACAAGATAACCCCTTTCCCGAAGCAGTTCTATTTATTTCTGCAAAGTAATTTGTATAATTTATCTTAGAGATGGAGGTTTATGGTTCACTTTGAACTCCAGGTTCTTGACTCTGAGTGCAGCCTCTAAGTGATGGCATGACCCCCAGCGCAAGATGAAGAAGTCACAAGAGGCTTCCAGAGTTCTTGGACTTCCCTTTTCTGTAGGGGGTTGACATCCCTGGGTTAAACATTTCCTTTGGTGGGGCCTAACGAGATCTTTCTTGGAGTTTCCATGCTGGCTCTTTGGGAATCGGGCGAAGCTTAGAAGCCTGGTCTCCTTTATATTTATTTATGATCTATTATTTAATAGAGAACTGTTCGTTTGTATCTTGCATTTATTATTTTTACAAACAACCCAAGGAGGTGAGCATATCCAGCATATCTTCCTCCTCTTATTTTCCCCATAACAACAACCCTGTGAGGTGGGTGGGGCTGAGAGTGTGCAAGTGGTCCAAAGTCACCCAGTTGGCTTTCATGTCTACAGCGGGACTCACAATCCTTCCTTCCTTCCTTCCTTCCTTCCTTCCTTCCTTCCTTCCTTCCTTCCTTCCTTCCTTCCTTCCTTCCTTCCTTCCTTCCTTCTCCCTTACCTTTCTCTCCCTTACCTTTCTCTCCCTCACCTTCCTTCCTTCCTTCCTTCCTTCCTTCCTTCCTTCCTTCCTTCCTTCCTTCCTTCCTTCCTTCCTTCCTTCCTTCCTTACTCCATCCCTCTCTCTCTCTCTCCCTCTCCCTCTCCTCTCCTCCCCCCTTCCCTTCCCTTCCCTTCCCTTCCCTGGTTGCTGAAAGTGCAAGAGGCAGAGGCAGACTGGGCAGGGCTTGGGAAACCTTACCAAGGTTTGCTTTTCACCATAATCAACTCGTTCTCTCACCCACACCTTGTTTTTTTCATTCTGATACCATCTCTTAGCCAAACAAAATATGCCATTATTTGTCTTGTTTCACACCTATGCCCACTTTCTGTCGCCTCCAGCAATCTTGCTTTTTAAATGTATCATGATATTAAACCAATGGACAGAAGAAAAAAGTATAGGTACATGGATTGATTTGATTGATTCACAAGTGCTGTCCAGTTGGTGTTCACTTCACTTCATCGCTGGAGGCTTTTAAGAAGAGAATGGATAGCCACTTGTCTGAAATGGTATAGGGTCTCCTGCTTGTGCAGGGGGGGCTGGGCTAGAAGAGGAGGATTGTGCAGACCTTGATGTGATCTGAGCATAGTTGTTTTCTTGCAGCCATTTCATTACCCAACTAGGTAACATCACCAGGGCGAACAGTTGGGTAATGAGCAAGCAAACATGTTCAGAGAGCACCAAGGACTATACTAGGACTATAGCTAAGAATAACTTACTGGAGATGTTTCAGCACATAGCAATGGATCCAGTCTTAAAAATCCTCTCTGTTTTTACCCCAGATGTAACTATATTAAGACAAGTCCTGAGCTCATATAAAGAGAATTTATATTGTCTTAATAGAATTGGATTCTGAAATGGAATTAGTTAAAGATTGTATGGTAAAATGGGCACAAAATATTCAAGAACCGATTCTATTGGACACATGGGAGATAATTTGGGTTAGAAATGTAAAATTTACTCAAGCTCAAAGTTTGAGAGAAAATTTTTATAAAATGTTTTATAGGTGGCATCTGGATCCCCAAAAGTTGTCTCGTATGTATCCTAACTTGCAGCCCAAATGTTGGAGATGTGGTAGTTTGGATGCAACTTATTTTCATATTTGGTGGACCTGTAGAAATGTAAAAGCTTTTTGGATTAAAATTTGGTGGAACATACAGAATATTTTTAAAAGAAAGATAAAGTTTACTCCGCAACTATTTTTGTTGGGTATTATAGTAGATGTTGATGCTAAAGAAATTAACTTGATGTTGAATTTAATAACAGCAGCAAGGCTGTTGGTAGGGCAATATTGGAAGAAGGATTGTTTCCTACTATACAAGAATGGAGGCTTAAAGTGTCACACTTAGCAGAAGTGGCTAAGATTTCTGCTTATCTGAAGGATTACTCACAAGAAAGATACATTTCAGTTTGGAGAAAATGGATAGATTATATTCAGAATAAATATGGGACTAAAAAGTTCTATTTATTTTATGAATAAATTTTAGAGTATTGTTACTGTTATTATTGTTATTATCATTAATAGTTTAGTATAGTGGAAATTTTATGATATTGTGTTGTTTAGATATTAGGATTTTAATTTGTTTATATGATTAAGTTTATTCTTAAATTGTTTACTTTGTGTTAAAAGAGAGTTAAAGCGCATTATATTTGTTTATCTATATAATTGGTTAATGTTAGTTAGATTATGATTATTATATTTATTACCCTGTATTCAGCTCTGGGAAGTGGGGTAGGGGGGGATGGGGGGAGGGTAGGTGGGTTTGGGGTATATTTTGTAATTTTTTGTAAAACTTTACAATAAAAAAAAGACAAGTCCTGATCATATCCCTCTGATATTAAAAAAAGGATCTTCTCCACTGACTTTATTTTAAAGCAATTTGTCTTTATCAATTGCATGAAAATAATTGGAAACTGCAAATCCGTTCCCAATTCAGTGCTAATACCTGTGCCATAGACTTAAAGGTCCCCCAAAATGAGTTTCGTTTGGGGTGGCTACAATTTCATGTCCATCCAGATTTCTTGGTAACATACTGTATAGAAGTGGCTTGCCATAACCAACTTCTAAGATTTATTTTTCTGGTCATTGTATCCTAGGCTCTGGGATTACTTGATAGTCTCCTGTCCCATACTAACCAGGCCTGATCCTGGTTAGCTTCCAGGACCAGATGGTTGCTATCAGATAACTGGGCTTGTACTGCCTAAGTATCCCATCTGCAGATGATTAAACTACCAATAAAGGAGAATATTTGTAGCTCATGGTTGAAATGAGGGGTCTGGTCCTTGGTGCCCTCTGAACTGGGTTGTTTTCTTGCAGACGTTTCATTACCAAACTGGGAGACATCATCAGTGCTAGACAGCTTAGCACTGATGATGTTCCTTAGTTTGGTTAATGAGAGCTGCAAGAAAACAACCAAGCTCAGATGGTTACGCTGTGTGACATTAGTAGTAACAGTGGCTCCGATTCCCCTAATGGAAAAATTAACTTAATAATGATTTATCCTAATCGCAGACGGCAATGTCAGTTCACATTAGTCTTAAAAATGGTGTTCCCTGGCCTATTCCCCCCCTCCAGTTGGAGACTGATGGAAGAAATTAATTTAATTTAATTAATTATTTAATGAAAAACTTACTGAATTTTTACATTACTGGAGTAAACTGATATGCAAACTTTCACAATTCGCACCCCTCTGATATTTGCAAGCAGTTTGTCATTTCATATTAGGGAAAAGCCTGAACAAAAATGTATATAGCCTTGGAAATAATGTCAAAAATGTATTACATTTGGGTAAAGGGCTGGCCCAAACTGGATATTAAGCAAAATTTCGAGCAAATATGCCTCTCCTTGAGAAAATTGTAGACAAATACATATTAGTCTAAGCTTTATTTTATTTTTTAAATGAAACGAATATAAGAACGATGCAAACTGAATGGATGAATAAGAAAATGGAAGGAATGATCTGATTTGCAAAAATGAGAATGAAAGAGAGACCTTCGTTGACAGATTGGTCTATTCAACCATTCTAGATAGGTTGTTCTGCAGCTCCAGTTCTGCACTCTCATAGTTCAGGCTGGGGATGATGGGAGTTGCAGTCTGAACCATTCAGATGGGGCCAGTTAAGAGCCACTGCTTTCAAACGTTGCTTGTCTTCAAAGCTGAGAACATTTGAATATTGTCTTCAAAGCCAAGTGTCAATGGATGGCCCTGCTCTGTGTCCCTCCTGTTTCAATATGTTTACCGTGAACAGAGCAGGGATGACAGAAACTGGAACATTCTTCCTGTTACACACTCAGGAAGGAACAAGTGTCCTGTCCTGTTTTGGCAAGAACATCTTACTCGTTTATGAAATCAGCAGAGGTTGAAATTTAAGCATAATGCAAGCTAATGTGTCCCTTTATAGCTGATCTTTCTGAAGATGACAGTTCTTGCCTTAGATTTTTTTTGGGGGAAGAACTACTTATTTGGCCTATAGGAATCCAGATGGAGCAAAGGTTGGCTGCTATGTTGATGTGGTCCTCTTGGCAATTTGCAACCCAGTTCTAGTAGCCGTATTTTATGGGTGACCGTTTGGGAGTGGGAGTGAAGGGTGATGATACGAAGTGGATGAGTGTGCAGCTGAGTTTGCACTTATTTTATCTGTACATTTCGATGAATTAGTTATGCCTGCTTCAAGCTGGTCTCACCACCTGGCAGCTCAATGGACAGCTGATGGGTTTTTAAGGGGGAAACAATATGCTTATCTTAGCTTTCTTCCAGGATGGATGGAAAGGTGGAAGGGTGGAAGGATGGAAGGATGAAAGGATGGAAAGAAGGAAGGATGGATGGAAGGAAGGAAGGAAGGAAGGAAGGAAGGAAGGAAGGATAGAGAGACAGACAGCGAGGATCTTGGAATTTTCTTGAGGCCTCAAAATTTTGTTTAGTTTTCTAAGACCAGTCATAAGCAACCTGCAATTTCTATTCAGCTGGTGAGATGAAGTTTCAAATATTTTCCAGGATGGATTGAAGGATGGAAAAATGAAAGGATGGAAGGGTGGAAGGATGGAAGGATAAAAGGAAGGTGGAAAGCATGGAGGGATGAAAGGAAGAATGGAAGGAAGAAGGAAAGAAGGAAAGGAAAGGAAAGATAGTCACCCAGGGTTTTGGAATTTTCTTGTAGCTTTAAGATTTTGTTTAGCTGCTGTTTTAGTAAATTGCTATCTAATCAACCAGCAATTTCTATTCAGCTAGAAATTTTGGGGATATGCAATACGATTTTCATGTATTTCCTGCTTCCTGACTGCATAAAGCCGTCCCTTTGATTTTCAGTTATTCTGTCAAAGTTTGTTTCCAATAGTCAAAGAAGTTGATTTTTAGGAGCTTGTGGCTGCAGTTGATTTGTTCTTATTAAATTTTATAATGTGAAATTGGGGAATTGGTTCCCTGTTAATGGAACTTTAAAAAAATAAAGCGAATGCATAAAACATCCTGCATGTTTGGTGTTGAAAGGCTTGAGTTTCCCTTCCTGAATATTTTTAAAAATATCAATAATAATCTTTTGAAAAATTAAATATTCGCTGCTTTCAGTCTTGTATGGGTGCATATCTGAAGTCAAGTTACCCTTTCCACACATCTGTGAAATGTCAGCGGCTCAACTGGGCTTAAACCAAGATTAATTCATTGAGCAAATAGCTGGAGCCAGTGGTTGGCTTGGACTTCAAGGCTAACAGAGATACTAACATTGTAATTCAGCACTGGCTTAATTTTTAGTGCCGGGGAATTCCTGGGATCAATGCCAGATCAGTGTGGGGAGGTGGAGGGGAAGAAGTGCCAGTTATAAGACTAATCCCAGCATTTTATTCATTTAGACAAGAAGGAGCTTGGGAGGAGATGGAGCCCACAGCTCTGGATCAGCAGAATGATGTCTGATGCGTCTTTCTATTTTACACCCTGATTCCCAAAAGTTCTTGATAATTATGGATTATTTAAACTGAGCCCAATCATAGATCATGTTTCAAATGGATGCTTATGTTGTTAAATTGTTTAGATTAATTTCATTGTGTGATTTGGAAGCCACCCAAATCCAGGAGACTCTGGGTGGCTTACCCCAAAGGTGCTTTTCCAAAAGGCAAGTGGACTTTCTTGGATTTTTTTTTTTCCTTGAAAACAGTTTGCTTCTCACCCAAGATGCTCCTTCAGTTCTTGGATGAGAAGCGAAATGTTTTCAAAGAAAAAAAAAAAACAGGGAAGTCTACTTGACTTTTGGAAAAAAAACCTTTGGGACAAACATGATTGAAAATCTCCATAGACATCTGGGTGGCATACAACTTTCAATGCAAGAAACAATAAAAATAATAAAAGAACATAGACTGTAGAAAAAAAATTACCAATCCCTAACAAATTTAATCCCTATAAGGACTTGACATCCTCCCTACCCTGAAGACTGAAGAAAAATTATGATTACTATTACTATTACTATTACTATTACTATTATTATTATTATTATTATTATTATTATTATTATTATTATTATTATTAACAACAACAAAATACAAAGACCTACAAATAGAAATAGAAAGACTGTGGCAAAAGCAAGCAAGACTGTGGCAAAAGCAAGCAAGGGTAGTACCAATAGTAATAGGCTCCTTGGGTGCAATCCCAAAACAATTGGAGCACCACTTGAACACCATTGGCATTGACAAATTCGTTATTAGTCAATTGCAAAAGGCGGCCTTACTAGGAACTGCTTCCATCCTGTGACAATATCTGTAATACCATCAAACACCCAGATCCTTGGTAAGGATTCGATAGGTAGACAAAAATGCCAAATCCAGTCTGAACATCTGGGTGACTGTGCGATGATCAATAATAATAATAATAAAAATAATAATAATGATAATAATAATAATAATAATAATAATAATAATAATAAAGTTGGAAGGGACCTTGGAGATCATCTAGTCCAATCCCCTGCTCAGGCAGGAAACCCTATACCAGGGATGGGGAATTTTGGCTCTTTTATGACTTGTGGACTTCAACTCCCAGAATTCCTGAGCCAGCATGGCTCAGCTTGGAAACCTCTCCCTTTCCCCTCAGCATGGCTGGCTCAGGAATTCTGGGAGGTGAAGTCCACAAATCATAAAAGAGCCAAGGTTCCCCACACCTGCTCTATACCATTTCAGACAAATGGCTGTCCAGTCTCTTCTTAAAAACTTCCAGCGTTGGAGCATTCACAGCTTCTGGAGGCAGGTTGTTCCACTGGTTGATTGTTCTAACTGTCAGGAAGTTTCTCCTTAGTTCTAGGTTGCTTCTCTCCTTGATTAGTTTCCATCCATTGCTTCTTGTCCTGCCTTCAGGCGTTTTGGAGAATAGCTTGACTCCCTCTTTTATGTGGCAGCCCCTGAGATAATTGATCATCATCAATAGGGATCTCTGGGAGATTTTATTCCAGAGAGCAGGCATGGTTTATTGTGATTTCTATTGTTTGCTGGTATTGCATTCAGGTATTAAACATGCCTACTAAAGCACCTCAGAATGGGAGAGGAGGGACCTTATGAGACATGGAGTCTTATCTGTGTATGGAACAGACTGGGCTTCCATACAATCTTTCAATATTGTTCAGTGCTTTTTCACAAAATCCATTCTCAGTTTCATGTTACAGGTACTGATGGGCCTCCAGAAACATATCCACTTCTAACCTCTGTACTGTTGTCCAGAAGATCCCACGAACATGACTATGTAGCTGCCAAAGCTCCATTTGAAGGAAGGTGCACCTTTCCTGCAGAAGGAGGTTGCTGTTGACCCTTACTAATTTCCATGATTTTATGACTTTACAACATCCTACCAAAGAATTGAGAATTCAGCCAGGGATAGAATCAAGACCACGTGAAGTATTAATAGCACTTTACAATGCCTTGGTAAGGCCACACTTGGAATACTGCATCCAGTTTTGGTCACCACGATGTAAAAAAGATGCTGAGATTCTAGAAAGAGTATAGAGAAGAGCAATAAAGATGATTAGGGGACTGGAGGCTAAAGCATATAAGGAATGGTTGCTGGAATTGGGTATGTCTAGTTTAATGAAGAGAAGGACCAGGGGGGACATGATAGCAGTCTTCCAGTATCTCAGGGGCTGCCACAAAGAAGAGGGAGTTTATTCTCCAAAGCGCCTGAAGGCAGGACAAGAAGCAACGGATGGAAACTAATCAAGGAGAGAAGCAACCTAGAACTAAGTAGAAACTTCCTGACAGTTTGAACAATTAACCAGTGGAACAACCTGCCTCCAAAAGCGGTGAATGCTCCAACACTGGAAGTTTTTAAGAAGAGACTGGATAGCCATTTGTCCGAAATGGTATAGGGTTCCTGCCTGAGCAGGGGGTTGGACTCGATGACCTCCAAGGTCCCTTGTAACTATTATTATTATTATTATGGATCATCGCACAGTCAGCCAGATGTTCAGACTGGATTTGGCCTTTTGTCTACCTATCGAGTCCTTACCCAGGACCTGGGATAGGCAGATGTGGATGTTTGATGGTATTACAGATATCGTCGCAGGATGGAAGCAGTTCCTAGTAAGGCCGCCTTTTGCAATTGACTAATAGCGAATTTGTCAATGCCAATGGTGTTCAAGGTGCTCCAGTTGTTTTGGGATTGCACCTAAGGAGCCTATTACTATTGGTACTACCCTTGCTTCCTTTTGCCACAGTCTTTCTATTTCTATTTGTAGGTCTTTGTATTTTGTTATCTTCTCCAGTTCTTTCTCTTCTATTCTGCTATCTCCAGGCACTGCCACGTCCACTATTCAGACTTTTTTGTCTTTCTTATCGACAATTGTTACGTCTGGGGTGTTATGTTGCAGGTGCTTGTCTGTTTGAATTCTGAAGTCCCAGAGCAGTTTAATTTTATCATTTTCTATGACTTTCTCTATTTGATGATGATGATGATGATTATTATTATTACTAATCCTCTGATTGTCTTTCAACCACACAATATCATTGGAGAGATCCAACCTAGAATTAAGGAGACATTTCCTGACAGTGAGAACAATCAACCAGTGGAACTGAACTGCCTTCAGAAGTTGTGGGTGCTCCAACACTGGAGGCTTTTAAGAAGGGACTGGACAGCCCCTTGTCTGGAAAGGTATAGGCTCTCCTGCTTGAGCAAGGGGTTGGAGAAGAAGTCCTCCAAGGTCCCTTCCAACTCTGTTATTCTCATCTTTGGCTAATTCTACAGGAACAATCTCTCTCTTTCTCCCCCTCCTTTCTACTAAGGAGTAAGGAGCTCTTGAGGGGGAGGTTAGGAAGCCTAGTTTGAGTGGAATTATAAAGCTACTTCCCAGATTTATTCTATCCATTGGGCTGAGGAAAGATAGATGCCAGGGACTAGCAACATCATCCAGATGTCCATTCCACTTTATTCTTGGAGCCCTTTCAAGGTCTTAATACGATCTTAGCCTCCCTGGTTTCACACTGCCGTAATTCACAACAGCCTCTGCAGCTTTGCAGACAGGAAGGGATGAGTCAACCCACTTGGTAACTGGCAGTACCATGCTATTTGCTGCCCTGTTCTTGGCGAGAGTGATTTTTGATCTCCAAGGCAAGTCTGTTGGCTGCCACCGCACTTCACCACCGTACAAGAAACTGACAAAAGAGTTCGTGCTTATCAGATATTTCTCAAAACACCCTTTCCGGACTTTCCTGCCCTACAATCTGAAGCTGGCTTTTCACAGATGGAGGGGTAATGTTTACACATCTGGCTTTGAATATTTTTTTTTTTCATGGGGGGGGGGAGACTTTTTTTCCCTTTTGCTTTCTAAAGAAGAAAAGGGAAAGATCATTTCACATCGAGGGAGTGTTTCAGAGTGTTTAAAGAGGCTGATGTGGGACTTTTAGGAATCCATGGATTATTCTATGGAGATTTTTTTTTTTTTTTTTTGCAAATTTCGACTAAGCACGGGCCAATGTGCCCTGGATATCTCTTTATTTTAGCTGTGTCACTTCCCAGAATCCCTCAGCCAGCAAGGCTGGCTGGGGTATTCTGGGAGTTGAAGTGCCTGTATCTTAAGGTTGCCAAGGTTGAGATACACTGAGATAAGGGATACCTCCACTATGCATTTGTAGTACCCAGATTTCTCTTTTTGCCCCCAGGGTCTAGAAATCTGAAAATCCATTTTTTTTCTGTCTGCAATTAAGTCCTATGAATGATAACAATAGCAACAGCACTTAGATTTATATACCGCTTCACAGTGCTTTACAGCCCTCTCTAAGTGGTTTACAGAGTCAGCCTACTGCCCCCAACAATCGGGGTTCTCATTTTACCAACTTCGGAAGGATGGAAGGCTGAGTCAACCTTGAGCCGGTCAGGATCGAACTGGTGGCAGTCAGCAGAATCAGCCTGCAATACTACATTCTAACCACTGCACCACCACGTCTTACAACCCTTGAAGGTCTGTTAGAGGGAAGAGGATTTCACTTTACTCTCCATAGCATCTGAAGGCAGGACAAGAAGCAATGGGTGGAAGCTCATCAGAGGGAGATCCAACTGGAAATAAGGAGGAATTTCCTGACAGGGAAAATGGTTAATCAACGGAACAGCTTGCTTTCCGGAATTGTAAGTGCTTACTTGCTGGGCTCCAAGATCACCACAGATGGGGACTGCAGCCAAGAAATTAAAAGACGCTTGTTCCTGGGGAGGAAAGCTATGGCAAATCTAGACAGCATACGAAAAAGCAGAAACATCACCCTGCCAACAAAAGTGTGTATAGTCAAGGCCATGGTTTTCCCAGTTGTATGGCTGTGAAAGTTGGACCATAAGAATGGCTGAGCGCCAAAGAAATGAGGCCTTTGAACTCTGGTGCTGGAGAAGACTCCTGCGAGTCCCTTGGACTGGAAGGCGATCAAACCGGTCAGTCCTAGAGGAGATCAACCCTGACAGCTCTTTAGAAGGCCAGATCCTGAAGTTGAAACTCAAATACTTTGGCCACCTAATGAGAAGGAAGGACTACTGGAGAAGAGCCTAATGCTGGGAAAGATTGAGGGCAATAGAAGAAGGGGACAACAGAGAATGAGGTGGCTGGATGGAGTCACTGAAGCAGTAGACATGAGCTTAAATGGTGCTGATAATGTTACCTAGTTTGGGTAATGAGATGTCTGCAAGAAAACAAGCAAGCTCAGAGAGTACCAAGGACCCCTCATGTCAACCCTGAGCTACAAATATTCTCCTTTATTAGTTTAGAAGAAGAGTTTGGACAACTATTTGTCCAGGATGATATAAAGCAGGGATAGGCAACCTTGGCTCTTTTATGACTCGTGGACTTCAACTCCCAGAATTCCTGAGCCAGCATGGCTCAGCATGGAAACCTCTCCTTTTTCCCTCAGTGTGGCTGGCTCAGGAATTCTGGGAGTTGAAGTCCACGAGTCATAAAAGAGCCAAGGTTGCCTACCCGATATCCTGCCTTGGGCAGGGAGTTGGACTAGACGACCTCTAAGGCAGTGGTTCTCAACCTGTGGGTCGGGACCCCATTTGGGGTCGAACAACCATTTCACGGGGGTCGCCAAACAACGCAGTCTGCCATTTTTTCCCCTTTACCTTAGCTGTGCTACTCCCTTTTATTCTATTGCCTTTTGAAAGCCAATAGAATAGACTCTCTTGAATAAAGTCTAATTCTATTGGCTTTCAAAAGCCAATAGGAATTGTCCAGGCTGTCTCTGCCCTGCTGAGCCCGCCAAAAGTCCCATTCTGCAAACGGTGCTGCACCAGTTGAGTAGTCCTCAACTTACGACCGGTTGAGTAGTCCTCAACTTACGACCGTTTGGGGGTCGCGGCATTAAAAAGGTTGAGAACCACTGGTCTAAGGTCACTTCAGCCCTCTGATTCTAAGATTTCATTCCCACCCTGGAAGGTGATAGCCTTAAGGTGTCCAGAGTCAACAGGTATTAAAATAATTTCTTTCCCCCTCTTCTGATCCTGATTTGAAACAGAGACCATAAAGACAGGATAGGATCAGAGAACACAACTTACTGAAGTTCTTTCAGTGGAATTTCCTGTTTGCTCAAAGGTGGGTAGAGACTAATCAGAACCAAGTTAGGGGGGGACCCATAATTCTATCTCTTCCTTTTTGACTTGGCAAAAAAACCCACCATCCTGAAAAACTATGTTTTTTTTCTTCAGTTGTCAAAAAAAGAAAAGATGGCCAGCTTCCCTAGAGGAGGTTAGCATGCTCACCAAGATAATTTTCTGGTCTATCATTTGGTAAGTTGTTCGTTCAAAAATAGCAGTAAGCCAAATTATCACGTCATACAAAGGAGATTCATGTGGACGAACCTAAGATAAGATTTACACCACTCTTGTTGTTAAGACTTGATTTCACATGCTCGGATGATTCATGCACTCAGCTAATCTAGGTTAGTTTTAAGCGTGGACTATTTTTTCTTTCTTTTTGATGACTCAGTGTGGAACCAGCCTGTTTGGTTAGTTTGCGGTTCAACATTTTGTATCAGCTCAGAGCATGGGTTAAATTAGTAATGCCATGACATTTGCGTAATACCTCTTACACAACATAAGAGGTTTCCAGGGTTCCTGATGGTACAAGAGATTCCAGATACTGGTGAGTATTCTTGGAAAGCAGTCGATGGTTGTGGAGTTCCTGACCTAGGAGCCCATACTATAATCTAGTTCATGTTCGTTGTGTTAATATTGGTTAGTTTTACACTTGGTAAACATAATTGTGCCTGAGAGAGTTACAGCATAATAGAATAATAGCGTTAGAAGGGTCTTTGGAGATCTTCTAGTCCAGCCCCCTGATCAAGCAGGAAACCCTATACCATTTCAGACAAATGGCTGTCCAGTCTCTTTTTAAAAACTTCCAGTGTTGGAGCATTCACCACTTCTGGAGGCAGGTTGTTCCACTGGTTAATTGTTCTAACTGTCAGGAAGTTTCTCCTTAGTTCTAGGTTGCTTCTCTCCTTGATTAGTTTCCATCCGTTGCTTCTTGTCCTGTCTTCAGGAGTTTTGGAGAATAGGTTGACCCCCCCCCCTTTTTTTGTGGCAGCCCATCAGTTCAGATAGGGTCCAGTGTATTGTGAGAACTCATAAAATGAGTTAAGTCATTAACCAGGTTAACTTTGCTCTACAAGATAGTCGGTGAGGATTGATAGCTGCAGAGTTTTTCTGCAAATGGGATCTTGTGTGTCATAGGTTTGTGATCCCTGGTCTAAGGCAGGGGTAGGCAACCTTGGCTCTTTTATGACTCGTGGACTTCAACTCCCAGAATTCCTGAACCAGCATGGAGCCAGTTCCTGAGCCAGTTGAAGTCCACAAGTCAAAACTATCTTGTTTTCAATGGACATTTAGACACTACGATGATGGTGGGGGGAATCCATCAGTACTGCTATTGCTTATTTATTTATATCCTACTTTTATTATTTTTTAAAATAATTCAAGGTGCTGAACATACCTAATACTCCTTCTTCCTCCTTCCCCCCCCCCCACAACAATCCTGTGAGGTGGATTGGACTGAGAGAGAGTGACTGGCCCAAAGTCACCCAGCTGGCTTTGATGTTTAAGGCTGGACTAGAACTCATTGTCACCATCTCCTGGTGATTGGCCCAAATTCACCCTCATGGCTTTCATGACTAAGACTAGAACTCACAGTCTCCTGGTGATTGGCCCAAAGTTACCCTCATGGCTTTCATGACAAAGACTAGAACTCACAGTCTCCTGGTGATTGGCCCAAAGTTACCCTCATGGCTTTCATGACAAAGACTAGAACTCACAGTCTCCTGGTGATTGGCCCAAAGTTACCCTCATGGCTTTCATGACAAAGACTAGAACTCACACTCTCCTGGTGATTGGCTCAAAGTCACCCTCATGGCTTTCATGACTAAGACTAGAACTCACAGTCTCCTGGTGATTGGCTCAAAGTCACCCTCATGGCTTTCATGACTAAGACTAGAACTCACAGTCTCCTGGTGATTGGCCCAAAGTCACCCTCATGGCTTTCATGACTAAGACTAGAACTCACAGTCTCCTGGTGATTGGCTCAAAGTCACCCTCATGGCTTTCATGACTAAGACTAGAACTCACAGTCTTCTGGTGATTGGCCCAAAGTCACCCTCATGGCTTTCATGACTAAGACTAGAACTCACAGTCTCCTGGTGATTGGCCCAAAGTCACTCAGCTGGTTTTCATGTCATGATTATGATGTTAATTTACCTGAATTGAGTCAAACCAAGCCAGAGGAATATTTCAAGCAAATAAAACAACTGTACTGCTTTAATGGCTTGTGATAATTTCATTTTCTAGTTTACTCATGTAGGCTGCCCTAGGTGAGGTTGGAGCTGGTTATAAATCTTGCAAATTCAATCAATAAATCAATCAACTTTCAGCATTGCAATCAATCAGCTAATTCATTCCCAGGTGTGACTTTCTGCACTGCCATTGTTCAATCAGTCAATCAATCAATGAAAAATGGAAATATCAGCCAGAAAGCTAGACGGGAATATTTCTCTTCAACATGCAAATTTATTCTAAGGGACTTCAGAGCAGGGTTTTTCAAACAATATTCCACAAAACTCTAGGGCTGCATGAAATCTGGTGGAGTTCCTGAAAGATAAGGGGAGAAAGAAATCACTCAAACCATGGCCGTGTGTTCCTATTTGTACGGTGGTGAATAACCATTTTGATACTGTGGGTCTCTTGGAGCCCCACCAATGTGAAGTGCAAATATATTTTTTGGCTACTTGACTCCCCATGGTGGACACGAGTGTTAGGGCTGAAATGAAAGTTTATTTACCCCTAACTTTGAACAAGGGGAAATGGGAAGATATTTCCCCCTCTCTCACTCCAGAAGAACGGATGGAAAAAATGATGGCGCTAGCAGAAATAGCAAAATAGATTGCTTTAATTAGAGAAAAGAACACATCCAGCTTTGTTTTGACTTGCAAACGTTTCTGGACTTTTTATCTTGAGACAGAAAAAATGGACTCTTAAGTTGTGCTGATTAATATAGTTGGTTGTCATAGAAATGGCCAACATTTGTTAAGTTGGTAAAGTAAAAAATCGAGGTTATATTTTTTATTTTGTACTTGGCTGTACTGAACAAAAAATAAATGAGAAGTTGATACCTTTTTTTCCTGTCTCTCCCTTTTACCCCTCCCCCCCTTTCCTATCACCTTTTCCCCATCTGTATTTTATAGTATAATTTTAATACCATTAAATGTGACAGAGATCAGGCTTCCCACTTTACATAATCCTACCACACCCAAAGGAAGTATTCTTTCTGTTAAACAACCCCCCCTGCCAATCCTTTTCTCCCTGAAAAAGAAGAAGTATTGATTGTTACAAAGGCAAAATGAAGCTGGCTAGAATTAGCAGAGATCCAGCCCAGTGCAATTACCTTAGGCACAGTTAGTCAGTCAGCACTAACAAAGAGACAACAATACAACAGAGCAATATTCCAGGGCCAATTCAGAACAGAGGCCTATTCCCATCAATGTTCTTCCCCTTGTTAATAAGAGGAAATGGCTTTTCGCAACACTGCCGTTGCCTCTAAAAACAGTTTTGTCTACGTTCTAACAATAAAAGAACTCTCCTGAAACTTCTGCAATGTTCCTCATATCTTGACAGGAAATTAGTATTTGCAAGCATCCAAATTTTGATCACATGATCGTGGGGATGCTGTGTAAGCAGTGGTGGGATTCAAATATGTGAACAACTGGTTCTCCGTGTGGATGCCGCTTCCAGAAGTCCATTTTGGGCCTGGGCCAAAAAAAAAAAAAAAAAATAGCTACCGGTTCTGCCAAACTGGTGCGAACTGGCTGAATCCCACCATTATGTGTAAGTATGAGAAATGGTTCTAAGTCCCCCCTCCTTTTTTTTAGTGCCATTGTAACTTTGAACTCACTCAATGAACGATTGTAAGTTGAGGACTACCTGGACCCACAATGGAAGAATAAATGATGAAGAGGATGGAAATTACTGAGATGGCTAAACTGACAGCTTTGATTAGAGAAAAGACACTCATTAAGATTAATGCCAATTGGAAAACCCTTGGAGTTTCTGCACAAAACAGATAGAAGTGAATTAGAATAGAATAGAACAGAACAGAACAGAACAGAATAGAATAGAATAGAATAGAGCTAGAAAGGACCTTGGAGGTCATCTAGTCCAACCCCCTGCTCAGGTAGGAGAACCTATACCATCTCAAACAAGTGACTGTCTAGTGTCTCTTCTTAAAAATCTCCAGTGATGAAGCGCCCACGATTTCTGGAGGCAAGCTGTTCCAGTGGTTAATTGTCCTCACTGCCAGGAAGTTTCTCCTTAATTCCAGGTTGCTTCTCTCTCTTTGTTCAGTTTCCAACCATTGTTTCTTGTCCTGCCCTCTGGTGCTTTGGAGAATAGTTTGACCCCCTCTTATAATACATGGTTGCAACTTATAATACATGGTTCTGATGAGTGTACAAAATTATAGATTATAGAAAAAGATTGAAGTTATGTTGTAAACATAAAGCAATCATTTACATTTATACTTATCACTGCTGTAAAAAAAAATACTAGCTATGCCTTTATGTTTCTTTTTTCTTTCTTTTTTTCCTGCACTTTTGGCTTTGTTCTTTCTTTCTTTTTTCATTCTTTTCTCTTAAATGTTATTTTTTATCTTTCCGGTTTAAAATTCGAATACAATTCTAAGAAAAAAAATTAGGATGTCATCACTGTGAAAACTCTATGGTACTATTCATTATTGGGCTATGAGCGAGCTTCCCTGATATTGAAAGACCTCACCATCTGATCTTAACAAATGTTTAGGTGGCATTCAATACTATTTGAAATAAAACCCAACTACTTAACAGAGACAGCTTGGTGTAGTGGTTAAAGCACCAGGCTAGAAATTTGAGTTCTACCTTAGGCATGAAAGCAGCTAGGTGAATTTAGGCCTGTCATCTCTCAGACTAGGAAGCTGACAACGGCAAACCATGTTTAAAATCTTGCCAAGAAAACTTGGGGGATTAGTTCAGGTGGTCATCAGGAGTCAACACAGACACCTATGTACTGCTTGTTGTTGTTGTTGTTGAGTTGCTAAGGTATATCTGACTCTTTGCAACCTCATGGACCATGGCATGCCAGCCCCCCTTGTCCTCCACTGTCTCCTGGAATTTACTCAAATTCATGGAGGCACTAATCATGAAACTAGATCTTAGATCAGGGGTAGTCAACCTTGGCTCTTTTATGACTCGTGGACTTCAACTCCCAGAATTCCTGAGCCATGTCCACGAGTCATAAAAGAGCCAAGGTTGACTACCCCTGTCTTAGATATTTGAAAACCCAATCCAAAATCCAACATCATTTGAGAAGACCCTGATGCTTGGAAAATCGGAAGGCAATCAGCAAAGAGGCTGGCAGAAAAACAAGGCAGAAACTATCACCAAGGATACAGCGGCTTGTAGAAGCAGCAGCTACTATGGGTGGTTGATGGTCCTGAGGAAATGAAGTTGGATTACAGAGCTGAACATGACGGAAGGGCTGAGCAATAAAAGGAATTGCACTGAATGTCATGTTGGAGGTCCTTTCCTTGGGGATTTGGAATTGGAAAACTTGTACTTCATGCAGGTTATCTTCAAGAAGAAGAATTATTTATTAATTTATTATTTATTTATTATCCTGTTATGTCCCGAGCCTTGCAAACGGCTCGGGCGTTTGCAGGCAGTCCCGGGCAGGTGCAAAGCTGCCCGGGACCAGACAGGCTGTCGCCAGCGCCGTGCGCATGCGCGGGTGCTGGCGCGGGAAAAGTAACCCATTTACCCGGGAGTTGCCTATATAAGAGGCTGCGAGGCGTTTGGGCGAGGCTGAAGCCATCTTCCTGTAAGCTGAACGCTGAATAAATGAAACTGAGAACTCCAGCTGCTTCTCGTGTCTGTTTTCCCGCCACGGACTCAACACTGGCGACGAAGGTGGGATGCCTTGCACTACCTGGAAAGGAAGAAGTGTAAGCTTACCCAAGGAGTCCTGAGCGGCGGAAGAGGAACGGCGTCGACTCGGCAGCTGCCCGCCAATCCGGTGCGCATTCGGGGGTAGGCTGGCTGATAGACCCGTCTCCTGAAGATCCGAAGATGGCGAAAATCGGAAGGCTTTCGGAATTCGACGTCTCACATCCAGAGCGGTGGGAGTCCTACGTATCCAGAATGGAGAACTACTTCAAGGCAAACCAAGTGAGGGAAGATAGCTTGAAGGCGGCCACCCTGCTTTGCGTTTGCGGCCAAGATGCCTTCAAAATCGCAGAAAACCTTGCAGCACCTGTCCCAGTAGAGTCTGTAAGCTACGCAGACCTGAAGAAGCTGCTGAAAGAGCATTTCCACCCCAAGGTGTCCGTTATCTCATCGCACCACACCGTCCACTTCTACAGGGAGAAGTCCAGCTGAACTTCGTTGGGGGCGCCAACTTACTACTAGACTTGACCGGTTGCATCCGGACAGACTGCCTTCATCTACCTCACATCCTAGGGCACCTAGACAACTACTTGTGGGTGCCCCGGTTTGGGCTCGCAATTACGGGCCTGGTCATACATGGGTCCCCGCTTCTGTGTCCAGGATCACAGGTCCTCTCTCCTACGAGGTTGCCCTGGACAACGGTCGTGTCCTGCGTCGGCACATCGACCAACTTCGCTCTAGGCGAGACTTTTCTGCTGAGACTCCTGGGTCTTTTCCAGGGGGGGAGGGGGACCCTTTGGAGCAAAGGGAAGGGCAAGAGCTACTGCCCATCTCCACTGAGGGAGCCACAAACGGCTCGTCCCAGGTTCTGCAATTGCTCCGAAAAGAAAGTCATGGAGCTTACCCACACAACAGGCACTCACGCCTACTCCAGCCAGGGAGTCACCCCGGGGGCATACTCACTTTCCACACACATCACACAGCACTCCAGCAACGGAGGATACCCGGGGGCATCCCAACAAATCATTCCCCGCAAGAGAGCTGGCACACAATTCCCAAGGTTGGCCTGACCTTACCCCAAATCCTACAGGGGGTCAAACATACACAGAGCTAGTCGAGGAACCAAGTCCCGACTACAACAACCCTAGCACAAATCAGGGAACACCTGAGTTTTGGGAAAGTACAGAAACCCACAGGAGCCCGAACACAGAATGGGGTTCAGGGAATGGACAGCCTCCTGACAGGTCTTGGACTGACCTAGGAGGTTCTACAGAGACGCCCAGCAGCAGCTATCACTTCAAGGGGCCTGAGGGTCTACAGCTAGGTAGGTCAACCAGGTCACAAAGTAACAGAAGCCCTGGCCTGACGAGCCCGGTGGGCAAGCAAGCAGGCCAGGCATCGGGGCACAGTCCTTGAAAGACACCAGGGCACAATAGAGAGAACAGGCTCACGCCTCCCTCCAGTCAGGGAACTTATGCCAGTAACCCAGAGCTAAGAAGGTCACAGAGAGCAAAGAAATCTCCAAGTACCTAGAAGACTACATAACATTGCTGGCAAAGCAAAAGCCAGTAATCAGTGGGAGCACTGGGGAGCAAAATGTCATATAAAATAAATGTTGTATGTTGGTAGTAGTTTTAGCCCGGGGGAAAGGGGTGTTATGTCCCGAGCCTTGCAAACGGCTCGGGCGTTTGCAGGCAGTCCCGGGCAGGTGCAAAGCTGCCCGGGACCAGACAGGCTGTCGCCAGCGCCGTGCGCATGCGCGGGTGCTGGCGCGGGAAAAGTAACCCATTTACCCGGGAGTTGCCTATATAAGAGGCTGCGAGGCGTTTGGGCGAGGCTGAAGCCATCTTCCTGTAAGCTGAACGCTGAATAAATGAAACTGAGAACTCCAGCTGCTTCTCGTGTCTGTTTTCCCGCCACGGACTCAACATATCCCACCTTTATTATTTTATAGTTAATTGAAGGGGGTAAACATATCTAGTACTCCCTCCTCCTATTTTCCCTACAACAATAACCCTGTGAAGTGGGTTAGACTGAAAGAGAAGGACTCTCTCAAAATCATGCATGACTTTCCGGCCTAAGGTAGGACTAGAACTCCCAGTCTCCTGGTGATTGGCCTAAAGTCACCCAGCCAGCTTTTATGCCTAACAGAGGACTAGAACTCCCAGTCTCCTGGTGACTGACCTGAAGTCACCCAGCTAGCTTTCACGCCTAAGGCAGCACTGGAACTCCCAGTCTCCTGCTTTCTAGCCTGGTGCCTTAACCACCAGACCAAACTGGCTCTCTAGTCATTGAAAGGCACAATTCAGAAAATATGCCTGTTGACTGATATTTATTTTTTTCATAAAAATAAGCCCCCATTTGGTTTGTTTCCATTTCCGAGACCTTCATCAAAACTGCCTCCATTATTTTAATCAATGCATTGCTGGAAGGCTTCCTCGCTCCCCTCCCCAGTTTGAGAGGCAGGCAAAGTCACAACTATACAGCAAGGCACACATTCCCATAGAAGTTTCCACCCAAGAGCCACACCTGTCTACAATCCCTGTTGCGTTGTGCTATTATCAGTGAACCTGTGGCGAAAGAGGGAGTCGTTCCTCAGCAATTTTTTTTGTACCACAGAATTTGTTTTGTTTTTCTTTCTGAGGCCGAAGTCAAACAGAGTTATCTCAGGCCCTGTTGGTGCCTGTTTGCTTCTGTCTGTTTGGGAATTAAGGCCAGCAAGTAAAAAGCCAGGGTGACTTAAGAAATTGGGTAGAGGTGGCTCTCGACTTACGACCACAATTGAGCCTCAGATTTCTGTTGGAAGGCCAGACAGTTGTTAAGTGAATTTTGCCCCATTTTACTAACTTTATTGCCACAGGGGTCAAGTCAGGGATCTTCAAACTTGGCCCTTTTATGACTTGTGGACTTCAACTCCCAGAATTCCCCAGCCAGGCATACTGGCTGAGGAATTCTGGGAGTTGAAGTCCACAAGTCATAAAAGGGCCGAGTTTGAAGACCCCTGTCTTAAATCTAACAAACAAAATGGAGGCTGGCTGAGGAATTCTGGGAGTTGAAGTCCACAAGTCATAAAAGGGCCAAGTTTGAAGACCCCTGTCTTAAATCTAACAAACAAAATGGAGGCTGGCTGAGGAATTCTGGGAGTTGAAGTCCACAAGTCATAAAAGGACCATGTTTGAAGACCCCTGTCTTACATCTAACAAACAAAATGGAGGCTGGGTGAGGAATTCTGGGAGTTGAAGTCCACAAGTCATAAAAGGGCCAGAGTTTGAAGACCCCTGGGTTAAGTGAATCACTTCAGTTCTGAAGTTAGTAACATCTTTGTTAAGTGAATCTGGCTTCCCTCATTGACTTTGCTTGTCAGAAGGTCACAAAAGGTTATCACATGACCCTCAAGCAACGGTCATAAATATGAGACAATTGCCAAGCATAGGAATTTTGATCAGGTGTTCATGGGGATGCTGCAGTTCTTAAACAAATGTTGCCCCATTCTACGACCTTGCTTGCCACAATAGGCAGTTGTTAACTTAGTAACAGGGTAATTAAGTGAATCTGGCATCCCCATTGATTTTCCTTATCAGAACGTCGCAAAAGGTGATCACATTATCCCGGGACACTGCAACAGTCATAAATATTCGAGTCAGTTGCGAAGTGTGTGAATATTGAACATGTGTCCATGGGGATGTTGCACTAGTCATAAGTGTGAAAAACAGTCATAAGACACTTTTTTGAATAGCATTTTAAAATTAGAACAGTCACTAAACAAATAGTTGTAAGTCAAGGATTATCTGTATTTTATGTATATATACTGTATGTGTCTTTAATAATTTTGAATATTGGAATCCCAGGTATGGACATTTAAAGTCAATCAGATAAAAATAAAGAGCTCTGGGATGTAGGATAAAAGGCTTTTTTAAATTAATTGCTGAGCTTTCGTTAGAGACTGACTGCTCTATGCCTTTAAGAGCTTCTTAAGCACGTTATGTGCACATGCCTCACTACAACGTTTTTTAACTGTTATGTACATTTATGCACATACTCCTCCTTCTCATTTAGTCCTTTGCTCTGATGATGTTAACAGGTTGTTAACAAAAGCTAAGCAATTAATAAAAAAAGCCTTTTATCTTACATCCCAGAGGTCTTTATTTTTATCTGATTGACTTTAAATATACTGTATGTATGTATGTCTAGGTGTATACAGTATACACACAGAGATACACACACATATTGCATGACTTCTGTAGATGCTATATACTAAATAAAAATAAATACATTGCTTATGTTTAATGGACAAATCTTGGCAAAATAAAATTATAACTGCCTAAGTTACTAGATATACTATATGTGAGAAATTCTAGGTTGTGAATGTTGAAAAAAGTAAGGTTCTACATTTAGGCAAGGAATGCACAGGTATACTATAGGGGGTACCTTGCTCAATACTAGCAACTGTGAGAGGGATCTTGGAGTCCTATTGCACAATTACTTAAATATGAGCTAGCTGTGTGCTGCAGCTGCCAAAAAAGCCAACATAGTGCTAGGCTGCATTAACAGAGGGATGGAATCAAGATCACAGTGTTAATACCACTTTACAATACCTGGTAAGGCCACACTTGGAATACTGCATCCAGTTTTGGTCACCATGATGTAAAAAAGATGTTGAGACTCTAGAAAGAGTGCAGAGAAGAGCAGCAAAGATGAACAGGGGACTGGAGGCTAAAACATACAAGGAATGGTTGCTGGAATTGGGTATGTCTAGTTTAATGAAGAGAAGGACGAAGGGGGACATGATAGCAGTGTTCCAATATCTCAGGGGCTGCCACAAAGAAGAGGGAGAAGCTATTTTCCAAAGCGCCTGAAGGCAGGACAAGAAGCAATGGATGGAAACTAATCAAGGAGAGAAGCAACCTAGAACTAAGGAGAAATTTCCTGACAGTTAGAACAATTAACCAGTGGAACAACCTGCCTCCAGAAGTGGTGAATGCTCTAACACTGGAAGTTTTTTAAGAGATTGGACAGCCATTTATCTGAAATGGTATAGGGTTTCCTGACTGAGCAGGGGGTTGGACTAGATGACCTCCAAGGTCCCTTCCAACATCATCATCATCATTATTGTCCTCATTGTTGTTGTTACTACTACTACTACTACTACTACTACTACTACTACTACTACTACTACTACTGGTATTGGTATTAGCTCTTCTTCCTGTTCCTTCTTCCAGCCTGTGACTGTGCAGTCTCTTTATCTGGGCCCCATTTTGGAAAATGTTGGCCAAATCTTCCCCTTCTTCACTTACAGAACACATTCCATCACAGCCCCATTATCATTTTATATGCATCACAATTCATGTAAAACAGAAGTAGGGTTTTGATCACATGATTTTTTTTGGGGGGGATACCCCTTCTTCTGCAGACACCTTTGTGTCCAATCCATCTCCAAAAAGTAAGATTGTGATTGTTAGGATATATATATGATGAAAGAAAGAAGTATTATGTTTAGCACCTGGAGGCTTTGGAAGAAAGGTGAGCTATCAATCAATCAAACAACCAATCATACTCCAGAGCTGGGAATTATGATCTGGTTGGGGAATTCTGGGAGTTGAAGTTCACGCATCTTAAAGTTGCCAAGTTTGAAAAACACTGGTCTAGAATAACCTCTCAGTTGCCATCAACTCCTTTTTTTGCATTCTTAGAATTGAATAAAATAACAGAGTTGGAAGGGACCTTGGAGGTCATCTAGTCCAACCCCCTGCTCAGGCAGTAACCCCTATATCATTTCAGACAAATGGTTGTCCAATCTCTTCTTAAAAAGTGTTGGAGCACTCACAGCTTCTGGAGGCAGGTTGTTCCACTGATTAATTGTTCTGACTGGCAGGAAATTTCTCCTTAGTTCTAGATTGCTTCTCTCCTTGATTAGTTTCCATCCGTTGCTTCTTGTCCTGCCTTCAGGCGCCTTGGAGAATATTTTGACTCCCTCTTCTTTATGGCTTGACTCCCTCTCCTTTCTTCTTTTTCAAAGTAAAGGGGCTGAAGTCTTTTCATAGGGAGCAACTTGGTGTTTCAAGCGCCTACTCTATAATTTAAATATCTTTTTGGTGTCACTGCTGTCTGATGATAGCACTGTTGCAGATGAGTTTTCATACTGCTGCGGTCAGCAATCTGGTATTTAATAACATTTGAGGATCAGTTTGGATCATTTCAGTATTTTTATTATATGATGTTTAGGCAATAAGCTGTTCTGGTTACAATCACAAAAAAGAAGTCAGAATCGTCGCCATCACCTTCATCATCGCGCATGTTCCATAGATAAAAATAATCCAACATAAACATTCCCCAAATAAAACTGAAATGTTTTGCATATATATATAGTAAGCTTTTTAGAACAAATTATGAGCTGCCGGCTGATGAACTAATTTTTTGCAGATGAGCTCATCTTACTGTGGCAAACGGTGAAGGGCAATATTATATTTATTTATTTACTTGATTCAAAGCATATACAGGTAGCCCTCAGCTTACGGACACAACTGAGTCCCAAAAAATTCTGTTGTTAAGGGAGACATTCGTTAAGTGAGTTTTTCCCCATTTTATGATCTTTCTTGCCTCAGTTAATAATAATAATAATAAAGTTGGAAGGGGCCTTGGAGGTCATCTAGTCCAACCGCCTGCTCAGGCAGGAAACCATACCATTTCGGACAAATGGCTGTCCAGTCTCTTCTTAAAAACTTCCAGTGTTGGAGCATTCACTGCTTCTGGAGGCAGGTTGTTTCACTGGTTAATTGTTCTAACTGTCTGGAAGTTTCTCCTTAGTTCTAGTTGCTTCTCTCCTTGATTAATTTCCATCCATTGCTTCTTGTCCTGCCTTCAGGCGCTTTGGAGAATAGCTTGACTCCCTCTTCTTTGTGGCAGCCCCTGAGATATTGGATTACTGCTATCATGTCCCCCCTCGTCCTTCTCTTCATTGTTATGTGAATCACTGCAGTTGATAAGTTAGTAACCTGGTTGTTAAGTGAATCCAGTTTCCCCATTAATGTTGCTTGTTAAAAGGTTGCAAAAGGGGATCATATGGTCATAAGCATAAACCAGTTGCCAAGCATCTGAATTTTGGTCACATGATTGTGGAGCTGCTACAAAGGTCGTAAGTGTAAAAAACGGTCATGTCGCTGTTTCCAATGCTGCTGTAATTTCAAATGGTCACTAAACAAAGTGTTGTAAGTCAAGGACTACCTGTATATACCATTCCCCATTAAACTATTTACATGTTTGTTTATTTCAAAGATAGGTTCACCATCCAATTCCAAAGAACAGAATAACAAAATTGGAGGGCACCTTGGAGGTCTTCTAGTCCAACCTCTTACTCAGGCAGGAAACCCTACCTGTGGGTATGCCCGTACACACGGATTGTAATGTGTTTGTTTCCAGAAGCTTAAGAGCTAAGAAATATCTTTATCTAAATAAATGTTACCCATATACGGTACATGGTAGGATCTAACCCACCCTAGTTCATATTCAAATGCTAAGCAGGATTGGGCTTGGTTAACTCTTGGATGGGACACCATCTGGGAACCCAGGCCAGTTTAGTCTAGAGCAGTGGTTCTCAGCCTTTTTAATGCCGCGACCCCCAACTGGTCGTAAGTCGAGGACTACCCAACTGGTCGTAAGTTGAGGACTACTCAACTGGTACAGCACCATTTGCAGAATGGGACTTTTGGCGGGGTCAGCAGGGCAGAGACAGCCTGGACAATTCCTATTGGTTTTTGAAAGCCAATAGAATTAGATTTTATTCAAGAGAGTCTATTCTATTGGCTTTCAAAAGCCAATAGAATAAAAGGGAGTAGCACAGCTAAGGAAAAGGGGGAAAAAAATGGCGGACTGCGTTGTTTGGTGACCCCCGTGAAATGGTCGTTCGACCCCAAATGGGGTCCCGACCCACAGGTTGAGAACCACTGGTCTAGAGAGCCAGTTTGGTCTAGTGCAGAGGTCCCCAACCCCCCGGTCCGTGGATGGGTACCGGTCCGCAGCATGCCAGCAACCGGGTGTGCACAAACAAGCAAAGCCCCATCCGCGGGATGCAGGCAGCACACAAAACCGTGCACTCTCCAGTCCGTGGAAAAATCTCTCTCCACAGAACCGGTCCCTGCTGCCCAAAAGGTTGGGGGCTTATGGTCTAATGGTTAAAGCACCAGGTTAGCAAGCTGCATGGATTATAAATGCGAGGATTGGTTGTCAGTCACTTTTTTCGGGCTGTTGTAACTTTGAATGGTCAGCCCAAACAAATGGTTGTAAATTGAGGACTATCTGTAGAGGTCAGCTTCACCCAAACATCTCAGCGGGTGATATGGTAATTTATTCCTGGCATACGGGACTCCAGATGCAGAGGAGAGAAGCAACCTAGAACTAAGGAAAAATTTCCTGACAGTTAGAACAATTAACCAGTGGAACAATCTGCCTCCAGAAGCGGTGAATGCTCCAACACTGGAACTTTTTAAGAAGAGACTGGACAGCCATTTGTCCGAAATGGTATATGGTTTCCTTCCTGAGCAGGGGGTTGGACTAGATGACCTCCAAGGTCCCTTCTAACTATTATTATTATTATTATTATTATTATTATTATTATTATTATTATTATTATTATTATAAATTTGATACACAGATATATAAGGCTTCATGAGAGGAAGTGGAATTTATACGTAGCCCTCGACTTATGACCTCAACTTAGCCCAACATTTCCGTTGCTAAGTGAGACATTTGTTAAGTGAGCTTTGCCCCATTTTATGACCTGCCGTGCCCCGGTTGTTAAGTGAATCGCTGTATTTGTTAAGTTAGAAACACGGTCATTAAGTGAATCTGGCTTCTCCATTGACTTTGCTGGTCAAAAGGAGATCACGTGACCCCGGGACATTGCAACCGTCATAAGTGTGAGCCAGTTGCCAATCGCCTGAATTTTGATCACGTGACTATGGGGAGGCTGCAATGGTCGTAAGTGTGAAAAACGGTCATAAGTCACTTTTTTCAGTGCCGTTGTCACTTCAAACGGTCACTAAATGAACTGTTGTAAGTCGAGGACTACCTGGGGGTAGGTAAACAGGCACCTATGGTCAAAAGCTGTTCATCTAGGAAAGCTTTTCCTTGGTCGCTTTTCCGAACAGGACCCTTTCTTTAGCAACATAACAAGAAGCTCAGTAGGTTTCACTGGAGATAATAGCCACATTTAACACCCGATGACAGATAATGCTTGCTAAATAATCAGAGCCCAATCTCCTTGCAACGCACAAGGGGCAGTAATGGATGTGAACAAATTGCCCTTGTAATGGACAATTTGAAGGCACTTGCCAGTCTCCCCAAAGGTTGCCACTGAACTGAAACTTTTAATGCACCAGGAGGGGAAATAATTAAACAGACAGGGAGAAATAAAAGTTAGCTGAGTTTGAAAATGATGGTTTAATTCTGATTCTCATTTACATTAAAATAGAATTCAGTGTAGGGTTTTTTTTTTACTGGTGCTGAAAATTATTTTTTATCCTTTTTAAAAGATCTTGATTCCTCCCATGTCTTCTGCTTCTCTTTCTCCTCCTCCTTCTCCTTTTCCTCTTCCTCCTTTTCCTTCTTCCTCCTTCCTTCTTTCTCCTTCCCCTTTCTCTTTTTCCTCTTCCTCCTTCTTTCCTCCTTTCTCCTTCCCCGTTCTCCTTCCTCCTTTTCCTCTTCCTCCTTTTCCTTCTTCCTTCTTTCTCTTTCCCCTTTCTCCTTCTCCTTCTTCCTTTCTCCTTCCCCTTCTCCTTCCTCCTTTTCCTCTTCCTCCTTTTCCTTCTTCCTCTTTCCCCTTTCTCCTTCTCCTTCCTCCTTTCTCCTTCCCCTTCTCCTTCCTCCTTTTCCTTCTTCCTTCTTTCTCTTTCCCCTTTCTCCTTCTCCTTCCTCCTTTCTCCTTCCCCGTTCTCCTTCCTCCTTTTCCTCTTCCTTTTCCTTCTTCCTTCTTTCTCTTTCCCCTTTCTCCTCCTTCCTCCTTTCTCCTTCCCCTTCTCCTTCCTCCTTTTCCTCTTCCTCCTTTTCCTTCTTCCTCTTTCCCCTTTCTCCTTCTCCTTCCTCCTTTCTCCTTCCCCTTCTCCTTCCTCCTTTTCCTTCTTCCTTCTTTCTCTTTCCCCTTTCTCCTTCTCCTTCCTCCTTTCTCCTTCCCCGTTCTCCTTCCTCCTTTTCCTCTTCCTTTTCCTTCTTTCTCTTTCCCCTTTCTCCTCCTTCCTCCTTTCTCCTTCCCCTTCTCCTTCCTCCTTTTCCTCTTCCTCCTTTTCCTTCTTCCTTCTTTCTCTTTCCCCTTTCTCCTTTCTCCTTCCCCGTTCTCCTTCCTCCTTTTTCTTCTTCCTTCTTTCTCTTTCCCCTTTCTCCTTCTCCTTCCTCCTTTCTCCTTCCCCTTCTCCTTCCTCCTTCCTCCTTTTTCTCTTCCTCCTTTTCCTTCTTCCTTCTTTTTCCTTCCCTTTTCTCCTTTTCCTCTTCCTCCTTCTCCTTCCTCCTTTCTCCTTCCCTTTCTCCTTCTTCCTTTTCCTCTTCCTCTTTCTCCTTCCTCCTCTCCTCTCCTTCCTGCTCCCCTCTCCTCCTCCTCCTCCTCTTCCTCCTTTACCACTTCAGGTGTCCAGGGAGATACAAAGTCCTGTTTCTTGCACTTTGGGGGAGCCTCAACAATTGTTATTTAATGCTGTTGCATGTAGCATGTCTTTGATGTTATCTCTCCATCTCCTTCTGAGTCTGCCTCGTGTTCTTTGACCTTCTCCTCTTTTCGTCTCTGCCTTGTATGGTATGGAATCCCACCAGAACTTCTCCAGTTGAGCAAACCAATTAACTTGCTGTCTTGGCATGTAGTTTAAGCAATGGTGGGATTCAGCTGGTTCGCACCAGTTCGGCAGAACCCGGTAGCTAATTTTTTTGTTGCCCAGACCCAGAACGGACTTCCGGAAGCGGCAATCCACCTATTTGAATCCCACCACTGAGTTTAAGATTGGTTTTATTCCAATCCTTTCTCTTATGATTTCATGTTCTGATTTTAATCCCTTCTGGTCACTCCGACGCCTTTCCTCAAACATTTAATTTCCGTGGTGATTAACTTTCGCTTATGCTTTAATTGCAAGTGTCCCTGTTTTGCGCTGATAACACAGGGTGGGGATGAACGTGTTTTGTGTGCAATGCTTCTTTCTGCTAATTGCTACTGCTTTGTGTTGTAGGAGTGGGGTTAGCTGTCCCAATACTTGGTTAGCCTTACTGCATCGTATGTTGATGATGATGATGATGATGATGATGATAATAATAATAATAATAATAAGTTGGAAGGGACCTTGGTGGTCATCTAGTCCAACCCTCAGCTCAGGCAGGAAACCCTATACCATTTCGGACAAATGGCTGTCCAGTCTCTTCTTAAAAACTTCCAGTGTTGAAGCATTCACTGCTTCTGGAGGCAGGTTGTTCCACTGGTTAGTTGTTCTAACTATCAGGAAGTTTCTCCTTAGTTCTAGGTTGCTTCTCTCTTTGGTTAGTTTCCATCCGTTGCTTCTTGTCCTGCCTTCAGGCGCTTTGGAGAATAGCTTGACTTCCTCTTCTTTGTGACAGCCCCTGAGATATTGGAACACTGCTATCATGTCCTCCCTTGTCCTTCTCTTCATTAAACTAGATATACTCAATTCCAGCAGCCGTTCCTTGTATGTTTTAGCTTCCAGTCCACTGATCATCTTTGCTGCTCTTCTCTGCACTCTTTCTAGAGTCTCAACATCTTTTTTACATCGTGGTGACCAAAACTGGATGCAGTATTCCAAGTGTGGCCTCACCAAGGCATTGTAAAGTGGTATTAACACTTCATGTGATCTTTATTCTATCCCTCTGTTAATGCGGCCCAGTACTGTGTTGGCTTTTTTGGCAGCTGCAGCACACTGCTGGCTCATATTTAGGTGATTATCCACTAGGACTCTGAGGTCCCTCTCACAGTTACTACTATTGAGCAAGGTACCCCCTATACCATACCTGTACATTTGGTTTTTCTTTCCTAAATGTAGAACCTTACTTTTTTCACCATTGAATCTCTTCGTCCATTTTTTTTTCCATCTTCAGGGAGACGGTTCCTAGGTATTTGAACTCTGATATCTGTTTTAGTTCTGTCCTCTGTCTTACTAGCGTGCTGTGCAAAGGCTAAAGGTGGCCACTGGGCTTCTCAAACATTTTCTCCTTACCTTATAAAAAGATGAAAGCATTGCAGATGGCTGTTGGTGCAGGTTCTCAAGTCACCCAGCTCATGGTTGTCCCAAGAGGAGTTTTTTTCAAAAGACAACTGGGCTTGCTTAATTCTTTCCTCGAAGATGTTTCACTTCTCATTCAAGAATCTTCTTCAGTTCTTACTGAAGAAACTTCTTGGAGAGAAGCAAAATGTTTTCAAGGAAAAACCAAGAATGCCCAGTTGCCTTTTGAAAAAGCACCTTTGGGTATATGTCTATGGAGGTTCTCAAGTCATCCAGGTCCTGGTTGTCCCAAAGGTGCTTTTTTTTTCAAAAGGAAACTGAACTTTCTGGGTTCCTTCCTTGAAGATGTTTCTCTTCTCATCCAAGAATGGAATGGAATGGAATGGAATAGAATAGAATAGAATAGAATAGAAAATATGGAATGGAATAGAATAGATTAGAATAGAATAGAATAGAAAATATGGAATGGAATGGAATGGAATAGAATAGAATAGAATGGAATGGAATGGAATAGAATAGAATAGAATAGAATAGAATAGAGCTGGAAGGGACCTTGGAGGTCTTCTAGTCCAGCCCCCTGCTCAAGGAGGAGAACCTATATAATCTCAGACAAGTGGATGTCCAGTCTCTTCTTAAAAATCTCCAGGGATGGAGCGCCCACGATTTCTGGAGGCAAGCTGTTCCACTGGTTGATTGTCCTCACTGTCAGGAAGTTTCTCCTTAGTTCCAGGTTGCTTCTCTCTTTGATCAGTTTCCAAGCATTGTTTCTCGTCCTGCCCTCTGGTGCTCTGATGAACAACCTGGTCCCCTCTGCCTTGTGGCAGCCCCTCAGATACTGGAACACAGCGATCATGTCTCCCCTATTTCTTCTTTACCTTACACTAGCCAGACCCAAATCTTGTAGCCGTTCTTCGTATGTTTTTGTCTCCAGGCCCCTGATCACCTTAGTTGCTCCTCTTTGAATTTTTCCCAAACTCTGAACATCTTTTTTGTGGTATGATGACCAAAATTGGCTGCAGTATTCTAAGTGTGGTCTTACTAGGGCTTTATAAAGCGGTAATAGTACTTCTCGTGATCTTGATTCTATGCCTCTGTTGATACAACCCAGTTCTGACTGAAGAAGCTTCTTGGATGAGAAGCGAAACGTCTTTAAGGAGAGAACCAAGTAAGTCCAGTTGCCTTCTGAAAAACAAAAAAACCCCACCTTTGGGGCGATTGCAGATGGGTGTGGGCTGCAGAAGACAAGACAACGGACTCTACTCTTAGCAGCTAAAGTGCATTTTAAAATCTTATCACCGTCCACTGCAGGGATAGCTGCAGCCTGCAAATATATTCCTGATCTTAGGTTAGACAGCAAGGTCCCCAGTGACCTCTCCTGCCTTCTCTTCAGTAAGCCTTGATCTGCTGGCCTCCTGCCTGGAAATTTGCATATTTTATGAGCCATATGAACTTGTGTTTATGGTCGTACCGAAGGCTCAACCTCAGCGGAAAAGTGAGCGGTCGGTTTTCACTCATGGGTATCCTTGAGCGCCATCTTCAGGCTACCTCAGCGCATTGCTGTTGCCATCAAAGAGCTGCTATAGATGTTTTTGTTTAAAAAAAAATAATTCTGATTATTGAGACGGACAGAGGTGTATCAGAAAATGCCTTGGAAGAGAGAACTTGAAACGGGTATTTCACAACACGGAAACAATTGTGATTTTTTGGGGGGAAAGAGATGTAGTTTAGTACCTGGAGGCATATGATTCTAAATCCCACCCCGGTATAAATCCAGGTAATACTGAACTTACAACAGTTCATTTAGAGCAGGGGTCTTCAAACTTGGCCCTTTTATGACTTTTGGACTTCAACTCCCAGATTTCCTCAGCCAGAGTGCCTGGTTGAGGAATTCTGGGAGTTGAAGTCCACAAATCATAAAAGGGCCAAGTTTGAGGAACCCTGATTTAGAGACTGTTCAAAGTTACAACGGCACTGAAGATAAGATAACCTTTGTCATTTTTTTTACTGTGGGCACAACGGCACACATCAAAAATGAAATTTAGTTGCCCGCTCTCAAAGTGAAAGACATACATGACACACACCTAAAACATACTATATACAACATATGTATAGGCCCACATCCCTACATATACGTAGCAAATAAATATTAAATACTGTCCATCTTGAATATATAATGGAAGGGGGAAGCTTGAGAGTTCACAAGGTTAATGCTGTATGGAATGAAATTATGGCTGAATCTGGATGTTCTGCTATGGATACGATGGAGCCCCCTCCTTCCAGAAGGCAAGAAGGAAAACAGGTCGTGAAGAGGATGTGTAGTGTCCCAGATGATCTTACGGACCCTGCTCAAGCAACGCCTCTGTGCTATGTCCTGGATGGGAGGGAGGGAGCTGCCAATGATCTTTTCGGCCATTCTCACCACTCTCTGCACCGCCTTCCTGTCTAAAGCAGTGATGCCTCCAGACTAGACTGTGATGCTGTATGACAGGATGCTCTTGGTCGTCCCCCTGTAGAAAGTGGTCAGGACAGGGGAAGGAAGATGTGCTTTTCTCATGCGGCGCAGAAAATGCAGGCGCTGCTGTGCCCGCTTCACCAGTGAAAAAAAGTGACTTCTGATTATTTTTCACATTTATGACGGTTCCAGCTTCCCCACGGTCATGTGATCACAATTCAGACACTTGGCCACTGATTCATATTTGTGATGGTTGCAGTATCCCGGGGGCCATGTGATCCCCTTGTGAGACCGTCTTGACAAGGAAAGTCAATGGGGAAGCCAGATTCACTTAACAACAGTGTTACTAATTTAATAGCTGCAAGGATTCACTTCAGAAAGTCCAGTTGCCTCTTGAAAAAGCACCTTTGGGACTTTGATTCACTTAACAACTGTGGCAAGGAAGGTCGTAAAATGGGGCAAAACTCACTTAACAACTGTCTCGCTTAGCAACAGAAATTTTGAGCTTTATGCCTTATTATTTCCCTTTCAACAAGGATCTTTTGTGTTAGTTCAGCTGAGTTACTGATTTAGCAGGTGAGCGTCTATTTCAGAGGTCTTCAAACTTGGTCCTTTTATGACCTGTGGACTTCAACTCCCAGAATTCCTCAGCCAGCCATTGGGAGAAAATGGGCAACTATGGCCCCTTTGCGACCTTATGACTTCAACTCCCAGAATTCCTCAGCCAGGCACGCTGACTGAGGAATTCTGGGAGTTGAAGTCCACAAGTCCCAAAAGGGCCAAGTTTGACGACCCCTGGTCTACCTGGCTGAAAATGAATCTGAACTTACAGAATTAGGATCCCCGTCCTAATATATCATTTAAATCAGACATGTCAAACTTGTGACGTCAAGTGACGTCACACAATGTATCGGGCCGGTTTTGCCATTGCCGGCAATGGGATGGGCACGGCTTCTGGATGACATGTCTGGCCCGTGGGCCGGCAGTTTGACACCCCTGATTTAAACCATTACAGATAATCCTCATCTTGCAACCCTTCAGTTAGGAATTGTTCAAAGTTACAGTGGCACTAAAAAAAAAAAAAAAGAACTTACAAGTGAATTTCATGCTTGCCCTATCACAGCATCCCCATAATCACATGATCAAAACTGGGAGGTTTGGCAACTGGCTTGTATTTAGGATTGTTGCAGCATCCTGGGGTCATGTGGCTGTCACTTGTGACCTTCCCAGCTGGCTTCTGACAAGCAAAGTCAATGGGAGAAGCTGGATTCACTTCATGACCGCCTGATTTGCTTAACCGATTTGCTTAACAACTGTAGCAAAAAAGTTGTAAAAGATTCAGGCAAGATTCGCTTAAGAACCGCCTTGCTTAGCAATGGAAAGTCTGCTCCCGATTCTGTTGTACCTTGAGGACCACCCATAGGCGTTTCAGCTGGGTTCACATAACAGCTGGATATGTTATGTTGTGTGTTTCCCAGATGTGCATGGCTTCTGTTTTCAATAATAATATAACAACAACAACAACAACAACAATAATAATAATAATGTTGGAAGGGACCTTAGAGGTCATCGAGTCCAACCCCCTGCTCAGGCAGGTAACCCTATACCATTTCAAAGAAATAGTTGTCCAATTTCTTCTTAAGAACTTCCAGTGTTGGAGCATTCACAGCTTCTGGAGGCAGGTTTTTCCACTGCTTAATTGTTCAGACTGTCAGGAAGTTTCTCCTTAGTTCTAGTTGCTTCTCTCCTTGATTAGTTTCCATCTATTGCTTCTTGTCCTGCCTTCAGGCCCTTTGGAGAATAGCTTGATTCCCTCTTCTTTGGGGCAGCCCCTGAGAATTGGAACAATGGTATCATGTTCCCCCCTCGTCCTTCTCTTCATTAAACTAGACATACTCAATTCCAACAACTGTTCCTTATATGTTTTGTCTGGAATCACTCCGCTTGTATGTCTAAAATAAACACATAAACAGAGTAAAGTTAAATCATGATGGTTAAACAGAGTGCTTCTATTCACATCACATGGAATCACCAACCCAATAAATCACATTATACTTCAATGTGCTATTATCTACTTTGTATATCTCAGTAAAACAATATTTGGGTTCCTATCAAGTGCTGACAACTACCTAAGTTGACCTTGACAAGCCATGTAAAAACTACTATAACAACCGCTGTAATGGCAGAAGTAAGAATTCTGCTCTGAGCAACAGGATTTAACAGTAGAATTATGGGGTCATCGTAAATCAACAGAGCCTTGCAAAGGCTTAAAAATGCCTGAACATCTGATTTATTTTACTTTACTTGCTAATGAGCCCGGGGATGTATTGGAATGGGCATGGTCAGCCATAAAAAAAAGAAAGCCAACAAAATAATATAAACCATTTTAAATAAAACAAAAGCAGCACTTTTTTTTTTTTTTGCCCCTTAGTTTAAGAAAATATAGGGCCACCTGAACTGGGAAAAGTAGAATCTGAGTGAAAGACTTTCTTAGCAAGATGTTGTGCTACCAGGACAACATAGGATACCCCTACAGGTGGTCCTTGACTTACAACAGTTCATTTAGTGACTGTTCAAAGTTACGAGGCTGAACATTTTTCTTGCTAGGTGAGACATTTGTTAGGTGAATTTTGTCCCATTTTATGACCTTTCTTGCCACAGTTGTTAATTGAATCACAGTAGGTGTTAAGTTAGTAACACAATTGTTAAGTGAAACTGATTCCCCCCCCCAACTTTACTGGCGACCATCCTAAACACAAACCAGTTGCCAAGCATCCAAATTTTTTTTAAAAGAAAATTTTATTGACTTTCTAGTTTTACATTTAAATATTTAAAAAGGAACATGGCGGCTGAGTTAATCGATAATTCAATAATGTACAAGTATCTTTAGTACAGATCTCAAACTACCACATTAAATATTTCCTCTCTTTTTCCCTAGTATTTACTGTCTCATATTTAAACTCTTATTATATTGATTAAATAAAAATAACTTTCTTACATTTATCAATAATTTTTAGTTTGTACATATCCTAGTTATTTTAACATTCAATCTTTATAGACAATCAATGACCTAATTAGTTTTCCCCAATTTTTAGTTTCCCATTAATATTTAAATTTAACGTTTAATATTTATAATTTCCAAACTTTAAATAACCCCCATTCCCTTTATCACAATTCATCACAAGATCTAATGTTCGGGATACACGTCTTGTCTATTTGAGTTCTCACCATCTTACGCCAACTAATTAATAATACAATATAACATTCTTATTTTCTGTTAATTTCCAAATACCTTAAATTTAGTAACCAAAATTTCTCTTATTTCGTCCAAATTTTGATCACGTGACTATGGGGAATGCCGCAATAGTCATAAGTGTGAAAAACCGTCATAAGACATTTCTGTTCAGGGCCGTTGTAACTTTAAACGGTCACTAAATGAACTGTTGTAAAGTCGAGGACGACCTATAATAATTCCTATAATGGAATTGCATTCTACGTAAAGCACAAGTGGCTTGCTTCCAGTTATCTATTATTCTATGTCTCTAATCATTAAAGTTAAATGATAGTGAAAAGTCTAGCTAAAAAGCCTTTCAGGAATGCAAATTGAAGTCATTATCTTTAGTGGCGCTAGCAATAGAATTCATGCCAACAGAATCCAATAGCTGAACCTTTAGATTGTTGGTATAAATAACAGCAAATAAAATGACCCAGCAAAACATTGGATTACATGATTTATGTGCCTAAGTAAATGCTTGTGGGCGTTTGGAAGGAGCTGTCCACCAGACTGAGCCATGATTCTCAATAGGCTTGATGCCTTTGGGAAACCAATTCTGGAATTTAGAAACCATATTATGATTTAACCTACGGATATCCGACCTTGACAACTTTAAGACCTGTGGACTTCAGCTCCCAGAATTCTGAGAACTGAAGTCCACAAGTCATAAAGCCAGCTATGCTGGCTGAGGAATTCTAAGAGCTGAAGGACACAAGTCTTAAAGTTGCTGAAGTTGGATATCCCTAGCTTAAATCCTAATATGGTTTCTGTTCTTTAGTTCTGGTTGGCTCTCCCACTGAGGAGTTTCCACACATTGCTTCTTGTCCTGCCTTCAGGTATTATGGAGAATAAACTGATGCCCTCTTCCCTGTGACAGTCCTTGGAAGATGCTGTTATGTCTCCTCTGAGCCCCCTCTTCCCTCTAATAACCTTGCAAGCTTCGGAAGATGCTATCGGGTGTTAGGCTAAACATACCTAGTCCCCGTAACCATTCATCCTACAACTTAGCCTCCAAGCCCTTATCACCTTTGTCGCTCTTCTCTGCACACTTTCTAGGATCTCCGCACTTATTCTGCATCGTGGCCACTTGGTTTATTTAGTTCTCACCATGAGCTCAGGGTTTCCTGCCTGAGCAGGGGGTTGGACTAGATGGCCTCCAAAGTCCCTTCCAATTTTATTATTATTATTATTGTTGTTGTTGTTATCTGTGGATGATGCAGTAAAATTCCAGCGCATGCCCTAAATGATGTGGGGATGAGTATTAAAGATCATGGCTTAAAGGCACTGCAACCAGACTTGCTAAACTGCATAATATTGCCAAACGTGTTGATCCAACAACGACTTTTCCTTTTTTCTTTTTTTTACTTTTCTGACCAAAATTTCACACAAAGATGAGCTCCAGTTTCTCCCCAGACAAGGCTGATCCTAAGGGAGACTCATATGTTCAGAACTAACAATTTAAGGCAGGGGTCTTCAAACTCCGCCTTTTTACAACTCATGGACTTCAACTCCCAGAATTCCTCAGCCAGGCACGCTGGCTGAGGAATTCTGGGAGTTGAAGTCCATGAGTCGTAAAAGGGCTGAGTTTGAAGACCCCTGATTTAAGGGTTCAGAATTTGATGTGGCAATGATGCTCATCAAACAATATAATCATAATGTTTTATTGAAATGGCTGATGTTTCTGTGCCTCATCCTCTTCCTCCTCCAGACGTGGGCGTAAAATGCACACCAGGTTTTTGGCTTCAAGAAATCCATACCTATCAAGCTATAAAGGCAAACCTGAGTAATCTTGTCTCTTCTGGGGGCTTTATGGCATTATAAAATATGTTTTATGTCCCAATCAGTGGCAACAATTTATGAACAGAACAAGCTCCGTAAGTTGTAATATCTGACTATGTATTTTAATATGGTTTGAGCAAACGGTGAAGCTCGGGAAGATACTTGATCTCACCCGCTTATGCAAAATCAGTAGTAATGTATCAAGATTGATGGCTTATTTTATCTCGATGGGTTTTCCAGAGAGGTATATTTTATGGGCAATATAGACAATAACTAGTTGGCTTAAAGAGCACAATTGATTGGATTGGGCTGTTGCCTTCTGACAGCACACTAACCTGCGGTCACAACACTAACAATTCCCAACTATTTTTTATTTTGGTGAAATAATATCCATAGACCCCCTACTATTTTCTAAACTCACTTCCCCTTTTACACACATAGCTGATTTACACAGATAGTCACTTAGGAGGAAGAATGCAGCCTAATACAAAAATGACCACTTACTAGGTCTTGACTTATGACCTGTTGCTTAGTGACTGTTTGAAGTTGTGACAGACCCCGACTTGGTCCTTTAGGCAAGAAAGACTCTCAGCTCCAGTGAAACACACATTTTACTAAAAGCCAACTGGTTTACACTGGGGCAGTGGTGGCAAACCTATGGCATGCGTGCCAGAGGCAGCACTCAGAGCCCTGCCTCCCCCCCTGGCCCCCTCATCAGTAGCCCCCCAGGAGGAGAGTCGCCCCTGAGCATGGTCCGCGCAGAGCAGCACAGCCAAGGACATAGCAGCTGGGCAGTGGGGGCAAGACTCCGCCCTCATGCCCCGTCGTGCACAGTTGATGCTGCAGGGCACGGGCAGAGGGCATTGTCGCCATGGTGCTGTTGGGATGCCTGGGCGATCTGCAGTGGGCCATGGAGGCGGTGGGTGGCCCTGCAGGTGGGCGGGGTGGGCGTGGGATAGGGCGGGGCAGGGGATGGGGGCGGGGCTGCAGTGGGGGTAGAGTGGGGGTGGGGCGGGGGCAGTTTTTGGGCACTCACTCTCTAAAAGGTTTGCCATCACTGCACTAGGGTTTCCTGCCTGAGCAGAGGGTTGGACTAGAACAGGGGTAGGGAACCTTGGCTCTTTTATGACTCGTGGACTTCAATTCCCAGAATTCCCGAGCCAGCCATGCTGGCTCAGGAATTCTGGGAGTTGAAGTCCACGAGTCATAAAAGAGCCAAGGTTGCCTACCCCTGGACTAGATGACCTCCAAGGTCCCTTCCAGCTCTATTATTCCATTCTGTTCTGTTCATTTGCATAATAGCAAACCTATTGAACCAGAAAAACCCAAAATCAAAGTTTCATTTTTTCCCCACCTCACGCCCAAAGCCCAAAAGCGGTTCCCACAGACCCTAGAAACAAAATTAATTGTATTCTTTTTTTTAATTGAAGCGACCAAAAATAGATCTCTGGTCTCTTGAAGAGAAAAGTAACATTGGGCAGAGTGCCAAGGCTTCAGGGTCATCATGTACCACCCCCCCATTGAGCTAAGGCTGTCTGGTGCAAAGTGTAATAAAGCTTTACGACCAGGTAGGGGTGGGACAGAACTGCACCGATTCATACAGTAGAGAGCACAATTCACGTAGTAATGCCACAGCACCTTAATAATTGTCATCCCAGGAAGGCAGATAATGAGATGCAAAATTGCAGAGACAGCATAAATCATGGCGGGCCTGATCGGGGTTAATAATGCTTCCGCTTCATGTAGTGCTGTAGGAATTGCTCCGGAGTTCTGCATCCAGGTTCCATTATTTTGAACGCTTACTCAGATCTATGGAGGAAATAGGCTGGTGGATACAGTGTGCTGTATCCTGAAAGGGAACAAATCCCAGCCCATCATGGAATGGCAGATGGGTTAGGTACTCAGTACAGGTAATCCTTGACTTACAACCATTTGTTTAGTGACTGTTCGAAGTTACAGTGGCACTGAAAAAAGGGACTTATGACAGTTTTTGATGTAATAATAATAATAATAAAGTTGGAAGGGACCTTGGAGGTCATCTAGTCCAACCCCCTGCTCAGGCAGGAAACCCTATACCATTTCAGACAAATGGCTGTCCAGCCTCCTCTTAAAAACTTCCAGTGTTGGAGCATTCACCGCTTCTGGAGGCAAGTTGTTCCAATGATTAATTGTTCTAACTGTCCGGAAGTTTCTCCTTAGTTCTAGGTTGCTTCTCTCCTTGCTTAGTTTCCATCCATTGCTTCTTGTCCTGCCTTCAGGCGCTTTGGAGAATAGCTTGACTCCCTCTTCTTTGGGACAGCCCCTGAGATATTGGAACACTGCTATCATGTCCCCCCTCGTCCTTCTCTTCGTTAAACTAGACATACCCAATTCTAGCAATCGTTCCTTATATGTTTTAGCCTCCAGTCCCCTAATCATCTTTGTGGCTCTTCTCTGTACTCTTTCTAGAGTCTCAACATCTTTTTTACATTGTGGTGACCAAAACTGGATGCAGTATTCCAAGTGTGGCCTTACCAAGGCCTTGTAAAGTGGTATTAATACTTCACGTGATCTTGATTCTATCCCTCTGTTAATGCAGCCTAGCACTGTGTTGGCTTTTTTGGTAGCTGCAGCACACGGATGGCTCATATTTAAGTGATTGTCCACTAGGACTACGAGATCCCTCAGATGTGTAGCATCCTCATGGTCATATGATCAAACTTTGGATGCTTGGCAGCTGACTGACAGTTGCAGTATTCCCTGGGGTCATATGGTCACCTTTTGTGACCTTCTGACAAGCAAAGTCAATGGGGAAGCCAGATTCACTTAACAACCCTATTATTTGGAGCCATAGTGGCGCAGTGACTGGAATGCAGTATTGTGGGCAAATTCTGCCCACAGTCTGGAGTTCGATCTTGATGGGGCTGGAGGTTGACTCAGCCTTCCATCCTTCCGAGGTCGGTAAAATGAGGACCCCAGATTGTTGGGGGTAAGATGTTGACTCTGTAAACTGCTCAGAGAGGGCTGTAAAGCACCGTGAAGCAGTATATAAGTTCAAGTGCTATTGCTATTGCAACTAACTTGACAACTGCAGTGATTTGCTTAACAACTTTGGCAAGAAAGGTTGTTAAATGGAGCAAAATTCACTTAACAACTGTCTTGCTTGGCAATAGAAATTTTGAGCTCAGTTGTGGTTGTAAGTCAAGGACTATCTTTAATTAGTCCTGGATCGGGAATCCCTGCTTATTGTCATTCCTGCCTTATTGTATGCTTACACAATTTGAGAAATTAGGGCAACCCCCCCCCCAATTGCATAGAGGTCATCTAAGTTCACCCAATCTCTTGCTCCTTGTTTCTTTAGCAACATTTGATTAGGACTCTTGGAAAAGACTCTCTAGGGTAGATAACAGATAACAGACATAGCACTTAAAGGGGGGAAAAATATGCCAAGAAGTGTCTTGTTAGAGTGATAGTACCCAAGGGAGACTCTAAAATTGCTACAAATTAGGAAGGAGGCAGAAATTCCTTCCATAAAGCAATGGGTGGGGAAAAAGCTTTGCTTCCATGAAGAATGAGAAGATGACGCAACTTCTCCTTGGTTTTTCCATCGGATGGTTCAAACTCATAATCCAGTGCTTCCCAAACTGATTATCCTGGATTTTTTCCTCTCTAACTCTGCCCCCACCACCCCGAATGAACAAAGTGTGGTCTTCTAAAAAAAAAAAAAAAACCACACAAACACATACTCATGGTTTTCCAAGACTTCTGGACTTCAGATGTGCTTTTGCTGAAAGGGGAACTTTTCAACAGCTTTGTGATTGGGAGACATGCTGGTAGTCCTCAACTTACGACCAAGTCAAAAAGGGGTGGGGCTTTGATGAAGGATGGAGGCTGTCAATTTGACTCTGTGCATGCCTCTGAGCTGATAGACTTCGGAAGAACTTTCACGATTGAACTGTCCGTGTTTTATTAGTTGCTCTCTAATTTTTTACGATGCCTTTTGAACATTTGTGCTGTTCTTCTGTTTAAATGGCCCCTTTATTTTTTGCGAAACATTCCCGGGAAAATTAAATGCATTTGCAAAACTGTTGCAATGACAATAAACAAAATTTAGCGGCTTGTCAGCTTCGTTCCCACATTACTTTTGCCAGACTGCACTGAATACTTTTAAAAGATAAAGGAGTAAAGATGTTTTTCAATGGAGGTCAACTTTGGGGATTACATGGGCAAGCCTTTAGTCCGTAGCTTTAGTCACAAAATCTTGTCATTGACTTCTTCCAGAATGTTTTTTTCAATTGCCTAGTCCAGGGGTAGGCAACCTTGGCTCTTTTATGACTCGTGGACTTCAACTCCCAGAATTCCTGAGCCAGCCATGCTGAGGGAAAAGGGAGAGGTTTCCAAGCTGAGCCATGCTGGCTCAGGAATTCTGGGAGTTGAAGTCCACGAGTCATAAAAGAGCCAAGGTTGCCTACCCCTGGCCTAGTGTAATCTACAATCCTAGGCTCTCCTTGAGGCCTCCTATCCAAGTCTCCCTTTAGGTTTCAGGGGTGTACACAGTGTAGGATGAAAGAAAGATCAAAATGGCAGCCACAGTGTGCAATCGAAGCTCAGCCTGTTTTTTAGGCCTCACAAATTTTGAAAAAAAACAACAGGTAGAGATTCAATTTCACTGTTGTGACTGCCATCTTTTAACCACACATTTGGACACACTTGCCTTCCTTAGCTTCTGAATGCAAACTTGGTCAGCCAGATTTATCCAACGGCTGATAAATTTTACAAGTTTAAAAATTTTCTGAGCTGTGCACACTCAGAAGGACAAACTAGTTCTGAACACATGGAATCAGGTTCAGAATACGGTTTTTTTTAAAAAACATATCTTTAGCATGGCTCATTAAAGCAGCCACATCTGTTTCCCAAATGAATTAAAATTAATTCACATAATTCAAACTAGCTTAAAATATTTTCTGCTTGGCCAGTAATTTGAATCAGCATTCTCACCCATGCCACAGAGCTGGTGGACTGTAAGAGTTGTGCAGGCTTGGGAAATAGTTCAGATGAAGTCGTTCTGAACACATAGGAGCAGGTTCAGAAGATCCTTTCAAAGCAACCGGGTCTAACATGGTTCATTAAAGCAATCACATCTGTTTTCCTGATTAATTAAAGTTAATTCACATAATTCAAACGAGCTTAAAATATTTTCAGTTTTGCCAGCATTTGAATCAGCACTCTCACCCATCCTACAAAAGTTGTGGACTGTAGGATTGAAAATAATTCAGACAGAGGGGTCTGAACACAAGGGAGCAGAGCTTCAGAAGACCCATTTAAAACAACCAGGTCTTTAGCACAGCTCATTAAAGCAGCCACATCTGTGTTTGTGAAGAAGCTGGTATGCCTGCTATAAAAAAGTACTGTGCCTTTTTCTCCAGAGTCACCTCGTCTGAATCTTTTTCCCGACCAGGTACCAACCACATAGACTACATTTTCCATTGAGTAATGGGCTGAGCTGGTGCCAACAGTGTTATTCTTATTGCAAAATCAACAGCCATAAGCAAAATGACAGTGGTTCAGTGCTGTCATAAAGCTGGAATGGTGGCTGCGTCGCGTGCAATTGAGGGTCTTAAAATCTAATTACCTCTCGGTGACACTGAATGTATATGATCATGTAAAACCACACTGGCAAGTGACTGCCTGCTGGAATAAAGAAAAATAAATGAGGTTTCCATAATAAGTTGGGGGCTATAATTCTGAATCTGCAAGGAAGCATAGACAGATGAAGTTTAATACAGATTGTTAAATCCCCAAATAAAAAGAGGGGTGATTAATTCTTGTCCTCTCACCTCTGGGAAAATCAGAGCAGTGCTTAGCAGTGGAGAGGCAGATGGGAATCACTTTTTATGGTAGACAATGCTGCAGAGAAGTCACTGATGGTGATCAGGGATGAGAAAGGGATAGAAGGAACAATGTCTTTTTTAAAATAAAAAATAAATGGTCAACTTCTCTTGCTTTTAAGAGGGTAGATAAGGAAACTCTCCCGGCAGAAGTAGCTAGAAGCAAGCTATCTTTCTTATCTTTGAAAGGCTATTTTTCTTCATTTTTTTCCCTGAATTCTTTGAGCCATTCTGTTGATTCTGAGGAAGTGAGCTGCTTCTTATCAACCTTATGTCTCTTAATGGGAGACCCAGGTTGGTCTAGCCCAGGGGTAGGCAACCTTGGCTCTTTTATGACTCGTGGACTTCAACTCCCAGAATTCCTGAGCCAGCCATGCTGAGGGGAAAGGGAGAGATTTCCATGCTGAGCCAGGCTGGCTCAGGAATTCTGGGAGTTGAAGTCCACGAGTCATAAAGCGGCCTAGGCCTAGGCCAGAGTTAGGCAACCTCAGCTCTTTTATGACTCGTGGACTTCAACTCCCAGAATTCCTGAGCCAGCCATGCTGAGGGGAAAGGGAGAGTTTCCAAGCTGAGCCATGCTGGCTCAGGAATTTTGGGAATTGAAGTCCATGAGTCATAAAAGAGCCAAAGTTGCCTACCCCTGGTCAGGCTAGAAACCAGGAGATGGCGAATTCTAGTCCTGCCTTAGGCATGAAAGCTGGCTGGATGACTTTGGGCCAATCACCAGGAGATGCTGAGTTCTAACTAAGAAGAAATTTCCTGACAATGAGAACGATTAATCAGTGGAACAGCTTACCTCCTGGAGTTGTGGATGCTTCATCATTGGAGATTTTCAAAAAAATAGAATAGAATGGAGCTGGAAGGGACCTTGGAGGTCTTCTAGTCCAGCCCTCTGTTCAAGCAGGAGAGCCTATGTCGTCTCAGACAGGTGAATGTCTAGCCTCTTCTTAAAAACCTCCAGTGATGGAGCGCCCACAACATCTGGAGGCAAGCTGTTCCACTGGTTGATTGCCCTCACTGTTAGGAAGTTTCTCCTTAATTCCAGGTTGCTTTTCTCTTTGATCAGTTTCCTACCATTGTTTCTTGACCTTCCCTTTGGTGCTTTGGTGAACAACCTGACCCCCTCTGCCTTGTGGCAGCTCCTCAGATACTGGAACACTGCTAGATTGGCAGCTATTTGTCTGGGATACAATAAGATCTCTTGCCTTGGTAATAATCAAGAGTAATAATCATAATAATGATACCAATAAGGGGAGGGTAGTAGAGAAGATGAGAAGGATAATAATAATAATACAACCATACAACATGGATGAATATACGGTACTTAGACATAGGAGAGCACTGTGAGCAAATACTACCATTTTTACGAAGGGACATCCTTCGCACAATAAGATTGCCTGCCCATTCTCCACACCTTTGCAGGGTAACTGTTCTTTGCATATAACCTATCTGTGCAGTTTGAAGAAACTCATCTCCCTTAAAAAAAAACCATTGATGAACCCAGCAACTTTCTATCAGAAATGGTGATAGTTTTATTTTTATGGGACTATTATTCAGGCCTCTCAATTTCTATCCATACAACCCTGCTGGCCCTCTTCCCACCTTTGGGTCAGAAGGTGAGGGCAGAATTAATTCCCCTTGCCGAGACTGCAATGCAGGGTCTATGCAGCGTCATACAGAGAGAAAGAGAGAAAGAGAAAGAGGGAAAGAGAAAGAGAGGAAGAAAGAGAGAAAGAGAGGCTGAGAAGGAGGGAGGGAGAGGCAGAGAGAAAGGAGGGAGAGAGAAGGAGGGAGGGAGAAAAAAGAAAGAGGGAGGGAGAGAGAGGGAGGGAGGGAAGGAGGGAGAGTGGGAGAGAGAAAGAGAAGGAGGGAGAGAGAGAAAAAGGAGGGAAGGAGGGAGAGAGGGAGGGAGAAAGAAAGAAAGAGAGAGAGAGGGAGGGAGGGAGGGAAGGAGTGAGAGGGAGAGAGAAAGAAGCAGGGAGAGAGAGAGAGAGAGAGAGAGAGAGAGAGAGAGAGAGGGAGGCATATGCATTTGCAGCTCCCTGACTTTGGGTGAGAAGGTCACTTCCAAGAAATGTATTTGTTCCAGCCACAGAAAGAGTTCCTAAACAGCTTGGATGCTCTATGCTGTGTATACACATCTTTTCCCATTTGGGGGCGGGCTGATCCTGTCAGATCAACAGAATGTTCGCTCTTGATCTTGGGGGAAAACTAGTCATGGTGGTTGGTGAGAAGTTCCTTTTTACTCTATCCCTTTGTAAATTGCTCTGGGTCTGGGGCAGCTAGTCCCACATCTGTTTCCTTGGGAGAAAATCCTACTGAGTTACCAATGGGCTTTGTGAGGGAGAACAGAGTGCCCATTTAACTGAATTTATTTATATTGTGCCTTGATTGTGCCTTGGGTCAATATAAAAGGGGGGGGGGAAATGACACTGCCATAGGTGTATACTACAGACCACCCAACCAAACAGAGGAAATAGATGAACTTTTTGCTAGTCAGCTAACTAAGGTATGTAGGAAGCACACCACAATAGTAATGGGGGACTTTAAATACCCTGACATCAACTGGGAGACAAACTCCGCACCAAGTGGAAGATCAAACAGGTTCCTGGCAAACCTAGCAGACAACTTTGTCTCCCAAAAAGTAGAGAAGGGAACTAGGGGATTAGCCATTTTGGATCTAATTCTCACTAACAGAGATGAAATGATAGACGGTGTTGAAGCCATAGGAACCCTGGGAGGAAGTGATCATGCAATATTAGAATTCAACATTATAGAAGCACAACCAATAGAACACAGTCAAACTAGAGTCTTGGACTTCAAGAGAGCTAATTTCAATAAACTTAGAGAGGGCTTGGGAAGGATTCCATGGATGAGAATCCTCAAGGGGAAAACAACTCAAGAAGCTTGGGAAATTTTGAAAAATGAGATAATAAAAGCACAGTCTAGCACAATACCAACAAAGAGGAAAAATAACAGCTCTCAAAAGAAACCAGCATGGCTGCATAAAGAACTCTCTGACAAATTGAAAGATAAAAAGGACAAGTACAGAAAGTGGAAAGAGGGGAACATAACTAAGTCAGAATATCAGCAAATAGCCCGAGCCTGCAAAGATGAAGTGAAGAAAGCCAAGGCTCAAAATGAACTAAGGCTTGCGACCAAAGTCAAAAATAACAAAAAAAGCTTCTTTCAACATGTAAAAAACAAGAAAAAAGTGAAGGAAATGATTGGTCCATTAGTGGGTGGAAGTGGCAAGAAGGTGACAAGCAACAGGGAGAAAGCAGAACTATTTAACTCATTTTTTGCATCTGTCTTTACACAAAGGGAAAAAACAGACCAACCTATCAAAAATAGTGCCATAAAAAACAAAACAGAAACACAAGTTAAGATAGGCAAGAAAATGGTTAGGGAGCACCTGTCCAGCCTAGATGAGTTCAAATCGCCAGGACCAGATGGATTACACCCCAGAGTTCTCAAGGAACTGGCAGATGTGATATCGGAGCCACTGAACTATATTTTTCAAAGATCCTGGAACACAGGGGAACTACCAGAGGACTGGAAAAGAGCTGATGTAGTTCCCATCCTCAAAAAAGGAAAAAAAATGGATCCAGGAAATTACAGACCTATCAGCCTGACCTCAATACCTGGGAAGATCCTGGAAAAGATAATCAAACAACGAATCAACGAACACCTAGAGGCAAACAAAGTCATTACTAAAAGCCAACATGGGTTTGTCAAAAATAGATCATGCCAGACAAATCTTATTGCATTCTTTGACCAAGTGACAAAATTAGTGGATCAGAGGAATGCTGTGGACATAATTTACTTGGACTTCAGTAAGGCATTTGATAAAGTAGATCACAACCTACTACTTGACAAGATAGAAAAATGTGGGGTAGACAGAACCACCACCAGATGGATCCGTAGCTGGCTGACCGGCCGTACTCAGCGAGTGGTCCTCAATGGAACTGCATCTATATGGAGGGAAGTGTGTAGTGGGGTGCCCCAGGGCTCTGTTCTGGGCCCAGTACTCTTCAACATCTTCATCAACGATTTGGATGAAGGGATAGATGGGGAACTCATCAAATTTGCAGATGACACCAAGCTGGCAGGAATAGCCAACACTCCAGAAGACAGGCTTCAGATACAGAAGGATCTGGACAGACTTGAACACTGGGCACTAACTAACAAAATGAAATTCAATGGTGAAAAAAGCAAGGTTCTACATTTAGGCAAGAAAAACCAAATGCACAAGTACAGCATAGGTGGCACCATGCTCAATAGTAGTAACTGTGAGAGGGACCTCGGAGTCCTAGTAGACAATCACTTAAATATGAGCCAGCAGTGTGCTGCAGCTGCCAAAAAGGCCAACACAGTGCTAGGCTGCATTAACAGAGGGATAGAATCAAGATCACGTGAAGTATTAATACCACTCTTCAATGCCTTGGTAAGGCCACACTTGGAATACTGCATCCAGTTTTGGTCACCACGATGTAAAAAAGATGTTGAGACTCTAGAAAGAGTACAGAGAAGAGCAACAAAGATGATTAGGGGACTGGAGGCTAAAACATATAAGGAACGGTTGCTAGAATTGGGTATGTCTAGTTTAACGAAGAGAAGGACAAGGGGGGACATGATAGCAGTATTCCAATATCTCAGGGGCTGCCATAAAGAAGAGGGAATTAAGCTATTTTCCAAAGCACCTGAAGGCAGGACAAGAAGCAACGGGTGGAAACTAATCAAGGAGAGAAGCAACCTAGAACTAAGGAGAAACTTCCTGACAGTGAGAACAATTTAATCAGTGGAACAGCTTGCCTCCAGAAGCAGTAAATGCTCCAACACTGGAAGTTTTTTAGAAGAGACTGGACAGCCATTTGTCCGAAATGGTGTAGGGTTTCCTGCCCGAGCAGGGGGTTGGACTAGATGACCTCCAAGGTCCCTTCCAACTTTACTATTATTATTATTATTATTATTATTATTATTTGTATAAGTAACTCAAGGTGGTGAACATAACTTAATACAGGTAGTTTTCACAACCGTTGCTTGAATGATTCAAAGTTACAACTGCACTGAAAAAAGTGACTTCTGACTGTTTTTACAAGCATCGCAGCCTCCCCAGGGTCAGGCGATCAAAATTCAGATGCTTGGCAACTGGCATGTATTTATGACGGTTGCAGTGTTCCGGGGTCCTGTGATCCCCTTTTGGGACCTTCTGACAAACAAAGTCCATGGGGAAGCCAGATTCGCTTAGTAACCATGTTACTAACTTAAAAGTGCAGTGATTCTCTTAATAGGTGTGGAATGAAAGGTCATAAAATGGGGGCAAATCTCACTTAACAACTATCTTGCTTAGCAGTGGAAATTTTGGGCTCAGTTGTGGTCATACGTCAAGGACTACCTGATCTCTTTCTTTCTGCTATTTTTCCCGCAACAACAACCCTGTGAGGTGTGTTGGGCTAAGATAGAGTATGTGGCCCAAGATCACCCAGCCAGATTCATGCCTAAGGAGGAACTAGAACTCACCATCTCCTGGTTATTGGCCCAAAGTCACCCAGTCGGCTATTCACCCAGCACCGTAACCATTTGACCAAACTGGCTGCGTTTAATTGTGAACCCCTAAAAATCATAAAGATCCAGAATCACCCTACACAACCGAATATCAATAATAGGCAATAAGGTGACCAACTTTTTTACAATGAAAAGGAGGATACAAATAAATTGAAGAAAAAAAATATCGTAAATAAAATAAACATTTTATTCATTGCAACAATAATACAGACAACTTGCATGTGCACAGTTTGCCAGCCGGGTGTTTTGGCGGGCTCAGTAGCAATTCCCATTGGCTTTCGAAAGCCAATAGTGGGAGTAGCACAACTCATGCAAAAGTTGAAAAAAAAAAACATCAAAAAAAGGTGCCGGAACGCCGTTCTGAGAGTTCTATGAGGGGAAAAAAAGCCCTGCAGATTAGTCTTCAAATATCAAAAAGGAGGACATGAAGGAGGACACTTTTCTAGGGAGGACAGAACTCACAAAAGGAGGACTGTCCTCCCTAAAGGAGGACGGTTGGTCACCTTATAGGCAATACCAGTGAAAACAGCAGTTTCAACACAGTATTTTGTTGCTGTTGTTCATGTTGCACACAGACAAACTATATTCTTGTGTAAGAGAAGCTGGAAACTCAAGCCTTGGGACCAAATACCTGAATGCTATTTCAGAACGCATGGAAGACAGGACAAGTACCTAATATTAATTGTAGATAATAATAATAATAATAACAACAACAACAACAACGTAGACCAAACTGGCCTACAAGAAAGACCAAATGAAGAACAGAATAGAGGCATGGGAAGACAAAGCACTACATGGCCAATACATTAAAAAATAGCTGGGAAAGCAGATAATAACAAGACCTGGCAATGGCTAAGGGCAGGAAAGTTGAAGAAAGAGACCGAGGGATTAATTCTGGCTGCACAAGACCAAGCCTTAAGGACAAATGCATACAAAGTCAAAATTGAGAAGACAGCAACAGACAATAAGTGCCGTCTATGCAAAGAAGCTGAAGAAACAGTGGACCACCTGGTAAGCTGCTGCAAGAAGATTGCACAAACTGACTACAAGCAGTGGCATGACAAAGTAGCAATAAGGTGCATTGGAAGATCTGCAAGAAATACCATTTGCCTGTAAGCATGAACTGGTGGGATCATAAAATAGAGAAAGTCATAGAAAATGATAAAGTTAAACTGCTCTGGGACTTCAGAATTCAAACAGACAAGCACCTACAACTTAACACCCCAGACTTAAACAATTGTCGATAAGAAAGACAAAAAAGTCTGGATAATGGACGTGGCAGTGCCTGGAGACAGCAGAATAGACGAGAAAGAACTGGAGAAGATAACATACAAAGACCTACAAATAGAAATAGAAAGACTGTGGCAAAAGCAAGCAAGGGTAGTACCAATAGTAATAGGCTCCTTGGGTGCAATCCCAAAACAACTGGAGCACCACTTGAACATCATTGGCATTGACAAATTCGCTATTAGTCAATTGCAAAAGGCGGCCTTACTAGGAACTGCTTCCATCCTGCGACGATACCTGTAATACCTTCAAACATCCACATCTGCCTATCCCAGGTCCTGGGTAAGGACTCGATAGGTAGACAAAATGCCAAATCCAGTCTGAACATCTTGCTGACTGTGCGATGATCCATAATAATAGTAATAATAATAGTATCACTCTTTATTCTTTCACAAACTTTCTTCAGCTGCCCTTCTGCTTCTACCAATGACTTAAAATAAATGTGGAAATGATTTTAGCTACCATAATTCTGGGATCCAGTCACTTCGCTGAATGATAAAATGACCATTATCATGCTGGAGAATAGCTGGAGATGCAAAACTCCATCTGCAATTCTTCGTGTCAGCCGGCTGAGAGATTATGATGAAAGGTCAGAGTCGTCAGAATGAGAGTCAGAGGCTTCGTCAGCCTTTTTCAAAATAAATTGAAGCCCAGATTTTAAATGATTTCCTCAGAGAGACAAAGGGGTCCCCAAGCTTTTAGGTCTGAAGCCTGTTTCATCTCTGGCAAGTCCACTTGGCCAGAATTTGGGGTGATTCCTATAGCTGTTTATGGTTTTGAAGAAGTGCATTGGCACAGGGGGCCTGCTAGGGGAAGGAGGTCAAAAAAGTCAAGATGGCAGGGACAGCTGCATAATCAATGCCACTATAGTGGGTGGGGCTCCCATCACATCAGAGCTCTGAAGGATATGGTTGAAAAAAATCAAGATAGCAGATGTGATTGCTTTAAGGAACCATGTTAGGCACAAGCAGCCAGGTCTAACATGGTTCATTAAAGTAATCACATCTGTTTTCTAATTAATTAAAGTTAATTCACATAATTGTGTCAGTGTGATCATCATTTTCACTTTTTTGAGCATGTGCAAAGCCCTGGGCAACCTCTTGACATTTTCTGATGTCTTCTTTGGATGCCTTCTGCTCTTCATGAAAGGAATTTGATTTTTTTTTTCATGCTTTTTCGTACTACAAGTAGTCCTCAAATTACGGCCACAATTGAGCTCGAAATTCATGTACCCTATTTTATGAAACTTTCTTGCCGTAGTTGTTAAGTGAATCCCTGCAGTTGTTAGGTTTGTTGTGCGGTTGTTAAGTGAATCTGGCTTTCCCATTGGCCTTGCTTATCAGAAAGTCGCAAAAGGGGAACACGTGACCCAGGGACACTGCAGCCATCATCCATATCAGGGCTTTTCAACCTTTTCACCCATTGTACCACTTTTAGGATATGGCAACATCCAAGTACCACCAGTCGCCTAGCAAGGTGTCAAAAACTTGAGGACCTCCCCCCAAAAAAGGAAAAAAGTGATAAAGTACAGGTAGTCCTCAACTTACAACAGTTTGATTAGTGACTGTTCGAAGTTACAATGGCACTGAAAAAAGTGCCCCCAAGCCACAGCCAAGCAAGACACCCGCCTGCCCACCCGGCGGCACTCTTCCTCCTGTCCGAGGTTTTCATTGTTGTGAGCATTTCTGTTGGGGATTGGCAGCGGGGGTGGGGTGGGGGGGGTGTTTGGTTTTTATTCCCCCTGTCTGTTGGGTGGTTGCAACAGGTTTTGGTCACTTCACAAGACCCTGGGACAGTGTGACCATCATAAATATGAATCAGTTGCCAAGCATCTGAATATAAATCACAGGACCCTGGAGATGCTGCAACATTCCAGCTGATTGGTGCTTCTTCAGGGCTCAGCAGAAGCACCAGGATCAGCGCCAAGCTCCAGCTGGAGCCTGGCGCTGATCCTGGTGCTTCCGCTGAGCCCTGACAGCCCTGCAGCTCCAGCCGTCTCTCGCTCAGGCTTGTGCGGTACAGCTCATTCCCCTCCCCCACTACCACTTTTCTAGGATGGTTGCGTACCACCTGCCAGGTGCCAATGTACCACAGGTGGTACCCGTACCACTGGTTGAAAAGCCCTGACTTAAAACTGTCATAAATCAAGGATTATCAGCACTTTTAACATCCACTCCCAATTTACACTTTATAATTGAACTGGTAAGACCACACTTGGGATACTATGTCCACTTTTGCTCACCATGATACAAAAAAGATGTTGAGACTCTAGAAAGAGTGCAGAGAAGAGCAGCAAAGATGATTAGGGGGCTGGAGGCTAAAAGAAATAATCATAATCCAATCATAATAGTAATAGAGTTGGAAGGGACCTGGGAGGTCATCTAGTCCAACCCCCTGCTCAGGCAGGAAACCCTGTACCATTTCAGACAAATGGCTGTCCAGTCTCTTCTTACAAACTTCCAGTGTTGGAGCATTCACCACTTCTGGAAACAGGTTGTTCCACTGGTTAATTTTTCTAAAGGTTAGGAAGTTTCTCCTTAGTTCTAGGTTGCTTGATTAGTGTCTCCTTGATTAGTGTCCATCCGTTGCTTCTTGTCCTGCCCTCAGGCGCTTTGGAGAATAGCTTGACTCACTCCGCTTTGTGGCAGCCCCTGAGATATGATGAACAGTTGCAGAAACTGGGTATGTCTAATCTAGTCTAACAAAAAGAAGGATTATGGATGACTCAATATCAGTTTGCCAACATTTCAGGGTCTGTCAGAGAGAAGAGGCGGTTGGCCTATTTGCAAAAGCACCTGAAGGAAGGACAAGACATGACAGGTGGAAGATAATTAAAGAGAGACCCAACCTAGAATTAAGGAGAACTTTCCTGTCAATGAGAACAATTAAGCAGTGGAACGGCTTGCCTTCAGAAGTTGTGGGTGCTCCATCACGGGAGATTTGGACAGCCATTTGTCTGGAATGGTATAGGGTCTCTTGCTTGAGCAGGGGGTTGGACTAGCTCAGTGGTTCTCAACCTGTGGGTCGGGACCCCATTTGGGGTCGAACGACCATTTCATGGGGGTCGCCAAACAACGCAGTCCGCCATTTTTCCCCCTTTTTCCTTAGCTGTGCTACTCCCTTTTATTCTATTGGCTTTTGAAAGCCAATAGAATAGACTCTCTTGAATAGAGTCTAATTCTATTGGCTTTCAAAAGCCAATAGGAATTGTCCAGGCTGTCTCTGCCCTGCTGAGCCCGCCAAAAATCCCATTCTGCAAACAGTGCTGCACCAGTTGAGTAGTCCTCGACTTACGACCGGTTGAGTAGTCCTTGACTTACGACCGGTTGGAGGTCACGGCATTAAAAAGGTTGAGAACCACTGGACTAGAAGATCTCCAAGGTCTCTTTCAGCTCTGTTACTCTGTAGTTTTGCAATTCGTTGGGCTATATCTGGATAGGTGAAAGAGTCTTATTGACCCAGCCTGTGTAGAACAATGTCGAAATAATAAAATGCCGATCAAGCAGCCGTGTCTGAGAAACCAAATTGGAAAGCTTTCCTAAGCCAATAAGGAAAGATCAGGGCATTTATTACCTTGAATAAAAAAGCATCTATCATCTTCTGAAATAAAGTCCCTACTACAACTAAGCTACTTCCTCCACCAATAAATGTAATGTCATCGAACAGTGATGAACATTCTAATTGCTCAAGAAAATGGATGTGACCCTGGGCTGGAATTGTGGGTCTCAGGGAGGATCTGATCTATCAAAGAAAGATGTGAAGAGAGAAACGGTTTTGCTGAGCTGGCAGGAAGGCTGGAGGCTGGGAATCTGAGTAAGGAGAATATCCAGAAACTTGGGAGATGACAGGAAAATGGAAAAAAAAAGCAGAGGACAGATCAGAGGGCATTGCCAGTCTAACCCCTGGCCTGAGGCCCACATCATTTCTGGAATGTGAGCATGGATGCCCCCAGAAGAAGGTCAAAGTCTACAAGATGTTGGGTGCAGGGCTGCCATGGGACCCCCCCACCCTTTTGTTCAGGTGTGCAATATCACGGCATATGTAAAATGGGTAGGGTTTGATTGCAATACACCCCTGGCATTTGCAGATTTTGATATCCCTTTACCCTGGAAGGTGCTGAGGAATGCATGGCATTGTCAAGATAAAGTGGGAGACGTGGAGTTCAAGTCCTGCCTTAGCTATGAAAGCAGCTGGGTTATTTTGGGCCAGTCACCAGAAGATGGTGAGTTCTAATCCTGCCTTGGCATGAAAGCCAGCTGGGTGACTTTGGGCCAATCCCCAGGAGATGATGAGTTCTAGTCCCACCTTAGGCATGAAAGCCAGCTGGGTGACTTTGGGCCAATCCCCAGGAGGCATTAAATTTTAGCCCTGCCTTAGGCATGAAAGCCAGCTGTGGTCATAAGCCAGGGACTATCTAATAGCAGTATATCTATCCAATGTCTCAGGGGCTGCCATAAAGAAGAGGGAGTCAAGCTATTCTCCAAAGCGCCTGAAGGCAGGACAAGAAGCAACAGATGGAAACTCATCAAGGAGAGTAGCAACTTAGAACTAAGGGGAAATTTCTTGACAGTGAGAACGATTAATACTGTATTTTCCGGCGTATTAGACGACTCGGCGTATAAGACGACCCCTGACTTCAGAGCTGATTTGCATGTTTAGAAAGTCGTCTTATATGCCGGAAACTACCGTAATTTCCAGTGTTTAAGATGACTCGGCGTATAAGACGACCCCCGACTTCGGAGCCGATTTGCATGCTTTAGAAAGTCATCTTCTATGCCGGAAAATATGGTAAGTAGAACAGCCTGCCTCCAGAAATTGTGGGTGCTCCATCAATGAAGTCTTTTAAGAAGAGATCGGACATCCATTTGTGTAAAATAGTATAGGGCAGGGGTCTTCAAACAGGCTGGCTGAGGAATTCTGGGAATTGATGTCCACAAGTCATAAAAAGGCCAAGTTTGAAGACCCCTGGTATAGGGTTTCTTGCTCCAGCAGGGGGTTGATCCAGAAGACCTCTAGAAGGTCCTTCCAACTCTATTATTCTGTATTAAAATAATCTTCCATTGTTCTTTTCTAAGTGTTGATCCATCCGTCCTAAAAGGAAAAGTTCTGGCTTCAAGTCCTATTTAACTCTGAAGCAGCAGCAAAGGTCAACTCTGCTGTTGCTCCTGATCTGGGTCCTGAAGCTTTTTTTTCTGATCAAAACCAAATGTTTTCTCCTTGAATTAAGACCGGCCTCTGGCATCTGCCACTGCTCCATCCTTTCTCATTTACCATCCCGCTCATTTGCTGCTGTTTGGAGGAAGCGCAGACTAAGCCTGACTCAGCAGTTTTGTCCCTTGCCCAGGAAAAAAAAAGCCCCTCCAATTAGGATGCCCCTCACTCATTTACACTCCATTTAAATGTTAAAAGATAGAGTTTCATGGGGTTTTAATGACCCCATTACATCCAGTCTGTAACCTGAGGTAAAGATTTTGATGGGAACCTCTTCCAAGGTATTTTAAAGGTTAGATGAACAATTAGATTCATGTCTACCATAATCTTATAATCTTTCATTTCTTCACATTTAGAAAAAAAAAGGGGGGGAGGGGAGCAGTTATTTCTCTTCCCCTCTTAGTTTGCAAGTGATTTTCCTGAGAAAGTCCTCGACTTTCAACAGTTTGCTTAGTGACTGTTCAAAGTTACAACAGCACTGGAAAAAGTGACTTATGACCGATTTTCACAGTTATGACCGTTGCAGCAACCCCGTGGTCACGTGATCAAAATCCAGTTGCTTGGCAATGGATCACATGATCTCCTTTTGTGACCTTCTGACGGGCAAAGTCAGTGGGGAAGCCAGATTCACTGGTTACTGACTTATTAACTGCAGTGATTCACTTAACATCTCTGGCAAGAAAGGTCGTAAAATGGGGCAAAATTCACTTCACAAATGTCTCACTTAACAACTCCACGTATTTTGCAACACGGTCAATGGGAACAGCATGAAAACAATAAAGAAAGGCTAAAACAGAAGTTTATTTTATTTATTGTGCTTTTGAGTCAGCGTTGACTCCTGGCAACTGCCTGGGTTAGGCCCTGCAGGGTTCTTTGCAACATTTTACAAGTGGTTTGCCATTACCTCCTTCCTAGGGCTGAGGGAGAATGACTGGCTCAAGGTCACCCAGCTGGTTTGGGTGCTTAAAACAGAAGTAGAACTCAGGATCTCCTAGACCAGTGGCTCTCAACCTTTTTAATGCCGCGACCCCCAACAGGTCGTAAGTCGAGAACTACTCAACCGGTCGTAAGTCGAGGACTACTCAACTGGTGCAGCACCGTTTGCAGAATGGCACTTTTGGCGGGCTCAGCAGGGCAGAGACAGCCTGGACAATTCCTATTGGCTTTTGAAAGCCAATAGAATTAGACTCTATTCAAGAGAGTCTATTCTATTGGCTTTCAAAAGCCAATAGAATAAAAGGGAGTAGCACAGCTAAGGAAAAGGGGGGAAAAAATGGCGGACTGCGTTGTTTGGCGACCCCCGTGAAATGGTCGTTCGACTCCAAATGGGGTCCTGACCCACAGGTTGAGAACCACTGTCCTAGTCTCTAGCCTGGTTCTTTTGTCACTAAACCAAACAGGCTTTAAAACAGGAACATTGCAGGTGAAAAGAAAAATCTGCAACTGCATGTATAATATGTTTCTGCAACCTCTTAGCTTTTACACCCTGCCTCTCCTGCTGTCTGCAAGGAGACTGCATTTGTAACTAAGGTTTGAACTCAGGGGTTAGAATAACAAAATAACAGACTTGGAAGGGACCTTGGAGTTAGAACAATTAATCAGTGGAACAATCTGCCTCCAGAAGCTGTGAGTGCTCTAATACTGGAAGTTTTTAAGAAGAGACTGGACAGCCATTTGTCTGAAATGGTATAGGTTTCCTGCCTGAGCAGTGGGTTGGACTAGATGACCTTCAAGGTAGCTTCCAACTCTGTTATTCTATTCTATTCCTGATTCTGTCCCTCTGTTAATGCCATCTAGGATTGCATTGGCTTTTTCGGCTTCTGCCGCACACTCTGGCTCATATTTAAGGGATTGTCCACTAGGACTCCTAGATCCCTCTCTCAGTTACTGCTTTTGAGCCAGGCTTCACCTAATTTCTACATTTGGTCTAATCAAATCAAAGCTGTTTCTTCCAGTTATGTTAGCTACTGAGGAGCATCTATTCCAGGGGTCTTCAAACTTGGCAACTTTAAGACTTGTGGACTTCAACTCCCAGAATTCCTCAGCCAGCTGGCTGAGGAATTCTGGGAGTTGAAGTCCACAAGTCTTAAAGTTGCCAAGTTTGAAGACCCCTGATCTATTCTAAACCCTATAAGAGAGGGGGTTGTTTTCACCCCCATCCTAAATGCCAGAAAGGTGGATCCATTTGTGGAATATTCCTGAGGAGGGGGCTGTTATTTAAATGATCTTCCAATGGGGTCCTTAAGAGCAGTCCAATCAATCAATCAATCAATCAAGATTTGTTCAGCTACCCCAAACTATGCATTAAAGAGGGGTTTAATTTGGTGGCTGTTTTTGCCATGTGCTCCCTCTTCACTTCAATCAAAAAGATCACTTGTGGTAAGAATTTTTTCCATTAAATCCCATCTCTGATTGCACATGCATGCCCTCCAGAAAAACAGAGTTGTGTGAACCAGGAGAAGGGTTGCAACCTTGCCTCTCACAGTTCACACCGGCAATATCGTTTGCAAGAACTTTTAACTAATAAAATAGCCTACAAGCTGTCTCCTTTAATCACAGCTTGAAGATGTTCCTGTCACCTGATCTGAGATTCAGCATTCTTTTCAAGCGGCACAACCCAATTTTTTTTGTTGGTTTTGATTTTATTTTTATCACCCGTCCAAAATCCCGCTGCATGAAGGAATTGATGAGGCTGAGCTGTTTCGATTTTTTTTTATTTTAAATATATCACTCTATCCTGCTGTTCTTTCAAAGGAAGTATGTGAAATCTCTCCTTTTTGCCCTATTAAGAAAGACGTGGGAAGAAAAAAAATATACCATTTGGGATGGGAGAAAGATCCATCCTTCTTCCTATTTTGAGAGGAGGGGATATTTAATTGTTTGGAGGGAGTGGTGAAAATGGTGGTGTAGTGTACAGGCAGTCCTCGAATTATGGCAACAATTGAGCCCAAAATTTCTGTTGTTAAGTAAGGAGTTGTTAAGTGAGTTTTGCCCCATTTTACGACTTTTCTTGCCACGCTTGTTAAGTGAATCACTGCAGTTGTTAAATGAGTAACACGGTTGTTAAGTGAATCTGGCTTCCCCATGGACTGCTGGTAGAAGGATGCAAAGATGATCACATGACCTTGGGACACTGTAACCATCATAAATATGAACAAGCTTCCAAGATCTGAATTTTGACCATGTACCCATGGGGATTCTGCAATGGTCATAATTGTGAAAAACGGTCCTAAGTCACTTTTTTCAGTGCTGTTGCAACTTTGAACGGTCACTAAACAAATGGTTGTATGTCAAGGACTGCTTGTATCTGGTCACACCAAAGGCTCACTTACCTGAACGAGAAACCTGAAGGTTAATTGCAAAATAAAGAAGCAACGGCTGAAAATTTATCCTTATGTTATGAAAAATATGAGCTTCCCAGTATGTATGGATGCTTTCAGTTTTTTTCCCCCTGAATCATGATTCAAATAGTTTGTAGGAATAACCGATGCAGAGCCGGATTACAAATTTATCTGCTTAAGATTTTTCTCAGGGCAGGAACTCACTGATCTATGCTAAAAGAAGCATCCTTTTTTAAATATAAGATATAGAAATTAATATAAAATAGGGGCTTGTAAAATGTTCCGTCATCCAATTTTGAAAGAGTTCATTTCAAATGCACTAGATGTTTTCTAAATGTGAAATGAGTCCACAAGGACTCAAGGGCCACAAGGAATTACTTCTGTACTCAAAATATTCTGTAATATTATGCACACCTCCAGCTTATAATGCTTGATCACCATATAAGACAGGGTTAACAATGGACAGCTATAGTGTTGTAGTACCAACAACACCCTAAAAATTACCTCTAGGAGAGTTTCCTTTCCCCTCCTCATTAAATAAAAAAATAATTTAAAGATCAACACAAAGAAACACCACAACATTGCGATTTTGACAAATCCCACAGGAAAAAGGCTTATACGTCATAAATTTGGGTTGAGATCTGAATGGACCGAAATCTCAAGAATACTTGGTTGATAGATACTGCCAGGAAACATCCACTATTGGAAATGGTTGCTGATCCCTCTAATGCAAAACCATAGTAAAATAATTACATATTTAATTACATATTAATATATTTCATTAATAACTACATACAGACAGCCAGTTTGGTCTAGTGGTTAAGGCACTAGGTTCGAAAGCAGGAGATCGTGAGTTCTAGTCCTGCCTTAGCCATGGAAGCCAGTTGGGTGACTTTGGGCCAATCACCAGGAGACGGTGAGTTCTAGTCCCGCATTAATCATCAAAGCCAACTGGGTGACTTTGAGCCAGTCTCTCTCTCTCTCAGTACAACCCACCTGACAGGGTTGTTGTTGTGGGAAAAATAGGAGGAGGAAGGATATGTTTACCACCTTGAGTTATTTGTAAAAATAATAAAGCTGGGATACAAATAAATGAATAAAAACATATTTAATAGGATGCAAAGAATAGATTGGACTAGGATAGGGTAGGCAACCTTGGCTCTTTTATGACTCATGGACTTCAACTCCCAGAATTCCTGAGCCAGCCACACTGAGGGGAAAGGGAGAGGTTTTCAAGCTGAGCCATGTTGGCTCAGGAATTCTGGGAGTTGAAGTCCATGAGTCATAAAAGAGCTAAGGTTGCCTATCCCTGGACTAGGAGATTATCTACCTAAGAGCCATGGTGGCACAGTGGTTAGAATGCAATATTGCAGGCTACTTGTGCTGACTGCCGGTTGCCAGCCATTCGGCAGTTCGATCCTGACCGGCTCAAGGTTGACTCAGGCTTCCATCCTTCCGAGGTCGGTAAAATGAGGACCCAGATTGTTGGGGGAAGTAGGCTGACTCTGTAAACTGCTTAGAGAGGGCTGTAAAACAGTGTGAAGTGGCATATAAGTCTACGTGCTATTGCTACTGCTAAGAGGAATTAGGCAATATAGCTTCGAAGCACGAAGCTGAAAACACCAGCCTGAAGATGACGAATGGGACTTCGTCGAAACGTCATCAAGACACTTCCAATTTTATGCGGGAGAAAACCTGCATAAAGACATATATATATATATATATATATATATATATATATATATATATATATATATATATATATATATATATATATATGATCACCCCTAGCTATGCAACCTCTTCTTAAGCAACAAAAGTTTTCTTTAAACTCTCTGAGACCATTTAGTGAAGGGTACATCTTTTAAAATAATACGGTAGCAATTGGGAGAAAAAGGACCTGAACTGTACAGTGATAATCTTAACATATCTTTCACCTTTCCAATTAATTTCGGATTTGCAACAAGCTCCTTTATATTGAAAAAAAAAGTGTTATTCATCTTCATCATTATTATCTTAGCACATTGTTTAATGTTTGGGCTTGATTTCCTGATGGACGGTCATTGGAGAGATACCACTGTCTTCAGTCTTACTAATTCATCAACTCTAATGGCCAGAGAGGACTGAAAATATGGCGGCTGTGGGCTACACCAAGGTCAAGGAAGTCATCTTAACGGTAAAAGGATTCTGAGGTTTGTGGGTGTCTTTCTGATGGTGAAGAGCAGAGAAAGATTTTTCACTGATGACTGAGTTATAAAGTTTATTTTTCCTTCTTTCAGCACATTTTAACAGGGAGCCATCTTGGACGTCCTACCTTTTTCTTCAGCCCAAGCTAAGCAGAGAGAAAAAAAAAAAGAAAAAAAAAGATGCATTTTATTTACCCAGGGAGTACTTTGGAAAGATAAAAAAAAAAAAAAAGTGCTGTTGCAAATGATGTTTCCTCTGGGAGGGGCGTGCAGGTTGATCAATCCAGAAATGCACTATAGAATCAATGTGCTGTATAATTAGGGCACTCCAAGGATAGGAAAAGGAAAAAAAAAAAAAACAACCCACCCCTTGATTCCAAGACTTTGCAGGTCTCTTCAGTGCAAAATAGAATACTTTATTGGCCAAGTGTGATTAGACACACAAGGAATTCGTTTCTGGTATGTAAGTTCTCAGTCTACATGCATGCAAAACAACAAACTAGAAATAATCATAAATATCAAAAGATTCTGAGGTAAATAGGAATAACATATGTTCAACAAAATGTGAAGTTCAGCTTGGAGGATCCGTGTGGGCTTGGGGTCAAATAATAATACAATTTTAGATTACTACTACTGCTGCTGCTGCTACTATTACTACTACTACTACTATTATCAGTGCTTTTTTTCTAAAAAAAAAAAAAAGGTGCCGGAACTCACACACGTCATACAACCCACCTTGCCTACCCTACAAGGTTCCATCCAAAAAAGGTACCGGAACTCAGTTCTGGGTGTTCTATGAGAAAAAAAGCCCTGATTATTATTATTATTATTATTATTACCTTATTAAATATTATTGCAATTATTATATTTATACCCACCTTTTATTTTTTAGTATTTCAAATTTAATTTTATTTATTTTATTTTTTATTTTATATTTTTATAATTATTAATTTAATAACTTATTAAATTTAATATTAACATTTTATTTAATATTTAATATTTAATATTTTAAACTCCAGATGGCAAATGTATCTATTACTCCTACTTCCTCCTATTTTCCCCATAACAACAACCCTGTAAGGTCAGTTGGCCCAAAGTCATCCAGTTGGCTTTCATACCTAAGGCAGGACTAGAACTCTCAGTCTCCTGGTGATTGGTCCAAGGTCACCCAGTTGGCTTTCATACCTAAGGTGGGACTAGAACTCTCAGTCTCCTGGTGATTGGACCAAAGTAACTCAGCCAGCGGCGGCCGGCAGGAGCGTGAAGCAGCAGACCGGTGAGGCAGCTGGGGGCAGTGCAGAGGAGGCGGCCAGCAGCAGTGGGGACCAAGAGGCTTGCAGGCGGTGATGAGGCAGCGGCAGACTGGGAGGCCTGCAGATGGTGATGAGGCAGCATGACAGAGGTGGCGGAGCAGCAGAGGACCCAACCGGCAGCTTGAGAGAACCTGGCTGAACGTTGAAGGCGGAGCAACGGCTACAGGCAACTGAGGACAACTGAGGGCAACTGGCTGAGCACAGAAAGGCAGTCAAAAAAGCAAGGCAGAGAGGATTTTCATATTTCCCATCTCATAACAATGTATAATATTCTAGTTACAAATCCTATCCTTCGAATTATAACAGTACTTTTATTTCTAACAGTTATTTATTTTCTTAATCATATTCAAACATCTGTTTAATAGTATAATATTCCATCTAATAGGTCAAAACCTCTATTTTCTTCAGTCTTACTCTAGCTTTCTTGCTTGCCAAATAACTTTCCAAGTCAGTGCATTTGAATCATCAAGTAATTCTTCCTCTGTTTTTTGTATATATTGTTTGGCATTAGGAAGAGAATTTGATTGAAGTATTTTTGGAAGAACGTTCAACCCATTTATATTCATTAAACAGCCTCCGTCCGTCTCCTTCAGTTTTTCTTTTTATTTCTTGTTTGTCAATATTCAGCATTTCTTCTATCAGCTTTATCATCTGTTTGATCAGCTCTTCTTCCTTATCCTCAAATGTGTTCTGAGATCTTGACAAGTAAAATATCTTTTCCATTTCCAGTGTTATCACTGCAACTTCTAATTTTTCCTTTGTCTGTATCTGTCTGTTAATTCCTTACTTTAGGTCTTCCATCTTTGGATCAGTTTCTTCTAATTTTCCTTCTGTTTTCTTGGTTAGTTCTTTCTTCGTAGTCATTGTCTGGATTTGTAAGTTTTTTTTCAGAAAATTTTTATTTTATCTCATTTGTGTTGTTTTTAGTCTCATCATGAAATAAAACAATTGTCTCTTGGATTGATTTCAACATAGAAAGAATTTCTTTCTGAGATTCATTAATATTTTCTTGCTGATATATCAAAAGATCTTCACAAACTTGAACAATGGGCCCTGTCCAACAAAATGAGTTTCAATGTGGAAAAAAGCAAAGTTTTACATTTAGGCAGGAAAAACCAAAGATACAAGTTCAGATTGAGCAAGACCTGGCTTAAAAACAGTAACTGTGAGAGGGATCTTGGAGTTGTAGTGGACGATTACTTGACTATGAGCCAGCAGTGTACAGCAGCAACCAAAAAAGCTAACACAATCCTGGGTTGTATGAACAGAGGCATAGAATCAAGATCACACAAAGTATTAGTACTGCTTTATAAAACCCTAGTAAGACCACATCTGGAATACTGCAGCCAGTTTTGGTCACCATATCACAAAAAAGATGTTGAGAGTTTGGAAAAAATTCAGAGAAGAGCAACTAAGATGATCAAAGACCTGGAGACTAAAATATACGAAGAACGGTTGCAGGACTTGAGTTTGGCTAGTCTAAAGAAGAGAAAAATAGCCGTATTCCAGTATCTGTGGGCTGCCATAAAGAAGAGGGGGTCAAATTATTCACTAAAGCACCAGAGGGAAGGACGAGAAACAATGGTTGGAAACTGATCAAAGAGAGAAGCAACCTGGAATTAAGGAGAAACTTCCTGACAGTGAGGACAATCAACCAGTGGAACAGCTTGCCTGCAGAAATCGTGTGTGCTCCATCACTGGAGATTTTTTAGAAGAGACTGGACAGTCACTTGTCTGAGATGGTATAGGTTCTCCTGCTTGAGCAGGGGGCTGGACTAGAAGACCTCAAAGGTCCCTTCCAGCTCTATTCTATTCTATTCTATTCTATTCTATTCTATTCTATTCTATTCTATTCTATTCTGGTGGGACTAGAACTCACAGTCTTCCATTTTCTAGCCTGGTGCCTTAACCACTAGACCAAACAGCCCCTCTTTCTTCTTAATGTATCTTCTGGTAGGCCCAGTCACAATGCATGCTTTAAATTTGATTGTAAATCTGTTTCTGATTTCCATTTTGAATTCTCAACCCTTCTATCCAGCCTGCAAAGATTCCTTGTCTGATCCTTCATTGCCTATCAGAAAGAAATAAAATTAAAACAACAACAACAACAATCCTTTATTCTTTTTAGTCCTGTAATCAGTTTCTGCTGGATTTGCTTCTCCTTTTGACCTTCGGTTTCTCATTTTAAGAGGTTTAATCCAGACCTGTGCTCTTCATAAAATCTCTGTTTTTACCACTGCTGCTGATTCTGGCCACTGTTCTCAAGGTTATATCATTTCTGTGAGTCTTCAATGGCTGTTGCTCTCATTTCAGCTGATCTATGACAGTTTTTTTTCACACAGGCATACAAACTATCTGGCAGATACGGAAACAGCTCAATTTTCCCGAGTCAGAGCACTGGTTCATTTAATCCAGATAGGCTGGAGTTGCAGTTCCTAGAATTCAACATGGCCGTGGCTGTGCTAGATGGGAATTGTAGCCCCAGTAGAAAAAGTGGAAGATGTTTGAAAAAACTTAGGATGTAGGATTGGAAGAATATTGCTGCTTTAATGCTGGAGAAGAGTCCTAAGAATACAGGTCATCCTCAATTTATGGAGCCAGTATTTTCATTGTTAAGCAAGGCAGTTGGTAAGTGATTTTACAACCTTTTTTTGGTCACAGTTGTTAAATGAATCCCTGCAGCTGTTAAGTGAATCAGTCATTAAGTGAATTCAGCTTCTCCCGTTGACTTTTGCTTGTCGAAAGCTGGCTAGGAAGTTTGTAAATGACGATCATGTGACCCTGAGATGCTGCTACCATTATGAATCCATGCCAGTCGTCAAGGGCCCAAATTCTGATCATGTGGGGATAGTTTGATGGTCATAAGTGCGAGGATAGGTCCTAAATCGTTTTTTTCAGAACTGTTGTAACTGAATAGTCACTAAATGAATAGTTGCAAGTCGAGGACTACCAGTACTTTGGGGAGGAGTGATGCACTGGCTTATGACTGCAATGATTTACAACCATGGTTTTGGGCTCAGTTATGGTCATAAGTGGAGAACTATCTCTATAAGCAGAACCAAACTGAAGCATACAAATACTTATTCAGCAGGTAATATTCTAGCAATCCAGCTTCAAATTTTAAGCAGAAATAAACTCTTCTCCCAAAGGAACGTTGCCTTCATGCCAGTTCCATCACCGCTATTTTTATTTTTAACGTCTAATGGTAATTTTTCCTAATTCAGATGGCAAAACTCAAGTTCTAACTTGTAACGCCTTTTATGTACTGCATACCAAAAATGTGGGGCTGTGTGGTGGCTCAGCGGTTAAGGCACTGGGCTTGTTGGCTGGAAAACCAGCAGCCCAGGTTTGAGACCCAACGCCATATAATGGGGTGAGCTCCCGTGCTCATCTCAGCTCTTGCCGATCTAGCAGCTCGAAAGCATGCAGATGCGAGTAGATGAATAGATACCACTTTGGTGGGAAGGTAACAGCACTCAGCGACGTAATGCTGGCCACAGGACTGCAGAAATGTCTTTATGTCTACAGTAGTGGCCAGAATTGTGCAAACCTTTTGGGAAAGTGTACAGTAGAAATGCCACCTTTGGTTAAGTTTCCACCAATTTTTCTTCTTATTTCTTTGTAACTGTAACCTTGTTCACTTAATAATACTATTTTACATCGCTTTCTGGGCAACCAGTCAACCTTTTGCACCAATACTTTAATTTTATTATGTTTTACAAGCTCACTAAATGAAAGAACCCCCCCCCCAACCAACCTGATAGCGATCACATAACACACTGACAAATGTCCTCCTCTCAGCTTCAATACAGAACATCAATAACTGAATCCTCCTACTGTAATCTGATTGGCTCATTGCCAAAACAAGATGACACCTGATTGGCTCTCTAAACACTCATGCTCATTGGCTACAATCAGATGAAGAAAAGCTACCTGATATCAACCTAAGCAAGTTGTGCTTCCTTTTTCTGGTTATTTGGCTATAACTTTTCATACAATACAGTACAGATAATTGAAGAAACTTTGTTGCATTACATTATTGATTAAATTATCTTTCCATTGATATATAATTTTATGGTACTACTCCCTCCCAAAAAAGTGATGTTATTAGCCATCAAACCTCAAAAATATACTTTCCCCAAAAGGTTTCCACAATTTTGGCCACTTATGTATATAAAGTCTGAAAAGGTGAGTTGTGAAGGCAGAAATGCAGGCTTTAAGTCACCGAATACCAACATTGGTTGGAAAATGGTGTGAACACAGTTGGAAATAATCTAGGGCTGTGGTGGCGAACCTGTGGCACAGGTGCCAGAGGCGGCACTCAGAGCCCTCTCTGTGGGCACGCACGCCGTCACCCCAGTCCTAGGCCTTCAGCTGGGTTTTATAAAACCTTTTCACTTTAGGCCTCTGCCACCATGTACAAAAAAAAAAAAGTTTCAATCAATCAATTTTAACTTCTCGTGGGAAAAAAAATCTTGCAAAGTTGGAATTGATTGATTGAACTTTTTAGTCCCACCCAGTCTGCTATTACCACTGCAGCCATGCCCACCCAATGGGCCACGCCCAGCCAATGGGCCACACCCGCCCGGCACTCAACAATGCATAAGTGGGTTTTGGGTTGCAGTTTGGGCACTCAGTCTCTAAAAGGTTCACCATCACTGATCTAGGAGGATCTAGAAAGCAGCTGAAACATGATTTTATTTAACATGGAATAGCCTGGTTGATATTCTCCCACTTGTATGCATTTGTACTGTGATTCTATGTTAATGGGATCAAAGTGGCTTATTTTTGTGGTGGATATTATGCCTACACATTGAAGAGAGAACACATATTTTAGCCATCATAGCTAGACATATTTTAAAACATGAAACCTCGATCCTCAGGTTTTCAGTATTTTATTTACTTCTATTCCAGGTTGTATATCCCATACCGATGGCTAACTCCTAAGCCACATATACCCAACTGCAGAATGATTCATTTGACTTAAATCCCACTTCTTCTCTGCCATATAACATTTAAAGTAGCTCAGTGAGGAAAACTAATGAATATTAGCACACACATGACAGCATTTTGGCTCTGGCACACTGACTAATGTCGGAAAAAGACTGGCCGTTAGCGCAAAGCTGTTACCCTGTCTGTAAAAAAGAAATGAGGCTGTTCATTTTTTTAATGCATGACACACTCAGATTTAATTTGCTGTAGTTTTTAAGTGCTGGGTATTGTGTCCCGGCTTTCAAATAAACATATTTATGTTTGCTTCCAAGCAAAGCTCAACACTTTGTATTGCATTTTCGCAGGCTGGGAAGGAACAATCACCACTTTTAAAATCAGTAAATCAGAGACCCAGATTTTAGCGAGGCCACTGAGCGTTATCTAGGGTCACCTTCATCTGCTGATAATAACCCACTCCTTTGCTGCCTAAAACTGAGAATCATAGAATAATAGGGCTGGAAGGGACCTTGGAGGTCTTTCATAAGGCAGGAGTCCTTATATCAGTGATGGCAAACCTTTTAGAGACCGAGTGGCCAAACTGCAACCCAAAACCCACTTATGCATCATTGAGTGCTGGGTGGGCATGCCCATTGGGTGGGCGTGGCTGTGGTGGTAACGGCAGACTGGGTGGGATTAAAAAGTTCAATCAATCAATTCCAACTTTGCAAGATTTTTTTTTCCTGCGAGAAGTTGAAATTGACTGATTGAACTTTTTTTTTTTTACAATGAAAAGGTTTTATAAAACCCAGCTGAGGGCCAAGGACTGGGGTGACAGTGCGCGTGCCCACAGAGAGGGCTCTGAATGCCGCCTCTGGCACCTGTGCCATAGGTTCGCCACCACTGCCTTATATCATCCCAGACAAATCTTTTCTTGAGTGACAAATGTGTATTATAACATGTGTTATAAGCACTGAATACCTGTATGTATACTGAGAGCTTATGCACCAGAGACAAATTCGTTGTATGTCCAGTCACACTTGGCCAATAAAGAATATTCTATTGACTTCCGGTTTGGGTTGCAGTGGCTGTAGGCACATGAAGAGGCGCTCTCTCTTCGTTACCTGCTTTTCCTCTGCCGGTAGACCCTTAATCGGGTCAAAAAGTCACCCTGGAGGGGTGACTACTGATGAGGAGGACTCTCGTTGATTGCAGGGGGAGGAAGCAGCTCCTTCCATGGTCCAAGGCAGCTCCTTAGGGCTGACGGAGAGAAAGATCGGCCAGTAACATGGCCGATTATTTAGCTGCTCCAGCTGAAAGGCAAAAGAACATCTAAGCGTTAAGAAACCATCATGGATGATCCCGGTGAGATTTTTCCCTCTCTCCTTCTGCCTAACTACTCTCCTGTCAAAAGCCTCTTGGAATCACTTCCCTGCTTTGAAAGAGCTGCCTTTGTTTATCTAGGGAAAAGACTTTCCATAACAAAGGAAAAAACTTCTTATTGACTATTTTTACTTTTGGCTACTTGGGGGCCCTGGAAAAATCCTTGTCATAAAACTTAATTATTATATCTTCTAAGCTGGAGAATAGTGTCTTCCTATGTCTTGGACTTACTTTTTTAAAGAGATAAATCTTTATTGTTTGAAAACAACAACAACAACTCTATGAGAAGTCGGAAAAGAGACTCCATAGCTCTGACTTTGCTAATCTCATTCTTAATGTCTGGAAGAGACTTTTATAGTTTACTGAGGACATTTTGTGGAGAAATTTAACTGTAACTGTTTTTTGTTTGTGTTACTATTGAAATGGAGAAATCATACTCACAATTCAACTGTAAACTCATACTGGAAAAAATTTATGAAGCTACTGAGGAAATATGTTCCCAAATATGAGAGAGAACTGCAGAAATAATAAACAGAAATTCTACTGTGAATTTACAAACTGACCTGCAGACTCTACTTGATCATTCTACAGACCAAAAAGCAACAGAAGAACTAATTTACATACAACCTATGGAGACTTTGCATGATCAAAAAATGATTGTAACTAAACTATCTACAATTGCAAAACTAACAGAAATGGACTTGAAATTACAACTGTTGGAGAATTATGACAACCTTGATAATCAACTATTAATTATAAAATTGGACATGATTGAGTGTTTTATCCAGCAGACAGGAACCAGGCATCAAAAACAGAGGATGGGAGGTCTTTTACTGATCCAAATGATATTACAAGCAATAATGGGAAATCTATTTGTTGAAATAGAGGCTTTGTTAAGGAAGCCTGTTTGGCGTAGGAAGAAAGCCAGAATAAGACTAAAAAGAGACATTTAAAATTATATGTAATGGATTAAAAAGGTTTTGAGAAATATGGACTGATTTAAGGATTAAGATTTAGAGTTGAAAATTTGTGATTATTAGAATATATATGTTAAACAGAGTAAGAATGTATTTTCTTGAATAATATGTTTATTTGTATGAAAATTATTTCATAATAGAATGAGAATAAGAATATGAAAGAGGCTTTTAGAAATTCAGATAGCTTTAACGACTAATGGAGTGTGTTAAGTTAGTAAGATGGTGTTTTGTGTAATAATAGGTGTGGTTTTTTTTAGATACAATGATTATTTGAATGAGATTTAAATGCTATTTGAAGTAATAAGAGAGATCTGTGATAAAATCAATGTTTTATGAGATTATGAATTAGAATATATCTGGATTAGTATTTTAAAAGGGATACCCAAAGTGATAATACATTTATCTAAGGTTAAATTGGACTATGGTAATTGTAAATTAATAAAGCTCAAAACAGGATTAGGATTTATAGATATGTAATGTAGAAATGGATTATGTTAAATAGATTATATCATTTGAGGGAAATAGAGAGGGAACATTTAATGTATTTACTTGAGCTATTATATGGTTTTGTTTTTGGATGACTGACCACCTAACCACCACGGTATGTCTTGAGCATTCTGTTGTAAAAGTTAAAAAAACCAATAAAATTAGTTATTAAAAAAAATTCTATTCTATTCTATTCTATTCTATTCTATTCTATTCTATTCTATTCTATTCTATTCTATTCTACTCTATTCTATTCTATTCTACTTTCAGATATATGTATTTATTGTTCCAAATATTTATTTCCCATCTGGTTTGACTGTTGGGTTTAAGGCTGTCAGTAGATCCTGGGAATCTTTAAGCAAATTGGTGTATGTGAGAATGACAGTATTCTCTTCTCTTCTCTTCTCTTCTCTTCTCTTCTATTCTATTCTATTCTATTCTATTCTATTCTATTCTATTCTATTCTATTCTATTCTATTGTTTAGCTAAGGGATCCATGTATGCTTAGCCTAGTGAAGAGCATACATGAGATAGCGTTCTCCAATCATTAAAGGGCTATCACAAGGAAGAGGGCATCGGTTTATTCTCCATAGCACCCGAGGGCAGGAGAAGAAGCAGTGGGTGGTAAGCCGTTCCCCTGATTAATTGTTCTCACTAATAGAAAATTTCTCCTTAATTCTAGGTTGGATCTCTCCTTGATAAGCTTCCTTCTGTTACTCCTTGTCCTGCCTTCAGGTGCTTTGGAGAATCGGTCGACCCCCCCCCTGTTCTGTGGCAGCCCCTCAAATATTGCACCAGTGCCATCACGTCACCCCTCACATCCTTATCTAGTGGCCACACTGGATCAAGGGGGCTTCTTTGCCTCTCCTCTGTACAGATAATTAGACATTGAGTTTATCCCCCTGGACCTGCCAATGAATCTCTCTGTAAATGTTCTTGCAGGACAAACACTATTGCAATTAGTAAGTGCAGTAGCCAGGAAGCCAATCTGCAAATTCAGGTTGGGGTCAGGGGCTCTTTTCCATCGCTTCAGCAGTATTCAGATCTGAGTCTGCAAAAAAGTCCGCCCCAAATCCTGCAACGGCAGGATCTTCATGCAAGCTTTCCAGCCTCCGTCCTCTTTGATTCTTGGCGAGCGCCCACCACTGCAGAGGGGGGAAGCTAACTTTCCTGCTGCAGAGGAAGGAGGGGAAAAGGTGCAAAGCAGCCATGCCCATTTTCCTGATCTGCCTGCTTTTTGAAGGCTTGGGAAGGGAGAAGTCAGATGTCCGCAAGTGGGGACAGCCCACATAGTTTGCAAGGCCTTTTCTTGCTGGCTTTGATTGTTGTTCTTTTGCAATTATTACAAAGTGAGAGAGTACAGCTGCAGTTGTGGGAGCAGTGAGATGATTAATGGTTAAGGCACTTAAAAGTGGGTGGGCAACTTAAAAGTGGGTGGACATCAACTGGATGACTTTGGGCCAATCACCAGGAGATGGTGAGTTCTAGTCCTGGTTTAGGCATGAAAGCTGGCTGGTGTCTTCGTACCAATCACCATCAGATGGGGAGTTCTTAGACATGAAAGCCAGCCGGGTGACATTGGGCCAATCACTAGGGGACTGTGAATTCTAGCCCAGCTTTAGGCATGAGAGTTGACTGGGTGTCTTTGTAGCAATCACCATCAGATGGGGAGTTCTAGCCCCACCTTAGGGATGGAAGACAGCTGGGTGAATCTGGGCCAATCACCAGGAGATGGTGAGTTCTAGTCCCGCCTTAGGCATGAAAGCCTGCTGCGTGACTTTGGGCCAATTCCCAGGAGATGGTGAGTTCTAGTCCTGCCTTAGGCATGAGAGCCTGCTGGGTGACTTTGGGACAATTCCCAGGAGATGGTGAGTTCTAGTCCTGCCTTAGGCATGAGAGCCTGCTGGGTGACTTTGGGCCAATCACCTGGAGACACTGGTAGTGTGTTAGCTTTTGGGTTTACAAGACCTTGACAATTTCTTGCAAACCATCAACCACGAAGCAACACAGACTATCATGTGAAAATGCATGAATAACCCTGGTAGGAATTGTCACCCACTGAAAAGTGTATAGGTTTTGGCTTTTTAAAGGGGCAAATACTTTAACTTTGGTTTTTTGTTATACATAAACACGATGTGTCAACATTGCTAACATCGGATGTTCTTGCTTTGACAACAGATGGAAATGCAGCCATTTTCTCTATTGCTTTTAGAATTAGTTGCTGCTGGGAGGGGGAATGTGGATGAGAGTCCAGCTAGTCATAACAAGAATAACTCAGCAGTGGGAACCCAAGGTCATTGGGCCCTGAGTTGATAGAGTTTTGGAGGGCTGGGGAGCTAGGGAGAAAGCTCGGGCTTTAAGCTAATTGGGGAATGTGATTTATGACCGTTTATTGAAGGAGGGAATTGCACTTTGTTACTTTGTATCCAGGGGAGGGGAATTCAGTTTCTGGTTTCAACTATGTAGTGTCAATGCTTTGTTTTTCAAATAAAAGATTCTTTAAGGTAAACAATGCCTCAAAGTTCTTTTGAAGAGTTTCATCTATTGGAACTATGACATGATGTGTATATGCACACAAACAAGCACACCACTTCTTTCTTAAATTTAATCTTCTAGAGTTGCCAGCTATCTGGAAAACAAGGAAAGAAACCAGCTTGCCCTATTCTTGTAGCATTCCTGCATATCAAACAATTGTTTCCTATCACAGTTAATTTATGGCTGGGTGCCACATATTTATCATCTTCTAATTGCTACAGGTTAAACTTATTACTCCAAGGGTAACTACCTTGGCTGTTTCCTGCTTTTGACCCATCATCCTTTGCCCATTTACTCTAGCATCTTCTGTTCCAGATGTTAGTCATGACCCAGAATTTAACTATGAACTTTTTTCCATGACAGATGCTAATTGATTCTCTTCTTGAAAATGCATGTACTGTACAGGTAGCCCTTGACTTACAACCTTTCATTTAATGACTATTCGAAATTACAATGGCCCTGGAAAAAAAAGGGACTTATGACCATTTTTCCACACTTACGACTGTTCCAGCATTCCCAGGGTCACGGGATCAAAATTCAGATGCTTGGCAGCTGGCTCATATTTATGAGTAAGCAAGATTAAGTATGCAAATCCCACTCCATAAGCCCCTCCCATGATGCTGCTTGGGGTGGAGCTTACCTAGTGATGTCACTGCACATGTTGCACACACATCTCAGTGGATTTATATCAGTGGAACGCCTGACCTCCTGCAGTCATGGAACGCTTTACCTCCAGAAGACATGGAGGTTTTCAAGAATAGATTGAGCAGCCAGTTGTCTGGAATGGCACAGGGTTTCCTGCTTGAACAGGGGGTTGGACTAGAAGACCTCCACAGCCCTCCCTTCCAATCATATTTTTCTATGTTGTAAATCAACTTTCATTACAGCCACTTCTAGTCTTTTAAACACAGCTGTAGTGCTCTGCCTCTATTTAAAAAACAGGCTTGGGGCTCTTCCGGGAAAGATTTAAAACATGTAAATAGCTATCCCATGTAAGACTAACAAGGACCCGTCAGGAACATATCAGGCATATGATATCTTCTGGTATCAAGGAGAGATTCAACCTAGAAATAAAGAGAACTTTCCTGACGGTTGGAACAAGTAATCAGTGGAAGAGCTTGCCTCCAGAAATTGTGGGCGCTCCATCATCACCGGAGGTTTTAAAGAAGAGATTGGACAAACATTTGTCTGAAATGGTATAGGGTTTCTTGCTTGAGCAGGGGGTTGGACTAGAAGACCTCCAAGGCCCCTTCCAGCTCTGTTATATTGTTATTCTGGTCTCTCCTGAAGCCCAAGCCTCAATATCCATTGGAGGGCACTACATAGTCACTGAAAAGAAGGAAGTATGCTCACAGCAAATTAAAACAGGAGTTGGACAGATCCCAGCCCAAGTGTGTGATCAAGAAGATAGTTAATATATAATAAATTGTGTCCCTGGCCAGAGTTGATGGGATCGTATAATATAAGAGTCTGAGGTTATCTCGTCGAACCTTCTAGCAAAGCAGGATTCAACCGTTACAGCATCTCTGACATTAAGTCTCTTTTGAAACCCCTTCAGTGAAGGAAAGTCCATCCTCTCCTGAAAAGACTGTTTTGTTCTTGAATTGTTCATCTGTATTTTGGGTGAATCAGAATCAGAATAGAGCTGGAAGGGACCTTGGAGGTCTTCTAGTCCAGCCCCTAGCTCAAGCAGGAGAACCTATACCACTGTAGATATTCTACTGTAGATGCAATTTGACCAATACAGAATGGAGAGGAATCGTGACATCTCGGGACCCTGGCTAACTTCTCTTGATCTATTTCAGGTGACGAAAACAATGAAACAAAAACCCTTGACTACTTTAAAATTGAAACCGTTAAAGATGTAATTGAAATGCCTCTGGCCAATGGGGATGAAAGCGAAGGAACATCAGGAGGGTTTGGTGTAGAAAAAGAATTAATGGGCCATTTTATATTGTATTTAGGGAAGTGAGGATCAGCGCTAACTCTTTCTTAAAGTATGGAACCTGGAGCAAAAGGAGGGTTTAACCCATGCAAAACAGCATGGAATTATTAGTGCACATAATTAGCAAACTCTATTTCTGTCGGTGCATCTTACAATCTGCCAAGTCACCCTGCAGATTTGCATTCGACTTGTGAAAGGCTCTTAATTCTTTTCTTTTCTTTTTGCCCAGCTTATATCTATATCTATGTTTTCTGAAGTTTTCGCGGGTGTTTGTATGTAGGTCTTTGGTTATTCGGGTTTTCTCCCGCGTAAAATTGGAAGTGTCTTGGCGACATCCAAGCTCCCACCCAATCAGTTCATACCCCTACTGGCAGTTAAAAGGAAGAAACAGCTACGATCACACATTGCTCCTAGAAGCACGAAGCCGAAAACACCGGCCTGAAGATGACGAATGGGACTTTGTCGAAACATCGCCAAGACACTTCCAATTTTACGCGGGAGAAAACCCGAATAATCAAAGACCTACATCTATCTATCTATCTATCTATCTATCTATCTATCTATCTATCTATCTATCTATCTATCTATCTATCTATCTATCTATCTATCTATCTACACAAAGGGAAGAACATTGCCACTTTTTTATCGTACCGCTCCATGACTCTTGACTTTCAGGATCTGCCATTGAATGAAGTTAGAAGCAGCTCTCTTATTCTGCTAACGTGGTGGATATTTTCAGGCCATGTGTCAGCAGCCTGCTCTGATTCGAATCTACTCCGTTGTGTTTTCCTTCGAGCTGAATGGAATTTCTTTAGAAAGACGTAGATGCAGAATTGCAATCTAAAGCGTCAATAGTGTGGTTGCATTGCCTGCACTGAGTGGACAGAATATACTACTGGCATGAAATCTGCTGCCCTGTTGCTGATTCTCATCCTTGTGTTGCCAGCCACAATGTAAAAAAGATGTTGAGACGCCAGAAAGAGTGCAGAGAAGAGCAACAAAGATGATTAGGAGGCTGGAGGATAAAATATACAAAGAACAGTTGTAGGAATGGGGTGTGTCTAATCTAATGAAAAGAAGGTGACACGATCAGAGTTCCAATATCTAAGGGACTATCACAAAGAAGAGGTGTGTGTGTGTGTGTGTGTGTATGTGTGTGTTAATCTATCCTCCAAAGCATCTGAAGGCAGGACAAGAAGCAACGGATGGAAAATCATCAAGGAGCGAAGCAACCCAGAACTAAGGAGCAATCTTCTGACATTGAGAAAAGAAGTTGTAGGTGCTTCATCATTAGAGGTTTTTAAAAAGACATTGGATAATTATTTGTCTGAAATAATGTAGGGTCTCCTACTTGAACGGGGGTTAGAATAGAAGACCTCCAAAGTCCCTTTCAACTCTGTTATTCTGTTATTTCCTTACAAAATAATGGGCAACAAGACTTAAAGTTCTATGTTCTATTGTTCTATGTTAAGATTTCAAACTTTTCAAGGCCATCCTTGGACAATGTCACAATTAGGGGTACAGGGTGCAGCTAAGGAGGAACTAAGTCATTCTCCTTTATTTATTATTTATTCATTGAACAAAGGTCTAACGCCACCCAACTCACACATAGATAATTCTGGGTAGCTTACAATATTTACCAAATCCAACACATACTAAAAGCCCACAAAATACTCATTCTCCACTTCCACGGCAGCAACAACACAATCAAATCACCCACTTGATCGCCTCCATTGCTATTTGTTGCTTCGAGGCAAGTTGACAAAAACCATGTTTTTAGGATTCGTGGGGAAAGCAACAGGGTTACAACATACAACCATTCTCTTAGTAACCATTCAAAATTACAACAGCACTGGAAAAAGTGACTTATGACCACGCCTCGCATTTATGACTGTTGTAGCATCTGCACAGTCATGAGATCAAAATTCAGGTGCTTGGCAACCAGCATATATTTACGATGGTTCTGGCATCCTGGGGTCATGTGATCCCCATTTGCAACCTTCCTAGCCAGCTTGCAACAAGCAGGTGAATGGGAAAGGCTGGATTCACCTAATGACTGCATTATTCATTTAACAACTGCAGCCATTTGCTTAACAATTGCGGCAGTAAAAAGGTCATAAAATTGGGTGCAACTCAGCAGCTGCCTTGCTAAGCAATGGAAATGCTGTGGAAAGATGATTGTAGGTTGAGGATTGCCTGCATGAGCAGAGAGATATTGTCAAGTATGAAACTTTGGCCTCTGCATTTCAACTTGCCTTTAGATAAAAGGCAAGTGGTTAGATGGAGAAATGAAGCTTCTTCAATTCAGCTGCAGACCGTGGGAGCCTGAAGCCTTGTCAAGGACACCAGAACAGGTATGGATTTGAAACAGATGGTTCCGATTAGAAAGTGGACTTGTTGATATGGATTACGTACAGTAAGATGTTGGGGGGGGGTGTTGGCTGGGAAAACTATTGTTTAAGTCTATGAATTGGTGTGGGACCCTCAGACTTAGGTGTGCTTCGACATAACCGTGCAGTGTATTCAATAAAGATTTTTGGAAATGGAGTTAATTTGGAATTTTATTTGGATTCTTGAGATGGCTGTTGACAGATATTTCCATGTTTTCTGCTCATCTGCTCTCAACTCTAGAAAGTAGTCATGATTTTTTCATATTTGAGTGGAAATTCTTGGTGCCAGAGCAAGAAGCAAAGGAAAAACTCTCAAAGGGATCCTGGTAGCTGGCACATTTGGCAAGAGCTCCAATGCTCTGGAAGATAGATCACTTTGAACATTAGAAGAGACAAATTTTCATCACTGGGAAATTAAAGATCTCTTGCGAATGCCCAGATCATTATCTATCAAGGCATAAATTGGACTGCCTGTCTCTAAACTGGCCGTTAGGAACTGATGCCCTGAGGAGACAGTGACCTTTGAATTCCAAGCAATATTCAGTTCATTGGTTATTTAATTAGTGATACAGATAGCAGCGGCTTCCTGGTAAATCGGTTTATGTCTTCATTTCCACTGGAATCAAATACTTATCAACTCTGCCCTGGCAAGGGAATTTCTTTTTCAGATTTAATTCTGAAAAAAAAAAGAGCTTTGGAATAAGAACCTAAACTTAGCCCTGGCTGTAGCTTATTAAAGCAGCCATGTCTTTTCTTGGGAACAATTCACCCTAGCAAGATCCTGGGAAAAGGGGAAAATGTGTTAAGTAAGGGCTGGGTTGATATTTTGGCATGCTTTAATGTGCCTTTTGGGAATCAGTCCTAAAGCACCCTGTATGGCCCTGTTTTCAGTGCTTAAATAGGATGAAGGATAAAGGGAATAATAAGATTAGTTCTCTCCCTACAGCAATAGTTTGTCTGTCTGTCTGTCTGTCTGTCTGCCTGTTTGTCCTCTAGAGCAGTGTTTCCCAAACTTGACAATTTTAAGGCATGAGGACTTCAACTCCCAGAATTCCATAGTCAGCAATGCTGGCTGTGGAATTCTGGGAGTTGAAGTCCACATGCCTTAAAATTGTCAAGTTTGGGAAACACTGCTCTAGAGTCTCTCTCCATTTCCATCTCTTTCATCATCTCTCTCTCTCTCTCTCTTTCTATTTCTATCATCATTATCTCTCTCCCTCTATTATCAATTATCATCATCAATTATCTATCTATCTATCTATCTATCTATCTATCTATCTATCTATCTATCTATCTATCTATCTATCTATCTATCTAATCTGTAGTACAATTCTGCAGTACACCTTGAAAACCAATTTCTTGAAATCATTAGCTCAGCAGCTTTGCTGAGAAAGAAGGCTCATAAATTTGCAAAATAAGAGATGTCCTGTGGCAAGATCTCTTTATGAATTGCAAGTCTGAAAATGAGAGAGGAGCCACAGCTTGGAAAGAATCTGGCATCCTGAATAGGATCCTGAAGTGACGCGCTCAGTCAGTTCAATTATGGCCGAGATGGTGTCCTCCAACTGGGAGACAGACAGACAGACAGACACAAATTTTTGCAAGCTCAGAACCACGCAAATATAGAAAAGAAATAAGTAAAGAAATATGAGCACAGAGAAAAGAAGATAGAAAAAAGAGAAAGAAAGAGAAGCTAAAAGAAAGAAAGGAAAGAAAAGAAAAAGAAAAGATTACAAGGAAACGTCTTATGATCGTCTCAGCTGTGGTTATAAAGATGCAGCTGGGATTTTTGTTCGTTTGTTTCTGTTGAATAAAAGCTGTGACTGTTCGTAAAGCCAGAGACAAATGATACGTCTTTCCACTTGCTCAACTGCAGAGACTCAATGGCAGTTCAAACAGTTCTCTGCTTGTGCGGTATTGTAGAACAACCGTTGTGTATTGTTCTACTTTAGTGTAACAAAATTAATGCTGCTGAACACCATGCAAGTTCCCTTAAAACTGCAATCTGGTTCAATTTTTTTCTCAACCATGCACATTTCCAGATGTGCTAGGTTGCAGTCCCCATCGGCCCTAGCCAACATGGGATACAGGGGCTCAGAGCAAGTTAAGAAAGGCTGATCTCCTGCCAAAAAGGTAAAGGTGAAGTTTACAAGGCCTTGGTAAGGCCACACTTGGAATACTGCATCCAGTTTTGGTCCCCACGATGTAAAAAAGATGCTGAGACTCTAGAAAGAGTACAGAAGGGGGTGGGACCGGGGCAAGTGCCAAGGCATGGTCCACCAGGGCAAGTACCAAGATGGCCACCACAAAATTGTACATTGGCTTCCGGCCAGCCTGGGCCAGGGCCAAGGCAGCGGGGGCTGTTCCCTCACTGTTTCCAGGATGGCTTCACAGGCCACATGAAACCAGTTTGTGGGCCGCATCCGGCCCCCGGGCCTTGTGTTTGACATGTCTGCATTAGAAGAATGAAGGTGACAGTACCATAGTATCGAAGGCCACCATTGCAGTTCCATGTGGGCATTGTTTCATGAACTCTTGATTGGACTATGACTTAATTTGACTTGACGTATGGGAGGTGCTATGGCAAGACACGTAGCTGGGCTGCCAGGAAAACTCTGGTGACTCAAAATACCGAGATTCAAAAACAGGAAGCAACGTCCCGGATGCTTAATAATCTGGAGTCTCTTAAGAACCAGAATTGAGCTCACAATACAGATAGTCCTTGACTTACAACCACAATTGTGCCCAAAATATCTATGTCTAATGAGACATTTGTTAAGTGAGCTTTGCCCCATTTTGTGGAGCACCACAACTCTGGGATTCAAGTTGTTCCATTGATTAATTGTTCTCCCTGTCAGGAAATTCCTCCTTAGGCCCAGATTGGATCTCTGTCTGAGGAACTTCCACCCATTGCTTCTTGCTGCTTCTTGCTGCAGAGAATACATTATTTCCTTCTATTTTTCAGCTGAATTGGCTTCTGTGTCAATGGCGTGCACAAATTTGCCACCACTGAGGCGAAACAACTTACACGAAGAAGAATCTCTCAGATCCCATTTGATTCCTGAAAAGATTTCCCCATTTTGCTCCCGTCGCATTTTAAAGAAGAACCACGGACATTCTCACCCATCCCTAGCAAGGGAATCCGAACAGGATAAATCTTGAACGTATTAGCACTTCGATGCTTTGGAGAGCAATAATAAGGGGCTGACAGGTGTGCCATTTCATTGACTCTGACTGGAGTGTAAATATTTACATTAACATTGATGGACAATTCAGATAGCAGGAACGTTTAAGGCTGAAATGGTTCACACCTCTATGTTATTTAGAAAGTCCCCTAGGAATTCATCTCAGTCTCCTTCTCTTGATGAGAAAGCAAGCAAAATGGTATGGCTAGAAAAGAGATTTTATACCAGCATTTACACATAGTTATTTCCAGTTAGCATTGACTATCCAAGTCAACAGATGACAAAGATGAAGAATGAAAATGGGCATTTGTTTCATGGTAAAATGTAAAAAAAAGTCAGATAAATGTAGGGTTTCTTCCAAGGGAAAAAAAAAATCAAGATAATATCTGGAGCTGCAGGATCAAAACCCTGCCCCCTTCACATGTTTGTTGCAGTTTTGTCTAGTAATGAAGGTATTATTGTACGCTAGAAAGCAGGAGATGGTGAGTTTTAATTCCGCCTTAAGTATGAAAGCTGGCTGGGTGATTTTGGACCAATCACCGGGAGACTGGGAGTTCTAGTCCTGCTTTAGACATGAAAGTTGGCCCAAAGTCACCCAGCTGGCTTTCATGCCTCAGGTAGGACTAGAACTCACTGTCTTCTGGTGATTGGCCCAAAGCCATCTTCATGAAAGCTGGCTGGGTGACTTTGGGCCAATCACCAGGAGACAGTGAGTTCCAATTCCACCTTAGGTGTGAAAACCAGCTGGGTGACCTTGGGCCAATCACCAGGAGATGGTGAGTTCTAGTCCCACCTTAAATATGAAAGTCATCTGGATGACTTTGGGTCAATCATCAGGAGAACTCCCTCCTCCAATTTTATCTCATTAAAACAACCTTGTAAGGTAGATCAGGCTGAGATATTGTAATGGGATGAAGGGTACGCAGGAGATGGTTACCAGCATCAAATTTCTGGGTGTGCAGTTAACAAATAGGCTGGTTTGGTTGCTCAACAGTGAGACACTGGTGAAGTGGGCACAGCAGTGTCTGTATTTTCTGCATCGCATGAGAAAAGCACATCTTCCTTCCCCTGTCCCTACCACTTTCTGCAGAGGGACGATTGAGAGCATCCTGTCATACAGCATCACAGTCTGGTTAAGAAGCATCACTGCTTCAGACAGGAAGGTGCAGAGAGTGGTGGGGATGGCCGGAAAGATTATTGGCAGTTCCCTCCCTTCCATCCAGGACATAGCATGTAAGTGTTGCTTGAGCAGGATCTGCAAGATTGTCCGGGACACTACACATCCTCTTCATGACCTGTTTTCCTTGTTACCTTTTGGGAGGAGGCTCCGTGGTATCTGAAGCAAAAGATCCAAATTCAGTCACAGTTTTGTTCCATACAGTATTAACCTTGTGAACTCTAAAGCTTCCTCCTTCCATTATGTATTCAAGATGGACAGTGATTAATATTTATTTGTTACTTATCTCAGGGGCTGCCATAAAGAAGAGGGAATCAAGCTATTTTCCAAAGCACCTGAAGGCAGGACAAGAAGCAACGGGTGGAAACTAATCAAGGAGAGAAGCAACCTGGAACTAAGGACAAACTTCCTGACAGTGAGAACAATTAATCAGTGGAGCAGCCTGCCTCCAGAAGCAGTAAATGCTCCAACACTGGAAGTTTTTAAGAAGAGACTGGACAGCCATTTGTCCGAAATGGTGTAGGGTTTCCTGCCTGAGCAGGTTGGACTAGATGACCTCCAATGTCCCTTCCAACTTTACTACTTTTATTATTATTACTTATATGCAGTGCTTTTTTTGTAAAAAAAAAAAAGGTGCTGCAACTCACACACTTCATACAACCCGCCCTGCCTACCCTACAAGGTTCCATCCAAAAAAGGTGCCGGAACTCCGTTCTGGGCGTTCTATGAGAAAAAAAGCCCTGTACATATGTTGCATATAGTACGTTTAAATGTGTGTTATGTATGTGTACACTTTGAGAGCAAGCAACTAAATTTCATTTTTAATGTGTGCCATTGTACCCACACTAAAAAAATGACAATAAAGCTTATCTATATCTGTCTGTGGAATGGGACCAAATATAGAAAAGAGATTGCTTTCAATAAATGTTCCAAACAAGTTGGACAATCTAGTGAAATGTCTGAATGTGGGTTCTGGTGTTCTCACACTTACAGTAGTGAAAGAGGTGGCTGTCTTTTGTTGAGCAAAGAATTCTGCAGTGGTTTGTCTTGGTGTGCTTTGCAAAGGGTAATCTTATTGGTGTTGCAAACATCCATCTGACCACTAGAGGGCTAGAAAGGGAAGTTTTATATCTGTGTGCTGCCCTCTGGTGATCACTGAGAGTTTTGCAAATTCACACACACAGCAGGGTTAATCAATGGAAGAGAAGCAGATTTAATATTGCCTCAGTGAACCCCTTAGAGCAGGGGTAGGCAACCTCGGCTCTTTTATGACTCATAGACTTCAACTCCCAGAATTCCTGAGTCAGCATGGCTCAGCTTGGAAACCTCTCCCTTTCCCCTCAGCATAGCTGACTCAGGAATTCTGGGAGTTGAAGTCCATGAATCATAAAAGAGCCGAGGTTACCTACCCCTGCCTTAGAGATTTCACTCCTCTCACTGGCAGTCAGAAATCAGGGAGTTGGCAGGAAGAAGTGAGACTTCTAACAACTAATGTCTTTTGCTACTTCAGAGTGATCTAAATTAACTTTAAAGCACTCCTGAGTATTGTTTTAATGGCACAGCTGACCGAGAAGGAATTGAAAAACTGATTGTTAAAGGAACAAACCTTTATGAAAACCGGAGACCAATTCTTAGCTTTATGGACAATACCAGTCTAAAAGTTAATCCAGTACTAAAAGGATGACTTAAATTGCTGATCTGAAAAAAAATAAAATAAAGAAAAAAAATATGCTCTTGTAAATGGGCTGACTTTAAAGCCTGAAAGGATGCCACCTAGCTTTAGTAGCTGAACAGACCAATATGAATCCCCTCCACCCTGAAAAAAGATAACCCAGTTTGTCACAGTAATATCAAACAGACAGAGTTGCTGATAAGCAGCTCTATTGTGACTGCAAAGAAACACGGTTGCAGGACTTGGGTTTGGCTAGTCTAAAGAAAAGAAGAAATAGGGGAGACATGATAGCAGTATTCAGTATCTGAGGGGCTGCCACAAAGAAGAGGTGGTCATGTTATTCACCATAGGGAAGAACGAGAAACAACGGTTGGAAACTGATCAAGGAGAGAAGCAACCTGGAATTAAGGAGAAACTTCCTGACAGTGAGGACAATTAACCAGTGGAACAGCTTGCCTCCAGAAATCGTGGGTGCTCCATCACTGGAGATTTTTAAGAACAGACTGGACAGTCACTTGTCTGAGATGGTATAGGTTCTCCTGCTTGAGCAGGGGGCTGGACTAGAAGACCTCCAAGGTCCCTTCCAGATTCTATTCTATTCTATACTATTTTTATGACTTTTTCTGCCACAGTTGTTAAGTGAATCATGGCAGTTCTTAAGTGAATCATGCAGTCATTAAGCAAATCTGGCTATCCCCATTGATTTTGTTTATCAGAAGCCTGCTAGGAAGATTGCAAATAATGATCCTGAGACTCTTAAAAAAGCTGTAATTGTCATCAGTGCATGTTGGTTGTCAAGTACCCAGATTTTGATCCTGTTAGGATGCTGTGATACGGTCGCAAGGACGAGGACCAGTTATAGATCACCATTTCCAATGCTATTTTAACTTCAAATGGTCTCTAAATGAATGGTTGTAAACCGAGGACTGCCTGTATATCTTTCACCGGAGTTCCCCAAAAATGTTAAAACGGTTGCCTCTTCTCTGAAGCAGCGTAGCCTTGCTATCTTTTTCTTAAATTAATTTCAAAACTTGGAAGGGGAAGAGGTTTTGCTATTTCCTCCTCCCTCTTCTTCGTTGCTTTCTTTAGTGTGTATGGTTAGTTCCTGAAATAAGGGCTGCTTTTTCTAACTGTCAACTAAATTGTATTACGATTTTGGCTGAAAAGCTATAGAAAAATATTCTTACGAAGGTCAAAAGAATTATATTTCCACATTAAAAAAACAACAACCTTGGTCAGTGACTTGCTAGGGGCTTATAAAATTTCTCCTGAGGTGTCATCACAGGACTCTCTCCTCTTTTAAGCAAAGCCATGCAATTTTTTTTTTGCTTTCCAGCATTTCCTATGTTTCAAAGCATTTGACAAATAATTCCGTATTTGCCATTGTTCTTTTTTTCCTGGTAGAAAATCTTCAAGCCCCATTGCCTTTTCTTTTTTTAAAAAACAAAGAGATGAGATTTGTGGAAAGGAACACCCTTTCATTTTTTTTTTGCAAAGATTGTTTTAGGAAGTCAGATTTTTGTGAATTCCCACTGCTGTTTTGCATTGGCTCAGCAGGTGTCAGCACCAAGCTGACCTGGGGTGATCCTGAAAAAAACCTAAACAGAGCAGAGCTAATTGTTATGGGGGAGAGAGAGAAATTCTAAGAAATGATAGTCCATGTAGAAATAGATCAATATTTTTCAACCTCACTCAGTCTGGTGAATTCTGGGAGTTGAAGTCCAAACATCTTAAAGTTGCTGAGTTTGAAAAATACTAAGTAGATGAAGTTATTGGATGCTGTGCTAAATTGGAAAGGACTTTCACTTAAATTCAGTTTCATATAATGGCAGAACAAAAAGAAGGAGAAGGAGAAGGAGAAGAAGAAGAAGAACCTGTGCAATTTTAAGAGGTGTGGGAAGACGCCCCCCCAGAGAAGGAAATATTAAAAGGGCAGAAAAATATATTTCCTCAAAGGATCTTAAAGAGGCAGAAAAGCATGCCCAGTTTTCTTAATAGCCCCAAGTCTCCCTCCCCCAAGCAGAAACCAGCTCTGTAGAAATGCAGATGTAAACCCTTCAGGAAGATTGAAGCTAGAAGATTAAGAAGACAAAGACACCTAAAATCTACATACCCCACCCAAACTCTAAGACAGGACATAATAGGATTAACCCACAGATGCCAAAGGGACGCAGGTCAAAATTCATGCCACAGGAACAACTCCACATAAAAAGCTCTAGAGGGTATAAAAAACCACTCCATACATGTGCTCACTCTCTTTTCTTCCAGAGCCATCTTTCTGTCTGGCTCTCCTCTTCAATAAACTGCAACCTTCTTCCTAAAGCAGTTGCCATGTTGTTTATTCCTGGCTTGGACTGAACCACGATGAAGACTTTTCCTTCAAAAGAGGTATGGATTTCAACTCCCAGAATTCCCCAGCCAGCATATCATATCATAGCTGGCTGGGGAATTCTGGAAGTAGAAGTTCAGACGCCTTAAAATTGCTCAGTTGAGAAAAACTGGAATAGAAACACTGGAATTACAGAATAACAGAACAGAATAACAGAGTTGGAATGGACTTTGGAGGTGATCTAGCTCAACCTCCTGCTCAACCAGGAAACTCTATACCATTCCAAACAAGTGGCTGTCCAGTCTCTTCTTAAAAGTCTCCAGTGATGGAGCACCCACGACTTCTGGAGGCAGGTTGTTCCACTGATTAATTGTTCTTACTGTTAGGAAATTTTTCCTTTAGTTCTAGGTTGCTTCTCTCCTTGATTAGTTTCCATCCATTGTTTCTTGTCTTGCCTTTGGGTGCTTTGGAAAATAGGTTGACCTCCCCTCTTCTTTGTGGCAGCCCTTCAAATATGGTGACATTTGACAAATATTGTGAGCAGTTGGGTTAAAAAAAAACTGCTGCAGTCTTTTTCTGTATATCTCATCTAACAGGAAATGGAGTGGATTTGCTTTAGAGTGTACCAAATCACCTGAAGTGAACTGCAGGAAAGGAAGAGGTGTACAAATTCCAGAAAAGAGGAATTAGTGATAAGGAGTCTGTTTTTGCAAACTCAGCTATGAGGGTTTTTTCCCCCCTCTCCTTTTCAGAGCTTTGAAGGATGGCCCCTGTCTACCTCATTACACTGCAATGAAACTTTATTGTTCCCTAGTCCTCTTGATTTTTAAGCTTTATGAGAAGCATATTGGAAGGGTAAAAAATAAAAATAAAAATGAAATGAACTCCTGTCAAAGCAGAAAAGCCAAAACAGCAGACACTTATCTGCGAATCTGGAAAAGATTGAATGGAGATGAAGTCCTGGAAGCTCATCAGAAGCGTGGGTCAGGATAAATCTGCCCTGGTTTACTGTCTTCTCTAAGTAAGAGAAGTATTCTGCCCTGTCAGTTTTTTTTCCCCTCCAACTGATTTTTCCCCTTTAAAAGATCTGCAAAGCAAAGAAGAAAGAAAAAGAAAGAAAGGAAAGAAAGGAAGGAAGAAAGAAAGAAAGAAAGAAAGAAAGAAAGAAAGAAAGAAAGGAAGGAAGGAAAGATTGAGTCTGATTTTGTTGCTCACTTTCTTTATCTTTCGGTGGCTTTTCCGATGAAATGGTCTTCTGGTGCTCAAATCTAACAGCTAATTTGGTGTAGTTGTTAAAAGCTCAAGGCTAGAAATCAGAAGTCCTGGCTTAAGGCATGAAAGCTGGATGGATGACTTTCACCAGGAGATGGTGAGTTCTAATCCTGCCTTAGACTTGAAAGCTGGCTGGATGACTTTGGGCCAATCACCAGGAGATGGTGAGTTCTAGTCCTGCCTTAGACTTGAAAGCTGGCTGGATGACTTTGGGCCAATCACCAGGAGATGGTGAGTTCTAGTCCTGCCTTAGACATGAGAGCTGGCTGGATGATTATGGGCCAATCACCAGGAGATGGTGAGTTCTAGTCTTGCCTTAGGCATAGAAGCTTGCTGGGTGACCTTAGACCAGGGGTAGGCAACCTTGGTTCTTTTATGATTTGTGGACTTCAACTCCCAGAATTCCTGAGGCAGCCATGCTGAGGGGACAGGGAGAGGTTTCCAAGCTGAGCCATGCTGGCTCAGGAATTCTGGGAGTTGAAGTCCATGAGTCATAAAAGAGCCAAGGTTGCTTACCCCTGCCTTAGACCCTCCTCCTCCTCTTCTTCTTCTCCTCCTCTTCTCCTCCTCCTCCTCCTCCTCCCCCTCTTCTTCTTCTTCTTCTTCTTCTTCTTCTTCTTCTTCTTCTTCTTCTTCTTCTTCTTCTTCTTCTTCTTCTTCTTCTTCTTCTTCTTCTTCTTCTTCTTCTTCTCCTCATCATCATCATCATAAAAAGTCTCTATGCAGTGTTGGCTCATATCTCAGGAACAGAATTCTATATAACTTGTTCAAGCTTATTTTGGATTTGCTTTATACAGAAATTATATAATTCTATGTGAGTTATATAGAAAATTGCTAGGTTTCTATATGCAGGATATGCAGCCCTGGGAAGGATTCTTAATTACTAATTCTCTTCCCTTCCCTTCTCCTCTCTTTTTCCTTTATATCCAATCCTATTCCCCCTCTCCCCTCCCCTCTCTTCATTTTCCAAAGCACCAGAAGGCAGGACAAGAAGTAATGGGTGAAAGTTCATTAGAGATACAACTTAGAAATAATTAGAAAATTTCCTCTCAGTCAGAACAATTAATTGGTGGAAGGGCTTGCCTCCCAAAGTTGTGGGCGCTCCATCACTGGACGTTTTCAAAAAGAAACTGAACAGCCGTTTGTCCAGGATAGTGTAGGTTCTCCTGCTTGAGCAGGGGGTTGGACTAGAAGACCTCCAAGGTCCCTTCCAACTCTTATGATTCTACATTCTATATTTGCCCAAAGCAAGTAAGGAAAATAGATAACCCAGCAGAAAACCATCTTATATTGCTTGCTTGGTTCCCTCCCCCACTCTTTCCATTTTAACTGTAAATTCCCCAGGATAATCTGACACTGGGTGGACTCTACACCTAAATAAATAAATAAATAACCCAACTCTTATCAAATGCAAGTGGCAGGAAGTAACTGGCTTCAGCTGTACTGCAAAGTAAGGTGTTTTATGATCTTGCAGGCAGATGCTCAGCCACAATGCAGAGTCCAAAATATAATTTTCTCCTAATCGAGCACGGTTCATTCTAGTGCCCAGAAAGAAGCAAGGGACAGATACAACTATGAAGATAGACAATATCAAAATTTAGAATCAGTAGTGTTTGACTTGAAATGTGCCAAGTCAGGTCTCCCTGAGAAAGAGATATTTTTTTTTCTTCTCAAAACCAGTGGGTGAACTGAAACAACTCCTGTGGCTGGCTGCAGCTTGCCTGCAGTGCTACAGTATGAAAATATTTGCTCTTTAGCCTAAATATAGATCTGAGAACAGCCTCATTAGTTAATATTTCATACAGAATGCATAAAGGGAGAGCAAGTTGGTTCTGGCCATAACTAGCTGACTGCTTGAATCCTAATGAACTCACACATTCTGCAGTTTACAAGCCAGTCACTGGACCTGGAGGAATAAGCGATTCATCGGCCCCTTTAAGCAAAATTCCGGTCTCTCTTAAATTACTTAGATGGAATCCCCAAAGAATTTATACACAGAGACAGGTGATTTTGATTAGAAGCTCAGCTTCAACACCCTGCATAGCTGGAAGAGGATCTAGGGCACAGGGGAAGAAAAGGAGAAGGAATGGAGCATTTTACATTTTTTCCCCTGAATTACAAAAACTTTTCAAACATCTCAAGGTTTGGATTTTCATTAGATAACAATAGCAATAGCGCTTAGACTTATATACCGCTTCATAGTGCTTTACAGCAGGGTCTAACTCTAAGCGGTTTGCAGAGACAGCATATTGCACCCTCATTTTATCGACCTTGAAATGATGGAAGGCTGAGTCAACCTTGAGCCGGTCAGGGTCGAACCCCTGGCTGTGGGCAGAGTTAGCCTGCAATACTGCAGTCTAACTACTACGCCACCGTGGCTCAGTGATGGTTTCTGTACTTTGAGAGAGCGGCATGGTGAACGAGTGGTGAAGACACTCCTACACGGAAGGCTGAGAGTTCAGTCCTAGGTAGCAGCAGATATTTCTTTCCTAGGATACAAATTAAAAATATCTGCTGTGAGCTTCATGTAGGTGACAGGAAGGGCATCCAGCCTATAAATTCTCAGCCCCATCCAATTGTCCTAACTCTACCCTGAATTAAGGGATTACAGGGTTGTAAAAGAGAGAAGGTCAGAAGGTGTCAAAAGGTGATCATGTGACCCTGGGACATTGCAACTGTCATAAATACCTGCCAGTTGCCAAGCAACTGGTTTTTGATCATGTGACCACGAGGATCCTGCAACGGTTGTAAGTGTGAAAAACAGTCCTAAGTAATTTTTTTTCAGTGCTGTTGTATCTTGAACAGTCATGAAATGAATGCTTTTAAATTGAGGACAACCTAATAAATGCATGGGTCTGCATTTGTTTTTAGTTAGGCTTCTTTTTGTTATCACAGGCTTATAATGTTTTTGATTTAGCATTCCTATACTTTTTCTGCCCTCTGCATAACGTTGCTCATTCCTAAAGGGAATGGAGGCCTGTCTCGCATGCATGTGTAAATTTGTGTTGCTTCCATTTGTGGTGCTTCCACACCACAGATGTGTGGTGTGCACACCACACATCTGTGCCATCTAAACATAGGTCAGCCCTTCATCATTTGACAATCGGTTCCTTTGGGAACTACAGTTACCAAAATTCCCAGCTCATACGGACTAAGATTTATGGTCTTTACCAGGAGTGCCCCAGATTAAGTATCTGAAGCTTGGTAGTCTGTGATTAAATAACATTAACTGGTTATGTCCATGAATCACCCCCTGATCAATAGGGACACAGGTTCCTGAGCTGCCTAAGGCCAAAAGGTGCTCAAGTCAGCTGATTGTCCTTCTTTTTACACGGTGATTTTTGGAGGTTTTTTTTTTGGGGGGGGTTCTAAGCTGCTTCTACCTTTATGTAAGTTTTCCAAACATAGTGACAGGCAATAACAGTAAGTATTAAGCTTAATAAGTCAGAAGAAGGAATCCGCCTGATATACTAGCTCTGCTTAATGAAAAAGACCTGTAGTGAAAAGCTTAAGCTTATAAATCAAAGAAAATGATTTTAGAAGACTCTAGCAATTCCGTAAGCCAAGATTAACTTTATTAAACCTGGGAAGACGACCGTATTTGCTTCCTTGGCAGCCAGTGAAAATTAACAGGTTAATACATAGGCTTCTATAGAAGGCGCTTTTCATTACTCTTTGCCTGATTAGAATGTTACGGGGGATATGATAGCATTGTTCAAATTCTCTGAAGAATAGAAAAGCAAGACTCATCTTTCTATCATTCCAGACCTATGGAGGACAAACTTTGGCGAATGCTAGGAAAAACTTCCCGAACAATTATAGCACTATGGGTAGTCCTAAACTTACAACCGTTTGTTTAATGACTGTTCAAAGTTACAACAGCATTGGGAAAAGTGACTTATGACCGTTTTTCACATTTATGACCATTGCAGCATTCCCATGGTCAGGGGTAGGTAACCTTGGCTCTTTTATGACTCGTGGACTTCAACTCCCAGAATTCCTGAGCCAGCATAACTCAGCTTGGAAACCTCTCCCTTTCCCCTCAGCATGGCTGGCTCAGGAATTCTGGGAGTTGAAGTCCACGAGTCATAAAAGAGCCAAGGTTGCCTACCCCTGACCATGGTCATGTGATCAAAATTCAGAGGTTTGGCAACTGGTTCATATTTATGACGGTTGCAGTGTCCTGGAGTCACGTTTTGTGATCTCCTGACAAGCAAAATCAATGGGGAACCCAGATTCACTTAACAACTGGGTTACTAGCTTAACGGCTGCAGTGATTCACTTAGCAACGGTGGCAAGAAAAGTCGTAAAATGAGGCAAAAATCACTTGACACATCTCAACAACAGAAATGTTGGGGTCCATTGTGGTCATAAGTTGAGGACTACTTGTACCAACAGAAGAGAATATTTGTAGCTTAGGGTTGAGCTGTGTGGTCCTTGATGTTCCCTGTGTTCGATTGTTTTCTTGAAGACGTTTCAATACTCAACCAGGTAAACTCTTCAGGGTTAAAAGGAGTAGAGTTTGCCCTCTGTTTATATTGTTTGATTGTTTGTCTGAGTTGATAGTTCCTTGATCCAACACCCAGATAAGCAGAGATCAAAATTAACACTAGCTCAACAGCTAAGCTGTAAACAGCAACCCAATCAAGGAACTACTGACTCAGACAATCAAACAGTAAACAACAGCCTAGTCAAGTATGGATCTTGGAGTCTGAGTGGACAATCACATAAATATGAGCCAGCAGTGTGCCGCAGCTGCCAAAAAAGCCAACACAGTGCTAGGCTGCATTAACAGAGGGATAGAATCAAGATCACGTGAAATATTAATATCACTCTTCAATGCCTTGGTAAGGCCACACCTGGAATACTGCATCCAGTTTTGGTCACCACGATGTAAAAAAGATGTTGAGACTCTAGAAAGAGTACAGAGAAGAGCAACAAAGATGATTAGGGGACTGGAGGCTAAAACATATAAGGAACGGTTGCTAGAATTGGGTATGTCTAGTTTAACGAAGAGAAGGACAAGGGGGGACATGATAGCAGTATTCCAATATCTCAGGGGCTGCCATAAAGAAGAGGGAATTAAGCTATTTTCCAAAGCACCTGAAGGCAGGACAAGAAGCAACGGGTGGAAACTAATCAAGGAGAGAAGCAACCTAGAACTAAGGAGAAACTTCCTGACAGTGAGAACAATTAATCAGTGGAACAGCCTGCCTCCAGAAGCAGTAAATGCTCCAACACTGGAAGTTTTTAAGAAGAGAATGGACAGCCATTTGTCCGAAATGGTGTAGGGTTTCCTGCCTGAGCAGGGGGTTGGACTAGATGACCTCCAAGGTCCCTTCCAACTTTACTACTATTACTATTACTAGAAGTGTTGATACCACTTTAAAAGGCCTTGGTAAGGCCACACATGGAATACCGCATCCAGTTTTGATCACCGCGATGTAGAAAAGAGGTTGAGATTCTGGAAAGAGTGCAGAGAAGAGCAACAGAGATAATTAGGGGACTGGAGGCTAAAACTTATGAAAAATGGTTACAGGAATTGAATATGTCTAGCCTAGTGAAAAGAAGGATTAGAGATGACATGATAGCAGTGTTCCAATATTTGAGGGGCTGCCACAAAGAAGAGGGAGTCAAGCTATTATCCAAAGCAACCTGGAATTAAGGAGAAACTTCCTAACAGTGAGGACAATTAACCAGCGGAACAGCTTGCCTTCAGATGTTGTGGGTGCTTCATCACTGAAGGTTTTTAAAAAGAGCAGCCACTTGTCTGAAATGATCTAGGGCAGGGGTAGGCAACTTTGGCTCTTTTATGACTCTTTTCCCTCAGCATGGCTGGCTCAGGAATTCTGGGAGTTGAAGTCCATGAGTCATAAAAGAGCCAAGGTTGCCTACCCCTGATCTAGGGACTCCTGCTTGAGCAGGGGGCTGGACTAGAAGACCTCCCAGCTCTATTCTTATTCTTATTATTGCATTCATATCAGAAGCACAGAGGCACTGCTGAATTGAAAGGATTAGCCAGTGACGTCACCATTGATCTGGGGACACCCAGTTCCTGGCAGAAGCTGGAGAGAAGGTCAGGAACTCACCCCACCCCTTGGCAACTCTCAGGTCTTGAATACGGGCTTGCTAACCTCCTGCCTAGCATTCCAGCCACTCAAGCCACTGTGTTCCTCACTGGATCTACTGTCAAACTGTTTCTACCATAAGGAAGTGTTTCGTGATGTTCAGTTGCACGAATAAGTTCTTGTGACTTAACCTCTGTGGAGATTCTCAGGTCATGGTTGTTCCAAAGGTGCAAGGAGTATATATCCTTCCATTCCTCTTCATCTGGTTTTGGTCACCATATCACAAAAAAGATGTTGAGAGTTTGGAAAAAGTTCAGAGAAGAGCAACTAAGATGATCAAAGGCCTGGAGACTAAAACATATGAAGAATGGCTGCGGGACTTGGGTTTGGCTAGTCTAAAGAAAAGAAGAAATAGGGGAGACATGATAGCACTGTTCCAGTATCTGAGGGGCTACCACAAGGCAGAGAGGGTCCCATTGTTCACCAGAGGGTAGGACAAGAAACAACAGTTGGAAATTGACCAAAGAGAGAAGCAACCTGGAACTAAGGAGAAACTTTCTGACAGTGAGGACACTCAACCAGTGGAACAGCTTACTCCCAGAAATCGTGGGCGCTCCATCCCTGGAGATTTTAAAGAGGAGACTGGACATTCATCTGTCTGAGATGATGTAGGTTCTCCTGCTTGAGCAGAGGGCTGGACTAGAAGACCTCCAAGGTCCCTTCCAGTTCTATTCTATTCTATTTCAGTTTCTTGGATGAGAAGCGAATGTCTTCAAAGAAAAACAAGAAAGTCCAGTTGCGTCCTAAAAAAGCACCTTTGGGACAACCATGAACTGGATGACTGAGAATCTCCATCGTTTAGCTATGCGGGAGTATTTATTTATTTATTTATTTATGAGACTTATATACTGCTTTAAGTGCAAGCACTCTCTAAGCAGTGTACACCAGTAAGCAATGTATATATATATTTACATTGCTCCCAACAATCTGGGTCCTCATTTTACCTACCTCGGAAGGATGGAAGGCTGAGTCAACCTTGAGCCGGTGAGATTTGAACCGCTGACGTGCTGAACACAGTCAGCTAAAGTGGCCTGCAGTACTGCATTCTAACTGCTGCGCCACCTCAGCTCTTGTATAAGTATAAGTATAAGCTGATTTCCAGCAAAAATTGTAACTACCGTAACGGGGCAGAAAAAAACCGTGCAGCCAGAAGTCTCCACACACATTTGCGCTACTCACGTGATCCTGACAGCACAGATAAGTCTCCAAATGGCATCAATGACTCTCTAAAAGAATGCAAATTATCAACTGTCTGCAAGGAGTATAAATCCTTCCGTTCCCCACCATCCAGTCAGAGCTGAAGAAGCTTCTTGGATGAGAAGCGAAACGTCTTCAAAGAAAAACAAGGAAATCCAGTAGCTTCCTGAAAAAAGCACTTTTGGGACTTGCGACTTAACATTTCTGGGCCTTTCAGCCTAGGACAATAAAGAATAAATTGAGAATTCCTCCAATTTTTTCCTCCTTCCCTTTCATTTCCCATATTCTGTCATCCTTTTGTAAGATTAAACGTACTTGGATTCTGCAGTCTCTATTTTTAACGCAATCGCAGGAAGATTTTTCTTAATAGACTTCCTTCGGTAAGTGTGATTCTTTTCATTTGATCTGTACATTTTTGCACCGAGGTTTCCACTGAGGAACTTGAGCTGCAAAATTTAGAAAAATGTAAATATTGAAATGTAATTGCATTACATTCTGCAGATTGCTTGGCAAAGTGCAAATTAGATTGGTCTGCATTAAAATGCAAAGCGAAAGCATTTCTTTGCCATTCCAATTACAGCGCTCACCCTCCATAGGGACTGGGCATGTATAAATTGTTTTGCCTTTGCCCGTTGGTGCCAGTAGAAAATCTTGTAGCTTGCAGGGATATAGAAGTTAACCGTCCAAAACAACACGAACACAACAACACCTAAAACCATGGTAAAATAAAGTATATGGTTGGTTGGTGTTAAGTATATATTTGCATGACTAGAAGGGATGAAAATATTAATATATATGCAAATATTGAATAGAGAGACATGAGTTTTCTTGTTGCAGCTTCTGCAGTGTTCCCAACAGCAGAACAGAACAGATTGGCTTCAGAAGTTCATCACTGGAAGCTTTCAAGAAGAGACTGGAGTGCCATCTGTCAGAAATGTGTATGGTCTCCCGCTTAAATAGAATAGAATAGAGCTGGAAGGGATCTTGGAGGTCTTCTAGTCCAGCCCCCTGCTCAAGCAGGAGAACCTATACCATCTCAGACAGGTGATTGTGCAATCTCTTCTTGGAAATCTCCAGTGATGGAGCGCCCACGATTTCTGGAGGCAGGTTGTTCCACTGGTTGATTGTTCTCACTGTCAGGAAGTTTCTCCTTAATTCCAGGTTGCTTCTCTCCTTGATAAGTTTCCAACCATTGTTGGGTGGGGGGTTGGACTAGATGACCTACAAGGTCCCTTCCAACTTTGTTATTTTATATCCTAGATGTCAAGGCCATTGAAGGAGACGATATTCCCCATCCCCATCTTCATTTTCAGAAGAGGCTAGTTTTGCTGATGTTATTTTAGATTCTTCATGAACATTTTAAGAAAGTCAAAAAAGTGAGGATCAGATCAAAATCAAAATAATTTTTAAAAGCAAGCGAGCAAGCAAGCAATGATTGTTTTAGAAAGCTTGATAGAATCTTGAAGCTCAGGACTGTCCAATTTTTGTTAAGTTGAGGGCCACATCAGTTTTGTTGAACTAGCTATTCAGTATTCATACTAAGGATTTAAATGATTGATAAAATCAAGTACATTATTAACCTCATTGTTGTATTTCAGACACAGATGGAGATGACAAATAAGGTTGTAGTAAAAGATAAGCAAAGGGGTGGCCATTGTAAATAGCAGTTCAGAGTTGTTTTTACAAGAATTCTTTTCCCAAAGTCTTTAATCTTGGTTCATTCCGAGAATCCAAATATGGTTAGCCAATCAAATGTTAGAATGTCTCTTTTGAGTTCTTTTTTTTTTGAAGATGGGGCTGTATTATTTCTCAACTACACCACACTTGATACACAATGGTCTTCTGGTGATTGGCTCAAAGTCACCCAATCAGCTTTCATGGCTAATGTGGAACTAGAACTCACAACGTTTGGTGATTGGCCCAAAATCACTCAAGCAACTTTAATGGCTAAGGTGGGACTAGATCTCATGATCTTCTGGTGATTGGCTCAAAGTCACCCATCCGGCTTCCATTTCTAAGGAAGGACTAGAATTCACCATCTCCTGTAATTGGCCCAAAGTCACCCAGCTGCCTTTCAAGCCTAAGGCAGGACTAGAACTCACAGTCTCCTGGTGATTGGCCCAAAGTCACCCACCCGGCTTTCATTTCTAAGGCAGGACTAGACCTCACCATCTCTTGTAATTGGCCCAAGTCATCCATCCGGCTTTCATGCCTAAGACGGGACTAGAACTACCTAGATTTAATTTAATTATATTTCTCTCCTTTTCTTATCTCATACTTTAGTTCTGTTGGCTTTCTATTACTTGCTTCTTTTTAGCACATTGCATCATTGTGCTTAGCTCACAAGAAAATAGCATGAGTGGGCAGGTATAAGCTTTTTCAGGGTGCACTGAAAAATTTACATTGCCTTTGGCATTAAATTAATATTAATAATTTCATCCATGTCCACCTTTGCTGGAGAATTAAAGGGACCACGAGAGCTTCTTAATCTGCAGAATTACTTGACAGGTATCAAAGGCCAAATACTATGGTATCAAGTTAAAATAAAGATATTGTGACGGGAAGCTAATCTATCTGGAATGCGGATCTCCCATTCATTAAATCCTTTGTTCCCTAAATGTCTTTTTTTTTAATATGATGCAGCTTTAGAAGATCCAGTTTTTTCTCTCTGGATTGCTGGGAATCTGGGAATCTATAGTCTACGTAATTGTAGAGTACAGGAAGTCCTCAACTTACAACAGTTCATTAGAGACCATTCAAAGTTACAATTGCATTGAAAAAAGTGACCGTTGCACCATCCCCATGGTCACGTGATCAAAATTCAGACATTTGGCAACTGGCTCATATTTATGACGGTTGCGGTGTCCCAGGGTCACGTGATCCCCTTTTGTGACCTTCTGACAAGCAAAATCGATGGGGAAACCAGATGGATTTAACAACCATGTCACTAACTTAACAACTGCAGTGGTTCACTTAACAACTGTGGCAAGAAAGGTCGTAAAATGGGGCAAAGTTCACTTAACAAATGTTTAACCTAACGACAGAAATTTTGGGCTCAATTGTGGTCGTAAATCGAGAACTTACCTGTACCCAGGTTTGGGAAGGGATTTCAAATATTTTGATGGCTCATTACACTATTTATATTATAATTAGGAAATCTGAAGCCATTATCAATATATTTTTGTACTCTCTGGAGCTAAAGTCTCTGGAATGTGTGTCTACTATGCAAATATCATCTGCAAGGCTATCTGGAAATGTAAAAGATGGCTGAAAATTATTAAAATTTCAGCAGCTGTGAAGGGGGAGCATTTTTCTTCCTTCCTGCATGGAAGTCTCCTCCAGGTACCACATAGCTTTAATATAGCTTTGGTTTCTTTCTTTTTTTGTAGCTGATTTTGTCTGAAATTAGCCAGCTCAGAGATTGGATTGACTCATTAACTAGGTTAACTCATTAACTATAAACAGCTTAATAATGGCCACCTACTCAGAACTAGCCATCAGTTAGAACAGAGCTGGAAGGGACCTTGGAGGTCTTGTAGTCTAACCCCTTGCTCAAGCAGGAGACCCTATAGCAGTGATGGCAAACCTTTTAGAGACCGAGTGCCCAAACTGCAACCCAAAACCCACTTATGTATCATCAGGTGCCAGGTGGGTGTGGCCCACTGGGGGGGCGTGGCCGTGGTGGTCATGCAAAATGGGTGGTGTGACCAAGGTGGGCATGGTCACCTCGATGTTCCTTGTGGGCAGGGACTCCTGTGGGGGCCGGACACGGTTGAGGGAGATCCAGGGGGTCTCGGGTGGGCGGGACAGTGGGTCCTATGGAGAGAGGGGAGGCGAGGCAGGGCAGGGGTGCCATTGTTGCAGGCAAGGTGATGCAGGGGCCAGGGCAGCTGCTGCCTGACACCATCGCCCCCCCCACACAGAGGCCAGCGAGCGCATGGGGGCCGACAGTGTCTGTCAGCAGCCACAGCTTGCCAGCCCCTCAACTGGCACACTCTAGGGCTCTGCAGCCCGCTGCCAGCAATTCAGAGAAGCCACCTCTGAGCTCGACGGCCGGCCGACAGCTGAGGAGGCGATGCAGTGGGTCGTGCCTGGGAAAAGGAGAGCATGCAAGGCCAGGAGGGATGGGACGGGGGAGGGGGGAGGGAGGAAAACCAGCCGTGCTGGGATGCATCTGGCCATGTGGGACCTTGGCAAGTTAGTGGGCGGCTGCTTGAAGAGGGATGGTTGCCATCTCCAGGGCATAGCGCACGTGCCCACAGAGAGGGCTCTGTGTGCCACCTCTGGCACACGTGCCATAGGTTCACCACCACTGCCCTATACCATTTCAGAAATGACTGTCCAGTCTTTTCTTAAAAACCTCCAGTGATGAAGCATCCACAACTTCTGAAGGCAAGCTGTTCTACTGGTTAATTATTCTCACTGTTAGGAAGTTTCCCCTTAATTCCAGATTGCTTCTCTCCTTGATTAGTTTCTATCCGTTGTTTCTTGTTGTGTCTTCTGGTGCTTTGGAAAATAGGTTGACCCCCTCTTCTTTGTGGTAGCCCCTCAAAGAGTGCTATCATGTCCCCCCGAGTCCTCCTTTCCTCCAGACTAGCCATACCCAGTTCTTCATATGTTTTTGTCTCCAGGCCTTTAATCATCTTAGCTGCTCTTTGCACTTTTTCCAAAGGCTCAACGTCTTTTTTGTAATGTGGTGACCAATACTGGACGCAGTATTCCAGGTGTGACTTTACAAAGGCTTTATAAAGCAGTACTAATACTTCACATGATTTTGATTCTATGCCTCTGTTTATACAATCCAGGACCGTATTAACTTTTTTGACTGCTGCCGCACACTTCTGGCTCATGTTTAAGTGATTGTCCACTAGGACTCCAAGGTCCGTCTCACATTTACTGTTTTTGAGCCAGGTTTCACCTAATCCACGACACCTACGACTTCTGGAGGCAGGTTGTTCCACTGATTAATTGTTCTAATGGTTAGGAAATTTCTCCTTAGTTCTAGGTTGCTTCTCTCCTTGATTAGTTTCCATCCGTTGCTTCTTGTCCTGCCTTCAGGCGCTTTGGAGAATAGCTTGACTCCCTCTTCTTTGGGGCAGCCCCTGAGATGTCACCCCTAGTCCTCCTCTTTGTTAGACTAGATTTACCGAATTCTTGCAACCATTCTTCATATGTTTTAGCCTCCACTCCCCTAATCATCTTTGTTGCTTTTCTCTGAAGTCTCAACATCATTTAATATCATGGCGACCAAAACTGGATGCAGTATTCCAACTGTGGTCTTACCAAGACATTACAGTGATACTAACACTTCACATAATCTTGATTGTATCCCTCTGTTAATGCAGCCTAGGATTGTGTTGGCTTTTTTGGCAGCTGCAGCACAATGCTGACTCATATTTAAGTGATTGTCAATATCTTGGTGATTTTCTTCATATTTAAGTGATTGTTTGCCAGCCATGTGGGGCTTGACAAGAATCCAGTGGTCATGTTTGGGCCTAGCCCTGTGGTCATGAGATGTTCTGGTGGGAACTGTATCACAAGAACCTTCAGAGAGCCACATGTTGTATCCCTGATTTGTTTCAGCATCCATTAATCCTGGAGGGCTTCTACTAGAGTCATGTTCTTGCATTTCTGCCTGATTTTCCTGTCTATCAGAGAGGGATGAGCTAGATAAGGGCTCTCCAAACGTGGTGACTTTAAGACCTGCGGATTTCAACTCATAGAATTCCCAAGCCAGCATAGCTCACTGAGGAATTCTGGGAGCTGAAGTCCACAAGTTTTAAACATCTATGGAGATTCTCAGTCATCCAGGTCATGGCTGTCCCACTGAAGAAGCTTCTTGGACGAGAAGTGAAACATCTTCAAGGGAAAAACAAAGTCCAGTTGCCTTTTGAAAAAAGTACCTTTGGGACACAAGTCTTAAAGTTGCCAAGTTTGAAGACTCCTGAGCTAGATGATCTTGGTGGCCTATCCCACCTTGTTGTTGTTAGTTGCAAAGTCGTGTCCAACCCATCGCGACCCCATGGACAATGTTCTCCAGGCCTTCCTGTCCTCTATCATCTTCTGGAGTCCATTTAAGCTCACGCCTACTGCTTCAGTGACTCCATCCAGCCACCTCATTCTCTGTCGTCCCCTTCTTCTATTGCCCTCAATCTTTCCCAGCATCAGGCTCTTCTCCAGTGAGTCCTTCCTTTTTATTAGGTGGCCAAAGTACTTGAGTTTCAACTTCAGGAAGAACAGTCAGGGTTGATCTCCTCTAGGACTGACTGGTTTGATTGCCTTGCAGTCCAAGGGACTCGCAGGAGTCTTCTCCAGCACCATACTTCAAAGGCCTCAATTCTTTGGCGCTCAGCCTTTCTTATGGCCCAACTTTCACAGCCATACATTGCAACTGGGAAAACCATGGCCTTGACTATACGTACTTTTGATTCAAGAGGCTGCAAGCTGATCCAGCACTAATTATACGATAAAGGTCAGGACAGTTGCACCCATCCATATCTTTGATCACCTTGAAGCTGAATAAATACAAGAGCACTGTGCTTCTTCTCCTCTTCCTCTCAGAATTTCATCCCTGTTTTCTTCTCCTTGCAAATGTCTAAAATAGGCTGATTTTTTCATCCAAAGCAATAAGGCAGATTGGAAAAAAAAAACGAAGGATCTTTTTCTCTCTCCTCCCTATGCAGTTTGCAAAATTAGCAAATATTGGAGCAGATAGTTTTTAGTATCATCCTAATTGTTGAGATGCCTGGACTATCCAACTAAGGTCCTTGAATTTTCTTGTGGCCTCAGCATTAGGATTTGGCTGCTTCGATTTGTCCCTTGCTACACTTTCTTCTGCAGGGATCTATTTGTGTGTGTATGTGCGCAATTTCATCCGGCTAGGATTGTCTCCTTTCTTATTATTATACGGGGGTGGAGAGAATTCCAGCATCTGGCAAGATAGCCTTTTTTTTTTTTTAATGCTGACAGGAAACCAGCAACCGTAAACTGCCCGTTCAAAGTGAGAGGATGCTTTGCTGTTGCCTATAAATAATGCGGTTTGAATAGTTCCGGGGAATTCCATTTATCACTTTAGTTGGCATGAAAGCTAGAACAGAATGAAGGAAGATTCCTAAATGAGGAGAAGAAACCACTTGCCTTATGGGTTATGATTCCCAATTACCATTCACTTAGCTATGAGCTATGGAGTCGTGGTGGCGCAGTGGTTAGAATGCAGCATTGTGGGCTAACTCACTGCCCACAGCCAGGAGTTCGATCCTGACCAGCTGAAGGTTGACTCAGCCTTCCATCCTTCATAGGCTGGTAAAATGAGGACCCAGATTGTTGGGGGCAAGACACTCTTCTCCTTCTCCTTTCCACTCCTTTCTAGCACTGATGTTGTTCCCTAGTTCGGCTCATAGTGTAATGAGCCACCCAGCTCAGAGAGCACCCAGGACCCCACAGTTCTTCTCCTTCCTTCCTTCCTTCCTTCCTTCCTTCCTTCCTTCCTTCCTTCCTTCCTTCCTTCCTTCCTTCCTTCCTTCCTTCCCTCCCTCCCTCCCTCCTTCCCTCCTTCCTTCCTTCCTTCCTTCCTTCCTTCCTTCCTTCCTTCCTTCCTTCTCCTTCTCCTTCTCCTTCTCCCTCTCCCTCTCCTTTCCACTCCCTTCTAGCACTGATGCTGTTCCCTAGTTGGGTCATTAAACATCTGCAAGAAAACCACCCAGCTCAGAGAGCACCCAGGACCCCACAGTTCTCCTTCCTTCCTTCCTTCCTTCCTTCCTTCCTTCCTTCCTTCCTTCCTTCCTTCCTTCCTTCCTTCCTTCCTTCCTTCCTTCCTTCCTTCCTTCCTTCCTTCCTTCCTCTTCTCCTTCTCCTTCTCCTTCTCCTTCTCCTTCTCCTTCTCCTTCTCCTTCTCCTTCTCCTTCTCCTTCTCCTATCCATTCCCTTCTAGCACTGATGCTGTTCCCTAGTTAGAGAGGATTGTAAAGTACTATGAAGTGGTATATAAGTTTAAGTGCTATTGCTATTCTGTTCTGTTCTTTTGCCATGGTGGTGCAGTGGGTAGAATGCAGTATTGCAGGCTGACTCTGCCCACTGCCAGCAGTTCGATCCTGACCGGCTGAAGGTTGACTCAGCCTTCCATCCTTCCAAGGTTGGTAAAATGAGGACCCAGATTGTTGGGGACAAGAGGCTGACTCTCTAAACCACTTAGAGAGGGCTTGAAAACACTGTGAAGCAGTATATAAGTCTAGGAGCTATTGCTATTGCTACTAAAGCCATTCATTTTCTTGGTTTCTTCCCTGAAAATGTGAAAATAAACTTCTTCTTGAGAGGCAGAGCTTTTGGCAATTGTCAAAAGTCTTAGGCAATACAGGCAGTCCTCGATTTACAACCATTTCTTTAGTGACCATTCAAAGGTACAATGGCACTGAAAAAGTTACAACTGTTTTTCACACTTACGACTGTGGCAGCATCCCCATGGTCGTGTGATCAAAAGTCAGATGCTTGGCAACTGGCATGTACTTATGACGCTTGTAATGTCCCGGGGTCACGTGATCCCCTTTTGTGGAAAAAGCAAACTCCATGGGGAATCCTGATTCACTTAACTGTATTTCTCACTTAACAACCGCAGCGATGGACTTAGCAACCTTGGCAAGAAAGGTTGTAAAATGGGGCAAAACTCACTTAACACACGTCTCTCCCTTCGCAAGATAAATTTTGGGCTCAATGGTGATCCTAAATCGAAGACTGGACGTACATATATGCAAAAATTGCTTTGCCCATCCATGACGGTCATGAACTTAAAATTAAGGACTTCTGCTTCAGAGCTGTGCCGGTTTTCCAAGAGAGAGCAATAATAATATTTGAAAGAAGAAGCAATTAGGGAACAAATCTTCATCCAGCAGCTATTTAATAATAATAATAATAATAATAATAATAATAATAATAGAGTTGGAAGGGATCTTGGAGGTCATCTAGTCCAACCCTCTGCTCAGGCAGGAAACTCTATACCAGGGGTAGACAGCCTTGGCTTTTTTATGACTCGTAGACTTCAACTCCCAGAATTCCTGAGCCAGCATGGCTCAGCTTCGAAATCTCTCCCTTTCCTCTCAGCGTGGCTGGCTCAGGAATTCTGGGAGTTGAAGTCCACGAGTCATAAAAGAGCCAAGGTTGCCTACCCCTGCCCTATACCATTTCAGATAAATGGCTGTCCAGTCTCTTCTTAAAAACTTCCAGTGTTGGAGCATTTACTGCTTCTGGAGGCAGGCTGTTCCACTGGTTAATTGTTCTGACAGGAAGTTTCTCCTCAGTTCTAGGTTGCTTCTCTCCTTGAATTAGTTTCCATCTGTTGCTTCTTGTCCTGCCCTCAGGTGCTTTGGAGAATAGCTTGACTCCCTCTTCTTTATGGCAGCCCCTGAGATATTGGAACACTTTATTCAGGATTGTTTTAGAATTTCCACCGAGTGAGGACCAGAGGCCAATTCTTGAATTGTGAATTGTTCTTCATGAACGGTTGTTCCTATTCAAGTGCAAAGGGAGAGCCCAGACTTCAACAGAAGAGCAGAGACTGCAATCCCTTAAAAAAATTCTGATTTTTTTTAAAAGAAGAAGAAGAAGAAGAAGAAGAAGAGGAAGAAGAAGAAGAAGGAGGAGGAGAAGAAGAAGAAGGAGAAGAAGAAGAAGAAGAAGAAAAGAAGAAGATGACGACCACGATGACGACAAAGGTAAATCACTTCCAAAATATTGCCAAGAAAACTGGGTGGCTTCTCTAAGCAATTTCCAGAAGTCAGCACTGATTTGAAGGTACGCACACATTTACACCCACACAAAGACACACATATGGCTTTGCCCATTCTTGTATTGTATGTCCTGCAAACAAATCAGCTTTCTAGGGTAGTTATAATACTTGTTTCACTATTCCTTATGTGGGGTCAGACTCCTCCTTACACGCCTGGACAGAACATTTCAAGGGAAATATATACCTACTGTTCTATATAGGTCATCTGTTCTCTATGCTACCTGTCCATAAGAGAAAACTAAGATACAATTTTAATCGTGTCGCTGAATCCATTTGCATTAAAATAAGCTTCAAGTCTGAGACCAATTTAGCAAAAATAGCATCTTCTTACTCAACAGATCCTTATGGGAGAATACATTAGCACAAGTAGGAAAGACCAATTTTGTTCCATCTTTTGATTTTATGTAGGAAGATGAATGAACGAACTCCTTGGATTGTGGTCAACAGATTTGTCAAGCATATTGATTCTCAGCCATTCTCCTCAACGGTGGCAGGAAGCCTATTTTCCCTAAAAGTTCAGAGGAGCAGATTATGAAAGTGTCCTTCACGAAATTGGAGAAAACAATCCTAGAAAACTGTCCCCAGATTCTCCTCCCCTCCCCCTTACCATATCGGTAGACTACCCAAACGGGAAACAATTTTGCAGGATATTTTAATGGGGAGCAGAGGGAGTCATTAACGAACTGGCGAGTCTCTGAAAATTAGGAATCTTAAATGTCTCCAGAAAATTATTTTTTGAGATGTTTTGTCCCAGTTAAATACTGACGGAAATATTGCTGCTAGCCAATAGGAGCTAAGATGCATTTTCTTTGGACAAATCTTGAATATGAAACTGAACTGGGCAGCAAAGCTTGTGTTGCTTGCTGGAAATGAACTTTTGGGTTAAGAAGTACAAGTCACAAAGAAGGTGAACTGTCAACAGGGTTGACTTCTCCACATGTCAGATTAAAAATGACTAGACCCTATACTCTCCCCTAGCTGCAAAGCTTCATTCTCTCTTTTAACTCTCCATTTACTGCTTGGCAAGGGGAAAAGTGTGCAACAATTATTCTCCATCATCTGCAGAGGGGGAAGGAAGGAAGAAGGGAACAGATAGGGAGAAAGAAAAGAAAAAGGAGGAGAAGAAGAAAGAGAGGAAGAAAGAGAAGGAGAAGGGAGAGGAGGAGGAGGAGGGGAGATGGGGCAAGTGAAGGAGAAGGACAAGAAAAAGGAGAAGGAAAAGGAGTAGGAGAGGGAGAAGGAGAAGAAAAGGAGATGGCGACAGAGAGGGAGAAAGAGAAGAAGAAAGAGGAAGAAAGAGAAATGGGAGGAGGAGGAGGGGAGATGGGGCAAGTGAAGGAGAAGGACAAGAAAAAGGAGAAGGAGAAGGAGAGGGAGAAGGAGAGGGGAAAGAGAAGAAAGGGAGTGTAAGGACCCACCCCACTTTGCATCTTAAGAAGACAGAACTCTTGGAATAATTCTTCCAACAGGAATCCTTTATTAAGAGAAAATGGTTGCAGGCATGCTAGACAGGACTTGGGGTTCAAGCTCTTCCATTCAAGGTTTTAAGGGGTTCCCCAGTAGTCCCACCCAATCAACCCCCCTTCCAGTGATAGTTTCAAGTATCACAATTCCACTCCCTTTCTTCTTTCTTCCGTCTGGATGGAGACTTCAGATAACTACATGAAAGGCAACTTCCTTCCTTTGGTATGTTAACACTTCGAGGTTACAATAAACACACATTCAGCATTCAGCTCTTTGAAGTGTAAAGAAGGAAGTGAGGGCCATAAAGCCCCTTTGTTCTCCCCCTTCTCTCCCTCTTATGGCAGAATCCAGAGAAGGCAGAATTGGGAGTTTCTATATTTGATAATTTAAAGATGAAATATAATTGGATTATGACATCCGGCCCCTCTTAACAATAAGAGAGATCCACCTGAAAGAAAACACAAGTATAAAATTTAGTCAGGCTTGTTAGGATACTCTGTGTGAAACTTCTTCAATAGCTTCGGGGCTCTGACATGACGTTTATGGACCCACTCATTTTGTGAGGGAGGGAGGTGTTTCCAGGCAACTAGGTACTAAGTTGCTCCATGATATCTCCTAGAGTCAAGGACTTCCTTTATTTCGAAGTGTTGTTCACCCTCCACCATGATTGGAGGTGGTGGGGGGGGGATTTTTGGCAGTAGAGGTGACTGATGCTCTCTTTTCAGCAAGCTGCAATGAAAAATTGGGTGTATTTGCCTGAGATTTTTGGGTAACTCTAATTCTACTGTTACTGGATTTATGATTCTTTTCATTGGAAAAGGTCCTATGTATTTTGGTCCAAGTTTTTTACAGGGCTGTAGGGACTTTAGGTATTTTGTAGATAAGTACACCATCTCTCCTATAATGAATGGTGTAGGCTCAACCCTTTTTTATCGGCTTGTGTTTTGTAAGCCTGCCTAGCTTCATCTAGTGCTTTTCTGACTATTGGCCAGGTGTTTTGTAATTTTTTCATCCATTCTTTCAGCGAGGGGATCGTTGGTTCGTTTGGGGTTAATTCTGGCATGGGGTTGAAACTTTGACCGGTGGCTATTTGAAAAGGAGTGTAACCTGTGCTGGAGTGGACTGCATTATTGTAGGCAACTTCTGCAAAGGGGAGTAAGTCCGCCTACTCAGTCTGCTGGAAACTAAGAAAACATCTTAAATATTGCTTAAGTACTGAGTTCATTTTTTCAGCCCCCCCATTTCCTTGAGGGTGGTGGCTAGATGTCAGTCCCTGAGTGGTTCCTAAGAGGGATAAAAATTCCTTCCAAAATGCAGACGTAAATTGCACCCCCCTGTCAGAGATGACGCGTTGGGGTGCCCCATGCAATCTGTAAATGTGTTGGATGAACAGTTTTGCTAAGGCTTTTGCAGTGGGAATCTTTTGGCAAGGGATAAAGTGCACCTGTTTGGAAAACAAGTCCGTGACCGTCCAGACCACAGTATTCCCATTGCTTTCTGGCAATTCCACTATAAAATCCATGGCTATTTCTCTCCAGGGGGCTGAGGGACTTGCCACTGTTTGCAATAGTCCTGGCACTTTCCCTTGTAACCTCTTTGACGTGGCACATTTTGGACAACTGGCTATATAACTTTCAATGTCCTTTTTCATGGATGGCCACCAAATTTGCCGTTTAATTAAATGTAAAGTTTTTACAAATCCAAAATGCCCTGCTGATTTTGTGTCATGGCAAAGGTGCATGAAAGTTACTCTTTGAGTTGTTGGTATATATAACTTTTCCCCTACCCAAGGCAACCCGTCTCTCATTGTGCCCACATTTTTGTTTTTCTGGAACCATTCATCTGTTTCCAAACTTTTTCTGAATTCAATTCCAGTTTGGTTGTCCAGTTGTGGTTTTATTTTGGCTTGGGTTCTTGTGGTTACTGGTGCCACCAGTTGTGACTCTGCCATTATTGGCCTAGAGTCTGTGGTTCGTGCGCTGTTATAGTGGGGCATGTGAGATAGTGCATCTGCCAGGAAGTTCTTTCTTCCTGGTAAATGTTTGAGCTTAAATTGGAATTGGTGAAATGCTGGGACCAGCGGGCTTGTTTGGGATTGAGTTTCCTGGAAGTTTTCAGGGCTTCTAAATTTTTGTGATCAGTCCATACCTGGAAGTGGATTTTGTTGCCTTCCAGGAACTGTCGCCACGTGAGTAATGCCCAACGTATCCCATAAGCCTCCTTCTCCCATACGGGCCAGCGCTGTTCTGTTTCCGTGAGTTTTCTTGGATGTATATGCACAGGGTTGCAATACTGCATCATCATTTTCTTGTAATAGCCACAGCCCACACTGCCACATCAATGCATCTGCCATGTTTATGAAGGGCTTGTCGATGTCGGGTGCCTTAGTACTGGTTCGGCAGAAAAAAGTCTCTGTAAGTCTCTCAAACGCTGCTGGGCACCCATTGGTCCATTGGAGTGGCTGGCTAGGTTTACTGAGGATGTCTCCCTTCGTTTTTAGTAAGTTGGTGAGGGGCCAAGGCTATCTAGTGCAAATGAGGGGATGAATTGGCGGTTAAAAAATTGCAAAGCCCAGGAAACTTTGTAGTTGCTTTCTTGTGCGGGGTGGTGCCCATTCTAATACTGCTCTGACCTTCTCTGGGTCCATTTCAATGCCCTGTGGGGATATGCGATAGCCTAGGTAGTCTATCCTTTCCTGGTGGATTTCGCATTTTGAGAGTTTGGCATATAGGTGAGCGGCTCGCAGCTTCTTTAAAACCGCTCTGACAAGTTTGACGTGCTCTTCTTTTGTTTCGGTAAAGATAAGAATGTCGTCCAAGTAAACAAGGACCCCCTTAAACAGGTGCTCCCTTAGACCGTCATTGATTACTTGCATAAAGACTGCAGGGCCCCCTTGTAATCCAAATGGCAAGACTTTGAATTGATAGCACCCCATGGGGCAGTTAAATGCAGTCTTCCATTCGTCCCCTTCCTGATTCTCACGCGATAGTAAGCTTCCCTTAAGTCTAGTTTAGAAAAAATTTTCCCTTTCGATAGGTGTGACAGCATGTCTTTCATGAGGGGCAGCGGGTATAGGTTGCTTTCACTGATTGTGTTCAGGGGCCTATAATCCACGCATAAACGTAAAGAGCCATCCTTCTTCTCTCTAAAAAGGACCGGGGCAGCCACTTTAGGCTTGGCTGGCTCAATGAAACCTCTCTCCAGGTTTTTTTTTAATAAATCTTTCCATTTCCTCCTTCTCCTTTGGGCTCATGGAGTATAATCTGGGTTTCGGGAGTTTTGCCCCAGGCTTGAATTCACTGGTACAGTCTGTGGGTCGGTGGGGGGGAAGCTCATTCGCCCTCTCCTCACTGAAGACTTCAGCAAGGTCCCTATTTTCCTCTGGTATTTCTGTTAATCTTTTTTCCTCTCCTATGGATGCTTTTTCTATTCTTGATTCTGGTAGCCTCCCTTGGGGTTTTAAGTCCATAGGGTCCCCCTTCGTGAATTTGATTTCTGTCGTCCTCCAATTTACCCAGGGGTTCCATTTTTTCAACCATTCCATCCCTAGAATCATTGGGCATTCCATACCTGGGTTCACCACAAACGTTAAGTCCTCTTCATGGTTGCCCAGGGAGAGGTGTATTGGCAGAGTGGCTAGGGTAGCTGGCACCCCCCCTGCGATGGATCCATCTAGCTGGCCAAATGAGATTGGTTGTTCCAGTCTCCTGGATGGGATGCCCAGATTCCCCACTAGTGTTGGGCTAATGAGGCAGCGGGTACAGCCAGAGTCTATTAAGGCTTTCACCTTCACAGCTTCGGGAATGGGGGGGATTAATATAGTCACTGTTTTGAAGATGGGTGTGATGCATCCACTTACCAGGGGTTCGCCCTCCGAGCTGTCATCTGAGGCATCCACCGGCCCTGTGGTGTAGGCTGGAGTTCTTTCCCCTTGGTGAGCAGA